>NW_028227270.1:86963138-87601888 GCF_978045245.1 Mus caroli
AGTTCTAGGTTAGCCAGACTGGGCTGCACAGAAAGACCATATCAAACAGCAGCAAGAAGTGCAGGAGGAGGCTGAAAACCACATTGCTTAGCTTGGGGTTTCAGGCTGGCCTGGTGTGCCTGCCCCCGTGTTTTCTTAAAATATGTTACTTTATATTTATATCATAGTTTCAATGTTATATTTTATGTATTCACATTTTATATTTAAAACTATTATATGTTACTGTTATATATTTTTACATGTGTTTTATTTTATATTATATGTTACATAAATGTAAATTATAGGAGATGAGGCAGAGCAAGGTCTTGCATTACTTTATCATAAAAATGAGCTTTAAGTGGGAGATCATTTACACACACACACACACAAGCCTGCTCTTTAATGAGCACAACTCAATGATTTTGAATGTGTTTACAGATTTAAGTCCTCTGACCACCCTGAGTTTAAATCACTTCCATATTCCTTGTAGAGTCTGGGAAATGTTCTCATAAACACTCTATTCTCACCCAGCCCTGGGCAGCGACCATGCCTCTGTTTCTTTGCCCCGTCCCCTCCCTGGTTTACTGTATGTCAATGCCTTGTCATAAAAGTCTCGGACAACTAAAGCCATTTAGCTATGTGACACCAGGCCAGCGTTTCCTTGCTTCCCTCTTCCCCCAACCTCTCCATGAACTATCCTTTAGCCCACGCCAGATGTGTTAAATATTAATTTGTTTGCTGCAGTTCACCATAGTTTTTTGCCCGTAATAAGTAGAGAAAGTGGATGGTTAGATGGGGACTAAGGAACTCCTCGTGACTTTTCAATTTCCAAGGACTACCCCATCTGCCCTCTGACTGCCCCCAAGTACATTGTCCCCTAGTGGCCACTGATCATGCACCAGTCAGCTCTGTGTGTGGATTGTGAGCTCAGTATACCACTACCCTTTCCTGCAGGGTCTACAGTGAGACACTCGAGGGTTTATTTACAGTTCAAAGTGTCTAGGCTTAGCGTGTGATCCCTGTGGTCCCTTTAGAATTACACGCTGTCATGTAGCTGAAGCAAATTGCAGCTGGCCCAACCTTGGACCCATAGGCTGCTGGTGAAACAAGATTCCTCCCTAAGGTAACAACCAGAGAATATGCCTCCCTCCATGTCTATGTTTACTTTTGGGCCAGTTCCAAAGGTTGGCACTTTCTCAAGCCATTTTATATTGGGTGTGTCAAGGTTTGTGTTTGGGGAGTTATTATTGATTTTATTCTCTTGCGTTGAGGTATCCCTGTTTATACACAGAGACGGACTCAGTAACAGCAATCAGGACCATATCATAATTCTCTCCTAGTAGCTGTTTGAGCTCTGCTCTAAGTTCCAGACGAGGATGTGGGCTTAATGTCCCACAAGAGGCATCTATCCTAAGGGAATAAGGCATGATCTAATGACATGGGTATAAGTAGTATGAAGACACTTAGCCCATACTCCTTCAGTATGTACAGAGTGCTCACTGGAGGCTGGGTCTCAGCGCTTACCATTGCCCTCCTGTTTAACGTTAATGCCTGATTTCTCCCCTCTTCGAATGCAGGGTTGGCCGACGGCCTGTGCTGCTGTTTTCCACCATCTTCATCCTCATCTTTGGACTGACTGTGGCACTGTCAGTGAATGTGACAATGTTCAGCACACTCAGGTTCTTTGAAGGATTTTGCCTGGCTGGAATCATCCTCACCTTGTATGCATTACGTAAGTAGGAACCACCATGACCAGTCCCTGTGAAGATCAGCCCAAGTATCTATTGCTGCCTGAGAGGTTCTGGGCAGGAACTGTACATGCTAGTTTTGGGGGTGGTAGCACTTGGGAAACACACACTCTTGATGCCTTTGTGATTACAGAGAAACTTCCAGCTTGGGCTCAGTGCCCAGCATCAAGGAGAATGGAAGTTTGCGTAATGGTTTGGAGATTTGGGGATCAGCTCAGGATGGATCAGCTCAGGAAGGCATGGGGGCTGCTGATTTCTCTAGAAATTTCTGTCTTGGCATTCAGTGCAGTTCATAATATACTATTGAGTTTCCCAGTCCAGGATCCAGCAGGGCATCTTGAAGAATTATCAGGCATATCCTGGACTCCTTGAGATCTTTTCTTCTACTTTAAGACCATACAAAATGCACATTTTTAACCTTCTTTTGGGCATGACCATGGTGCGTTACATTGAATTCGTCAGCCTTAGTACTAGAACATTAGGTGGCAAGGCTTGCTAGCATTCATTCTTTTGGAACAGCACAGAGGAAGCATTCAGTGGAACTGCCATATTTCTTTCCTGTGTGATCTGCGCTGTCAAATATGGATGGCTCGTACTTTTTTTCTTTTCTCTAGAAGACAACCACACACCCACCTGCACAGCAGGAGAATCGATCTGTAAATGCTTTAGTTGCGAGTTTTGTGCTTCCCACCCCACCCGCACCACTGCCTGTGGAAAGACCTGTTGGCTCACTGGGCAGATAAAGTTCTGGCTTTCCTGGTCTTTGATAACAGGGAGGAGTTAGGTCTAGATTAGGTAGTCATTCCTACAGTAATAAAATTTAAATAGTTCCAGTTCTCTTCAATTTGCATGTTAAAGACTTCTTTAGATAACCTAAATTTCTGTCCCACTGTAAATGGATTTGCTTTTATGTCCTAGGTAGAAAATTATAAAACCAGGCTATTTGTACATTCTTCTGAAAAGAGTCAGATAGTAAAAATTTTAGGTAGTTTGGGACATGGGGTCTCTGTTGTAGCTACTTAACTCTGCTACTGTAACATGAAAGTCACCATACACGTACATACACATTCATGTAAATAAATGAATATCTGTAACCGTGCTAACATACAACTTTATTCACTAAATCACTGAAGCAGACTGTGGACCATATTGGTCCAGTAGTCCAGAATCTTCCCAGTGCTAATGGAAGTCACTGTGTCAACAAAAGCTTCAAGTCTTGTTCTCTTTCTTTTCATCTTAATGCCCTTAGTTTAATTTCCTCTTTGTACCATTTTCTGACTTCAGTAACTATCTTAGTGTATATATTTGAGTAAACAGCCTGCTATTTTTTTTTCTGAAGTAGAATAAGCTATTTAAAACAATTGTGTTTGTGGCTGGAGAGATGGCCCTGAGGTTAATAGCTTTTACTGCTCTTTCAAGGCCTGGGATATGTTTTCCAGCACCCATGTTGGGCAGCCGACGGGTACCTGCAGCTCTAGCTCCAGGGCATCTAACACCCTCTTCTGCTCTCCATGGCTTTCTGCATACACAGAGATGGTCACATACATACAAATAAATAATTAAATCAATCTCTTTAAAACAAAAAAACAAAAAACAAAAAAAATGAGTCATGCTTTTTAAAGTTGAGAATAACATCCAAACGTTATGACACATGCGATTGCCATGAAAACATACATGTGTCTCACAGTGACCTCTCACGTGAGCTAAGGTTATTCCAGATAGCACAACTAAAATGAAGCAAAAGGATGTGAACAATGCCTGAGAACCTGTGTAAGTGATGAAAACGAGGTGGCCTTTGTTAAGAGATGATTGACAAGCCACCCCTGAAAACAGAAAATAGAAAACAAGGAACCAAAATCATAATTGGTAGATGAGGCTGGGATGGGCATGGGTAAAGGGGCTGGGGTGGCCCAGTTCTCCAAATCCCTGGGCCGTCTTGAGAGCTGTCTATTAATACAGAGCTGGTGACAGGACATAGTGAGATACTGTCAGTCAACAGAGCAGGAGGTTGTGGATTTCCAATTAGCATGTTTACTTGCTAGCTTCTTAATACACAAGTGTTATATGCACATGGGTATATCCTGTTAGTTTAGCTTATTGATAAGTTGGTTATTGATAAGCTGGGCAATGGAGTAAAGGAGTTCTTAGCTCCAAAGACAACTATAACACTTCTGGACATTAATTCCTTGCAAGTAACATTGTTAATGGTCCCCAAATTGTCTCCTCTGTCATCTAGCAGCTTTTTATATCGCTTTAAGCCTCTGCTGGGAATGCTGGGCCTTTGTCAAAACAGACTTGGGCTTTATTCTGCTTTTAATCTTACAGGTGCTTGGGAACAGAACTGGCAAAATAACATTTTTTTGCCATTTTGGTTTCTCATGTAGCTGGCCAGGAGGATAAGCTGCTTGTTTCAAGAAATGCCGCTGCTCAGGCAGTAGTGGCGCACGCCTTTAATACCAGCACTTGGGAGGCAGAGGCAGGCGGATTTCTGAGTTTGAGGCCAGCCTGGTCTACAGAGTGACTTCCAGGACAGCCAGGGCTACACAGAGAAACCCTTTCTTGAAAAAAAAAAAAAAAAAAAAACACAACCAACAGCAGAAATGCTGCTGACTTGTGGATATTTTCTGCTTTATTTGCAAGGCCGCCTTAGGTTTCTGTTTTTTCTGCTTTGGATTTTGTTCTAAGGTATGCTGTGGTTAAATGTTCTACCCTTCATACTTTTGCTTTCTTCAAGTTGCCAACAGGATGAGTGGTTGTGTAATTAAGACATAAAATAGAGATTACTGGCAACTTCTTGAAGTCCTTGAACAGCAGCTGAGCGTGTGCTCTCTAAAGAAAAGGTCAGGTCTGAGCCCAACCACAGGAGTGGTGGCTGTCCCTACCGCTGAGACCACTGTGAGGTGAAACACATGGGCTATATTGGAGGGCAGCTTTTCCTTTTTTAACCTATGAATGTGATACTGTTTGCATTCACACAAGCCCACTCACACATGGTGGAACACTAGATTTAGTTGTAAGAGACGCAGACAAGAAGTGCAAATCATGTCTCCTGTCTCTCTATGAAAGTCATGCCATCTCATCAAGGACTAAAGAGATGGTTACATAAGCAGATTCAACTGATTGCGGTATGACTCTCATTCTCAGCTAAGACCATAATGTCCCAGGCCAGGTGATCCCGTGCTACTTAAGATGTGTCTGTCTTTCAAGCAAGCCTCTGTATACTGTGGCATTCACTGCTCATCCCAGCTCCTCAGGAAGCTGAAGTAGGAGACTAGCTTGAGACTAGGGGTTTAAGGCCAATCTAAACAGCATAATGGGGCATGTCTCTTTAAAAACAACAACAAAAGAAAACAAACAAAGCAAAAGTTTAAAAAAAAAGCCAAGATTACTGCCTTGTTTTGTTTTTTTTAGTTGATTTCATGTTGGCTATGGTAGGGTTGTGTTGTTTTGTGTTTTTGCTTGCTTGCTTGCTTGCTTTTGCAGTGCTAGAGACAGAATCCAGGGCCCTGCATCTTCTAGCAAAACGTGCTACTACAGAGCTACATATCTGGTCCTTTTTTAAAAGCACTTTCCCCTGTTTATTTTTGTGTGTGTGTGTGTGTTTAAAATGTCTCTTATTTCTCCCCTTCCCTCCTCCTTTCCCTTTTTTCTCCTCCCTCCAAACCTTTAGATCCTTCCCTTGCTTTTTTTCAAATATGTGTGTATGTGGATTTACATATATATTTCTCATATAATGTGCCCAGTCTGTATAATGTTACTTGTATGTATGTTTTCAGGATGTACCATTTAATCATATTATCATAGGTACTTTTTTTAGTTTCTCTGGTCATAACATCCCCAAACCTCTTTACTCTCATTATCTTTCCCCTCCCATACTTCTGCTTTTTTGGTTTGTAACAATGGATGTTACCTTTTGCTAGCAGAGATCTTGTCTGAAAATAGACATGTAAATGTAACTATGTAACTTTTTTTTTCTAACTAACAATGAATAACTTTCTTCAGAAATTCTCTCATGGAGGTTCTCATTATAATAACCCTCTTTAATCCTAAAGAGCCCAAATGACTAGATGCATTTTATATATACAAAGAGTGATAAGAAATTATAAAGTGCCTAAAGTTACTGATGACATTGCAAAATTAGACTCCAAGTCTTGACTCAATTGCTAAATAGAGTAGAAAAAAAAAAATCTAAGGTTTGCTCTAGGTGGAGGGCTGTGGGTTTTCCCCTGACATGACACTAATGAGTTTAAACTCTCAAGGAAACATTGAATAGATTCTAATCCATAGGGGCAGGATGATACATGTACTCTTACTATACTGTCTATCTTTATACTTATTTAGTTTCTGTAGTTGTCTATGTTGCTGAAAACGTAGGGGATTATTTCAGTCAGCAGGATTGCTAGGTCTCGTCACTACACTGCTTTGTTCTCTTCTTGGTTTTTACTTGAATGATTGCACCAAATGGCTCGAAGTGGTGAGCAGGAGACATGTGGAATGAAGAGAATGGAGTTTGTTGAGCTATGGAATGAAGAGAATGGAGATCACCCGTTGGACAAGCAGTTGACTGTGCTTAAGAGTGCAAACATTTGCCTTGCCTCTGGTTGGCAAGATGAGAATATGGGTCTCTTTTTTTCTGCCCTGTCCACATCCATCTCTAATGCCTGAGTCTTTCTGTAGCACATTCTTCTGGGCTGTAAACCTGGTTCTGTGTGAGCCAGCTCTACTGACAGGGCATTTTTTCCACCAAGGATCTGTGTCAGAGTTTACCACAGGGCTTTGACAAACCATTTTATTTTAACTGGACTTTTCCCCCCTTGAGTGAGAAAGCTTGTATAAGCATGAGGACCTGTTTTCAAATCCCTAACACGCATATAAAGAGTTTGGAGGATGGGCTCAGAGCTTAAGAGAACTTATAGCTCTTGCTGGGATCTGGTTTCCAGCACCCACATGGCATCTCACAACTGTATGAAAATCCACTCTCAACAGATCCAGATCCAAAATTGCTTTCCAGCCTCTACAGGCACTGGATACACATGTGGTGCACACATACACACACACACACACACACACACACACAGAGAGAGAGAGAGAGAGAGAGAGAGAGAGAGAGAGAGAGAGAGTCAAATACTCATACATACAAAAAAGAATCTTTCAAAAGTTGGGCATGGTTGTTGTAACCTCAGCACCATAGAGGAATGGAGACAGGAGGATCTCTGAGACTTGCCGGCCAGCAGCATAGTATGGGTTCAGTGAGAGACTGTGTTAAGGGAAGAGGTAATGAATGAAAGAGCAAGACACCCAGCTTTTTCCTGTGCTTTGTACATGCATATAGGCACACGGATCTGAACACATGCTACACACACACACACACACACACACATTTTAATTATTTTCCTCTGGCTCAACTTGGCATCATTAGAGAATCCACAGATTGAAGGCTATCAGTCATCCTGCAGCCAAAGTGTGAAAAGCAAAGCAATAAATACATCAGCAAAAGAAGGAAGAGAGGAGGAGGAAGAAGAAGAGGGATGGAGACAGGTATGATGGGTACTGCCTGTATTCCTAGTACTTGGGAGCTTGAAATAGAATGGTCGTCAAAAGTTCAAGGCTAACCTGAACTGCCTGGACTATAAAATGAGAACCTATCTCAAAAAATTAAAAGATCAAACTGGAGCATTTGCCTCTAAATCTTTTTTTCTGACCTGTTTCTGAGCATCGGAGTTCCTTATGTCACAATGCAGTGGCGAATAGTAATAGATGTGGCTGGTAATGAAGTCCCTGTGTGGGCAGGATGCTGTAGGACAGAGCAGGTGGACAGTGAACTCTCCAATAGGGAGCTGTGCTTTGATACCCATGACTGCTTTTTCTTAAACTATATCAGTTCTTCGAACAAAAAGTACTTTTAAAGGCCTGTAAAGCATGGACAGATGTGCTGTGTCTTATGCATGCTAAGAAAGCAACACGAGGCCTCCCCGAGAACCATATGCCTCATCTTAGAAGGTAGGAGACAAAAACATGCAATGACTGCCTAAATGTATAGATAGGTTAAAGTGCTTGGTTATTAGGGGCCTTTCAATTTGGTAAGGATCGATACATCTCAGAATCAGAGGAGGAAAGCAAAGCCAGCAAATATTTTGAGCCTTTGGCATGTTGAAATTATAACTTTGCAGAGTAAAAAGCCTTATTAAATTGTATGGTTCCTTATTGGCCAAGTTTTGTCATGCTGGAATTCTAATGCTGCCTCTCTACTTTGAAACAAAACTGTCTTTACAGCAGAAGAATCCATAGATTGATCTAGAAATCGATAGATTTGAGCTGTGGCTTGAGTCCCTCAGATGACTGTGACCACAGTAGATGACTTAAATTCTGTCAGCTTCTGGTCTCTTCCTCTGAAATTAGAGGGTGAATTTTCTAATGTGTTCAAAGCATAGGCCCATTCCTGAAATAAATGGTGTGTGTGTGGGGGGGGGGGGTAGGAACAACAAAAACACAGAAAAACCTTTCCAGTTTGAGTATTTCACAACCTTAGAATCCTAAACTCAACCACTAGCATTGGTGGAATTCCATCCTGCGGAGGTGGAGGTCACATGGAGTGGCTACAAAGGCCAGCTGAGAAGAGGTGAAGTGACTGGGTGGGATTAATGGTTAACAGTTTGTCTTTTCTGTGGTCTAAGCCCTTGCTTTCCTGTCAACAGCCTGGCCTCACCTGCCCCGTCTGCATTTTCCTTCCTCACTGGACATTTACTGGTTTAAGAAAATCTTGGGATCCTGTTATACCCTCCAGGATTCTCTGTTCTCACCTGCAAAGACAGGACAGGACAGGACTGGACAGGGCAGGGCAGGACAAGACAAGGCAGGACACAGAGATGAGGCTGAAATTCCTAGAAAGAGTTTGGGATTATAAGAAAGTAATGTGGGACAAACTCTCAAACAACACCCTCTAACCCCCGCCCTAGAATGAAAGTAAAATAATGGAATAAATCAATCCCTTTGAAAACAAATAAAGAGTTCCAGGCTTCTTGAAAACGTTCAAACATATACGGGGAAAGTGAGACCATACCTGGTTTGCCAAGTTTAACTGTTAATGAAATGAAATCATTCGTTTGCCTGAGAAGAGAGACATACACTTTAAATTATATAGTGCCATAGAACTGCTCTGTCAATGACTCTTATTCAAATCACTGTGCCATGTCAGATTTGTTCTATTTCAAATAATTATTTTTTTGGCAACTCACGTAAAAGCTACTTCTTCCTTTATTCCTTCCTTGTTAAACATTTGAGGGCCAGGGAAATAGTAACTTGTCAATTTGGGTATATATTAAACCCTAGGCACCATCAGGCTCTGAGGTTGTATAGGCACACAATTTCCTGACTCCCAGGACACTCAGAGTTTAAGAAGGGAAGATCAGGAATTCTGATTGCACTCAGAGCATTAGCACCAGAAAGAAACTCGTGAGCTTTGTCTTTCGTGTTCATTATCTGATGAAGGTTCTTAAAGACCAGAGGAGCCTGGTGCCTTCTGGATACTGTGGATTATTAGAGTTTGGCTGGAGCCTACTGTGTTTTGGGTACCGAAGGTCATTAGAACCTGTCTGGAGTCTGGATCATGACTAGCAAAACCTGAGAAATAGGCTGAGGCACCACACAAAAATTCTGTCCTCCATGAACTTAGGATAGTAGCAAGTCAATGAAGGAGCCCAAGCAAGAGAGGAAACCCTTTAGATGTTTGATTTAGAGGAATCAATCAGGTTGCAGATGTAAGCAGGCCATGCTAGGAACTGGGAGCCTGCTATAGTATCTGTGTAAGGAAGATGAGGTAAATCAAGGTCAGGGCCTTGGGCAAGGTGGAATCCACAGCCAAATAAAAATACTGACGTCTGAGAAGAACACAGAAAGATGAACACATAACTGCTTGTACCTGGATAGATGTGTGCATGGGTATGCATACATGCATATGTGTTTTCCCACAAAGTGTGAGAGATTCAAAATTTGATTCCAAGTCCTACTGAGTTTGGAGCTACTGACCACTCTTTCTCTTTTGGAGTGTGAGAAGAGAAGATGATGGCTTGTGTTTTAGGAAGGTGGTCCCCTAAGAGCATCTTCCAGGTTTGTTTTAGTAAGTGCTTCACAATTCAGAGTCTCAGCAACAGGAATGTGGGTCCTCGCATAAAGTAGGAGCTGAAGGCTGTGGACATAGCTGAGATCACCTAGGGACCAGAGTGTGGGAGAGTCATGGGTGCAGGTGAAGAACTGGTTGAGCAAGCCAGGAAGGAATGCCTTCACTAGCTACTGGTGAGTCAGATAAGCTGGTAAACAGGGAGGCAAGGAAGGGGCAACATGTTTTCCAATGATGCAAGACATGGAACAGTGTCCTTTGGGTGAAGCAATAAATGCCTAGTATGTCAGAGGTAACTGTGGCAAAGGCAGCTTTAATTCAGTTTAGTGATTAATATGAAATACTTTAAGCATAGGTTTTAATTCGTGTCAGCCTCAGAATATTATCTTGTTCTTGTGTTGTATGTCTTGCTAAGTAACTTACAATAATTTTCAACTGTTGTAAAACATATATATATATATGTGTATGTGTATATATATATATATATATATATATATATATATAATAGCAAAAGTTTTACCATTTCAACCATTCTTAAGAGTCATAATTTATATTTAATGTGACTCATCCACACCTTTGTACAGAAGGATATTTTTTTATATTAACCGTTGTTTGTTATTATTGGGTAGAAGAATACTGGTTTATAAGGTATGTCAATAATGACTTTTCCTTCAAGTCCCTAAAGCACATTCTTATGTGCTTCCTAGACATCTAGACACATAGCCCAGGTGCAGTTGTATTCTTCGTTGATGTTGTGTTGTCCACACTCAAAGGCAATGTATGACAAATCACCATGCTCATTACCTGCTTCTCTCCTATGTGCACCCAAGTATGCACACACATGCATGACTCCTTGGAAGCAGCTCACAAAGAGCTGAATCTAGCCAGCATTTTGTCCCTAACCCAAGCCTACTGCTCTCTAGTTGTCTTGAATGAGTCAGTTTTCTCACCTCTGAGAACTCATGCAGATGGTGGAGAGGGTGAAGGCAATCATCAAGATGTGTTTGTCCTTAGCTAGTGTGTGTGCTCCTGGTGACAAGACAGAGTGTGACACTCACCATTCTGCTGAAGGCAGGATTCCTCCATGGAGACAACCAGCCGCTCCTCCTCTCCCAGGATCTGTGGGTGAGGGCTTCTTTGGCTCACAGCAGGCATGGGACTCTAGGTGAGGAAAGAGACTGGGCTAAGGGGAGTCCCCAGCTTAGCAATGCAAAGCTGGCTCAATGAGGTGTGCAGAGAGAGAGAGAGAGAGAGAGAAAGAGAGAGAGAGAGAGAGAGAGAGAGAGAGAATTTGCTTTGTAATTGCCCCCTTTAGCCCCCCAAGTTGTGTGTGTGTGTGTGTGTGTGTGTGTGTGTGTGTGTATGTGTGTGTGTGTGTAAGAGGTAAGAGTTCTAACACTTTAAAATCTAGAAACATTCTCCTGGGCCAGCATAATATCACTAATCATGAACCAACTTATAAAAGTACAGAAGAAAACAGAAGTATCTACTTTTAAGCTTCCATATATTCAAAGCAGCTCTACTTCATTCCCTAAATTATTGATCCTTAGTGTTGTAAATATTCCAGTCATCCATTTCCTCCATATTTTTATTTTATTTTATTTTATTTTATTTGTGATACTGGGGATTGGGGATGGGGTGGGGTGGGGTGTGGACCCAGGGCTTTAATTGTATCAAACCAGTGCTTTACCACTGAGCTCTAGTCCTCACTTCCCTGAAACCTCCACCAGCACGTTGAATGTGTAAGTGTGTGTGTGTGTGTCTGTCTGTCTGTCTGTGTTATATAATTTCAGCGACAGGGTCTACCTCTGTAGCTTGGAATGGGCTTTTGTTTATAGCATCCTCGCCCCTCAACAGTGCAGTGCTGGGATTACAGGCATTCACCATGGCTCGCTTCCTTTTCTATATTTTTAAAATATTAACTTACAAAATATGTGCCTTATTTTTAAGACAACCATTCATTATGCTTTGACCTAACGGGTTGTCTGACTTACTAGGAGGGATGACAGTGGATGCTCTCTGTAAAGTGGCCGGTGTGAGAGTATCGCTCCCAGTTCAGGAAGAGCTGCTGAAAGCAGTTTTACTTAAGCAGCACCAAGCTTGTTTTGTTTGTAAATTCAAAGTCCTGCTTTAGGGAAAAGCTGTTAAGAACTCATGCTTAGGTATTTTTACAGAGGCTTAAGAACCAGCATAAGAGAAAGAGAGGCACTCAGAAGAAAGAGAGGCATATCTGAGAGTTTGGGGATACACTTCCCTCAGAGCTCCAGTGCATTGTTTTATCAATAGTCAGATTTAAGATCTTGGTTGGGTTTGAAGTTACTATCTTATCACTGGGTTCCTGGGGGTGCTGGGCAAAACAGGATTCCAGCTGGTTAGGTAAGAGTCTAGCCCATAGGCAGGGATGCAGGAAGATAGGATGAGCTCATTGTAAAGAGCTTTGCAGTTCTTAGACTGGTTATGGGGAAAGGAATGAAGCTGTACCCAAGGTCGTATACATTTAGGCCTTAAGCTTTGTTCATCATTACTTTAATTTTTATTATCTTTATGTGAAGGGAATATTAACTATTTCAGCAGCCTTTGCAACACATGCTGTTAATTTGACTGGAGTTCTAAACTGGAAAAAAAGTTTTAGTCAGATTTTGAGAAGAGGGGTTCCTTCCCCTTCCCACATGCGTCCGCATAAATTCCCTTTTTATTCTGCCTCAGTGTGATGGAGTGAACAGCACAGCAGCGCAGGCAGGCAGGGCCTTTGAACTGCCTTCATGGAACACAAGGAGGGGAAAATCGGGCGCTCTGCACTTGGCGCTGTGTTTTCATTTCCTCTCTGCCGGAACCTTTGATGATTCCCATAGCAAAGGGTGCTTTTGTGACCACAGAAAGCTCACTCTGGTGCTGTTGTTCAAGAGACCAACAGTGCCGGGCTCCTCTAACCTGGGCCTTTTGAAATCCTGTCATTCTTGGTATTTGCTTTGTGTTGGTTCTGGGAAAGGGCTCAGAACTCCCTCCCAACCAAAGGCAGATCGCCCTTGTTGGGCACGGGTGAACTAAGGCCCCTTTAGCTCCAGCTCAGCTCCAGATACGTCTATTTTACATAACAGAGGGAGAATTGTGGGAAGCCCTACTGTGACTTGGGGTTTTTGACCCTGTCTTCCCTGACACCATTTTGTCCAGCTGGTGTTGCCCTTTATAGAAAGAAGGCTGTGGCTTTAAGATGCAAGAGCTCTTGGGGTGGAAGCCATCCAGAGGACGAAGAGAAGTGGTTCTTTAGTAAATCTGGTTGCTATCTTTGTGTAAGAGTGGAAGCATGTAGCTACCCTTTCTGCACAGGAAGTGCTTGCTAGGAGCCACGGCCTTCTGCCCTTGGCCATTTGTACTGTGTTAGCTGGACTCACTGTTCATCCTCATTTTGTCTGGAGTCTGATTATGACTCCACCTTACACATTTTTAGAAGGACTAATCCACAGCCCTGACATGAAGAGTCAGGCATATAGTGAATCCTGGCCTGGACACTCCATGTAATGCTCTCTAACATGGAGCACCATGAATACGATCACTGAGTACTGATTCAATGAAGGAGCAAGCAGGAAGGACTATTGAGAATATCCTGGTGATTGTGGCTTGCTAACGGTCAGCTACTCCTAGAGAATCTTCCAGGTTCAGGTCCTTTGGTGAGTTGCAGGTGAATGTCTCCTGATATGTATAGATAGCTGGCTTACATTTTTTCGACAGATAAGGATAACGATGCTCTCAGCCTTGGACCTCACTGAATGTGCTCCTAATGCAAGCAAATGAAAGCTGGTGTTACTGAACTTGAACTGTGTGTAGGCACTTCTGAACGCTGCCTGTGTTGCCATCCAGTGAGCACCATTACCTCCATTGTAAAAAAATTGCCTGAGATTTAAGGAAATAACTTACACAAGGTGGTATTCAGTGAGGAAGAGGAGCTGGAACTCAACCCCCTGCCTCCAGACTGCCTGCCGACAGTCTGTAACTGCTATGTGGAACCTATTAGCTCTGTTGTCTTCAAGTATGTTGTGAAAATATCTATAGACACAAGGGATTTGCAATAGTGCATACAACTTAGCAATAACTATAAGAACAGAAGTATTTGACAGCATACAGTGTCAAATACAGGACATTCTGTGGTCTCTACTGGCCTCTCTGAAACAGTCACCTGTCCACCCTGGAGAGATTAAACAAGAGAAACCTTCATATCAGGTTCTATTTCTTATTCCATTGACTTTGGCACTTAGACTCGAATCCTGCAGGGCATGTGGTGCCCCTTCACATTGCTGTGCCATCCAAAATGGCATTAACAACCTTAAGGATTCTGTCATCACAGAACTCTTCAGCATCATGGTTTCCTACTCCTGGGTGTATCTCAGTCTGTCCCTGCAATGTCTCCATCTCAGGAAGGTGGTTATATTTGTGACTTAAAGGATTCACTAAGTATACATTTCATCTATGTATGGCCATAATTGAACCTGGGGACATTATTATTGCCCATTCCTGTTATTCTTCCTGCTAACAAAGATGCCCTTTAATGGAAGTAAGTGGACAGAGTACTTGTCTCAGTCATTGACCTGACCTCTCGACCCAGGGGTATTCCTCAGGCCTGTGCCATCCTGTACATGTGGGGTCTCTGTTCTGCTGCAATTTTACCCATACCCCTAATCCTGCAGTTATGCAGTAGTCATGGTGACATTTCAGTCACCATAAATCCAAATGGCACATCTGAGTGGCCTCAATTGTTGTTTGTTTTTGCTTCTGTTTTTGTTTGCTTACTTTGTTTTTGGTTGGTTGGTTGGTTGGTTTTTTTGATGCAGGATGTCAAATTGACTGTTTCAGAAATGTGTGATATTGAGCTTTGGCATTGCAAATGGAGACCCTTGAACACACCTGTGTTAATCTAGTCTTAAGACTTTCACTAACATGAGAGTACAGTTTCAGAACTCTTGTTCAAGAGCATACCACAGTGGCGCACATCTATCATCTCAGAGTTTAGGAGGGTACGCTTGTGGGCAGGAGAACTGTGAGCTCAAGCCATTTTGGAACCTGCTTTCCTTCTCACTAGTTATCACATGGCTCAGCTGCCACCTACTCCCTTCTCGCCTTTATCTTCCAATTGTTCCATGATTCTCAGGCCTCATTACCCATAAGGACATAGACCTAGGTACAGATGTACCAGGGAGGGAGTCTAGCTTCTGAAGGAATGTGAATGATACAAGACATTTGGTCTTTGCTCTTCAGAGAATAGAAAGCTGCAACCAGCTTTTTGAAGGAGAAAAATCCTGTGCTCTAGTCTGTGGTTAGGGAGATAAACCTTGCTGTTTCATGGGCTGTTGTGAAGCAGTTGGCATTTGTGCATCTCAATGAGTTCAGTCCAGTAATTCATCTCCAGGACAGGAAATATTCCTAGTCCATGTTCCCCATAAATGACAGTTAACAAAACCACTAAACTATTGGCAGTTTCATCACCAACAAGTTGGTCTTTTTTGGACTTTCTATTCAGTCTTCACATGTATCTGGTAAGAGGGGTGTGTGTATGTGTGTGTGTGTGTGCGCGCGCACGCACATTTTATAGGTGTGCACAGAGGCATTGTGAGTTACCTGGAGATCTAAGCTAAGTCCTCTGGAGGAGCAATCAAGCAATAAGTGCTCTTAACTACTGGGCCATCTCTCCAGCTCTCTGATGAGTTCCTTGAGTCCATTGCATTATGGTTCCTATCAACCACACATAGAAATTATTGGAGAACTTTGATATGAACTTGGAGTTGCTAAGGGGAGTTTCAGCTTACTCTCTGATACACAAATGTTGTCCTTGAAAGAAAGTCTGAGTGAATTACAGAACGCACTGCCCAGCATGTCCACTCTGCAGCCCTGGGACACCACTGCACTCATTTCAAGTCCCTTTTTTCCTTTGTAACTCTTACCCCCAACTCAGTGGGATTCTCTGACCCATTCATGGTTGGTTCTTATTTTCCATCTCCTTTGTGGGGTCACTGTGGGGTGTCATTTTATGTTCTCTTCAGGGGGTGATTGTTCTCTATTTTTCCAAGATCTCCTTTTTGGCAATTTTCCTTTCCACCTTGTGACATGGAAGTGAATGTTTGTACAGTTGGCTTTTCCTTTCCATTGCTGCTGCTTCTACCTCTCTGTGAAGCTCCAGGAGAAAAAGAGTGCAGATGGGGAAGCAGGCTGTCTCCCAGTGACTCAGAGGATCACTCCCAGTGCTCCTTCCAAAGGGTTGAATGAAAAGAAAGGTTACAAGTCTGCAGACAGGGACCTTCTGAAAGGTCTCCTCAAAAGTCAGAAGTATGGACAGTTGGTACACTCAAGCCTAAAGACTGCAAAGGAGTAAAAGCATTGGTGCATCGTCTGAGTGATGAAAGCAGCTTCTAGGTCTAGAGAATACCTGCAACTACTGGGTATTTATACAGAAAGGCTCATTTGAGGCTCATGGTTTTCAAGTCCAAGGGTACAGAGTTGGCATCTACATGGTCTTTGGTGAGCACCTCATGAGAGATTCAGAATGGAAAGCAGGTGTGTGCAGAAGAAACATGTGAGCCAGAGAGTGCCAAGAGGCTCTAAGACTCTCTGATCCAGTTCCATGAGAGTAGGAATGTCCTTAAACCCACCAGTGTTTCCATGGGGATTAAGTGCCCTTATCATTTCCTGAAGGCCTCTTCTCCCATATACAGCTCAGCTGGGAACCAAGTATCACCATGGTTTTTGATGGGAACAAGCCATATCCAAATCATAGCATCACCCAGTTGCGAGGGCATGGGTATATTTGCCCTCCTTTCCTCTCTCACACAGTTTGAGGGTGCAAGATAAGGAAAGCATCATTCTTAAACAAGAAGCTAAGGGAGTTATCCAAGGGAACTCACTGCCATAGAGAATGTGTCCTTTCTATGCTACCCAATCCTACAGCTACCAGGGACATGTGGTGACTGAGATGTGGAGAGACTGGCCAAGAGACCATGTGCGTTATTTTTATTTGTCTTAACTGAAGTAGCTAAAAACAGTTAGTGTCTCCCACACTAGACAGGAAAAGAACAGAATTAGAGACAATAGCTTCATCTCTGCCCTCCCATAGAAACAGTTGCCTCAACCGAAACTCCATGTCATGTCTTCATGTCTCATTTTCACATTTCCTTCTATCCAAGCAGGAAACAATATCCTGCCCTTGGGGGTCAGGCCCCTTCTGTGATGCAAACCTAGCTACTATGGTCATATGTTGGAAAGCTTCCTACTGAAGCTGCTCAGGAGTCCTACCTTTGCTGCTTTTATCTGTTGGCCAGGATTCAGTATCCTCTTTACACCAACAGCTCAGGAGGCTGGGGAACTATTTCACCTGCCATGAACTTTTAGAAGGGTCAAAGGATCCTAGGAACCAGCTAGTAGTGTGTTTTGTGCTTCAGTGAGCATCTCTGTACATTCCAAGCACCTTGTGGTATCCTGTGGACTCATGCTCTATAGACTCACAGGATATCTTAGCCAAAGGGGCTTCTTGCCTTGCTCTTATTCCTTTAGGCCAGTTGTACCCATTCCCTGTCTGCGTGAATGTTCCACCCCCCATCCCTTCGTGCCTGGTCATGTCTTATAGTTGTGATCTCTGCTCACATGATCCCTGTGAAGCTTTCTTAAGCCACCTAATCAATATCTTGCAACTGATTTCTCTAGAACCACCCTGCCTTTGTTTTCTTGCACGTTAGTGTCCCGATGCATTCCACCATACTAAAGTAAACGCCCTAAAAGCAGGGATACTACCTGTTCTCGTCACCATATCTCTAGGACGAGATCTATTTGTGTAGATCGGGTGTGGAAAAACTAGTTGGATGAATCAATGACCTCATGGAACATGATGAAAGTCTGTACAGTAGGATTACGAAGTAGATGGACCTGTGTGGTTACAGAGTGTTGAAGGTGGGAGAGACCAGACCTCCAGCTTACTAACTCTCTATCCTGCCCTATTACCACATCATATTAGCACGGAAGAAACAGGACCACTGATTTTGTCACACTGACAGTTTTGAACAGTGGAGGGAGTGGGCTGAGATTTCTCATGGAAGTTACTTGACCCAGATAGGTTTGAGCTAAATGCAAAACAGTTGGTTAGCTTTCAATCTGGTTGCTCAACCCTCTTGCAACTATTGATATTGGTGGGAAGAAGTCTCGGTGAGGAGGTGGGAACATCTGTGTGCAAATCCCATTGTAGTGAGCACAGGAAGAGGAAACGTTGGTGATAACCTCACTTCCTTTGCCTTAACACTTTCAGTAGACTTCCCACATGGCAGAAAAGTCTCATCAGGGTAGTTTGGATAAATCTGAGAAACTGTCAGTGTGAAGAATACAATGATTTCTCCACATTCCTTCTATGTAGTTCAGAAACATCACTGAACAACAGGGCCAGAGTCCCTCAGCAGCATACCGTTTGCTCCGCTGGGTGGGCTTTAGGTGGGACTTTAACTTTAGCCACTGACTCCTTAGCTTTCCTATGAGACAATGCCTTGGTGGTTAGGCGGCATGTCACCTAAGCCCCAGAAGCTGGAACTAATGTTTCGAAAGCAGAGGGAGAATCCAGAGCCTTTGATCGCCTCAGTCCTGATCTACTTATACAAACCAGGTTCAGAATGCCATGCTGCCCAGATTTGGGGATATAACACAGATGGGATATGACATGGAGACCAAAGTGGTTCATTGTGCATGGTGTCATTGCTTACAATATCCTCAGGTGTGTACTAAGTACACCTAAGAACTCTGGGTCCCCAGGGACACTAAGTGTACTTGAGCCTTGGGCACTTCTCCTGGGACATTCTTGGTCTTACATACACTAGGTTAGTACTTGGACTTGATTAGAGTTCAGAGAGTCATAGTTTTTGTTTTTGTTTTCTGGTGTGCAGTGGTGACAGGATACATCTCCATCTCTGTGTTCTTATGGAGAGGCTTCTTGTCTTTTCTAATCCAACCTGACATTTTCTATGACTTGAGACTTGTTTGGGATGGCTGAGTGAGTACATACTGGATTTTCAGGCATTGGTATCCTTTCTTCTTCAGACTCTTTCCCTTCTTGGTGTTACTGAATGTGAGGTTTGTGGTTGGCCCAGATGTTTAAGAGAGAGCCCCATTCCTCTTTGCCTGGACCATGGCTCACAACTGGCTGCTGTTCTCCAGGAGTTAACAGTTGGATGGTGGCATCTAGCAGTGCTATACTGGAGAGCCCTGCTTGCATCATCCAAAACAGAAACTTTTTCTGAAACATTGAAGCAGTGACACTACTGTCATACTTTTAGCCCATTCTTTGAGTGGTAGCATATTATTTGGAAAATGGGTTCAACTTTGCAAAGTTGGCAACTTGCTTCCCAAGTCCTCACTAAATCCAGCAAGACCTCTTCTAGGAGCAAGCATCACATAGCTGTGGTTTCCTTCCTGCTCCCTGTAGTCAGTGAATCCCCTTCTTTCTTTATCATTGAAGGGTCCCCAGAAATGAAAATGTGGGTGCCAAGTGAATATTCTTGATTTCTTGTCCTCAACAAGCTATAGCTCTCCTATACTCACACATTTTTTTACTAAAAGGTTGGTAGGGATAATATGGAAAAGTAAGGTTAGAAAAAAGCTGCAGACGGTTAGAGAAGAGAGAGCTGTGAGTTTGTTTGTTTCACTGTTTGTGGCAGGTTCTCACTATGTAGCCTTGGCTGACTTGATATTCTTTAAGCAGACCTGGCTGACTTTGAATTCACAATGGTCTGCCTGCCTTTGCCTCCCAAATGCTGGGGTGTGCCACTGCACCCAGTGAGTTGGGTCATTCTAAAGGACTAGCTTGGTGAATTAAATGATATCTCAGAGGAAGTCTGAGCCCCGACACCCCTGAGGTACCCAGCCTTATTCTTCCTGGTAATGATCACCAGGTGAGGAGATGAGTGTTCATACCCCTCAAGTGCCCAGATACTGCCCTGATGAGAGGTTACCTGCGGTCAGACAGAGATCAGGTCCCATTGCGCTTGCTTCCACTGGCAGACTGGGTGGCCCTTGGGCAGCTCCCAGGCCATCCAGTACTCACTTCTTCATCACTAAAGCAAAAGGATCATCAGAGGGGCCACTCGGCCTTCGAATTGTCCCCAACAGTGGTTACTATTACTGCTTCTGAGCAGTGGCTCAGAGCCCCCAGGCTGTGAGATAGCTGTGACCAGGCAGTGCCAGCCTCTGCAGCACTAAAGACAAGGCCGCCTTAGACCAAGTAGGAGCCTCCTGATGGCTGCTTTATGCGGGAGTTCCTCCCCCACTCTACAAACAAGGGAAGTTGTTGAAGTGACAAAGAAGAAATGAGTTACTGGTGCCCACTTGACTGAATCCCTGGCTGTTGGCTCCATAGATAGAATGTGTGAAACAGTGAGGCTTTCTTTGTCCTTCTCTCTTTCAATGCTGAGGTTTGTCTGCCTTCCTTTCAGTGCCTGTGTGGAGCATCAGTAGACCTACGCACCTCCTCTCCTGCCTCCCTCCCTTCCCTTTCCTCCCTTGTGTTTCTGAACTAAGCCAAGGGTCTTCCATGGGATACATAGGATGTAAAGGGGCTGGGTCATTTATTAACTCTGCCTTTCCAGGTAATTGAATTCCTGGGAGGAGTGTGGGAAGACAATCTTCTTAAAGTCGGTGAAGTCTGCTGTGTGGACTATCGAAGATGAGTTTTTAATGGGGAACTTACACACAAAATCATTTGGAGTGACATGTGTCTCATTGTCAGCTTCCCACGTGTTGCACATGTTGGCAGCCGAGTGGAGGATTCTGTGGATGTTCTTTGTGAGGAGATGAGCTGAAAACAAGGAGCATTCCAGCCCGGGTGCATGCCTTGTCCTGGCAACAGAACGCACCCTGAGGAATGCTGTTAGCATCGAAGACAGGAATCTCTTGTTGTCTACACGGGCCAGCTGCAGGCCCATGTGTTGGCCACATCGATATGTGGGCAAGGATAGCTGCCTCTGAGAGGCCGTGGCCTCAAAGGCTTCAAGAGACCTGCAGGTTATGATGACAGGGTGATGCCCAATAGTGGGGGCAGGGCTACCTGCTGTGTGGTTCAGTTAAGGGTTCTGTATCCTGGAACTTCCTGTTCCAACTGTGAGAAGTAGACACAGCTTGAGCTGCATGAAGCTCATTCACAGAGTTGTGTGGTCACCACAGCCCACTGTCCCCAGAGCTCCTCATCCTGACAAACAAAACTACACCCTCTACCTGATGACTCCTCAAGTTCTGACACAGCTCCTGAACTTCCCATTGTAATTTCTGGTTTTGTTTTGTTTTGTGGTTTGTTTGTTTGTTTGTTTTCCTTTTTTGTCTTTTGTTTTTGGAGACAGGTGGGTTGTTTTTTTTTTTTTTTTTCTTCCTGTGTGAGCCTGGCTGTTCTGGAACTTGCTGTGTAGACCAGGCTGGCCTCTGCCTCCTGAGTGCTGGGATTAAAGGCGTGTGCCACTACCACCACTGGCTTTCTGTTTCTATAAATTAGAATAAAAGTAGGATCAAACAGAAGTCACGAGTGGATATTGTCACTTAGCATAGTATCTCCCAGGTTCATCACCAGCAGAGTCATGTTCACTGAATGGAAATGCCAGGTTTTGGTAATTCTTTCACTCTTGGGTTGTGTCCATAGTTTAGTTATTGTGAGGGATGCTGCTGTGAACTCGGGTGTGCACATAGCTCCTCCAATTCCTGCTCTCATTTCTTTAGATGTGATTCAGAGGTAGAAATGCCAGATCCTATGGATTGGGAGGCATTTAAAATCACTATATTCTTTAGAGACTGCCTTTGAATTCCAGTTTAATCCATGGTGTAGAATAGTAAGTTCACAAACACATTTGTGTTCTTCTGCTCATATGTCATGGTCCCTAAGCATTGCTGTGATGGGCAAATCCTGTGTGTGATTTGGGCCTGGAGCCTTGTTTCCAGCCATTGCTTCCCACACCTGGAATTGTCTTGTTTGGAATCCAGCAGAAGCCTGGAGGCCCTTCATGCTGGCTGGGTGGGTGGGTGATGCCCCCATCAGAAGAATCATTGCAAATTGCAGCCTTGGCTGTGCTGCCACATACCTGTCATCCCAGCACTTAGAAAGTTGAGACAGGAGAATTAAGAGTTCAAGGTTGTCCACAACTTATTTTGAGGTCAGCCTGAGCTTCATGAGAGCAGTCTGGCTGTGACATATGTCACCTCTCTGGCTCTCAGAGTTGGTTTGGCTGATCCAACTGGCTAGGCAGATGTCCCCCTCCTTACTGCTCCAGGTATGTATCCTCTCACAGTTTTTCTGCGGAAGAGGATCGTCTTTGGTCAAAGGTTGAGTTACTGTTGCTGTGCTCCCCTGACAGAACCTCCAGTTAAGTTCTCGTGGGCCTGTCTTACCCTGACATGTCCTGGAGCACCACAGCTTAGATATTTCAGAGGACCCTGTTGCTCTTGGCACCAGGTCCTTACCACAGCCTGTCAGGATCACAGCATGGCTATGGCTGTTCTCTGCCTCATCTTCTGTACTTGGTCCGATGTTTTTGCTAAGACTGTTTCAGTTCCTTAAAATTTTTGTTGATATCTGCTTCATCATGGAATTTTGCTAGAAGAGTCTCCTACGGCTTTTTCTCAGAAATATACTTATGAAATCCTCAAGGAAAGCATGTGGCACCTTCTCTGATGACTTTCTTTTGAGTCCCCTCAGCTGGGCTGGAGGCTGCTCTTCTCTGAACCCACAGCACACACTTCTGTCCTGAGAAATACAGCTTCGTACGTGGATCTTATTTAACATCAGGTTGATGTAAACTGCTGGTAAGATAAGTATGAGATGTAAAGGATTACAACATTGCACATGGCTCTACCCAGCTTGGTACCTTTGATATTCCTTTGTGACCCCCTACAATTCTAGAGCAACAATGAGCTTGACTTTTGCTTAATGCATCATCACATTTCCTTATAATTTTATCTCTGGTACTAGTATTCTTTGCTAGTTTTCCATTGCTGTGACAAAATGCCCAAGACCAAAAACCTAAAAGAAAGGTTTATGTAGCAAGGTATGGTGGTGCACGCCTTTAACCCCACTACTTCAGAGGCAAATGGATCTCTGTGAGTTTGGGGACATTCTGGTCTACATAGTGAGGTCTGGCTATGTAAAGAGACCCTGTCTCAAAAGAGGGGGGCAATTTTTGTTGCTCTTATTTTCAGAGATCTCAGTCCATTGTCATTTTGTTCTGTGGCTTTTGCTTTGGTCCTGTGGTGTGGCAGGATATTGTGGTGGGAATATGGGACACGGGTCACCTGCTCACTTCACAGCAGACCCAAAGCAAAGAAAAGGGAAAGGGCCAATATCTCCTCAAGGCCGTGGCCCCCAGTGAACTAGCTTATTCCCACTAGACAATACCTTCTAAAGGTTCTATTCCCGCTCTTCAATAGCACTGTAGATTGGCAACTAAGCTTTCAACGTGTGGACTTGAGGACTACCGCAAATCTAAAATGGCATATTCACAAACAGCATACCATTTAGTTTATGTGTTTTGAACCGTTAATAAGTCACATTGTGCTGTTTGTGTCCCCTGTACCATTTTTCACATGGCACTGTTCCAGGGGTGCCATCTCTGTTGATCTTCATAGCTATAATTAGTTTATTTCACTGATGTCTGAATGCACTGCCGTTATCTGATCTGCGATTGCTTTATTATGTATCTCTACTTCTTATCTATTCCGTATCCTTCCATTATACTCACATTTTTACCCTAACCCACAATTTTAAATTCTAAAAGAGTGAATACTGATTTTATCTTGCTGATGTCACATAGAAAGGCATGTGGATAGGGTAAGTACGGAATTATTCGTGAAGTACAATGTGTGCCCTTTGAGCTGAGGATCATCCTGGGACCTGTTCCACATTCCATGGCAAGTAGCAGCTCTTCTTTGGGAAACTCTTCCCTCCTATACTTTTCACCACTGCAAAATCTCTAGACTCAGGCTCCACAAACATTTTCTACAAAAGGCCAGATGGCAAATACTTCAGGCCTCGTGAGCCATAGGTTTATGTCATAATTACAGAAATATACCAAGGTAGCAGTAATGGATGATATACTTTTAAAAATGGTTGTCCCAATAAAACTTGATTTACAAAAACAAGAAATGGGTAAAATTTGGCCACAGCCTATAGTTTTTCTAAGGTTGCTGCCCTAGATGACTTAAATGGTTAGAAGAGAGGACAGTTCCACTGACTAAGATATAGGAAACCTTGCTCAGAGTTTAAGCAGGCTATCCTAGCCTCATACACATAGCATGACTGGGCTGGGCTTATGATATCTCATGTGGCCATAAGGCAGCAAGCAAGGCAGGAAGCAAATTTCAGGGTGGGACCAAAGTTTAAAGGTCAGCATGTTATACAAATGGACTGTGTTCCCGGACTTTGACTAAAAATGTTACCATTACATTTGGCTTACAGGATGGGACAGAGTTAAGATGTACTATTCTGTCTTCCATCCCAATCCTGGTTTCCCTGGTCCATCTCCAACACCTGGTGGCTGTGAGTCCTAAGACCTGAGAGTTGGTGGCTCAGTTCTATGACTCTGTGAAGCATATTCTCTTCAAGGAAATCGCAGTTTACAAGCTGAAATGAGCAGAGCAGTGTACTTGAAGAGTTCCAGGTAGAAGAGAGGAACGATCTTTCCGGAATAGCTTCCTTGTGTTCCTTGCCTTCCTCTGTTCATGGTCTGGTGCAAAGAATATTACAGGGGAGGAGTCCAGCCTGGGCAGATGGTGAACAGATTGGAATCTGGGCCAGTTATGTTGTTTTAGTTTAAATGGGGATTTAGAAGCCTGTCTCACAGCATTACTGTGGGACAGACTTGCTCATTGGGATACAGATAAGTAAAAGAACTGTGGCTGCCAGGCCTTTGAGATGAAGATAAGAAAAAGAATAGGAGCCACAGATGCCAGCACTTACTAACCACCACCACACAGGGCTTTAGTGCTTCCTTCTTCCTATCCTCATGGCAACCTGAAGAGGAAAGCTGAACAATCTTCCTTTTCTCACAGCCAGTGAATGTGGCCCACAGCAGGCGGTGCCATTCCCCAGGCTATCTTGCCTATATAGTGATGGAACTGGCTTTAGAACACATTGCATCTGACTGTTGATAACATTGGTTTCACTCCGATACTGTCTATCGTAGTGCTGGGGCTGATATTTTAGTTGTTGGGTTTTGTTATTTTTATTTCATTTTTAAATAAATGGTTCTGAAACCCCAGACTGAGGCAATGCGGCTCCATCCTGCTGCTGTCTTGTATGCTCATGTCCAGTCTATGTCAAAAATAGGCCAAAGTTGTTCTAGTGAACAGTCTTAAAGTGATTGGAGAATAAAATTGAAGACTGTCAGACAGCTACTATAATACAAGCACAGTGGATGATGGACAGATAGCGCTTAGTAAGCCAGCATCTTCTCACCTCCTGTAGTGATGCTGTGGAGACTGAGTGGATGCTGTACCTCAGGGCCTGGCAGAGTTGGTCATGGCATGGGACTTCAGTTGGACCCTGTGTTAGGTATAGGATTAGATGAGGGGCATAGGCGGTGGACTGGAGTTTGCAGCTATTTCCTCAAGGACATAGACCTTGCAGGAATGGCCATCAATGCTGTCATTTATGGTGCTTATTCAAAGCAATTTTAAAATTCTAGGTGACAAAGTATGAAAAGTTTTAGTGCCACTTGTCAGTATTTCCCTGAAGGTTAGAGAAACCCATGTGACAGGTACAGCTGGAAATGGAACTGACCTGCCCCTTCTGGCCTGGAATTACCTGTGAAAGACCCCTAGGCCTCTTGTATACCAGCCAGTAACATTCAAGATGAGGGTTATTCTGTGGCCTCCATACCAAGTGATAATGAAGAGCAGAGTCCCCATTGTCCTTCAGTGGCATGTAGCATTAAACAGAACTTTTGCTGTTTTAAACCTAGCATCTGTAAAAGAGTTGTTTGTAACTGTAACGTGGTGAGAGAGACCTGACTGATTCACAAGGCCCCCAAAGTTCTCCTTTTCACTTGAGTTAGGATTAGCATGGAAGAATTGTTAGTGTTAACTTGGGTATATTTTAGTGTCACAGAAAGTGCATAAATTCCAAAAATAGAGTTTGCTTCTTTGCCTCTTCTGTACGCTAATTCCGTCAAAAAGACTGATTTTGTAACATTGTCAAAAAACATCTTTGGTTCGTTGGTAATGAGATTGTTAGGGCACTCAAGTGAATATAAATATTATTAATGTTTATATGTGAATTAGTTAGCCCTTGCAATATTCATTCTCATGTTGTTGCTGCTTTGTTTTTAGTACTAGGGATTTAACACAGGGTCTAATGTGTTCGCCCCTGTCCCCTTAGCCCTGGGGGGCCCTCGTAGCCATTCTTTCCTCTTATGATATGAAACAGTTCTCTATAGAACATTCTTATATTGTTACCTTTCCAACTCTGGCAGCTATTACAGGATAGCTTCATGGGATGCTGTATTTCAGAATGTCATCCCTATTTGTCCACACAGATTCCTTTCAGTTTTAACGTTCTATCTATATATTTCCAAAATGTGTTGAACTTGAGTTTGGCAAACTGCCCACTCTGTAGAGTCAGAATCACTGTGTTGGCTTACAGCTCAGTATTCCTTCTCTCCCTGGCTCTCTGCTTTCATTCCAACCTTTCCCCTTCCCTTGTTTCCCTTCTCCTCCCTCCATCCCTCCCTCCCCCCTTTCTCCTCTCTGCCACCCTCTTCTCTCTCTCTCTCCACCCCTCCCCCTCCTCAGGCATTTATATCCATCCTGTTATAAGGTCCTAGATCCTGAGGACGTGTCTGAACATCTTTTTTATTTATTTATTATGCTTCACAAGTAAAGCTGCGGGAACTTTTGAAGTCTCCACTAAGAATGGGGAGGCCGGTGGCGTCCTCATCAGTAACCCGAGCCCACCCCCGCGGCAGGACTCCAGTTTGAATTGCACAAGTTTCCACTTAAGTACATACTGCACAGGGTTAGGCTTTCAGCGAGTGCTCAAGCTGATCCAAGCGAGGGTAGAATTAGTAAGAGAGTTTCAGTATGGGGGATGTGCATGGAAAGATGGCAGGACTCCCATGCCCACACATGTATTGACCTTTTTCTTTTAACCAGTACCCTCCCTCTACACTTCTCCTGTCCCTCCTCACCCACCACCAATACCTGCACACCCTTGGAACATAATATATGGTATTCTTTAGTTCTATGGTGATCTACTGCCTAAGCTAGGAGCTTGATTCTTGACAACGAGACACACACTAAGCTTTCTGGGGAACATTTGATGCTCTTTCAACTTATAGATTTCGGTTAAAAAGGTGGTGCTTTTCCTCAACCTAGGACGGTCTAAACTAGCTTTGTCAAGCAAAAACAGCATTTGGGGGAACAGGGTTAATGTCTTCAAAGTAGAAGAAGTACATTTTAGAATTGCTGCTTTGGACTAGACTCAACATCAGAGAATAGCACTTCTCTCAGAGGCAAGCCAGGGATAGGAGTGGGTCCCTAGAGAGCTAATTAAAGGCATTGGGTTTGCACAGGGCTGAAAACAAGGCTGGTGGGCAGGCAGACTGGCAGAGAGGCCAGCTGAGCCAAGCTGTCCTGTAAGGCAGGTTCTGCCCGAGCTATGGCTGAGAGCCCAGACCTCGGTCCATTTCCTGCTTCTGCTCACCTCTAACATGTGAAGAGGTTGAGATGTCCCTGTGGCTGGACAGATGTTATCTTAACTGGAGTGAGGGTTCAGACCTTCTGAGTAGCAGTGTAATGGCCTGCAGATAGTGGGGGAGGGTAACACAGCTATGGCATCCAGGGTGTGAATCAGGGAAGGGACCCTATTGTTTGGGAAATTATAGTGGTGGCAGCAATGGATTGCCCCCAGAAGAAAAGTTTTTGAGATACATCTCAGGTCTTCCAAAAGTGATCACTGACAAGAGGCTGAGGCTTGATGGACTTTTGGCCATGTTGACTTCAGAACTCAGTGTCACCTGACAGGTATCCACTCAGTAAGCACAAAGGGTTGGAGGTCAGCTGAGCATCAAGCACAAAGTCTCCAGGACTGTTGGTCAGCCCCAGTAAATGCTAAAGGAGGAGGTAAAGGCACAGACAGATTACTCACAAGTGTCTTAGGTATGTGCTATTGCTGCTGGTTTCCAGGGAAACAGATTCCACAAAGATGCTGCTCAGCCTATCAGACACCTGGGACTCCTGGTGCATGTCCTGTTCCATGGAGAAGCCACTCACAGAGACCATGTAACATCGACATCCTCAGGAGGAGCCACAGTGTCTTGTTGCCGTTGTGGCTGATAGGCAGTGGTGGGGACACATCTGTCCAGGAGTGTCTGTTATCTGGAAGAGGCAGTGTCTCCATTTAGGGGTGTTGTTATGTCCTTGTCTGGGTGGATGTGCTGGCGTCACTGAATTTTGCCTAGTTCTCAACAGTCTCTGTTTTTCCAGCACTGTTTTCCACTGTGCGTCTTTCTACAGCTTTTCCTCATCCTAGGACCTTAGTTTTACTCTCTGGGTACCATGTAGCCACATCAGAGATGACAATATTAACGCCACAATAGATGCCATTAGAGTTCTCATTTCTGTTGCTCACCCATACTAGACAAGATGAGAGAGGGTATGTGACCCCTGATCACTTCCTCAGACACAGCAAGGGAAAAACACCCAAGACAGGTGGTCAGAACCCAGAGGAAGCTGACCCAATCCTATATCATCCCCCTTGTCAACTCCCATGGTTTCACCTGCGCCTCTCCTCCATCTACAATGTCTTTCTTCCTCCATTCAGTGTCTACAGCCAAATACTACCAGCTCCTCTTTGGGCTAACTCCTCCATCCCTTCTTTACCTATCTTTCCTCATATTCCCTCTCCAGGACAATGAGCAGGGAGGAGAGGAAGTGTAAGGTAAGCAAGGAAGGTGCTGGTGAGGGCTGTAGCTATAGGCAGAAAAGAAGGCTGGAAGAGATCATCCTGAAATCATCACCTTGTTCTTCATTGAGCCTGGACCTGACTGACCAAGGCCCCATGGTAGACAGATGAGTCGCTCCACTCAGTGCAGTGTAGGGGAAGGATGAGAAGCCAGGGTATCCAGTCTTTGCCCTGACTATTTCTCTATTAGCAGGTACTCCTCTCAAATGATGGTGCAATAAATGGATATTCTGAAGCTAGCATTAGTATTTACTTGTGTGAACTCACTGATAACGCTTGTTTAATAAAATCTGCAGCAACTTAATAACCCAAAGAAATGTGTATTCTCAAGGACATGTGTATGCTGATAACATATTCAGAGACGAAATACAGAGGGGGTTTCCCAATCCCCGCTGCAAATGGAACTGAAATACACAGAGCACTGAATGAATTTATTTCTGCTATTAAAATTCCTAGTGTGCCATATACTTAAAAGATAAATTCAAGTAAATACAACAGACATGTGATTTCCTCTATGGGGAGGATTTTAATAAGAATAGAGACAGTCAAATGGTGTTTGTATCTATATCCCTTCTCTCTACCCCCATTAAACCAGAAATTGGTCTTTGCCAATAGTAACCTAGTATATGTATAGAAAGCAAGATAATTAGCTGGAAGAAAGCCAGTTGTAGAATTGCTTATACAGTCATATTTAGTACCACTCTTGTGTATTCAATATGGATTTACACATTATAGGTTCTACATTCTCTCCCGAGAGAGAGAGAGAGAGAGAGAACAAAGCAGTAAATTACATCTGCTGAAAATAGATTGTGCCATTTCTCCCCAGAACTGAAATCTCTGCCCACAGTGATTGCCTGGGCACTAGCCCACTGGCCTGTATTGATTCTGGCAATAAGCTCACTATAGTACACTGCCAGCCTAGTAAGTGAATGGCCTAGCTGGAGGCCTAGCTGTGCTGCAGAATATATTAAAAAGCAATTAGCTTCCTGAGGGTCAGTAGATGATATTCCATTTCAAAACACAGAATGAGCTCAGATATAATCAGAAGACTTCATCACACTCAACGGCAGTTTTATGAGCAATATTTTGACAGGGGGTGGTTTGTTTTGAAGCAAGGACTACCAAAAATGGATAAACCAGCTATCAACTGATTGGTTTGTCTCTGGAGCTTAAAGTTTTTCTTCTTGATTTCTTTTTCTTGCTTTTTTATTTGTTTGCCCCCTTTTATTTTCACTCAAAAGTGTCCCTTCTTATGGCTATGTGATGATTGATATCCTTTTGTGCACATGTGTGTGTAATACAATGTGTTTAAATTTTTTCCAGACATCATTATTCCATCATTGCCATTGTCTGTTCCATTTCCTGCATTCATTCCTTTACGATCTTGAAAGCACCTACCTGAGAGAAATGGCTCTTAAAACACCACAGCTGCACTCCTAACTCAAACCTGAATTGAGTAGAGTCCTAATAAGATAAAGCAGGAGAGAGTGACTCAGGACCTTGTCCGTGCTTTTACTTGTTTTAGCCTCAGATCTAGCACTTCGATCACCCCTGTGCTGGCTTACCTGTGTCCCTTGAGAGTCACATAGATGACCCGTGCTTCTCAGCTCAGCGCTGCCACCCATTTGATCTTTTCATCTCCCCTTGTGGTGATTTGAATGAACATGTCTCTCCTAAGCTGTTCACAGTTGGTGGTGCCATGTAGGGAGGCTTAGGAGGTATGGACTCTAACCATCTAGAACCGGAAGCCCAAATGAGCTCTCTTCTATGAGTTGCCTTAGTCATGGTCTTTTATCATAGCAATAAGTGTGACTAATACAGCCCTCTTGGGCCATCCCCTCCATCACGGCCGCCTTCCTCACTGTTTTCCCATTACATATACTGCTTTATCTTTTCCTTTGATGGTCATTGGGTTTGATGCCACTAACTTCAGCAAGATATATTCTTTATTCTATCCAACCTGTTTCTGATCCCCCCAGCTCATCATGTTCACCACTGACTCCAATACTCCAACGTTGTTACTGCCACACGGAATGCCAGTATACGCTTATGACCCCTGGAATGTCCCTTTGAGGGCCCCCGCAATGATCCCTAGAGCTTGTCATCATCTAGATCATAGTGACCTGGGTCTTGACTACTTCTTATTCAGTCATCATCTGACCACTTACCATGTACAAAGACTTGTGCCCTGGAGAAGACCCAAGGATGTACCAGGCTTACACCTAATCACACAAACTAGAGTTTTGCACAGGTACTAAAAGTTAGATAAGAAAAGCCATTCAGAAGAAAAGGTCATCTTCAGCACTTTTATTGTGTTGGTCCTGTCATGTGGAATGCCTATTTGCCTTTCTGACTATGGAGGCAACACCTTAATAGGTCAGGATGTTAATATTGCTCTGAGTATTTAGTTAAAATCTGAATAAAAGAATTAAAAACCTGCTAACTGGGTTCTGCACCCTTCTCATTTGGGGTCAGTGTATGTATTTGCTAGCTTTCTGACACTATAACAAATACCAAAGATATAACAAGGGGAGAAGAGTATTTTGGGCCTGAAGCTTTAAGGATTCTAATCCATTGTTGCAAGACTTCACATTTGTAGTTCTGTGCTGTGGCAAGGCAGAATATCATGTTCGAACATGGGACAGAACTGCTTTGCTGAGAAGGGAACAGAATGAAGAGGGAGCTGTGGTCCCATAAATCCCTTCAAGGATAAGCCCTCAATAGCACTACATGCTAAATATCCATGGAAAACTTCTAACAGTGTCACTCTGGGACCTAACCTTTAAACATGCATTTTTGGGAGACATTCAGCATCTAAACCCCAGCAGTACAGAAAATAATCTGCTCCTCTTTCCCGGGCCTTCCTACATTGCACACATTTCAAAAGGCCAGTTGGCTCTGGGTAGCTGTGTCAAGGAACTCTAAGACCATCCTCAGGTCAGATATCTCACTAGGAGGCCTCACAAGTCAGCAGATGGCTTTCCCCTTGTTGATGATTTATTTCAGTGAAAGGATCCACAGCAGAGTCAGCAGAGGAGGAGAGCAGCTGGTGGAGCAAAGTTCAGGCAGACCAGGTGCACACTTGCAAAAAGTGCTCTCCCCATGAAGTCACCTGCCTACCTTAAATTGCCCCAGCATAGACCTATGACTGTACATGTTAAGTATTGTCTACTGGGGAAGCTCACTGGGGACGAGTCACATAGGTGTCCTCTGCCTGACATGTTCTCAAGCTTGAGGTGCCCAGAAGGAACACAGGTACTCATCATGCTCCACGAATTGTTTATGCAAATAGTTTAGGCATACTCAGCTCTCATTAACTAGGAGTCACAGAGCCCTTCTGGAATCACAGTTGAGCCCCCAAGGGCTAGCCCTGCACACAGGCCTTTGACTGGAGAGCAGCTTTGGCCAGTGTCATTCCACTGAAGCATACCGAAGACTGGGAATACAGCACGGGTATATTTTAAACCAATCTAAGTTTTACAAGAAGAGGAATGGGTAACATATTTTAAGTACTTTATCAATTGGGGGTAAAATAATAGAAGCAAGAAGGATTTGAAAGAAATCTTTGTGAGGGCAACCCATGGCAGAATCTGAAAGAGAGAGTAAGTATCCTCAACCCATTCCCCTTGCATTCTGAATGCCCCACACTGTGCTGCTGGCTTTTGCCTTCTCTGACAAGTGCTGAGGCTCAGGCTGAGCCACATGGGCCTAGTGTGGGAAATGCAAGGGGAGGTTTAGCTACCTGACCATGCTGTCTGTACATCACTTCCTGGGTGGCCTTTGGTAGTTGAACTCCATAGCCCATGCTGTCCCTTTCTACAGTAATTGAAGCTCAGGAGAAGAGAGATCTCCCATATCTTCCAGAAGAGACTCTTCTGCTCTGTGTAAGCCACTACTTATCACCTGCCTTCACAGGGCAGCAGTCAAGAAAAAGCTCTAGGCTTGCATTTGAGCTTACTTCAACACTGATAGTCCATATGGTAAGTGTACTCTCACCTGGATATCCCAGAAGGCTGTGCCTGACCACCCCGGTACAAGATATGAGTCTATACTGACCAAGGAAAGAGCTCCTGAGATGGTCATAGGCCGAACAGGATAGAATGTGGACTCAAAAATGCATCTGCTTACTTTGTCTCCTCTTAGCATTCGTGAACGAAGTCCTAGAAATGGACTGCATGCAGTCTGCTCTTTCTTGGTGATCCATGTAATAGCGTGACACCTCAAAATTCAGTGGGTTTTTAGCTAAAGTCCAAAGTATGAAACACTTGGTACAGTGCCCAGCAAGAAGTTTAGTTCTTGCCGCTCTCAGTGTTGTTTTCAAGAAGATGTGAGAGGCTAGCCAGGAACACTATAAGATCTACAAGCTATAAATGGTTTTTACATTTTTAGATAGCTGAGAAAATAGGCGAGATTAATGTCTTGTGACCCATAAAAAACAAAGTTTAAAAATATGTGCAACAGTAAAGTTGAACCCAGCCTCAGACATTTGTTTACTGGTAGCTTGTATTGTCTTTATGCTCTGCAGCAATAGAGCTAAGCAGCCACTAAGTAGCCATGTGGCCCACCACACTTAGAACATTTGCTGTTTCCTATTCAGGAAAAGCTCACAAATTCCCTATTTGGTGCTCAGCACTGTGACCCGTGTCCTTCACAGGAAAGAGGCTTTCTCGTTCATCTTCCATCCTTTTACACTTTATGAGTACTCAGTAAGCGATTGCTAAATTGAATTTCTGCAATCGTTTCTAAGTCCAAAAAGTAAATCTCAACTCATGCTGGTTACCATGGCACCAGATAAACATCAAAATGAAATGCTCATCTGCTAAGGGAGAAGAAACTGGCTCTCCAAGACACTCTTCCAAACAAGTTCATATTTGTATTGCAGTATCTGTCAAGGAGCAAATAAAATAAGTAACGGTAAAGATTAAGGACACGTCCCCTGAAATGGCTGAGTGGGAAAAATGCTTCTCAGATGGGAGATGTTTTCAGGAAACTGAATGCTTCATGGTTCCTGCTTATCTTGGAAGGGTGGCAGAGCACATAGGACCATGCACAGACAGCTGGAGGCCGAGGAGAGCACAGATGCAGAGAAGAAGAGCCCATGACCACTTTGAAAGCTTTTCTGGTTCCCACAGATCAATCAGGCTATTGAAATTAAACTGCAGTTGACATTTTCTCTATGTTAAATGTTTCAAGGCAGATAAGCATAGGCATTATGCTTATCAATGTCATGGTGAAGGTTTACTCAACTCAGAGTTGGAGTCAGCTTTGGGTGAAGGCAGCATAAGCCAGAGGACTGTGGGAAGGAAGGAGGTGCCCTCCAGGCTCTGCTGGGTGCTAAGCCTTGGCTCTGTGTAGCTGTGCAGCCATGGCTACGGGCTGCTCTTCCCCAGGGTTTGGAGCATAAAGCTGTGATGGAGGGAGCCCCGCTTCCCACATGCCCATGTGGGAGAGGCTTCCTACAAAGCTAGAAGTAACACATTCCCCCCCAAGTCCAGGGTCAAAGGTCTCCAAAATTTATTTTGAGCATTTTCCTTATAATGCCAAATGGTTTCTCATTAAGTCATTTCCCAAGGAAGCATAATATTTAAAATTTTTTGAGTTTACCTTCTTAGATATACCTAGGGACCTTTAGTTTCATAAAGACCAATGGGAAGTATAGAGGTAAACAGCACTTCCAACTGAAAAAGAATAGAAGTGTTGGCTTGTGATTTCAGCACTTGAAGAGTCTGAAGTGGGAGGGTCACAAGTTCAAGACCAATCTGGGCAATTTGGCAAGACTCTGTCTCAAAGTAAAAAGCAAAACAAGAACTGGGGTTGGGCTCATTTTACAGAGTGCCTGCCTAGCATGAGCAAAGCTCTTGGCCCACTCCCAGCACCATAAAACAAAACAAAACAAAACAAGAGTACATTCAAGAAATTCTACAGAGTTCCCTACTGCACAGTCTCCTTAGCAGCTTACCTGATAAAAGTTTCCTTACAATGTGTTTCTTTCTCCTAAGAGGAAAGTATGACATTCAAGAAAGATTATGGTCACACAACTATGGTCACTTGATCATTGACAAGGGAGCTAAAACCATCCAGGGGGGAAAAGACAGCATTTTCAGCAAATGGTGCTAGCACAACTGGCAGTTATCATGTAGAAGAATGCGAATTGATCCATTCTTATCTCCTTGTACAAAGCTCAAGTCTAAGTGGATCAAAGAACTCCACATAAAACCAGAGACACTGAAATTTATAGAGGAGAAAGTGGGGGAAACCCTTGAAGGTATGGGCACAGGGGAAAAATTCCTAAACAGAACAGCAATGGCTTGTGCTGTAAGATCAAGAATCAACAAATGGGACCTCATAAAATTATAAAGCTTCTGTAGGGCAAAAGATACTGTCAATAAGACAAAAAGGTCACCAACAGATTGGGAAAGAATTTTTAACAAACCTAAATCTGATAGGGGACTAATATCCAATATATACAAAGAGCTCAAGAAGCTGAACTCCAGAAATTCAAATAACCCCATTAAAAAATGGAGTACAGAGCTAAACAAAGAATTCTCAACTCAGGAATACCAAAGGGCTGAGAAGCACTTGAAAAAATGTTCAACATCCTTAATCATCAGGGAAATGCAAATCAAAACAACCCTGAGATTCCACCTCACATCAGTCAGAATGGCTAAGATCAAAAATTCAGGTGACAGCAGATGCTGGTGAGGATGTGGAGAAAGAGGAACACTCCTCCATTGTTGGTGGGATTGCAAGCTGGTACAACCACTCTGGAAATCAGTCTGGCAGTTCCTCAGAAAACTGGACATAGTACTACTGCTAGATCCAGCAATACCTCTCCTGGGCATATACCCAGAAGATGTTCCAACTGGTAATAAGGACACGTGCTCCACTATGTTCATAGCAGCCCTATTTATAATAGCCAGAAGCTGGAAAGAACTCAGATGTCCCTCAACAGAGGAATGGATACAGAAAATGTGGTACATTTACACAATATTATCAGCTATTAAAAACAATGAATTTATAAAATTCCTGGACAAATGGATGTATATGGAGGCTATCATCCTGAGTAAGGTAACCCAATCACAAAAGAAGTCACTTGATATGTACTCACTGATAAGTGGATATTAGCCCAGAAACCTAGAATACCCAAGATACAACTTCCTAAACACAAGAAAATCAAGAAGGAAGACCACAGCGTGAATACTTCATTCCTCCCTAGAATAGGGAATAAAATATCCATGGAAGGAGTTGCAGAGACAAAGTTTAGAGCTAAGACGAAAGGATGGACCATCCAGAGACTGCCCCACCCGGGGGTCCATCTCGTATCAGCCACCAAATGCAGACACTATTGCATATGCCAGCAAGATTTTGCTGAAGGGACACTGATATAGCTGTCTTTTGTTAGGCTTTGCCAGTGCCTGGCAAATACAGAAGTGGATGCTCACAGTCATCTATAGGATGGAGCACAGGGCCCCCAATATTGGAACTAGAGAAAATACCCAAGGGCTGAAGGGGTCTGCAACCCTATAGGTGGAACAACAAAAACAACAAAAAAAGAAAGATTATGGCTAGAAAACAGTTTTTCTTTTGAAGATAGGGTATGTATAAGGGAATTTTTCTTTCTTTAAGATTTGTTTATTTATGTATGTTATATATATGGATGTTTTGTCTGCATATATATCTGCACACCAGAAGGGGGAGTTAGACCTCATAGGACTACAGTTATAGATAGTTGTGAGCCACGTTGTGGATGCTGGGAATTGAACTGAGGACCTCTGCAAGAGCAGCTAGTGCTCTTAACTGGTGTGCCATCTCTCCAAGCCCAAAGAATTCACTTCTGTTTTTTAAAGATTTACTTATTTTTATATTATGTGCTTTGGTGTTTCATGCTTCATGATGCTGGGGGACATAGGTCTGTGAGAATGCCAGATCCCCTGGAACTGGAGTTACAAATAGCTGTAAGCTGTCATATGGGTGCTGGGAATTGAACCCAGGTCCTTTAAAGATCAGTCATGCTCTTAACCACTGAGTCATCTCTCCATCCCCAAGGGAAGTTTTCATAAGAAAAAAAAAAAATGTGGCTTCATACTGAGAATCTAAGTGTATATTTATACCATTATTACTAATAAGCATGGTGCATGTAAACTTCAGAAAAACACTTGCCTTGAGTACAGTGTTGGAGAAAAGTTCTAGGAGGTGCTGGTGATTCTGTGTTACCACCTTTCTGTTTTGACTCTGTAGATGTAATTAAAGGCTCGGCAGAGTGGCCCACAAGAATTCACATGGATTATGTCCAGTCCCTCTGCCTAGGAATGCCCCCATGTGTCTTTAGACAAAATCCTTGAAGGAAGCTGGAGGATTATCCACTAAGATGAATTATTCATGGAATATTAAGAAGGAAAAAATATTTTCTTAAAAAATATATATATATAAACTGCCTACTCTAGTGACAAAATTAAGTTAAAAATAGATCCAGTACTGGGAAAGACCATAGCATTTTAATTAGCTCAGCATCTCTACAGGTCTGGCTCAGTGGGAAGATGGTACTACTGGGCCTGTACATATTTTTCCCTCTGAGCTTAAGTAGAGATTGTATGTAGCCTTCCCAAGCTACTACCTGCCTTCCAAAAGCATACATCTAGAAAATAAAAGGCTCCTACTAGGCAATGCTGGCCTTCTCCTCGTGCATACATCGCCACTAGTCCCCTCCTCCCTTTCCTGACCTCTGTGATTCCTATCCATCCATCCCTTCCACAGAAAGGGAAATGGCTCTCCACTCTATTGTTATCTTTTTGGTATAACTTATTGTATTGAAATATTTGGGTTTATTTGTCTGAAACCTTACAATTAAATTGTCTATCCTTGACTTATTTTCAGTTTCTAATCTGACCCACTTTATTTTGAAAATTGGCCAAATTGAAAGAAACTAAAGGGCCTTTTAAACATAAGTCATTCTGGACTAGAGACCTCTTCAGGATTTGCCAAAGACTGTGGGTTCTTCCGGAGGAGAAAATGACTATCCTGTGTACACATGAGTTCTTTATAGAATTATACCTGCTGGCTCTGCATCTCCATGTGATGCCCTCCACCACTTCCAAGCATCCACAGGAAGGGCCTTCCTTGCTAGGTACTGAGCAGATACCCAGAACAGTGCTTTTTTCCCCCCAGGCTCAGAATCATGAGTCATGTCACCCTCTATTTCTTATAAATTCCCCAGTTGCAGATAGCAACAAAATAAAAACCAAGAGTGCCCAAGGAGAAACTGTGGTATGGGGGGGGGGTGGCAAGAGCTTTGGGGGAGCCTGACTTGCATTGTCAGCAATGGTGGTTTCCTGTGGAAGATAAAGTGTGAGGGGCCAAAGACAGGAGAAGGCTGCCATTGAGTTCTTTGTCATTAGAACCAAGGATTCGAATAAACCTATTTTCAGAAAACACCTTTGTCCAACAGAATAGGAAATAAGTTAACAGTTGTGACTTCCCAACCATAAAGGCTCTTCTCCCTTAATATCTCTTGACCTCACCCAAATCCAGGGTTTTCTTGGTTGGCTGGTAACATGCGGTGAGCTGTAAACGTCTTAGGAAGACTGAGGAAGATGTGTCTTGATGCAGTGACACCTAGTGATTGCCACATAGAACTGGGTGCCTGTTTTTACCATACTGTATGCAGGGGGGACAGGGGGAGGGCCGTATAGAGTTTCTGTCATCTGCAGTGCTTTGGAAATGGGAAGGAGCAAATTCCTTTTCCTTGTGTGCGGCTGGTCTGAAGCACCAATGAATAGTCAGGAGTCCTTCAACATAGCAGCCACTGGCATCTGCACCTAGGAATCCTTCTAATACCTGTTTTGTCACCACTAGCTGTATGACTTGGGCAACCCGACTTGCCTTCCTGCAGCTCAGTTTCACCATTTGTGAGATAAGAACGTGAATACATTACTCCTGAGACTGTTAGAAGTCTATCCTGTAAAACCGTGTAAAAGATATCTAGTTCTCACTTACCTTATGTTCTTAAAGATATCCCAGCCCTAATGGGGTACCCAGGAGGACGAAGAAGCCAGAGCTGTCGGAAGGAAGGGACATGCAATCAGTGATATAAGTTTGCATGTCCTAAGCATGCCACACCTCATATCAACCTGGGGCAGAATGTTTCTGATGCTCTTCAGAAGTTATAGTCAGAGTCCACAGAATGGCTCCAGGGGTACAGAGTTCTGTGTAGCCATCTTCAGGATGAGGAATGTCACCTGCTACAGACTCAGGCACTGGACTGCCTGGATGCCAGGTGTAGGCACATATTACACTGTGGCTGCCAGCTTCATAGGGAGTAGCATTTCTGTTCCCTATGTCGTGCTGAGTGAATTAAGTAGGAACGCATGTGGATCAGAACTCACTTCCTTGGCCTCCAAGTCTATGAAGTGAAAGGCTGTCAGTTGGCTGGCTGCCCTGTTTAATATTACAGACAGACAGACAGACAGACACACACACACACACACACACACACACACACACACACACACACACATACACACACACACATCTGCATGCACACAAAAATCTATGGCAGAAGCTGGCCCAGAACTTTCCCTCCCACTATGTCCCCCTATTCTCTATTATCTGCTGGCCCTTACAGCCTGCACTTGCTTTCTCACCTGGGTCTGGTAGTCTGCTTGCTCTGGGCTCCACATGCTTTCCCTGGGGAAGAGCCCAGCTCCTGTTCCATCTCTGCTCCAGGCAATGGAGAGATGGCAAATAGTTGGAGGTTTCCACCTACCCAAGTTCCTGTATAGCCTTTGAAAATAGTTGGGATGGGGCTTCTGCCCTACTCATTTATCCTGATGCCAAGCTTTCTGGGGGAGCCCAGGAAGATCCTGGCCCTTGCCTGCTAAAGAATATGTTGGATCTCCAAAGGGTTTCCTCAGAGGTGTTTCCATTCCTAGTTAAAACATATACTAATCTGTTTTGGTTTTGGTTTTCTTAAGTATATGCTAAGAGGAGCATGGTTACTTTACTTGTAAAGGCAGGGCAAGCACTCTACCACTGGACCAGCCCAGGTCAATTGTTTCACTAGAAGACATCAGTCTTTAATAATAATAATAATGTGTGCTTACTAATAAACACACTCATCCCAAGAAAGTTGCATGGAATGGCTCCCATGTTTCCCCCAGGTTTCTTGGTCCTTGGGTAGAGCTTGTACTTAGCAGACAAACATTGTAGGTTGTGGGGTTTCTGTGTCTGTAAGAGCTGGATCATCATATTCTCCAGATGGCTAGCATGGGGATCAGCTCCCCTTCACTGTATGAGTGTTGTGAAGATACCTTTGTGACTTACTGTGATGGTTGTGTTCCTCCTGGCCCCCATGGTGTGTTTCAATGAGTACTGGGAAGCTAAACTACTGAGTATCTCCTTGGATCATTTGTGCTGTTGGCAGCCTGTTTTCAACAGAGCACAAGGTGAAGTTGCTATAAGGGCATGTTTTTTGGTCATTGCCCCAGCCTCTCCTCCCTATGGATGTGAAAAAGGAAGTATGAATATTAGCATGCAGCTCCAAAGCTCATGGTTTTGGGGATGGAACTGGCAGTAGAGAAGGTTTCCAACCTCCCCAGCGATCTCTCCCAGCTTCTAGCTTCCTTGCTGTGGCAGCTGGTTCTTACCTGGCTATGTGATACCAGCCAAGTCCTAGGTGAAGAAAGCTCTTGAGAGGCCAGACTACTGTTGGTGAAGAATCATCAACAAGAGGGAATCCACCCAACCCTTTAAGTGACATATAGGAATCTTCAGACTCCATAGAAGATAGGGCTTTGGGTCACTGTGCCCTCCTCCTTGGATGTGTTTTCCCCATTCCTACAAGGGAAATACAGAGGGTGTGTCCTGTGCTCTGCCACTGCAAGGCTTCTGCACATGAAAGGCGCTTTGATTTGAAACACATCTATCTGGTCCCACTGACCTCAGCCCTCAGCTCCCACCTGCCAGCACGCATGATCCAAGCAGTCTGGTCTGAGGAAATCCTTCCTGTGTTTCTCTGCTTCTGTCAGATCATGCCACTGGGCTGGGCAGGTCTCTGTGGACACACTCTAGGTGGGGGCTACCTGCTCACCTGCTATCTCTGGGGCCCAGGCTAGCACACAACCTTTCATCTCCTAAGTAACCTCAGTGAACAATGAACACAGGCTGGAAATGTACAGAGCATGGCTCTCAGGTTGACTGTAGATGTGTCAAAGTCCTAAAATGACCCCCTCTGCTATGAGCCAGGGCCTAAAACCCAACCAGGAGGTCACAGGCCCTTCTTTTAAGCCACAAAGAGATATGACCCTTGAGAATAGTAATACAGCCAACTCCACCTCTGTGTCCTGGGACTGAGCTCACCTGACCCTCCTGGGCCTGGGAATCCTGAAGGAGTACAGGTGAGGCCTGAGCTTCCAAGAATAAATCCTACCTACTTTCATTTTTTTGTTTGTTTTATGTTTTTAGAAGGGTGGGAAGGGTGTGATGCTTCTTATTGTTAAAATGATTATAATGTGGCATTTCCCTGCTCAGCTTTCTCACTGGCCATCTGCATCCAGTCCCAAGAAGCCACCTAGAAGTGGAAAGAGACAGCTGGTTCCTGGGGGTTGTCCTCTGGCCTCCACAAGTGTGCTGCACTGTGACATGCACATATTCACATACTCACCTTACACGCACATGCACAGTCATAAAGTTTTGAGTAGCCACTGGGCTGTATTCGGGAAAATGGTTAAGATGCTATTTTTAAGAAGTGCTCATTCCCGCAGTGTAGAATACAGTTTCTGCTGCTTCTGAGTCCCACACTCCCTTCTCAGTAACCATCCTTTTCCTCAGCTGAGAATGATTCATATTCTGCAAGCGGCTTCTGTTTGTATGTGGCACTGCAACATCATAAAGGAGCTCTCTTCTGTGCAATAGAGAGAGCTGAGGCTCCCGGTCCTAAGAGACTATCTTAGGGCCCCAGACATAGCAGATGTGCATGGAGGACGACAGTGGGATGACCTGCCATAGCTGATGTGGAAACACGATACAGGGTGAGTCCAACGGTGCAGTGTGACCAACAGCAAACACCACCCAGGCACAGCAAAGCCTTGTGATGTCCAGCCTTCTGCCTCCGCTTCGCTTCTTCATCAGAGCTGTGGTCCTCTGGTGTTTTTACTCACCAGTGAAGTTAACTATATTGGAGACTTTTTTCTAAAGACTAATAGAACATTTAACGTGAGATCTACCCCTTGGATAGTTTGTAGGATAACCAACAAGGTATCATTGCCTTCAGGTGGAGCACCCTCAGCAGATCTGTGGAGCTCATCCATCCCACTTGGCTAGACTTTGCACTAGCTGGTTAATGGTTCCCCTTCCCTGACCCCAGCCTGCACAGCCACCATTGCATTCTGGTTCTATGACTCTGCATGTTTTCAGAGGAATTATGTAGGTAAAGCCATACAGTGATTGCCTTCTGTGACTGTGCTATCTCACTGGGCATAATGACCCAGAAGTTCATCTGTGTGGCATAATCTCTTTCCTTGTTAAGCTGAATGCTACCTTTCTGTGTGGTTTCTGCCCAATTTGGCTTATCCATTCATACGATGATGACGGTAGAGTTGTTTCCGTGTCTTGACTATTTTGAGTAACACAGTAAATGTGGGAACTCTCACAGGAAACCCATTGATTCACTCACTTCAGGATCCTGATTTTAGATCTTTTAGATATAAATTCAGACATGGGATTTCTGGGTCATATAGCAATTCCATTTTTACTTTTTATTTTTTAGTAACAACTGTATTGCTTTCTATAACACTTTCCATTCATAGCCCCCCAATGGGTAGATTTGCTTCTGAGAGGCTAACTGGTTTCTGAGCCTCTCTGCATAGGCATTCCTTGCTTCTGCTGAGATGGCTGTCCACATTACACTCTGGCAAGACAGTGTGGGTACTGGCCTTCTCTTGGGGCTATGTTCAAATGCTATTTCCTTGGCAACACCCTCCCCTGGGTCTGGTTCTCTCTTTGCATTTCTGAATGCAAGGCTCATGTAGCAAGTGAGTCTTTTCTTATTGCTGCCCTCAAGACCAGCCATGTGGCCTGGTCACCTTGCCATCTCCACAACATAGAGCTCTGCGTAGCCCTTTGGAATGAGTGCATGGAAGACCTTTGTGATACACAGCTTCCTTCTGTTAGAGGTTATTGGTCACTACTCATTGTGTCCTGTCAGCTAAGGGGCGAGATGGAATGCTAAATAAGACCATGGTCCTTACTCATTTAACTGAACGGGTTCTTTCCAATATTTTTGCTATGACATGTTTTAGGTATCTTTAGGCTACCTTGGTATAGAAGTAAATCAAGTACAGAGAATTCAGCAGTTAAGGCCCACATGCTAACTCATTGGATAGAAAGTCAGGAAAACTGCACCTTCTGTGGTTGAAGTGACTTCCTTATGCTAGTTGATAAGAAAACAATCCCTCTTCTGTAGCAAAAGCCACATGCTTTTATAAAAAAGAGGTGCAGGAGAAGAAAGGTGTCTGCATAGTTACTAGCAGACTTTCTGAGGCCGTGAAGAGTCCTCCAGCCAACTCTTTGTACTGGGGGCTTTAGAGTACTCGACCTTGTTTAAGGTAAAGGGATGTTTGCTTAGCAAAAGCAATGGTAGGAGTGCCCTTGACACTCAAATGTTGCTGGGATTGGAGGCTCTGGAATGTTATGTGGGCACCACAGCCATGTGGGCTTTCTCTCCGGTGCCTGCTTTGGGTCTTGTTTCCTCTTTCAGGATATGCAGTCTGGCTTGCTTACACTCACAGATGGCCTGTGCACTCCAGTCTGGGTCCAGGAGCTGACACTTCTGACAGAACTAACTCTGTGTATCCCAGTGACCATGAACTTCCCTCTGCAGGTGTCACTTCCTTCTTGGTAATGGCGATAGTGCCTGATATCTTTATTTATAGGTTGTGAGGGCTTCTGAGGTTAAGCATCTATCTACATGTGCTGTGAAGGTCCTGGGCGTGATTTGCACCTGATTATAGATGCTTTTTTGAGATCTTGGGCAGATTTCAAAACCAGAGGGCCAAACAAGTCCATCCTTTCTTCTGAGCCCATGACACTGAGGACAGCATAGTCACAACAGAGTGCTTCAGGCATAGGAAGTCCAGCTCCAAGACAAACACCTCTGTGCCTCACCCCGAAGGGTTGCCCATGATGGAGAAGCCAGTTAGAATGGCACACAGGCCAAGTATAGGGTCAACTCAGTTTACAGAGGTAAATGAGGAAGTGCAAGGCTGCCAACCCCTTGGGGTGATTTCCCCTTCCCTGGGCGAAGGTCACTGCCTCTCTGACAGGGCTGTTCTCACTAGCCTAGCAGACACTGAGGCTGTACTTATAATACTGTCATATGATCCAATTCTGACAGCTGTGTACTCTCTGGCTGTTTCCTTTTGAGTGTTTCTGGCGGCCACAGTCATTGAGTCGCTGCAGGATGCTGTGTTTCAGGAAGGCACTCTGAAGAAAGCCTGTGATTTCCTTCATTATTAACTTTATTTTTGGCATTGCCTGTATCCATGTGTATCCCTGTGAAACAGCCTTATTAATATAGCTCAGCCCTCTGCCCATCTTCCAATCCTTCACCTCTCCAAAAGCCTCTACTTCCCCATTCGTCCTGGCTCAGTCCCATGATTTGCCTTTAATTAATTCACATCTGTGTTGGCTCACACAGTGTCTAGAACTCTGAACCCTAATCCGTTGTCTTTTTAAAAAGCTTAACACAAACAGAGCCCACAGTACTTGGCCTTTCAAATTTTCTTTTATTTTCATTGTTATCACATTTTAAAAATTGTGTGTGTGCCTGCATATGCACTCACGTGAATGCCACAGTACACATACAGGAGTCAGAGGACAGCTTGCATGAGTTAGTTCTCTCTTTCCATCCTGCAGGTCCTGGGGATTGAACTCAGGTTGTCAGGCTTGGCAGTAGACAAACTTACCCACTGAACCATCTTGCTAACTATTACAAAAGAAAAAGAAAAGGCCTCAGTGTCCTACCTCAGAGGCTGTCCTGCGTTGGTGTAGGGAGAGAAGAAAACAGGAGCCATTTCTATACCGATACTGGGTACTGTCTGGTGATTAATCTGGGCTTAGGACTTCTGGTTTGAGACTTTAAAAACATAAAGAAAATTAGCAGATGATGCATAAAATGGTGAGATTCTGTCTTCTCTCTGTGGAAATAAATGTTTGGAAGGAACTTCACGGGGGGAGCAGCCCACACATGGCCCAGTTCTGGAGCCTGTGGAGGGCTGATAGGAGAAATGGAGCCCAAACTCACAATAGCCACACCCTGGCCTTTCTCGTAAGCTACTTCCCACTCCCCTACACCGCTGCTCATTCTCTTTTTCATACGTCAATGACAAGAAACTACACACAGGCTTGCACACATAACACAGCTTTCGTAGCTTTTTGCTTTGCTTTGTGTTTTGACCAAGGAAGAGTTTCTTTGTTGCCAGGAATAGAATATAAGAAATGATGAACAGGGCATTTATTTTCTTCTTCCTCTTTCCACTAAGACTCTTGTGTGTGATGATGAGAAACTGACAGCACTCGGGCATCTCTAACCATCTTACTGTGAGGTTCAGCCCTGTGTGATCCAGATTGACTTTAAACTCACTGAAATCCTCCTGCATGATAGGATTGTAGCAGTTAGCCCCCACACCTCCTCTGTCTATCTTGTTTTATTTGGGGAGCCGGCAGTCAGTGTGCAGGGGAAAGCTGTAATGAGACAGTAGCTGCCAAGTTGATGGGTGGAATATGGGAACCCAGAGATATGGATTTGAACATGTCACTGAACACTAGAGAGGAGCTAGGATTTTGGACACTGGGTAGCACAAGTCCTGCTGTGTTTCCCTGTTGCTTACTTAAAGGAAGGACTAGGACAAAGGCACCCACCCACCTGACTCCTTCAAAGATAGAGTCCACATGGCAACATTTGATCTTCCAAGCAGGGCTTTGTGCTTTTATGTTGCCTACTTGTGGACATATTCTTAATTGACTCCTTAATGGCACTTAAATAACACTTCTTAATTGACAGGAAAAAGCAAAGGTTAATTGAAGATGACTCTGAATTGTGTGATTTATCTCCTTCTCCATGGTAAAGATTCACTATGTTTCCGAATGATGCATTAAGAAATTAGAGATGGGAGAGCGGGGCTGGAGAGATGGCTCAGTGGTTAAGAGTACTGGCTGCTCTTCCACAGGTCCTGAGATCAATTCCCAGCAGCCATGTGGTGGCTCACAACCATCTGCAATGGCCATCAATGCCCTCTCCTGGTGTGTCTGAAGACAATGGTGCTATAGTTGTGTCCTTGAATGTTTCCCAACAACCTATGTGTTAAAGGACTAACAGACAGAATATCATCACCAGAGGATATGAAAACTTGCAGAGGACAGGCATAATGTGGGATGTGCCCTCAAAGCAGACTGTGGAAACCCCAATCTCTTTCTCTCTGCTTTATTTCTTGGATAAGGAGAGTGGTGTTTGCTTCACCGTATGTCCCCTCTATAATGTGCCACCATGTGCCTAATGACAGCAGAGCTGACTGATCATGGGCTGGAACCTTGTAAACTGGAACCCAAAGGAATGCATCCTTTCTGTAAGATGACTTGTTGCAGTGACAGAAAGCTAACTAACACAGATGACATCAGATGACATGAATCAACTGACATCTTCCATACTTGGTTCTCCTCTTCAGTGACCCTGTTTCTCATCCTTCCTATTGTTCATCCATTAACAGATAGTGCATCTATCACCTACTGAGTACTTGCTGCATGCCAGACTCTAAGGATAGAAAGACTGCTGTATTATTGAGACATGTAACATATCCCTAATATACTTGTGGGTCTGATTGTGATGCAGAGGTCACTGCTGTGGAGGCACATACTAAGTGCAGTGGGGATGGGTGGAGAATCTTTTGCTCCTCCAACCTATATCATATAAAGTCACATGCATCAGAAGAGAGGAAAGTCCCAAGAACCCTCAGTCTCTCATGTTTGTCGCCTGTTAATTTGTCACTGAGATCTGGAAGAGATTCTTTGCCTACCTGGTACTCTGACTGCTCCAAGGTGAATAGATCATGTTAGGTGGTTCATATGGAGGCCCACATGTGCCCGTGACCTGGAAGTTCCTCTGAGCCTTCCATGTGTCTTCTGATATTGACCATGTTAACTTTACAAAGACTATCTGTGATTGTCACCAAAATTCCCCCAAGTCTACCCAGAAGGTTTACCTGAGAAGTAAGGTGACTTAGCACCTCTTAGCTTCAGGCTCATGTCAGGGAGTTCCACCACCTGACCACAGAAAGGCCCTTCCCCAGTATCTTCTTAAAGAAAAGCAAAGTTGCTTTTCTTCAGAGCAGACAGTAAATGGCTATAGAAAGAGATTGGGAACAATCAGTGCCTCAGATTTGGAAGGTGACAATGCATGTGGCTTCTTCCATGTCATATGACTTGGGGCCAGATCTGGGGTCTTGAGAAACCTGTGGAAGGAAGGGTCTGCCTCTAGTGAGAAAGAGCTGTCTCCTTTTTGATAACTGTACCTCTGAGGGTTAGAAATGACAGAAGCACATTTGAGTGGCAGAGCAAGGGACAGTGGAATAACTTTGGCAAAAGGAAGAGGAGGTCAGCACTTTATGGACTTGGTGATTTGTGAGCAAACATTTCAGAACACTGTATTTTATTTTCCATTAAATGTTCTCCTGATGCAGGTATGATCTAGGAACCAGAACCAGAACCATAAACCCTGAACCAGAGCCACTTGCAGCTGCAAAGCCTAGCACCACCAGTCTGTGGAGTATGTTAGATCCAGTGATTTGAGAAGACAGAGTGCAGTCTCTGTCTGTCTGCCTCTCTCTCTCTCTCTCTCTCTCTCTCTCTCTCTCTCTCTCTCTCTCTCTCTCTCTCTCTCTCTCTCCAAATATTAGGGGGGAAAGTTTAGGTTTGGGAAGTAGGTAAAGATCCCAGTGCTGTCTTCTATAGCCATTTACTGTCTGCTCTTCAAAATCTCCAGGAATGGCCAGGCAGTGATGACACATGACTTTAATCTCAGTACTTGGGAGGCAGAGGCAGGTGGAACTCTGAGTTTGAAGTCAGAGTTCTACAGTGTTCTACAAAGCAAGTTCCAGGGCAGCCAGAACTGCACAGAGAAACCCTATCAGAGAGAGAGAGAGAGAGAGTCAGAGACAGACGCAGAGACAGAGACAGACAGAGAGAGACAGAGATATACAGAGAAAGACAGAGAGAGAGAGAGAGAGAGACAAAGAGACAGAGACAGAGAGACAGAGAGAGAGAGAAAGAGAGAAAGATCTCCAGAAATGAAGGATTCTTTTTTTTTAATTCTGAGGCAGCCAATTGTCATGTGTATTTTAGACTAAGTGGAGCACTAGCTAGTCTTAAACTCATGAACTATGGTATTTGCCAATATTTGCACAGTAGTTATATTTACTTCCCACTCTTAAGTCCTTAAGACTTCCCACCTTATTCATCAGTTCTGTTGGAACATGGCTGATAGCCAGAGGGTCTGTGAGTGGCAGGAAGGCTCTGGGGTCTGTGAGACAGGCTCTCAGATGTAATGGAAATATTACAGCCATCTGACCCCCTTCCAGATGTGTGCAAACCACCCCTCACACATTTATGCAGATGTCATATGGAGGTATTCCCACCTGCTGCTCTAGCTGTTTCATTGTGTGTTTTTCCTTCTTGGCAAAAATCCCACACTTGGATTAAGGTCAGATTGCAATCCCTTTTTTTATTTTTGAACACTGGTAAGTCACACTAAGTCTCGAGGCACTAAAGAAGTCTGGGCATTTTCATAGGAGGTGAGAACATGACTTATAGACTCTCATGGTTCCGTTTCCCATGAGTCAGATGAGTCCCAAATAGCAAGTTTCTGATTGTCAGATGGGAAAATGAGAGTAAGGTGGAGATCACGAAGCTTGGAGAAATTGAACCTTTAAAGCAGGTGTTCTTGGTAAACATACCAGTGCAGCTGAGATTCAGGGTACACACACACACACATACACACGCCCTCTCATTCTCTGTATATGTGTGTGTGTGTGTGTGTGTGTGTGTGTTCGTGTGCACTCCTAAACCATGTTTGTATTTATATTATGTATTTCATGTGTGTGCTTATGTATCTGTGTGTGTGTGTGTACAGATTCCCCAGTCAGTATATCAGGACAAGAGACTTTATGTGTCTTCTAGAACGGTGGTTCTCTAGCCTTTTGACAGCCCTCTATCTCCAAAAGTACATTTACATTACAGCTCTTAACAGCAGTCAAATTGCATTTATAAAGTAGCAATGAAAATAATGTTATGGTTGGGGCTCATCACAACATGAGGACCTGTATTCAAGGGTTGCACTTCTATAGGACAAGCTCCTCTTTTCCTCCCTGTTCTCTTGTGTCCTCCTGTTCTGATGTGCCTGGGTTTCCTAGACTCCAGGAGCTCTCTGCAGAAGGGAGACAACAAGGTACTTCGACCTTGACTCTAATTACAGAGAGGAACAGTTTTGCCAGTTGGGCTTTGGGCCACCATGTCCCTTGGGCATTGTTCTCTCTTGCCCTGCTTGGCTTGTCCACAGGAGGCTCTCTGGCATCCTCAAGATGCTTCTATCATCTGTACTGTGTGGCACAGGCCTTGACATCATTTCCTTCAATCCTGCTCATCTAGGGACATGCATCTCTGTCACAAATGTGTTACAACCTGCGTCTCCTGGTTATCCCCAGGGAAGCAACAAGTCTCCTTGGTGACCGTATCAGTGCCAAGTAGTAGGAATGTGGCATCCGTAAGGCCCTCTGGCTTTCTTGGCATGGAGTCGGGTTGGGAGGAGACAGGGAGGAGATCCACTGTGGCTCCTGAAGTGCCCATGGCCCATCTGAGGCAGAGCCAAAAAGGGTGAAGGCTAGAGAGGTTTCCAGAGCAGCAGGGAGGGAGGAGGGCTAGGGAATGACAGAAAGGGCCTTTCATCCAGACTCTGTGGCTATATGCTGGGTGCTTGTCAGCCTAGTGCTGTGCACAGCCTGGCATTCTCTGGACACAGCCCTGGGGTGTCCAGCTCATCACCCCAGCCCCATAAAATCATGGTATGTGCCTTTCTGCCAACACTAGTGGATAACACGAGATTCCCCTTCCCCTTCCCCCCTCTCTCTTCTTTTTCCGCCCAAGGAGGTTAAATCACCAGGCGCTTTCTTTCCACAGTCCTCAGATTACACTGGACAAAGAGCCCCGACTAGAATGCTAATGGGGAGCTTTCTTTTCCATCAAGGGGGCCTTACAAAGGCTGGGGCTAGAGGGCCTCTCCAGCCCTCACTTTCTTTCCTGTAATTCTAGACAAATAGCATTAGCCTTTTATGAGGCCTTTGTCTGCAGGCATTCCGAGGGTACTTTTCATCTGACGCTGCTTTCTTGAATTTTAAGTGGACAGTGTTCAAATCGCCCAGCCTGGCGTTACTTCTGGTAGCGGAAATGCAGGCTCCCAGCCATCAGTTGGTAAATTTAAAAGGGATGGTTTTAGAGAACACATCTTTCTCTCCCGCCACAAATTAAATGCCTCAAAAGGAGAATAGCATTAAAAATTAAAATGTCCTTTGATGGTCCTAGATTGTTCCCCCTCTCAGTACAGAGAGGGAGGCCTTCTTGCCTTCTCCCTTGCTGCCCCCATGTTTCATTTGGGCTGTCTCTGATGTGGTGAGGGATGTCCTTTTTTCTGGGAGTCATGTCTTTTAACAAAACCACTGTTTGCGTTTCTAAAAATAACATTACTGACTTTTCTGACAGAAGTCTGAAGCACATGACAAGAACATCCCATTCTGAAACCTGTTTTACAAATTGGTCAGATGGTCCATTCCACAGCCTTTGGGGCAGGTGTTGTCACCTTGATAAAAGGCTAGAACATAAACATTGTAGCTGTGAGGAGCCTGCTACAACAGCTCAGTAACTCCCTTCCTTATAGCCCAGAATGACTTTATATTCAAATCCTCCTGCCTCATCTTCTCACATGCACTGCTGTTCAGATGCAATAGCATCCGAGACAGTCTGGAATGAAGCTGAAAGCTGTGTTCTTTCTAACAAAGCATTTGTTTGTGAGGGCTAAAATCTTAATTCCATGTAAGCTTCACAGCCCTTAAAAGTGTCACGACATTCTTAGCGCCAAGCTGGCCATGAATTGTACAAAAACAGGGCAGGGGGCAGGGAGCAGGGGGCAGGGGGCAGGGAGCAGGGGGCAGGGGGCAGGAGTCACTTCCTTAAGTTTCTGACCCTTCTTGACAGCAAGGTTATACAGCAGTCAGTCTACAACACATTCCAGTAGATTAAGGTTAGAGTCCACTTGATGCTTCTTGTTCGGTGTTTAAAAAACAAAAGCATTCCATGCATTGCACATAATACAGATTAAGAGTTTAATGAAGATGCACACATGTGCCTGTGTCTCCAGTCACGATTATCATCTAGTATCTGGAAAGAATCTTGCATCTGTGATGCTACCTCTTCCTCCGAATTGTTGAACACAGGCTTAGAAGTCTACGAAGAGTTAACACTCCCTGGTAGTGATCATCTCCATCATGTGATGTAGGAGTTAAAACCCCAGTATGGGTCCCTTCTTCAAAGGTTGTATGGGAGAGCATTAGAAGCAACAAATCTGTCCTCATAAAACATGCTAGAGTTCTTTCCACTTTCCCATTTGACTCATTTCTAAGTTGTTTCAAGAATTTCTCTTCGTCCCTCTCCCTTTCTATCTCCCCATACAGTGTGATATTTAAACTACTTGCTTGGTTGAATATTCAATATTCTCTGACAAACAGAGGCACAATGATGTGTAGGAAGAGAGATGATGCATCTTAATATAATAAAAACAGCTGGAGAAATCCGGCCTACATAGGGCCACAAGCCTCTTCCGGTCAGAAAAGCAACAGGGTAGCTAGGGCGCAGGGTCGGCTGACACTCGCCAGCTACCCACAACATCCGCCACAGGATCTTAAGACTTCTGGTGAGTGGAACACAGCTTCTGCTCCAATCCAATTGCGCGCGGGACCTGAGACTGCATTAGTTAGGGAAGCAGAAACCGGCCTGAGTAGGGCCACAGGCCTCATCCGGCCGGATCAGCACCGGGGTAGCTAGAGCGCAGGGTCGGCTGACACCCGCCAGCTACTCACGACCCCCCGCCACAGGATTTTGAGACTGCTGGTGAGTGGAACACAGCTTCTGCTCCAGTCCAATCACGTGGGACCTGAGACTGCTTTGGTTGGGGAGGCAGAAATCCGGCTTACGTAGGGCCACAAGCTTTCCGGTCAGAAAAGCACCGGGGTAGCTAGGGCGCAGGGTCGGCTGACACTCGCCAGCTACCCACAACACCCGCCACAGGATCTTAAGACTTCTAGAGAGTGGAACACAGCTTCTGCTCCAATCCAATTGCGCGCGGGACCAGAGACTGCATTAGTTAGGGAAGCAGAAAACCGGCCTGAGTAGGACCACAGGCCTCTTCCGGCTGGACCAGCACCGGGGTACCGCCAGCTACCCATGACCCCCGAAACAGGATTTTGAGACTGCTGGTGAGTGGAACACAGCTTCTGCTCCAATCTTTAAACAGTGACAACGACAACAACTAACCCCAGAGATTACCAGATGGCGAAAGGAAAACGTAATAATCTTACTAACAGAAACCAAGACCACTCACCATCATCAGAACCCAGCACTCCCACTTCGCCCAGTCCAGGGCACCCCAACACACCGGAAAAGCTAGACACGGATCTAAAAGCATATCTCCTGATGATGGTAGAGGACTTCAAGAAGGACTTTAATAACACACTTAAAGAAATACAAAGGAACACTGGTAAACAGGTAGAAGACATTAAAGAGGAAGCACAAAAATCCCTTAAAGAATTGCAGGAGAACACTGCTAAAGAGTTACAAATCCTTAAAGAAAAACAGGATAACATAATCAAACAGGTAGAAGTCCTTACAGAAAAACAGGAAAACACATCCAAACAGATGATGGAAATGAACAAAACCATACTAGACCTAAAAAGGGAAGTAGACACAATAAAGAAAACCCAAAATGAGGCAACACTGGAGATAGAAACCCTAGGAAAGAAATCTGGAACCATAGATACCAGCATCAGCAACAGAATACAAGAGATGGAAGAGAGAATCTCAGGTGCAGAAGATTCCATAGAGAACATCGGCACAACAATCAAGGAAAATGTAAAATGCAAAAAGATCCTAACTCAAAACATCCAAGAAATACAGGACACAATGAGAAGACCAAACCTACGGATAATAGGAGTGGATGAGAATGAAGATTTTCAACTCAAAGGACCAGCAAACATCTTCAACAAAATTATAGAAGAAAACTTCCCAAATCTAAAGAAAGAGATGCCCATGAACATACAAGAAGCCTACAGAACTCCAAATAGACTAGACCAGAAAAGAAATACCTCCCGACACATAATAATCAGAACAACAAATGCTCTAAATAAAGATAGAATACTAAAAGCAGTAAGAGAAAAAGGCCAAGTAACATATAAAGGCAAGCCTATCAGAATTACACCAGATTTTTCACCAGAGACTATGAAAGCCAGAAGATCCTGGACGGATGTTATACAGACACTAAAAGAACACAAATTACAGCCCAGGCTACTATACCCAGCCAAACTCTCAATTAACATAGATGGAGAAACCAAAGTATTCCACGACAAAACCAAATTCACACATTATCTCTCCACGAATCCAGCCCTTCAAAGGATAATAACAGAAAAAAACCAATACAAGGACAGGAACCACGCCCTAGAAACAACAAGAAGGTAATCCCTCAACAAACCTAAAAGAAGACAGCCACAAGAACAGAATGCCAACTTTAACAACAAAAATAACAGGAAACAACAATTACTTTTCCTTAATATCTCTTAATATCAATGGACTCAACTCCCCGATAAAAAGACATAGACTAACAAACTGGCTACACAAACAAGACCCAACATTTTGCTGCTTACAGGAAACTCATCTCAGAGAAAAAGATAGACACTACCTCAGAATGAAAGGCTGGAAAACAATTTTCCAAGCAAATGGTATGAAGAAACAAGCTGGAGTAGCCATTCTAATATCTGATAAGATTGACTTCCAACCCAAAGTCATTAAAAAAGACAGGGAGGGACACTTCATACTCATCAAAGGTAAAATCCTCCAAAAGGAACTATCAATCCTGAATATCTATGCTCCAAATACAAAGGCAGCCACATTCATTAAAGAAACTTTAGTAAATCTCAAAGCACACATTGCACCTCATACAATAATAGTGGGAGACTTCAACACACCACTTTCACCAATGGACAGATCATGGAAACAGAAACTAAACAGGGACACAGAGAAACTAAGAGAAATTATGAATCAAATGGATCTGGCAGATATCTACAGAACATTCTATCCTAAAACAAAAGGATATACCTTCTTCTCAGCACCTCATGGTACCTTCTCCAAAATTGACCACATAATTGGTCACAAAACAGGCCTCAACAGATACAAAAATATTGAAATTGTCCCATGCATCCTATCAGATCACCATGGACTAAGGCTGATCTTCAATAACAAAATAAATAATAGAAAGCCAACCTTCACGTGGAAACTGAACAACACTCTTCTCAATGATACCTTGGTCAAGGAAGGAATAAAGAAAGAAATTAAGGACTTTTTAGAGTTCAATGAAAATGAAGCCACAACATACCCAAACTTATGGGACGCAATGAAAGCATTTCTAAGAGGAAAACTCATAGCTCTGAGTGCCTCCAAAAGGAAACTAGAGAGAGCACACATTAGCAGCTTGACAACATACCTAAAAGCACTAGAACAAAAGGAAGCAAATTCACCCAAGAGGAGTAGACGGCAGGAAATAATCAAACTCAGGGGCGAAATCAACCAAGTGGAAACAAGAAGAACTATTCAAAGAATCAACCAATCAAGGAACTGGTGCTTTGAGAAAATCAACAAGATAGATAAACCCTTAGCCAGACTCACTAGAGGGCACAGGGAAAGCATCCTAATTAACAAAATCAGAAATGAAAAAGGAGACATAACAACAGATCCTGAAGACATCCAAAACACCATCAGATCCTTCTACCAAAGGCTATACTCAACAAAACTGGAGAACCTGGATGAAATGGAGAAGTTCCTAGACAGATACCAGGTACCAAAGTTGAATCAAGATCAGGTTAATGATCTAAACAGCCCTATATCCCCCAAAGAAATAGAAGCAGTCATTAATAGTCTCCCAACTAAAAAAAGCCCAGGACCAGATGGGTTTAGTGCAGAGTTCTATCAGACCTTCAAAGAAGATCTAATCCCAGTTCTTCACAAACTATTCCACAAAATAGAAACAGAAGGTACTCTACCCAACTCATTCTATGAAGCCACAATTACTCTGATACCTAAACCACAAAAAGACCCAACAAAGATAGAAAACTTCAGACCAATATCCCTTATGAATATTGATGCAAAAATCCTCAATAAAGTTCTTGCTAACCGAATCCAAGAACACATCAAAACAATCATCTATCCTGACCAAGTAGGTTTCATCCCAGGGATGCAGGGATGGTTCAATATACGGAAATCCATCAACGTAATCCAGTATATAAACAAACTCAAAGACAAAAACCACATGGTCATCTCGTTAGATGCGGAAAAAGCATTTGACAAGATCCAAAACCCATTCATGATAAAAGTCTTGGAAAGATCAGGAATTCAAGGCCCATACCTAAACATGATAAAAGCAATCTACAGCAAACCAGTAGCCAACATCAAAGTAAATGGTGAGAAGCTTGAAGCAATCCCTCTAAAATCAGGGACTAGACAAGGCTGTCCACTTTCTCCATACCTATTCAACATTGTACTTGAAGTCCTAGCCAGAGCAATTCGACAACAAAAGGAGATCAAAGGGATACAAATTGGAAAAGATGAAGTCAAAATATCACTTTTTGCAGATGATATGATAGTATATATAAGTGACCCTAAAAATTCCACCAGAGAACTCCTAAGCCTGATAAACAGCTTCGGTGAAGTAGCTGGATATAAAATTAACTCAAACAAATCAATGGCCTTTCTCTACACAAAGAATAAACAGGCTGAGAAAGAAATTAGGGAAACAACACCCTTTTCAATAGACACAAATAATATAAAATATCTTGGCGTGACTCTAACTAAGGAAGTGAAAGATCTGTATAATAAAAACTTCAAGTCTCTGAAGAAAGAAATTATAGAATATCTCAGAAGATGGAAAGATCTCCCATGCTCATGGATTGGCAGGATCAACATTGTAAAAATGGCTATCTTGCCAAAAGCAATCTACAGATTCAATGCAATCCCCATCAAAATTCCAAATCAATTCTTCAACGAATTAGAAAGTGCAATCTGCAAATTCATCTGGAATAACAAAAAACCTAGGATAGCAAAAACTCTTCTCAAGGATAAAAGAACCTCTGGTGGAATCACTATGCCGGACCTAAAGCTCTACTACAGAGCAATTGTGATAAAAACTGCATGGTACTGGTATAGTGACAGACAAATAGACCAATGGAATAGAATTGAAGACCCAGAAATGAACCCACACACCTATGGTCACTTGATCTTCGACAAGGGAGCTAAAAACATCCAGTGGAAGAAAGACAGCATTTTCAACAAATGGTGCTGGCACAACTGGTTGTTAACATGTAGAAGAATGCGAATCGATCCATTCCTATTTCCTTGTACTAAGGTCAAGTCTAAGTGGATCAAGGAACTTCACATAAAACCAGAGACACTGAAACTTATAGAGGAGAAAGTGGGGAAAAGCCTTGAAGATATGGGCACAGGGGAAAAATTCCTGAATAGAACAGTAAGGCTTGTGCTGTAAGATCGAGAATTGACAAGTGGGACCTCATGAAACTACAAAACTTCTGCAAGGCTAAAGACACCATCAATAAGACAAAAAAACCACCAACAGATTGGGAAAGGATCTTCACCTATCCTAAATCAGATAAGGGACTAATATCCAATATATATAAAGAACTCAAGAAGGTGGACTCCAGAAAGTCAAATAACCCCATTAAAAAATGGGGCTCAGAACTGAACAAAGAATTCTCACCTGAGGAATACCGAATGGCAGAGAAACACCTGAAAAAATGTTCAACATCCTTAATCATCAGGGAAATGCAAATCAAAACAACCCTGAGATTCCACCTCACACCAGTCAGAATGGCTAAGATCAAAAATTCAGGTGACAGCAGATGCTGGCGAGGATGTGGAGAAAGAGGAACACTCCTCCATTGTTGGTGGGATTGCAAGCTTGTACAACCACTCTGGAAATCAGTCTGGCGGTTCCTCAGAAAATTGGACATAGTACTACCGGAGGATCCAGCAATACCTCTCCTGGGCATATATCCAGAAGATGTCCCAACCGGTAAAAACGACACATGCTCCACTATGTTCATAGCAGCCCTATTTATAATAGCCAGAAGCTGGAAAGAACCCAGATGTCCCTCAACAGAGGAATGGATACAGAAATTATGGTACATTTACACAATGGAGTACTACTCAGCTATTAAAAAGAATGAATTTATGAAATTCCTAGCCAAATGGATGGACCTGGAAGGCATCATCTTGAGTGAAGTAACACAATCACAAAAGAACTCACACAATATGTATTCACTGATAAGTGGATATTAGCCCAAAACTTAGGATACCCAAGATATAAGATACAATTTGCTAAACGCATGAAACTCAAGAAGAATGAAGACCAAAGTGTGGACACTGTGCACCTTCTTAGAATTGGGAACAAAACACCCAGGGAAGGAGTTACAGAGACAAAATTCGTAGCTGTGATGAAAGGATGGACCATTTAGAGACTGCCGTATCCAGGGATCCATCCCATAATCAGCTTCTAAACGCTGACACCATTGCATACACTAGCAAGATTTTGCTGAAAGGACCCAGATATAGCTGTCTCTTGTGAGACGATGCCGGGGCCTAGCAAACACAGGAGTGGATGTTCACAGTCAGCTATTGGATGTATCACAGGGCTCCCAATGGAGAAGCTAGAGAAAGTACCCAAGGAGCTAAAGGGATCTGCAACCCTATTGTTGGAACAACATGATGTACTAACCAGAACCCCGGAGCTCTTGTCTCTAGCTGCATATGTATCGAAAGATGGCCTAGTCGGCCATCAATGGAAAGAGAGGCCCATTGGACTTGCAAACTTTATATGCCCCAATATAGGGGAATGCCAGGGCCAAAAGAATGGGAATGGGTGGGTAGGGAAGTGGGGGGCGCTATGGGGGACTTTTGGGATAGCATTGGAAATGTAATTGAGGAAAATATGTAATAAAAATATTAAAAATTAAAAAAAAAACAAAAAAAAAAAAAAAAAACAGCTTATACCAACATTGACAGGCTAACTACCAGCCAGGTTCTAAAGAGGTGCAGGGAGAGGAAAGAAAGGATATTCCTACCCTGTTTAGCACCTGCAGGGATACACTACAGATGATTCACATCAAAGAGAGAATACCCCAAATGCCAGGGGCCACAGGGCTGCATGTAGCTTCGGACCTGTTTTTTAATAGAAGTGTTGAGTCATCCGTTGGATTAGACTTAGACAGGAGAGGGAAATGCATTCAGGATTCCCACTAGCCAGTTCTGTGTTATTCAAGGCTTAGGAGACAAAACCCACCAGCACAGAGAACTGGGTGGGGAAAGATGACAGGTGGGAGAAGAGGCCAGAGGAAATCTTCCGTCTCCTAAGTTCTTGGGTAGAAAGCCCTGCTGTCCTTACAGCCAAGGCAGGAAACGTCATCCTTCCTTATTGACCTGCTCAGAGGAGACCTTGTGACTTTCATGTTTACCCAGGGGGAACAGTTGTTTACTTTCCAGCGGGATAATGAGAGATTGGCTTCTATTTCCAGCCAGGTGATGAGGTCGGAGGAAGCAAGTGGAAGGGAAGAGGATCAGTTGGCTTCCCTCTGGAACAAGGACGCAAACCTTAGATAGTCTACTCCTGCCTCACCCTGGCTCTGTGTATGGGGACTTTTGGTCTGTAGCTCCTTGGGGAAAGGGCTGTCTCTTCATGATCAGGTGAAGACCCTTCCTGGGATACTAAATGACCTTTCCTGTGTGTGTGTGTGTGTGTGTGTGTGTGTGTGTGTAATTTGGTCATCTCCTGGTTGGATCAGAGAAGTGAGTGTTGACTCACTGAGGCCCATGACCTCAGACCGGACCTACTGTGCCCTGCTATAAGACTAGACTCTCGGTGGAGAAGAGAATTACCAAGGAGACACAGTAGGTTTGCTCCTGAAAAGACTGTCTAAATGTATCTGGTTAGTTGGAAGATGAGAAGACTGTAAGAAACTATTGCAGCAAGCCGGGTGTGGTGGCGCACACCTTTAATCCTAGCACTCGGGAGGCAGAGACAGGCGGATTTCTGAGTTCGAGGCCAGCCTGGTCTAGAGTGAGCTCCAGGACAGTCAGGGCTACACAGAGAAACCTTGTCTTGAAAAACCAAAAAAAAAAAAAAAAAAAGAAACTATTGCAGCTGGCTTAGTAAGAGGGGCAACAGCCCAGATCAGGGAAGCGGGGGGGGGGGGGGGAGGAGACTAGGAGGAGGAGAAAGAATAGGCAAGGTCTGGAGAGTTAGGATTAGGAGAATAAAAGTCGGCTTGGGAAGAATCGCAAGTGTCCCATAAGTATGAGGACTGAGTGGAGGGGCTTTTGTCCAAGAGAGGGACAAACAAGAGAGCAGCCCAGGAGACCCAGACAGACCCAAGCCATCTAAACAGAGGGCCAAGAGATCTGAAGAAAGCTTGACATCCAGAAGACCCAGATAGAGAGTCAGGAGCCCCAAACAGAGAGCCATGACATTTGAGGACACCCTTCTGTGGTTGATCTCGTCCTGCTGCCTCTCACCAAGGGAAACAGTTGCTGAGCTCTGCCACTGGAGTCCTAGTGAGTACTCCATAGTTCTGCTGTTAGAAGTAAACGTCACATGAAACCTGGGCATGCAAGGCACAGCATCTGCCAGTGCATCATCTGATGTCTGTTCTTTATGATAGCCATGGAGGTGCAAGAAGTAGAAGGATCCATCTCCACAAGGAGCCAATGTCATGCAAAGGAAGCTGGTGTGCATGGGTGTGTGGTAGTGAGACTACAATGGGAAATGACCAGAGATCCAGCCTGACAGTGAGGGCTTCAATGCCGCCACCTCCCAGCCAGACCTTGCAGGAACTCCTCGAGGATGCAGTGTCTTCAATGACTTTGAGAAATGTTGACAGTGAGATTCTGAAAAATAAATGCAAGCTGATAATAGACCTTTTAGATAATTCTTAAAGATCGGGAGGAAACTGCAGTTTGAGCATGCTTAGATTGTTGATGGTTTCACACATATTTTTATATTTCTGTATTGTCGTAAAGTTCCCACAGTTTGTGTTGAGTTTAAAGGGGTAAGGTGTGTATGTTCTTTAAATGCTAGCAGGAGATAATAGCTGTATGTCCTGATCCAAGCCAGCTTCACCTGGGCTGAGGAGGACTCTCACCTGGATCTTATGAGGATTAGAATGCCTCACTGGTGCTGTGAGGACTGAGTGTTTCTCACAAGAGGATTGAGACAACAAAGGTGTGGCAGAAAGGCATCTGGAGGGTGCATTTGGGGAACCGAAAGTCAGCGAGTAATGTTCCAGGGTCCTCCAAGAGACTGAGAGAGAGGCTGGAACAGAGCCATGGGCAGTGGAATCCCAGTCAGAGGTGCAGCTCTAATCCTGTAGCACTGGAATCCTAGAGAGGATCCACTGGCCCTCGGTTATTTGGGAATGAGCTGTAAGCTGGTGACAAAAGATGTGGAGGTGACCCCGACTACTCTGAATCAGCAGAATCTTGGCCCTGAGTGGGATGAATCCACACGCTGGGACCATGCAGGGGAGGAAAGGGTGGGGTCTGACATGTTCAGCTCAGACCTGGAGCAGCTCTGAGAATCTGCAGGTAGCAGGCACACATAGCCAATGCTGAAGTGGAAGCCTGTCAGAAGCAAAAGAGCTGACAGTTGTGTCCCATGTCACTTGACTGTCACCAGCCAGTATTCTGCATTACCAGAGAAGCCCAGAGCAGCCTTTCCACTCGGAGAATGAGAGGCACTGGGATAACTAACAGAGGCTTACTTAGCTGCCCACACAATAGGTTATAAATAGGACGCAAACCCAGAGACAATCCCCAAAAAGGGTCTGTTTAGCATTAAGTAAGCCAGTTTTACTACCTGATTGTTTGAGGCAAATAGTAACAGAAATATATTCCTATGTCCGTAGCACTTGAAATAAGATGCTGCTTTACATACATATAGCTATGGCTCCCATGTTTCTCATCTGCTTGGTCTCATGCAGGATGCCATGATTTGAGATTATAGACTTCTGGTACTTTCTTCATGACAAAAATGGGTTATCTCCCTCAAAGAGCAAATGGGGTATGGGGTGGCATGGGGTGGCATCCAGAACTCAAGCGATGCTTTTTGCCTTCATGTTTTGGTCACTTGAATCTCTGTGGCCACTGAAGCTCATTTTCCAAATGCTGACCAGGAACCTGCTGGACTTGGGGATATAGTAGATGTGACAAGAGTGGATAGAATTTGGATGGGACAGATGTCCCTTGCATTCAGATGTAAGGACAATTCATTACTGTCTCCACAGGGAATCTTTTGTCTGGCCAACCAGCAACAAACAGCCACTTTCTTTGCATAAAAGAAGCTTGCACAGTGGTGAGCCCCTTTGCTTCCTGATATTTCAAACACATTGAAGGCTTCACCAAGACTAGAAAGATGGTCCCCTTGGCCCAGCTCCCTGTACTGCCAAAAGGCCATTTCTTTCACTTCCACTACAAGCTAAAACACACACCCTTATTCTCTTTTAGCAAGACAGCGGGTGAATAGATTGCAAGAAGCTTATTCTAAAATTATAAACTAAAAGGTGCTATTGAAGCTGTTCCTGGTGGCCAAACACTGACTTGCCTTAGTATGCTTAAAGTTTAGAGTTGGCTCTTGCAAGATATGATCTCCATTTCTACCTCTAAAGGGAGGTATTTAAACATTATTTTGTGTATTTTGGATTAGTTTTACCTTAACCCCTAATGGAGTTTCAGGTATTCTAGAATTACTCTGAGTTTCCCAGAAAAATTGGGACTCAGGCAATTTGGCTCCAGGGCCAAGTTCTTAACGATATGACTGTGTTACTTGTATCCTTTGAATTTTTCAATGCAATGTTTACACAACTCATTAAAAGGATCCATCTTTTTAAAAGCTAGAGGTTAGGGAGATGGCTCAATGAGTTGCTTGCTGCACAACCCTGAGAACTTGGGTTTAGATATCTGACACCTGTGTAAAAAGCCAGGCCTTTGGGGTGTTCCTAGGATTCTAGTGCTGGGAAGGCAGAGACAGGAGGATTCTGGGACTCACTTGCCAGCTCACACCTAGCAGAACTGGTGAGACCCAGGCTTAGTGAGAGACCCTGTCTCAAAAACTGACGTGGAAAGCAATTCAGGAAGACAACTCACATTAACATCTGGCCTTCACATGCATACACACGCTCACATACACATGTGGGTGTGGATGCGCACACATACAATACATATAAAGGATCCTATGAAACTATTTCCATGGTATTTATTTACTCAGAAAAGGGGGAGTAGAGAATGGAGACAATACAGAAACTTGCTATGGTTTGAATGAGCTAGAAATGTAGTCCTCTGTGGATTAGGATACCATAGATTCTTTTGATTGATCCTACCAGGAAGACTTGAGGGAACCATCTTTAGAAGGGAGTGATGTAGCTATTTAAGAACCAGGTTAGTTAGTATAAAGTGAGGCCATGCCGTGTGTGTGTGCTCAGTTTCTTCTGATACTCTGGATTGCTTTCCCACTTTTCTAGGTACGTGAAGCTAGGGTGCCCTCTCTAGATGCAGGAGCTATGATTTTGGGGACCTTCCAACCACCAGAATTTTGAATCTTTGTTAAGGATTCAACCCCAAATATTTTGTTATAGCTACAGAAATACAGATGGAAATACACATGCAGCACTTTGACCAAGTTAAGCACTAGGCTGTAAGTATTTCTCGTTGTTTCTTATACCATTTCAGTATAGGCAAAACATTATATAATTTGAAATTTTAACTTTGTCTTTTCTTTCCTACTTACATATACTAGAGAATACTAGCTTGTTATCTTCATTTCAATATTTTAGCATCACTTTCTAGGCCAGTGCTGTGCAGTAGAGCACTTAAAATATAACTAATGGAATTAAAAACCTGAATTTTAAATTTATTTAACTTTAATTAATTGAAATAGCCATGTGTGCCTCCAGTTTTGGACAGAGTGGTTCTATGAGAAAAAATGCCAACACCAGTGTATTTCAGTGCTGTCAAGGACTGGACTATGTATTCTAATGTCGATTCCACTCCCTTAACTAACAAAAACAAGCCCTAACTCAGCAGCAAATGACCAAGTCTAGCATTTATTGAAGGCAGTGCTGTTCTATGTATTGATAGCTGTATGACCATTTTTCCTTTATGACATGCTGTCCTGTTTGTCCTTGCCCACATGAGGTGTTTCCCTTCTCTCTGGCATGCATAAGAGCTGTTCTCCAGAGTGCAAGGATGTCTGCCGGTGATTAGCCCTGGGTCTAGGTCTCCTCCCAAAGGTCATCAATCATTGCCATTATGTGTGGGGCAGATGGGTAATTCAGGAGCAACCTGTGTCCTCAGCCACTTGGCTGCTTGCTGGGTGTTTAATTATGTCTCTGCAAACATCAGAGCAAGTACTGGTTGATAAGCTCAGTTCATTAAGGACCGGGTTCTTTAATGGCCATGTTGATAAATTATGCTAGTCTGATTAGAAAAAAAAAAAATGTTTAAAAGGAAGATGTCTTTGAATGATCACATACAGGGGAGAGAGGGGGCAAGGGGCTAAATCTTGTGTTTGAAATAAGATCTCCATTCAAGTCTTGGGTGCTATAGACCATTCAGCCCATTTGACAGCTGGCTTTAAGGGCTGCCTCATTCCTAACCATGGTGGTTAGCAATGTGTGGAAGTGTGGGTGACAGTAAGTTCTGAGTCTAACATGCCTCCAGGCTCACAGTGTTGAGAGCTGATAACTTTTACAAACTGACAGATACAGGAAGACATTCCATGGGTGCTCCTGTCATCTACCTAAGATGAGCGCCTTCTGAAACAGTTCAGCTGTCACAGATCCCCTTTTAGAGAAGTTCTCTATCAGGGACAAAGCATGACTCTGGTCCTCAGAGCTAAGCCTATGTCACAAAGAGAAAGTGCACAAGCAGACCTTACTAAAACCTTTCATTATTATTTCTTTGTATGTCATTGAGATTCTACACTGCTCTGTTTGTTAAAATAATATTCAAAGCCCCAATGGTAGTTTTTACGGCACTTTGTAAGCTTCTTCGGTGTGCTCTTCAGCTTTCCAGCACTATAACAGAATACCTGAGAGGATCAACTATAAAGACAATACATTTACTGTGGCCTGCAGATTTGGAAGTGTCAGTATATAATCTGTTGTCTCTGTCTTTGGGCCCCAAGCAAGATAGCACAGCACGGAAGAGTGTGTGATTGAATAAAATGGCTCATTTCTGGGTCAGGGAGCAAAAGAGGGAAGAGGAGAGACATACCGTCAGTCTTCTTTAAAGGCAGCTTCCAGCTGACCTATGGGAGCGCACTTTCACCAAACCCTGCTTCTTTTCTCCCACCTCCAGGGTAACATCCTGAGCTCCCAACACCAACCAACCATCAACATCTGGGCCTACGGGGACATTCAGTAGCCAGACTCTAGCAGTCAGATTAAGTGCCTGAGTCAGCTGTGTCTTTTCTCATGCTTCTCTTCCATGAGTGCAATTCATGGACTTCCAAATACTGTACCTGAGAAAGCAGAGAAGGCCTCCCACTGGAACACCAGTATGAAGGTGTTACTTCTAGGATAGTGGTTTGAGGCAGCTGTAAAAGTCCCAGCTGCTATCCCCCAGCATTTGCTAGTGAGGATTCTTTTTCTTTTTTTTCTTTTTGTTGGTTTTTCAAGACAGGGTTTCTCTGTATAGTCCTTGCTGTCCTGGAGGATTCTTTTTCTTAAAAAGACATGTTTTTAATATTTTAACTGTCTACATGGGAGTGGGGTATGTGCACATTGAGTGCAAACGTTCAAAGTCCAGCGGCATCAAAGCCCCTCCTGGAGCTAGAATTGGAAGTGGTCATGAGCCACCTGGTGTGTGTGTGTGTGTGTGTGTGTGTGTGTGTGTGTGTGTGTGTGTAGAATCCCAGTCCTTTGCAAGAGCAGTCTGTCCCCTTAACTGCTGGGCCACCTCTCCAGGATTCTTAAGCTGGCTCCAGGAACCTCCTGGGACATGTGGCTTCCTAGGCTATCCTGGGTTGGGTATAGGACCCCCAAGACAGTCTACTGAGGGTCAGAGAAGTCTTGTCCTAAAAAAGTCCCACTCTGAAATTCTGTATATAGTAAGGGAACAGAGTGGGAATCAAGACCTAGCATCCACACATGCACGCACTCACAGAGTGGGTAAGAGTTGAGGTCCTGGGGCTAAATGCAAAATGATGGTTTATGTTTCGTATTTGGTTGCCTGCATTTCAACTTTGCTTTTACCTCATTTCTTGGCTGCAGGATTTCTTTGATGGAGTCAAATCAGTGCGGGGGGGGGGGGGGGCGAAGGGAGACTGTCTTAGTTAAAGTTTCTATTGCTGCATCAAAACACCATGATCAAAACAACTTGGGGAGGAAAGGGTTTGTTTATCTTATGCTTCTGTATCGCCACTGTTCATCATTGAAGAAAGTCAAGACAGGAAATCAAACAGAACTGGAACCTGGAGGCAGGAGCTGATGCAGTGGCCATAGAGGAGTATTGCTTACTGGCTTGCGCCACATGGCTTGCTCAGCCTGCTTTCTTATAGAATCCAGGACCAGCAGCCCAGGGATGGCGCCACCCACAAGGGGCTGAGCCCTCTTCCATCAGTCACTAATTAAGAAAATGCTCTACTGGCTTGCCTCCAGCCTGGTTTTATGGAGATATTTTCTTAATTGAGGTTCCCTACTCTCAGATGACGTTAGCTTGTGTCAAGTTGACATAAAACTACCCAGCACAGACACCAAACCACATTGGGTTTGGCTTGAAATTACAAGCTCCATCTTGGGATAAAGGGATAAAATGGTAACTGAAAATAAGTTTTCACACAGCTGTACCTGAAACTTAAGCTCCACCTCGTTGGTCCCGGGATAAACCACTGGTTTCAGACTCACTAACTTGGATAATCTTTTGAACTCTATTGAGCAGAGTTCATCCTCTGTCCACAGATCAATGCATATATAACCACTTAGGAGCTCAGATTCGTTTACGCAGTGGGAGAAATATACCAAGATTTAAGTTATCATTAAAAAAAAACAAAACTGTTAACCTTATTTGAAATAATTTACACGATCTGTTTTTCCCAAAGCACATGACTTGAGTTATATTTTAACCAAGTGTGAAGATAGGCCAGGCCCCGGCTTGTTTTCCACTTTGCCTGCCTTTTCTCCCCGCCCCCAGTGCTCCACTGGGGATTTTTGCTCACAGTGGGTGTTCCTCCATTCTCTCTCCTGTTTGCTTGGTCAGAGATGCCTAATGAGACTCTGAAGCACAGGCTGAACATTGGCCCCCAGATGTCTGCTGTAGCTTTTCTATGGTGACATTTGCATCTGAATGTCACCTGATACCCTGGGAACAGCAGTTGTGACTCAAACCTCAGTAGAATAGTGTGATTTTTTTTTCCCACCCTGTGTTTTCATAGTTTGGACCCCAAGAAGGGAGAGAAGCTATCTAATTCTGCAGGGGGGTTCCAGGGAGGTCTGACAGATATCTAAGTAAAGTTGAACTTCAAACGAGTCTTTATAACTTCATCTTGTCGTGAAGGGTCCTTGGGGCTCCGTGCAAGTTTTGCTTTGATCTACCAGCTGTGTTTGGTAGTTTCCCATTTGCTACCATTTGAGTCCCTTCACATTTTTCCTTCCAGTGTAGGGAATGCTTTCTAAGTTCTTTCTGCTTGAGAGGGTTTCTCAGGTGAGTCTCAGCAGCCTCTGAAAACTCAGGGTGGAGATCCCCTCTTTCTGTGAAGTGCCTTTACATTCTTAATGATTTCCTTCAGGACCCTGTGACCCCCAGATTCGCAGAAGTTTGCTTCAGTGGTGTTGAGTGACTAGGAGTGTTTGACAGGCGTGTGTGACAATTGGACCACTATGTGTATGTGGAATCCAAGGCAGGCTTGAGCCCAGTCCATTTAATACCACCCTAAGGAAAGAATTCAGTGTGGAAATGGGGCTCTTTTACACAGAGTATCGGCACCCTTTGTTACTTCTGTTTCCTAACAAATGCATGAAGTATTCCTGCCCTCCCATTGCTCTCAGCCCATGGATTCTGTGGTCTTAGGCTCCAGCACATGACAGGCTGGCCTTTCACAGGCAGCCTTGGCATCTGTTTTCTACAAGGCTTGTGTTGTGTCACCTTAGACATTTACTACAGCAATTGTCTGGTGCTTTCTCATGTGGGATTTTGAAAATCAGTTTTTGCCTTTCCACAAAGGAACATTTAGGGAAAGGGCTGTGGTTAAAGATGAGGTCACTTTGCAAGCTGCCATTTTCATGCAAAAAGCCCCCAACTTTTGCAAATTATAAGCATTTACAGAAGTTCATTTGTGTTGATTTCTTGGAACTAAAGGGGCATTTTGTCTTAGATGCTGTCACTGCTTAAAGGGGGTTGGGAGGGGGGTTCCAAGGCCAGTGGGGGAGGGGCAGGGGAGTCCAAAGCCAGTCATAGCTGTCTGACTGACTATGCTCCTAAGGTACTACACTCAAGCACTGCTCTAGACACTGAGTGAAGGTGCAGGCTTTTGTCTGATCCCGCTCTTAGAAACGATTTACCCAGGCTGTATCTGTTTAAACACCTTGCCCAAGGTCACATGGCTAGAACATAGAAAATGGCAATTCCAGCCACCCTCAATTCCAGTGACCCTGTCTCCTGCCCCACACTCCAAGCCACCCTTCTCAGTCACAGTGGCTTTGTAGGAGAGGCTCTGGGGCCTTGGAACTTCCCCACAGGGAGGGAAGAAGGTGGGAAAATGGGCACTGGAGGATTCAGTCACTTGTATTTATTTTAAAAGTGTGTGTGTGTGAGAGAGAGAGAGAACACACATGTGTCTACATGTGTGTGATATATGAACATATGTGTAAGTTTAGATGTGGTTGCCTATGTTTGCACATGAAGAAGCCAGACTTGGATATGTGGTCTGTTCGTTTATTACCCTTCACCTTAATTTTTTGAGACAGTCTCTCTCCAGACCTGAAGCTTATTATTTAAGACTCACACAAAAACAGGGCAGAGTCTGAAGTTACTTGCCTGCTTTCCCCATCCACCAAAATCCTGTGTTCAGGCCAGTTTGTTACCATGTAGATGCAGAGAGCAGGGAAACACTGCTTGTACTTTCTCTGAATTACAAGACCCTTTCCATAGACAGAGGCTGCTGACAAAGGAGACGCAGATCTTTGGGAAGTGGTTGGCTCCTCCCACTTTTGCCCTTCCTTTATCTTTGTGATAGGTGCCTGTACCCCCACTCCTTCCTTTAGCACCTTTCCATGTCTCTCAGGGTCTGGCCTAGGCAGCACTTCACCCATGGACCCCCGTGTAGTCCCTTTCTTGCTCCCTATTCTGTGTGGTCACTCTCACTGGCAAAGTGACTCTGCTTGAAGAAGTGGTGTCTTCAGACTAGAGCAGGAGATCATCTATATTGCTTATAGAGTTGGGCTCATCCTCATGTTCCCTCTTTTTACCTTGCGTAGAGTTCTAATTCTCTCATAGCATTGTTCTTGTTTAAGTAAAAGCTATCATACTGGGCTGGAGAGATGACTCAGCGGTTAAAAGCACTGATTGCTCTTCCAGAGGTCCTGAGTTCAAGTCCCAGCAACCACATGGTGGCTCACAACCATTTGTAATGATATCTGATGCCATCCTCTGGTGTGTCTGAAAACAAATACAGTGTATTCATATAAAATAAATAAACAATTAAAAAAAAGCTATTGCAACTATAAGTGGTATAATTTTAAAGATGTAACTGCAGGGTCATCTACCTTCCTAATTTTTAAAAATGTAGTTGTATTTGTGTTTGTGTGTGGGTGCATACATGCCATAGTATGCATGTGGAGGACAGCTTTGGGGAATCAGTTCTCCTTTTCCATCATGTGGATCTCAAAGATTGAACTCAGGTTATCTTCACCTTCTGTATTGCTGTATTTAGGGAAGCTGGGCTGCAAGTTATGTTGCTAGATATGGTATCGGGTTGTTGAGGGTAGGGTTCAGTTGAGAGAGGGATGGAGGGAAGGATGGATAGAGGGAGGGAGGAAGGGAGAGAGAGAGAGTCAAAGCATGATAGCATACCCCTTTTAATCTAGCACTTTCAGGTGAACCCAGGAAGACCAAGGTCATCCTTGGCTACATAGTAAATTAGGAGCCATCCTAAGCTATAAGAGACCTTGAAAGGGTGTGGCACCAGCATTAGGGATATAGTTTGGTGGCAGCGCACTTGCCTAGCTTGAACAAGGCTCAGAGTCCCAACCCCAGCACCACAAGAAAAAGAAGAAAAGTAACAAACGCGCTGCCACTGAGTTGGTCAAAGCATTACAGATGAGATTAAATAAGGAAACACCTAGCCTGACTGAGCAAGAAGCTAGAGGAGTGCCATTTAAAAATGAGGATCATAATTATCATAATTATTTCCTGATTAGGTTTCTTCCAAGTAAGAATGAGAGACAGGGATGCTAAGCACAGCCAAACCCTTCCTGTATAACTGCTGCTCCCATTCTTTATAGTACTGTAACTTCCCTGCCCTTGCCTTAGGCAGCAAGTGGGGATGGGTGGACACCCAAATCAGATGAAGATCCCACGTGATCCTCTGTGGTAGGGCAGCTTTAAAGAATAGGATTCTTTTGTGTTAGGAGCAGTTCTCAGAGGCTCTGATCTGGCCTTCATGTAATTGTTTAATAAAGAACATGGGGATTTTTTTCATTTACCCATTTGGAGGTAGCCCTCATGGAAAGGGCCTTTCTCACCCATGTAGACTCCTGTGTTACTCAGTAGGTGTTCTTGGGGCAACTAAGTGTGAAGCAAATGCCAGGCATTGAGAAGGACACAGAGAAATAAGCCTGATTTTCCTTTCACGGCTGTGAGGGCAACCAAGCTACAGAGAAGGTAGTTTCAAGGGTTCTAGAGCATGGCTCTGTGGTCCAGACAAAGGGGGGTCGGGGAGAAATAGAGGACAAGTAGCCAAGCTAGTCAATGATAGTAAGAGGAACAGGTTTAAGTGGACCAAGACAGTGGGTGGGGAATGGAAGGAGGGGAACATGAAGCTTAAAGCCTTGCTTGTCAAGAACATTGAGGAGAACAGCAGGTGAGGAAACAGACAGGCCAATAAACAGGTGACCGTGGAGACCGTGAGCACCACACTAGGGGTTTGGACTTCCAGAATTTTCGCCTGTGAGAGCAACAAGGGGCGAGCAGTAACCGCTGACAATGTGTCATGTGACCTAGAGCAGAAAGGTCTCTCAAAGGGGAGACTTTCTCAGAAGCGACTGTAAGCTGGTTCTTCCTTGCAATGGAAGCACTCCATTCTCCCCTCCATCGGACTAAGGTTTTAGGAGGTGAAGTGGCTGCCCCAAGGCCACACAGCTGCTCGTAGAGTCACACTGGAATAAACTTGAGTCCAGCTGAGGAAGAATTTGGCTTAAACACCGGGGGATTTGACTAGTGGAGAATTCTGTTACTTGAAGGTCAGTAATGTTACTCAGCATCTATTTACTGAGCCCACACTTGGCACACAGTGCGACACGTGTGGTGACCACAACATGACCTGTGAAGTCCCCTACTTAGGACCCAAGAACGTTCTGCCCTCTGAATCTTTGTTCCATGATAAACACATGGACATGTAGACAAGAGAAATTCACTGCAGAAATGGGGCTGAATAGCTAAATTCCTGAGGGAGGGCTTGGCTGAGGACTGGGGTGTAGAGGTATCCAACTGTCTGTGACCCATCCTCCTATACAGGCAATTGCACTGCAGACACCATGAGCCAAAAAGACAAGATGGCGCTCAGCCCTAGTCAGTCTCAGAACTGCTCCTACTCAAAGTACTTCAGTTGGGCTGGACAGAAAACCACCTACCAAAGCTCTCTGCTAACACAGTCCCTCTCCACAGACCTGTTTCTTAAACATGGCTTTCCTGCTGCTGGCCTGATCTGACTCCCTGTTTAACTGGCCGGTGTTTCAATGTTGAACGCAGTACAGGAAGGCTTTCCACTTGTGGAGAAGGGGGATGCTAATTTTAACCGCCATGTGTCCTATCAGATCTAATTTCTGTTTTTATTATAATCTCAATTTAAAACTAAACCCAAAGCAATCCTCATTGGTTATATTCTCCAAAGCCAATGCAGTGAGGTCAGAGAGCCCGAGGCTTGGAACCGAGCCTTGCCTTTACCACCAACTGACTCCCTGACCTTATTTTCCCCTTTAATAAAATGAGATGGTTGGATGGGGATCAGTGGCTGCAGACTGGCAGCATGAGTCAGCCCCTGACCCTTGTTGTGTTTCGTGTGACCTCAGCTTTGTTTTATTTGCTAATTGAATTTCAAGATCTTTAAGCAAGGCAAGAGCTGGGTGTTTCGTTATGGGCTCCCCTCTCACACCCACCAATTCCACATGAGCCTTATCTGACTAGGACCCAACTCCAGCAGCCCTGCTCCATGTTCTCTAAGATTTCTTTCATCTGAAATAGAAATTTTCAATTTCTTTGCACCTCCAGGGCATTTTGTACCTCTGCCTTCCTTGCTCTTTGGCATTGAAAACTATGTTTTGGTGGGGTTTTTTCGCCCAACAGAGAAAAGTCACACACAGCAGCAAAGCCAACCTCTGATGGTGCCAAGGCTTGTAGGCCACCTGGTATTGCAAGCCTTGCGTCCCCCTCCCCCATGCTGCTGTTAGTGTTAATATGGCAGTGCTGCAAAGAGAACACTAATCAGGGACCGCAGTGCTGGTGGGTGTGACAGTCTACCTATACTGCAGGCCCTACAGTGCCCAGAGCCCTGCTTCTAGAGCCATCACCTGGGCAGTTATCAGAAATGTACATTACAAGTTCATGCTCTAGACCTCCCAACTGTATGGTTTTGTCATCTCTAAAACAAACCGGTAAACTAGCCCTCCCAGTTATGAGGAGGGGTCAGTAGTATATTTTTAGGACATGCCAACGGTCGTCCTTAAATAGAAAATGCATCAGTGCCACTACACTGTCTGTCACCCCGGTTTACAGGACCCAGCCCCACTCTCTGAGAACAGGGCCATGGAACCTACGTATACAACATTGTCCCAGGTGAGGGTGCAGCAAATGGTGTGTGGCCATGCAGATCTCCATGCCAAAGAACACTTCCCCTACTACAGGAACATGGGGAGGTAAGAAGCAGGAATCACCAACTGAGGGGGATTTGGATATCACTCACGATACAGTGACACTTGGGTAGGAGCCTGCCGGGCATGTGAACCTAAGGGAAGCCAGTGTAGCTAGAGTGACTGATGGAAATGGCAGGTGGGGAAGTTAAAGACAGGGAAGGGGTCAGGAGCACACCGGGGCTGGAGCCATCCTGAAACACTTTGCTTTTGCTCTGAGTGATATGAGACCCCCTCAGGTTGGTGGGCTAGATGGCATGTGATGATGACATCCATCCTAAACAGAATGACCCTCACTGGAATATCAAATTCTTCTTTACAAAATAACTAAAATTAAGAGCAGCAGACAAGGAAAGATAGAAGGAAAAAATAATCATCCAGTCTTTGCACTCCAAGTAAGGATTTTAATTCTGACCCTGGTCCACAGAGGATGCTAAAGCTAGCAGAGAATGCTGATGGATATAGCTAGGACAGGAAGCTAAGGAGCAGCCTGTAAATCTACACAGCAGCCTTGTCTTCAAGCTGAGTCATAATCTCCCCTCCGCAGTGTGAAGTGCAGACACAACATTTGTAGAGTCTCCTTCCAGAATTCTTGAATTAGTCAGACTTCCAGTTTAGAGACTAAACTGAGGCATGAGAGAGCAGATTAACAGTCCCGTGGGGAAGTGATTATTTCACATCGAAGCCACTGGGCTTCTTCATCAAGACTATTCCATGAGAAAACTGGGCACAGGTAGCAGTAGCTCTAGAGGGAAGGAGACAGTAGAGAGAAAACCTCTCAAATTAGTAGAGGACTCCAGAGCCTTTGGAACTGGATAGTTCTAAGCCACCATGTGGCATGCAGAAGCTTAGAATTGAACCTACATCCTTTATAAGAGCAACAAACCCAAGACAATTATTGTATAGATTTATTTTTATTTTTAAATTATGTGAGTGTATTGTCATATGAATGTAAATGCAGGGATCTGGGGAGCTACAGAAGGGCATTTGGTCTCTTGAAGATGGACTAATAGTCAGAGGTGAGCCTCCTGGTATGGGTATTAGAAGCTGAGCTCAAGTCTCCTGAAGAATAGCAGGCCATCTTAGCCTCTGAGCAATCTCTCTAGACCCAAGAAAGGTATTTTTTAAAGGCAGATGCTACATAAGATGTAGCATTAGGGGTAAACTCTGGTAGAATAATAGACCAGCAAATACCTAGACTTTGGGTCCCATCCCTAATATAAGAGTTGGAAGGAGAGGTAAAGACAGAAAATAATGACTTAAATGCCAAAAAATCAGTTAAGACACTTGCCTGATGACCTGAGTTCAGTGCCCGACATGGAAGGAAAAACCAACTCCCACAGTTGTCCTCTGGCCTCTCCACACATGCCATGTCACACATGTTCTGGAAGTATATGAATATATGTGTTTGCATGTACATGTGTGCATGCATGTGTGCACACACACATACACACAGAGTAAATGAATAAATATGGTTTATAATAATAATAATAATAATAATAATAATAATAATAAAGGATGCTGGTGATAAGATACACAAGCTGGGAAATCCCTGTGCCTTCTGGCAGCTGGGGAACTAAGTGTGTTGATACAGACACAGTTGGAAAGGATTAGGTGTTATTTTGTTGGCTAGCACTCCTCTAGGATTTCTAGCTCAAAGTCCTATGAGGCTTCCCTCACTGGGATGCATGCATTCATCCATGGTCTCTTATTGAGTGTGAATTTGACCCATAGGAAAGCTGGTGCCAGAGGAGTGGAGGGTAAAGACTCTTTAATGAGAAAACTAAATGGCAGCCTCCACACAGTGTTCTGGACCCTGCAGCCACCTAGCCCCCTCTCTGGTTCTTTATCTAGCTTAGAAACACCCAGCAGACAGACCTGGCATGCAAGAATCACATTTATATGAAATTGTTCTGATATTTAAAGTCATTTTTCTCCTGTACTTTCTCTGCTTCTATTAACTATTAGGAGTCTAAAAGTGTCCAATTCTTAAGCACTCGCTGCCAAATATCACCCATTGTTTTTAAACAGTGGATACTATAAAGCCAAAAACACCATGAGCACTTGAATTCTTGTTCTTCCTTTGAACTGTTGTAATATTAGGTTTAAAAGAAAGACAGAAGGCTGTGGAAACCATTTCCCATCTAGAAAGGAAGTAGAACATTATGGTTCACCATGCCTTCACAGTTGACATTGCCTTTAGTTACTGTCAGCATATGGGTGCATGGTGTGGATTTTAATGACTTCCATAGTTGACAGCTTCCGTGGAGTCAATGACAAAGCTCACCCAAGATCGATTCTGTTGCAGAAATCCCAGAAGAGGGCAGAGTGCCATAGCACATGCCTGTAATCCCAGCAGCACTTGGGAGGCTGTTCTGGTTAGGTTTTAAAGAACCTCAGTTTAAGAACTGCCTCCAACAGACTGGCTTGTGGGGCGTTTTGATGATTGCTGGTTGATGCAGGAGACCCTAGGCCACTGTGGTGCATCCCTAGGGAGGTGGGGCTAGGGTGTATGAAAAAGCTAAACAAGCCAGTGGACTGTGCTCCTCCACAGTCTCTGCTTGAGTTCTTGCCTCCAGGTTCCTGCCTTAGCCTTCCTGAGGATGGACTATATCCTGCAAGTTAAATTTAATACTTTATTCCCTGGGTTGCTTTAGAATCATAAGGTTGAGGCCAGCCTGGGCTATAAAAAGCAAGACCCTGTCTCAAAATTAACCATCAAGAAAACAAAGCCCAGGTTAGAAAATGGCTCAGCAATTAAGGTCACTGGTTGCTCTTACAGAGAATCTGGGTTCAGTTTGCAGCAAGGCAGCTTATGACTATCTATCGGAAACCTTAGTTCCAGAGGATCTAGCATCTTCTTTTGGCTTCTTCAGATACCAGGCACACATATAGTACACATACATACATGCAGAGAAAATATTCATAAAATAAAAATAGATAATAAAATTTTTTTAAAAAGCAAAAATTTTAGCAATCTCAGAAAAAAAAAAAACTACAGGTTAGAAAACAAAATCAAACAACCAATAACAAAAAACAGAGCACGGCTGGAGATATGACTCAGCAGTTAGAGCATTGGCTGCTCTTCCAGTGGTCCTAAGTTCAATTCTCAGCAACCACATGGTGGCTCACAACCATCTATGGTGTGATCTGATGTCCTCTTCTGGCATGCAGCATGCAGGTATACATACAGACAGAGCATATAAAATAAATCCTTTTTTTTTTTAAGTTAAAAAATAATTCTTTGAGCTGGAGAGATGGCTCAACAGTTAAAGAGCTAAGTAATGGGATCCAATTCCCTCCTCTAGTGTGTGTGAATAGTGTACATGGATAAAACAATAAAATAAGTAAGTAAATTGTTGAGAGAGAGAGAGAGAGAGAGAGAGAGAGAGAGAGAGAGAGAGAGAGAGAAATAAACTGCTGTGCATTTACTGTGCCCAGCCCAGTCCTAGGCTGTAAAAGGCATCAGTGAGCAGTCAGGAAAGGTCACCTCCTTAGAACTTAGATTCTGGTCCACATGTAGACAGCTCTTGCCCTCAGCAAAGGCATGAGCGGTATGAGGACACTCGCCTCAGTTCTTACCTTGCTTCTTCCTTGTGAGAGTCACTCTAAGCCTCAGAGTTCTGCTATACAAAATGAGGGCTAAAAGTCATATCTACGTCATGGAACTGTGTTTTAAATGAGTTTAATGTATTTGAAAGATGCTCGTCGACACCCGTGGCCTGCCATGCTCAGAGCACTGGTGATATGGTAGGTACCATATCAGTAAGGCATAGCCTTTTCATCTTGGCTTTCAACTGTTCACATCTATATGCCTGGCAGACAGTAGAATGTGATTTGTAGGAAATATTTAAAAGGTCCCTCAGCTTTCTCTTCTTTCCTCTGAAGGGAGAAAACCATTCTTTTCCAATCCTTTTGGTCATACCAGTCAGTTGGCAGGTCTTAGCTAAAAGGCAAGATGAAGTTCTCCTCTAGAAGGGAAGGCTTGGAGTTGTCATGATAATAGCAGCTTTCTACCGTGGGATGCTATTTGGGTCTGTGTGCCCAGCAATTTTCGGGCTCTCTTGCTATAATAAGGATCCCACAATCGCATGGCTGAAGGTCTGGTCTCCAAGGTTTCAGGGCCTGTGTCTTTGCCCATGGCAGTAATCATTAAATGTTGCCTGTACTTCCAGGCACAGCCCGGAGAGTTGGACAGGAAGGAAAGAGCGGTGGGACACAGAGGGGCCAGAGGCAGCAGCTTTAGTTTTACCCCTTGCTGAGGAAGGAGGGCGGGCGGGGGGGGGGGGGGGGGGTTAGTTACAAACATGATAGAACAAGCCTCTGCGACATTGGTTCTCAACCTGTGGGTCAGGACTGCCATGGAGGCTATGTATCAGTTATTTATATTATGATTCATTAGAGTATGAAAATATAGTTATAAGGTAGCAACAAAATAATTTTATGGTTGTGGGGGCGGTCACCACAACATGAAGAACTGTATGAAAGAGTCACAGAATTAGGGAGGTTGATAACCACTGTCCTAGGAGCATCTTGTGGGTCACCAGATGGGCTCAGTGGCCCTAAGCCTGTACCAGGAGGGAAGATACAGGAAGTGGTTCCAGAAGGAGTAGTGCCCCCCTTGACTTCCTGTTTTTCTTCCGCATGCTAAAGTGGGCTGCTAATCTATCAGAGGTCAGAGGAGCATGTGAGAAAAGAGTCCATTCTTTGAAAAGCCCTAACCTGTATTGTGAAAACGGAACTACACAACTTAGCCTCTGAACCAAGTTGTCTTGGGTCTGGCAGGGTTGCGCGGCTGTATGGACTGCAAGAGCTGCCTTTCATGTAAAACATTTCCTGTGTAATTGCTCAGCTGTCAGGAACAGTCTCTGTCTCTGTCTCTGTCTCTGTCTCTGTCTCTGTCTCTCTCTCTCTCTCTCTCTCTCTCTCTTTCCCAAACATTCAGAACTTCTCTTCCTGGATTCCTGGGTGAAAAAAGGCAATGGAAGAAAAGACACACATCTAAGAGCGGGCTGCATGTCCAAGGTGGCATGCCTTTGGAAGGGACCTGTGTGACAGGGAGGAGGGGCCTCGCTCCATCTGCACCCTCACACCCTGCCTGATGACTGACCCAGAAGATGGTCTTCCCGGGTAGCTTTTTCCTCCCTCCTTTCGATTGCTCTCTTTGGACATGTATTGCAAGAGCACAAACTCTCTGTGCAGACACAGTTCAGACTGTCCCATGTGTGGTGCAGCTACCATTGGTGTGACTGTCCTTTCCAATTTACTCAAGGAAACAGAAGCACAATTCCTAGAACAGAGACTGTATTTGAACACCCGACCTCCCGCCCCTCCTCCCACCCACACACCAGCCATAGTCTTTACTTCAGCAGGTCCCTGCGAAGCACACTTTGTTCCAAGGACACAGATTCTAAGAATTTGTAGTTCTCTGGCTTAAATAGTGTCAGCCAGTTAATATATTCCTTTATTGCCAGCCAAACAAAATCTAGAAGAACCCAGTGAACTCAGAGAATTCCAGAACACTTTATCCCAAGAGCATCTACATTTCTCCCTACCTTCTGTCAGCAGACACAGCATTTTAAAAACAAAGTCAAGGCTGGGAGCATGGCTTAGCTCAGCAGCAGAGCACTTGCCCAGCGTGTGCCCTATGAGGGCCAGCTTCCACACTCAGTACCTCCAAAAAGAAGTACTTAGTAAAGCATAAAGGCTGCGTTCCACTCTGTGCATGCTATAGGGAGTGGGACTGGCTATTCTACAATCAGTGTCAAAGGTTATGTGCTGTATGTCATTTGTTTTCCACTAAACGCCAGGAGTGCTGACTCCAGGGCAAAGTTAACTGAGTATCTCTCTCTCTGCAACTTCCTAGGATGTGTGAGGAGAACGTTAACCCCTTGCTAACTCTTATCTCTGATGAGGAGGTTCGGAAGCCAGGTGAATGTTTTGTCAGCCCACACCAGCAGGAGCTCTGGGTTCCTGCTGGGGCTTGAGATTCCACAGTGTTAATGGTTTAACACAGAAAGATCCTGAGCCAGTGATCCAGGAGCTAACAGGGATGGTACTTCACGACAGTGGCTCCAGATGTCACTTAGGGTACTGCTATCTACCATAGAGGTGTCTTTCATAAACAAGAAACATAGGGCATCTTTTAAAACTATGAACCGAGAGTGTTGCTCAGCTGTATCGTGCTCGTTTGGCATGTGTAAATTCCCGGGTTCCAGTCCCATCATTGGAAAAAAAGAAAAAAGAAAAGGTACATTATCTAAGCAAGGAATGTCTAAAGCCTGTATATGTATCCTTGCCACAGTACTGTTCAAGAAGCAGAACCCCTTTCCTCTCTCCTTAAACATCTTATTCCCAAAGTGAGCTTGGGCAGCTTCTCAGGCAGGTTTCCTGGAGGTTCCATATATCCCTGCAGCAACTGTACCATCATCTCATAGCAACCTGCCTTGAATGCTTTCCCTCTCCCTCCTCCCTCTCCCCTCCTCCCTCTCCCCTCCTCCCTCTCCCCTCCTCCCTCTCCCCTCCTCCCTCTCCCTCTCCCCTTCTCCCTTTTCCATTTCCCTTTCATTCCTTCTCCCTCTTTCTTCTCCTGGCTCCCTTCTCCCCCTCCTCCTCTCCCTTCTCCCCACTCTCTCCCCCCCTCCCTCTCTACTTCCTCCTCCCCCTCCCTCTCTCTCTCTTCCTTCCCCCTCCCCCATTATCCCCAGAAGTGACAGCTCTGGCAACACAACTTACTTTTCTTCCAAGAAATGTGTGCCAGTTTGGGAAAAAAAAAAAAAAAAGCAGATTTTTCTTGAGTTGCAGCCTCCAAACAAAGCCATAATTCCTACAGAGCTGTCCCCACAGCCTGGACTCAAACCATCCTGGCTACAGTTCCCATTACTTCTTGACCAAAGGCCTCCACTTCATCTTACAGGATGTTCAATTCTCAGAACGATCAGCGATTTCTCTGCCTATCAGCAAAGCATTGCTCATGTATTTGTTACTTTTCTCAAGGCTCTGACAGAAGCCACCTAAGGAAGGGCTCTTTGGGGCTCACAGTTGGAGGGAAGCCATGCTGACAAGAGTGTCTCTGGTTGTGGGGGCCTATAGTGTGAGACTGCTGGTCACATGAACCCTGGGGCTCAAAGCGTTCCCCTCTTCTTTCTGCTCACTCTGAGACCCCAGCTCATGAAGTGGTGTCAGCTATATTCAGGGTGTGTCTTCCCTCCTTAATTAAATATCTCTGGAAATGTCCAAACTCAGGTTTACAATGAGGATTAACCATCACAGCCAGTTTCTAAGGGTTGCTTGTAACCGGCTCCATTGCAGCCTGAGAAGAAGTCATTTTAATAATGGGATTTTTGATATGGTCTTCTTAGATGTACCTGTTTGTATTCCTTGCGTTTTGTGTTTTGTTTTGCTTCTTGCAATTCTGGGAATCCTGGGTCCTACTCTAGGCAAGTGCTGAACTACTGAGCTATACCCCCGGCACCTCGGTTCTGACCTTCCATGAAATAAAAGATGCAGAGGAACAAAAAGGAGTGTTATTCCTCTCCTCATGTCTTATAGAACAAACTTAAGGCCTACTCTGAAAAAAGAAAAAAAAAATCACTGGATCAGGTGAACAATATAGACCATGAGACCAGAGTAACTGGTAAGGGCTGACTATGTCATTTGTAGTAATGATGTGTATGGCTACTGCTCAGAAGTGGTGACAGATATTTTCTGTGCTCTTCCAAAAAGCCTGATTTCTCACCTTTCAAAAGGAACATGCCATCGATGGCAAGCCTAACGTGCATGTGGCTCCTTGATAATTACTTTTTGTTTTCTTCACATTTTTTAATAGATACCCTCCTAGCACAGTTAGATTTGGGCAGTTTGCAAAGAGTTTCTGATGAGTTAAGGCACAAAAAGGTAGTTATCAGCAAATGATCACACCTGTGCCCTACTCTCTTCCTGTCTCCCCAGAAAGAAAACTAGAATAGCAGATGCCCACTGGCACACTGTGCATCAACATGGAGTCACATCGTCTGTGCTAGTATTCCACAAGCAGGGAGGAGAGGTCAGAAGATAGTAGGTCCTCCACACCTTGAAAGAGGCCCACGTGCCCACAATGAGAGACAATAGAGAAAATTAGGCCTGAGGGTCAAATGTAGGCATGACCAGCCTGGCCCATTCACTTGTGATGCAGACATTGCAAGTCTGTGGATCCCACTTGGGGCACAAGAAGTGAAACATACAACCACTTACAGAAGAGGACCTCCAGGAGAAGAGGCATGGGTGTTTAACAGTTGTACTGAGAGTCACACTGATAAATACAGTTGCTATAGCAACTCATTTGCAGTCAGAGTAGATTGTAGTCACCTGCCGATTAGGGGGCCACTGTCCTCACCCATCTTCAACTGTTGATCCTGATCTGGGAAGTTTCCTCATTGTTCCTGAGTGACAGCTCAAAACTATAGATTAGTGTGTGGAACTAGGCATCCCTAGTTGAATGAATTGAACGATAGTACCAAGTCCTTCCTTATGGGTGGCAGGCGGGTTCCTGAACGTTAGGCAAGAACCAAACCTGGTCAGCACTGTGCTGCTTTCTTCCTGTCAACCTTAGCGGCCTCCGTGTGTCTTTTTCTCCTCTGTGGTTTCAACCTGAACTCTTAAAAGAAGCCCTTCATCGCATCTAGTATGCATATCTGAGTTTCTAGCATCACTGTTCCTGAGGTTTTTTGGCCATTATGATGTTTAAAATAAGGGTCATCTGAGCACAAGCCATGTGGTACCACAGCATCCTTCGGACGAGTGAAATGTCACTGAGTGACCACTGCGAGGGCTTATGAAGAGTGGACATGTGGGAAGGAGGAGTGAATCACTCTCATGTAGTAGCATGGCACGTGGGTTACCCTGAAACTGAGACTGAATGTTAAGCAGCGGGGATACAGTGTGGATATGTCAGACAGGGGTGATTCACCTCCACGGAGTGTGGTGGCATTGAGGTCAACCTGAAAGCTGAGACATCACTTAATGACTAGCAAGCAGGTAACTTATGTACATGTATATGTTGTGCAGAGAAATCACACACACACACACACACACCTGAGGCCTAGATGGCATGGTAGTCAATCTGAAAACTGGACATCACTGAGAGACTAGCTAACAGGTGACTTACACAGCATGGGTGTGTTAGGCTGAGAACCAATTTGCCCCACTGGTTCCATCCTGCTGCTCAGAACGATGTACCTGTTAAAGTGAACTGATTGCACAGCAATGAGTTTGCCCAATGGGTGAGACTACTTACTGTACAAGCCTAGCAACCTAACCCTAGACACCCGTGTAAAGGGGGGGGGGGCTGCCAGACTCCAGAGTTGTCCCCTGACATCTACAAGTATAGTGTGGCGTGACACCTACACCACACTGTGTGCATGCACACGCATGCACACTAATTATAGATCAGTTCTCAAACTATGAGTTGTCACCCCTTTAGAGGTTGACTGACCCTTTCACAAGGGTCACCTAAGACCATCAAAAAACACATATAGTTACAATCCATAACAGTAGCAAAACTACAGCGATGAAGTAGCAAAGAAAATAATTTTATGCCTGGGGGGGTCATCACAACGTGAGAAGCTGTAGTAAAAGGTCACAGCATTAGGAAGGTTGAGAACCACCTCCATAACTAAATATTTTTAATACGTATAGGTTTTCGTTTATGGAAGAAACCGAAGTGTGGGAAATAAAATCACAGACAATGGGGCACTACTGTAGTTGTAGATATTGTCAAATAACTGTGACACTAAATTACAGTAGTGAAGAGAAAACCAACAAGCAATGCACCGTCTGTTGTACTAGCACACTCACTAGCACAAAGGCGTCGGGCTTCTCCAGCGTCATCCCTCTGGCTTTTTTAAAGGGTCACAGCTGTGCTATCTCCTTACCTTCCATCTGTCTGTAGCAGGCCTCTAATGCTAGCCTGCTCTGGTCAGTGTGGATTCCTGGTTTCCATAACAAGCCTACTTGTGCTTGATGAGAGAAAGGAGAAATCGCAGCTGTTAGTCCTGTTCAGAAAGACTTTCCTTTATTACTTTGGAGAGCAGAAATGTCACACCTCACCGTGCTAAGAAATACCGCTCAAGCGAGCTTGTGATGTGACACAGAGAGAGACAGCACCACAGCGAATGGCCCAGGAGGGCCCTGCAATCCTCTTTTTTTCCTAGTTTAATGTCAAAAATGTTCTTTATAAGCTCAATCCCGTAAGACCGGGTTCCTCCTCTATTCACCAGCCGCTATGATAATGATTATTTGTAGCCGAGAAAGAGCAGAAATTGCTGACAGGATTATATTTCTTCTGCAACGAGCTGTTGTAGGTGCCTGCTGGCACAGTGCCCTGTGTTCCTTAGGACTGTTGATATCCTTGCTGCCAAGTGTGATTTATCCACTCTGCGTTTCATCTGTCCACTGCTGACTGCTTTTGACCTCCTACCCTGCCATGGTCTCTGGACAGCCAGCCGATAGGCTGTTGTAACCAAGCCACGGGGCCAAGCTTTGGAACAGTTTCTGCACATAAAGGCAGGAAGAGTAGTTTTTCCTAAGGGGCCTTTCTTCTTTTTCTCTTTTAATCCTTTTAGTGTTCCCTTTCCCCACTACCTTGGGGGAAGCAAGTGACTATTATACAATGGAGAAAAAGAACAGCAAATAAATTTGCATGGTCTATAGGTGTATGTTTGTATGTTTGTGTGCATGCGTGTGCATGCGTGTGCGTGTGCGTGTGCGTGTGTGTGTGTGTGTGTGTGTGTGTAGAGCCCAACTACGTTTTTCTAGTATGAAGGACCATTGCTATAGGGATTCGTGTATTAGGGTCCAAATTGATTGCCCCATGAGTACTACAGACAGTTCAAAAGTTTGGGGACTTACCTTATTTATAAAAGAGAACAGGCTCTTGTAAACAGGAGGGACCATTGGTGGGTCTTGGTCAGCAGGATTCGGTATGGGACAGGGGGATTCTTGCTAGGTCATAGTGTGCCCCAAGTGGCTTTACTTTAGTTTTATACTGTGTGGTCAGTCTGTTTTGTTTTCATGGTGGAGATGAACTTAGAGTCTTCCCTGAGTACAAGGACAAGGTGTAGGACAAGGAGCAAAGGATGACTGTGGGACAGGGAGTGAGAAGAGAGGCCTTGCAGAGGCCGAGAGGGCCCCAGTGTACAACCGAGGTTGGAAGGAAAGGCGAAGTCATGGCAGCAAGGGGACCTGCTGGACAGCAAGCTCTATGATGCCAAAGAACAAAGGAAAGAGGATAGAGATGCAAACTCCATCTCCAGCAGTAGTAGCAGCAGCAGCAGCAGCAGCAGCAGATCTTAGCTCCTGAGCTAAGCATTTCTAAATACACCATCCTTCCCACCAGCTTGTTCTGTGACCATCAGGCCTCAATACCCGCCTGTATCCAGTGACATCCCAGGGCTCCTCGGGCATCAGGCAATCAAGTGGCACTCAATCTGCCTTATTATTTCTGTTTTCTAGGAATAGAGCTATGCCCTCCAGGAAAACGGTTCATAATTACCATGGTGGCGAGCTTCGTGGCCATGGCAGGCCAGTTTCTCATGCCGGGGCTGGCTGCGCTGTGCCGGGACTGGCAGGTGTTGCAGGCCCTCATCATCTGTCCCTTCCTGCTCATGCTGCTCTACTGGTCGTGAGTATTCTTGTTATGTACCACACCACACATGCAACGGGCTGCAGGCCCTGCAGGCCCTGACCTCCACTGTGCTACCATGTTTTTCCTGACAAGGTCTCACCTCCAATAAGTCTTTCTCAACACATTTACTCACAGATACACACATTCTCTGTCTCTGTGTCTCTGTCTCTTTGTGCCCCCCCCCAGTGTGTGTGTGTGTGTGTGTGTGTGTGTGTGTGTGTGCGTGCGTGTTAACTGTTTAGATTGTTCATATTGTAGAATGAGGCCCTCTGTGCCACTCCCCAACCCCAATGGCTATCCATGACATTGCACTAACCTGCTTCTTACCTTGAGATGAATACCTATAAATGGACATGCAAGTTGGTGGGAAGGTCTTGTGTTAGGATGGGACATGTAGAGGGAGATGCTGAATGAGAGATTATAAAAAGCTCCCTATCTTCTCTAGTTAGGAGTGAACAAATTTCAGTTCATTGCCCAAATCTGGCTCATCCTCTGTGTTTTTCAAATAAAGATTTGTTGGAATATAGCCATTCCCATATATTCACAAATGCATTGCCTATACTTTGGCCCACGCAGCTGAAAATACTTATCAAATCCTTTCAAAACAAACAAACAAAATGAGTCTTCCATGATTTCTACAGCACCTTGAATTGAGCTGCTTGGACTTGCCTTCCTACTGTGATGGACTGAAACTCTCCGATGGGCCAAACCCTCGAGCTGTTTCTGTCAGATTCTTGGTCAGTGACTCAAAAACAACAAATATATTCAAGAGCTCCATTCTAGCCCACGGGCAGGTACCCAAACACTAGGCAGGTACCCTAGACAGTTTGCAGGTTGGGGAACGTCATGGTCATGCTGCCTCTGTGACTGCTCAGTTGGTACCCTCTCATCCAGTGCAGCTCAGCACTGTACTTTTGAAGTGATTCATTTTACTCAGTAACTGGATACATATAGAAAGACCCCTGTCTGTCTGTCAGTCTGTCTACCATGCCCCATGCTTAGCTCTGGCTAAGCCAGTCCCAGCAACTTGTCCCAAACCTCTCTAATTCTCTGCTTTATCAGCTCTATGAAAAGTGGGTCGCAATCATTCTACCTTAGGGTTGTTTTAAGACTAAAACGATGTGTCCAAAAGGATGCATGCAAGAACAATCTAGAGGGAGACTTGGGGACAGAGCCTAGAGCCCTTCCACTGAACAGACATGTAACCGTTGGCAGGTTGTTTAACCTCTGGACCTCAAGTCCATCAGTGCCCTACAGTCATAACAGTAAAGGATTGGGTTGGGAGAATTAATACAGATACCTTAATTGATGCCTGCTACCTAGTGTCACATATGCTAGTGGTTATGATCAGCATAATTATATTTTATTATTGATTATTAAATATTGATAATATTTAATTGATATTTATATGAAATATGCCAAATATTAATGCTATTTGGCGTGTGTTAGGTCTTAAGATCCCACAAGTATTAACTGCTACTGCTATGGTTGTAGTACCCTTAATAGAAACCTGTGTGTGGGAGCAGCAATAATTGCCAGGAGACATGAATTCCTCCTTTTCCTACTAGCCTTTAAAGGCTCCACAAGAGTCAGTGGCTTTGAAGACTGTGTGGGTGCCTGCCCTCTATCATCGCCTCTCTCATTACCACTGTCCTGCCATCTCCTCCTGTTGGCTCCGTTCTTTGATAAGCTCCAGTGACTGCTGGAGGGAGAGGTGAATGGTAGCACCGGCCAGCACAACCAGCTGTTGGTGGCAAAGTACAGAGAGTGACACATTTTCCTTAACAAGGAAGTATTTACTGCCTGCATTCAGGGTGCCCGGCAGGATGCTTGGTGACTGCTAGCACTCTAAGGCACAGACACAGAAGCTAAGCAAACCACTTGCCCAATGCAGATCCTCAAGCCAAAAAGTCGTGGTAGTCATGGTAATCATGCTATGAAGATAAAGGCATGGAAGGGCTCTTCTCATCAAGGTGGTAGACAGGAAGTGAGCATAGATAAACCTCCAAGGACTTACCCTGAAAAACCTATCTACTTCCTCCCAAATTTCCAGAACCTCCTAAAAATAGCGCCACCAATTGGGGCTGGAATGTTTAAAACATGAGCTTGTGGAGGTGCTTCAGATTCAAACTGTAACCCCTGTGGTTTGGATGTGGATTTTTTCCATACCCATTCTTATTGCCAGGAGCTTGGTTCTCAGTGTAGTGGTGTTAGTAGGCAGTGGGACCTTTCAGAGGTGGGGGGGGGGGGGGTCTCATAGTTTAGTGATTAGGGGTATGTCCATAGAAGGGACATACTGACACTGGTCTCACAGAGCAACTGACCTACCCCCAAATCTCTCTGGCATCTCTCTCACCACGTGATTTCACCACGTGATTTCTGCCACACACATTCTATCCTTATGCTCCCACCCACCTGAGGTCCTCACCAGATGTCTAACCAAGGCTGGTCTTAGACTTTCAGTCTTACACACTTGGGCTTTGTATGCTGCCCTGGCATAGACGTTTTGTTTTAGCAACAGAGAAAGGACTAAATACAGGCTTGGTATACAATTAGAACTGAGCTCCATGAATAAAGCCAGGAATCAAAGACAGAAAATCTTTGCTCACCACAGGGTCTCCACCCACAGCTAGCTGACTCCCTGAACTGTAGACAGAAAAAGATTCTCTAAGGTAAAAGAAACCACAGCTTTGAAGTCTGTACTGTGCATGTGCATACGCATGCATGCACAAAAATTTAGCCACTTGCCAAGGCTAAGAAAGATGTGGACCTTCTAAAGTTAACAAAGCCTCCCACAGATGCACACAAAGCTCACATGGAAGAAAATTATTGGCAAGGATGAGCTCACAGACAAAATTCATACATTCCTGGGGGGAAGGTGTTATGAGGGCCAAAAACTGTAGACTTGGGAGTTTGCATCTAAGAAACCACAGAACACAAAATAATCTGGAAGGAAAATTAAGTATTATTTGAGTACCTACCCCAGGCTGCTACTATTATTCTAGATACAATACCTGCACACAAACAAGTTGTTATTCTCTGGAAATACAGAAGGCAGGCACAGGTGAAATGTAGCCCATAGATCACAGCCCCCTAAACAAGCCAGGAAGAGGCTTGTCTTGGAGTTACTATTCCTGTGACGAAACACCATGACCAACTTGGAGAGGAAAGTGTTTATTTCTCTCATAGTTCCATAGAACAGTTCATCATCAAAAGCAGTGACAGCAGGAACTCAAACAGGGCAGGAACCTGGAGGCAAGAACTGATGCAGAGGCCATGACAGGGTGCTGCTTACTGGCTTGCTCTTCATGGCTTGCTCAGCATGGTTTCTTATAAAGCCAGGACTATCAGCCCAGGAATGGTACCACCCACACTGGGCTGGATCTTCTCCCATCAATTACTAATTAAGAAAATGTCCTACAGGTGTGCCTACAACCCGATCTTATGCGGGCATTTTCTCAGATGACTTTAGCTGTGTCAAGTTGACATGAAACTATCCAGTACAATTGATCCCTTGTCGACTTAGCACACAAACTCATCACTGTAAAGCCACAAACATTGCAATATAAAGCTGGAGAGATAGCCCAGTGGTTAAGAGCACTGATTGCTCTTCCGAAGGTCCTGAGTTCAAATCTCAGCAACCACATGGTGGCTCACAACCACCCATAATGAGATCTGATGCCTTCTTCTGAAGTATCTGAAAACAGCCACAGTGTACTTACATATAATAAATAAATAAATAAATAAATAAATAAATAAATCTTTAAAAAATAAATAAATAAAACATTTTACAAACTTAAAAAGCCCCACACTCTTACAAATTCAAACATTTTAAAAAGTTAAGTCTGGAAAGATGGCCTAGCAGTTAAGAGCACACCAACTGCTCTTCTAAAGGTCCTGAGTTCAAATCACAGCAACCTCATGGTGGCTCACAACCACCCGTAATGAGATCTGACACTTAATAATAAATAAATCTTTGGGTAGGGACTGAGCGAGTGGAGTTGACCAGAGTGAGCAAGGCCGACCACAGAGAGCAGAGATCCTAAAATTCAATTCCCAACAACCACATGAAGGCTCACAACCATCTGTTCAGATAGAATGTACTCACATACATAAAATAAATAAAAAATAAATAGATAGATAGATTGATAGATAAATAAATCTTTGAAAAAAAGTTAAGTCTCTTTTAAAAATCTAGTCTCTCAATTGTGAGAGATGAAAATCAAAATTAAGCTTAATATTTTCTTACTTCAAGAGGAAAGAATCAAGGCCCAGTACAATCAAAGCAAAGCAAAACTGAATTCCAACTGTGTAAATAACTCAGTGTCCAGTGTGTGGGGTCCACTCATGATCTGGGTGCTTCCAAGGGGCTTGGGTCACTTCTCTGGCTCTGCCCTCTGTAGCACACACAGCTTGCCTTCTAGGCTTGAGCAGTCTCCACTCCACCACTGCTACTGTTCTTGGTTCTGGCATCTCCAATGCTGGGGTGTCTGTGGCAACTGGGCTGCACTTTTACCCATAACCCCTCCTGGGCTCTCTTCATGTTACCACGTCTCAGCTTCTTCATGATCCCCTCAGTCCTGGGGTTTCAACTGCTGCTGAGGCTGCACCTTCCCCAGTGGCCTATCACAGCCTGCCATAGTTCCTATTCTCAGCTGCTTTTCATGACCCCTTCAGACTTTAAAACCAGTACCATCTGGGTAGCGCTTCTATTACCAAGTTCAGTTGCCAGCATGAGCTACACCCTTGGCCCTCTCTGGAACACAGCTTCTGTGTGCCAGCCCCAAGGGAACACTTCCCAAAAGAATTCCCCTCAGTGATGCTGGTCTCTTGTTAATCATAAATGACTCTTCAGCTCCAGCTGACCAGACACCAAATTACCCAGGAAAAATTTGGCTTTCCTCTGAGTTGTCACAAGCCAGGCCTCCATCATCTATCTGTGCTGTCCTTGGCATTCTTATCTTCCAAGCTCCTACAGAACAGTCACCAAACTTTAAACACTCAATGGCTTTTGTGGCCCAAAGTTCCAAAGTGCTTCTGCAGTCCTCCCAACAACATTGTGAGGTCTGTCACAGCAATACTCTACTATCCTGGTAACAGTGTCTTTCCTAGTTAGGGTTTCTATTGCTGTGATGAAACACAACAACCAAAGCAAGTTGGGGAAGAAAGGGTTCATTTGGTTTACATTATCACTGTCCATCATTGAAGGAGGTCTGGACAGGAACTCAGACACAACAGGAACATAGAGGCAGGAGCCCATGCAGAGGCCATAGAAGAGTGCTGCTTACTGACAGACTTGCCTATAGCCCAATCTTCTGAGATAGTTTCTTAACTGAGGTTCCCTCTCCTCAGAAGACTTTAGCTTGTGTCTAGTTGACATAAAACTACTGAGCACACCTATGCTTTGAGAAGATCTGTCCTTTTGCCCTGCTGGGTAGAGGCAGCCACTGTGCTTTGGGTTGTGTGACGTAAGGCAATGCCTACAAAGTGGACAGTAGATTCACCTGAAGGTCTCATTAGAGAGGTGTTTTGGAAGTGACCCCAGTTGGATTTGTCAGCGGACCCAATGTGGCTCGTGAGAGTAAGAGAGGAAGCTGGGGCTGGGTCTTTGGATAGGAAGGGCTCAGGAGTAGGGAGTCCAAAGTCCCCTTTGCCATTGGATTCTGAGGGTGATAGGATGAAGTCAACTGCTGCAGATGTCACAGTGCTACTTCTGAAGGCAGTGGAGGAAGACAGTGTTCTCAAATGTTAATTTTACAGTTATCTAGGTAAGGTGGAGCCAAGAGATCTACAGGTGTTCATAAGAAAAAATAGTTTATTGCTCACAGTTCTTAAGTGGGGGGTGTGGGGGGGGAGGGGGTCACACAACATCCCATGAGGCCATATGAGGAAAAACCAGAAAGCAGAGCTGAGGGGGACAGACAAGGTGTAGAGGAGCCTTTATTGTAGTTTCTTCAGGAAAAACTAGATGAGGCATAGTAGGACAGTTACAGGTCAGCTAGTGTCAGGGTATGGAGCTGTCCCCAGCTGTCTGCTACTCAGCCCTGGGGTTATCATAGCAGGTGGGTAATTGCTTGGTATAAGAGGCTGATCTAGGTCTAAGAGGTTGTTAAGGTATGGTCTCTAGACTGGTTAATTTTTGTGTAAAACCTGAAGCTGAGCCTCTTAGTATTACTAAGAATGAGTTAACCCTTGGCAGAGCTGGGCAGAGTGCTCCAAGGTGAGCATAGCCACCACACATCTAGACACTGGCAAGTTAAAAGGCATGCTTAGCATACAAGCGCAGGACAAGGCCACCAGTACAAGCCAGACTGGCAGGAATTTGGCAAAGGGTTCATGAAAAGCAGCTGAATGAAGGTACCCTTTGGTGACTGGAAGGTCTGTGTCATGGGCTGTGGGGGTGGATTTCTGCCCCATCCCCACCCCTAGTGAGTCTGAGAACCAATGCCAAAGTAAGCTGCTTGGGGATGCTTACAGCTCATGTCACCTTTGGGTGAGGCAGAACCAGCTGACTTTTCTCTGTGGGCTGGAGATGAAGGAAGGCAAGGAATGGGGAGTGCAGAGAGAACAAGGGTGAGCTTTGCTGGTGTGTGGGCACCCCAGGGTGCTGCACAGAGGCACTTAGGCACTTTGTCATGAAGCAGGTACAGAAGAGACTGTACCTGTGAGTGGGCACAGTCAAAGGTGAGTGAAGGTGCCAAGCAGAAATTCTTCTATAGTTGCTTGCTTGGCCGTTCATTAGTCCTTAAGAAAGGGCAGCACATCTTAGTCCTAATCCAGAAGAAAGTCATACTGACCCATCCAATAAACCCTTCCAGACTCACCGTGCACAAATGAATACGTAGAATAAAAGTCATGATCTAGAACATCAGAGGGCAGAAGAATAAGAGGAATTCTGCCAGGTGAAGCAGGGAGATAGGTAGGAGGTGAACTGGACCTTAAGGAAGAGCTACAAGAGTGGGAAAGATGCCTCCCCCAGCTGGCTGCAGCTGGCCCCAGCTGGCCCCAGCCTACTGGCAGTATAGCTGGTAACAACTCCTCAGTAAGAGCTCCCCATACAAACACAGTCTTGCCCTGCGTTCTCATCGCTGTATCAAAGTCTGTATTACATGAGGATGTCTCAGGAGACTACAAGTGTGGAAGACTGGGGGGTAGTAGAGGGGCAGGGAGTAGGGGATTTCCTGGTCGGGACTTACTGCTGAGGAGTGGCAGAAAGGAAATGGAAAAGCCTGGCGTTTTTCTGGAGGAGCCACAGGAAGCAGGGGCGGTGCATGCCATCCCTGTGGTTGGGTGCATGCTGTCATCTCAGTCACAGTGAAAATGTCACATGACAGGTCCAGAGGACATGGCAGGTTTGGTAATGCGGATGCTCACACATCTGCTGTGTACCCTCCTGTGCTGGTGAGCATCTGTGTGCCAACTCAATAAGAACCCATGAAAGATGTGTGTGTGTGGCTCTCTATTCTTCAAACTGTGTTTCCTAGGTATCAGGGCTATCTTCATAAACAAGGCAGACACAGCCCTGCCCTCACAAACCATCAAGGCAAGGAAAGAAAACCACACTTAATATTTATATCCCAAAGCACTCTAGAGTATGTGGATTTCAGTATGCCTTAACATTCCAGGGGTGTGCTTTCTCCAAGATCAGCTGCAAGCTTCCTCCTGGGGGAGGCAGCAGTGTTCAACAGAGAGATCCAGGTTTGCCTGGGGGAAAAAAAAACAGAAAATCCAAAAGCTTCCCCGGGGACCCGGGGAGATAGTTCAGTAGGTGAAGCTTGGGCCACTCAAGTGTAAGGACCTAGAGTTCGGCTCCCTACCACCCATGTAAATGCAGGTGTGGTGGCCTTCCTGTAATCCCAGCGTGGGAAGGTGAGGGAGGTGATAGGAACAGAGAGGATCTCCAAAGCAAGCTGGCTAGATGGACTAAATGAATCCGCAAGCTCTGGCTTCACGCAAGAGAATATATAAATGGAAAGCAACCACAAAAGGTCCCTAAAGTCAACCTTAGAACTTTGTGTGCATGTGCACTTGAACATATACCCATATATATACATACATGCATGTACCACAAACACACATGAAGTGTTCCGGGGCTGCAGGTGAGTCCTGAGGTCAGAGAAGCAGTCCTGTGCCAAGAAAAAGAGCAGTCCTCTTGCATGTGACATAGGGACCCGGTGCGCTTTAGGACAGGGCATAAAGGATGTGCCAAGGTGCTCTCGGTTGGCTGAGTCCAACCCCATTCACAAAACAGGATCTGAAGTTCTATATTGAGAAACAGACGTTTCACTGAAGGGTGAGTGCCAACAGCCAGGTCACTTCCACTGCTGACACAGGCGTCACCTTGGTTGTCTCAGATATCCAGCATCAGCGGTATTTCCAAAAGTGCTTGCAGGAGGAGACAGGAGTTTGGGCTCGGGTCTAACCACCTTACTTGCACTGCAGAGCTATAAACACATGCGACTCATTCTGGAAACTCCCGTCCTGGCTGTGTTCCCGCTGCCTGCACTGGGTTACCTGCCTTGCTTACCTGGCAACCCCATCAACAGCTACAGGTGTCTTGTTCGCAGAAGTTTCTGTTCCTGGCTTGTTTCCATACCCCTGCAGGGGAGCAATAGGGGTGGCTTTCTTGCACTCCGCCAAAACTCTTCATCAGGTACCTGTTGGAAACTATCCTCAGCTTGGGTTCACCCACCATGAATGCCCTGTGTAGAGACATGTACCAGATGTGTGAGGATGGTGAATTATTAACCACACCTTGTCGAGCTGGAATTTCATCCTGACGAGAGAGCTTTGCAACCATCACAATCATTAGAAGCACGGGAGATGACGCTGAGAGAGGGGAAGTTAGATGGGAAATAACAGGAAACAACAAAGGAAAGCGATTAGGCCAGTTCTCCAGGTGAGACAGGAGTCTTGTGACAGTGGGAAGGAGTGGGGAGGAGGTGGCACCTACTGTGCTCAGCAGCTGTAGAAGGAACTAGCACCAAGGGAGGTAGTGAGCAGAGAGCCTTAGAAACAAGTGCCTGTGTTTAAATGTTTCCAGAGAAATACTATAGAAACATATAAATGGCCTCAAGCTACATAGGTCCAATTAAAAATGCTAACAATTTCATTATCTATAAAGACAGCAACTGGTCATAATTTGTACATGTCACTAAAACCGTTTTAAGCAGACTCATAGATTTTTATAATTTGTTGCAATCGTGGTTTTGTGGGGCAAGTTGTTTGTTTGTTTGTTTGTTTGTTGTTTTTGAAATGGAGTCTTGCTATATTGCTCAAGCTGGCCTCAGACTCCTGAGCTCAAGCAGTCCTCCTGTGTAGCTGAGGCAGCAGGTGTGCATCACTACACAGGTTGGAGGCTGCTCTTTGGAAGCCACACTAAGTACTCACATCCCCGAGTGACATTGATCATCCCAGGGACCCCTAAAGTTGTAACTGTGGTAGCTTCCTAAGCAGATAGAGAAACTGAGGCACACAGATACCCCTGTGGCTTGCCAGAGGTCCTTTTTTTGCTAGCTCAGCTCAATCCCATGCTGCGGTGCTCCTAGGCCCGGAATGTGCATGGGCCACCAAAGGTAGCATGCACTTGGTGCAGAACTTACTTCTCATCCTGGAAGACTCCATAAGCCCTCTAACAATGACAACAACATTTCTTCAAGTCATAAGGGTATTGCTACCTATCCTAATAGGAGCACAGTGAAAGTCTGTTAAATGGATTAATTGTGCTGCTTGCTGCTTAAATATGAGTTTAAAAGATATGTCCGTGCATGGATCGGTTTGCTTTTCTTTCCCAAGCGTGAGAAGCACAACATGATCCTCCATCAAAAACAATTTTATTTTAAAATATCACATTATACAAAGAGATTCAATCACAGAGAAAACAAGGTTGTAGGTTCTCAGAACACACGGGACTCATCTGTATTAACAATTACTCACAGGGGGAACGGGTCTCCCTCACAGGAAAAGGGAAAAGATGAGTCACAGATGCTACAGTCTCTGGGAACATGAATAGGTAGGTACACAACAATCCATTCACAAGCTTCAGTGAGCAGTTTGCAACTGATTCGTGTGCATAATGGCTCATGCCTTCAATCCCAGCATGCAGGAGGCTGAGGCAGATGGAGGTCTGTGAGTTCAAGGCCAAGCTGGCCTACACAGAATATTCAAGACAGCCAGGGCTACACAAGGAAACCCTGCTTCAAAAGAAAAAGAAAGAAGAAAAGGGAAAAGAAAAGGCTGTAAAATTCTTCTTAGCAAAAAAAAAAAAAGAAAAAAATATTCTTCTTATCTTGGGGCTCAGTGGCTAAGAGCACTGACTGCTCTTCCAGAGGACCCACGTGGCAGCTCACAGCTGTCTGTAACTCCAGGATCTGACACTCCCACACAGACATACAGGTAGGCAAAATACCAATGTACATGAAATAAAAATAAATTATTAAAAATATCCTTCTTATCCCTACATTACCTTGACAATAGTGAAACATCATGTAATACTAAGAAAGGCACATGTATGCCGGTGGGGAGGGGTTTACCTTCCTCAGTGCCGTAGCCTCTTCTGTTGTTCTGACTCAAGTCTACTATCTTCCCCAAACCTATGCTCACAGAAGCGTCCCCAATTAAGTGCAATTGGACATGTTTGTGCACTCATACCCACATGCACACACACACACACACACACACACACACACACAGAGAGAGAGAGAGAAGAAAGTAGGAAAGAGCATGTAATGGGGAGGAAATATGATCAAAGTGTATAAATGCAAGTTTATGTAATTATGAGAGAAGTAATTAAGAACACAGACCTAGAAGTTCAAATGGCAGTGCCCATTTCAATCATGAAAGTTGAATGAGCAGTTGAAAGTAAGCTGGAAATGTCTCTCTCAGCTGCTGTTCAGAGCCTGCTGATCACACGGGATGTTGGGAGCCCTTGGGTAAGAAGCGTCTTCAATTTCAGCTTGTGAGTACAGAGTTCTGTACAATGCCATGAATCCCATTGCTTACATATGTGCCTTCAAGCAGAGGTATCGAGAGGTCTGAGGCATAGGGAAGTATGGCTCTCTGACACCATGCAAGTACTACCAGGGTAGTGAGCCTCTGTCATCCCCAGGACAAGGACGTGTTCCACAAATCCATCTCACTGCCCTACCACAGCAGCTGGGGCTATGGAAGGCCAGCTTGGAAGCCTCTACAGCCTGAAAACCAAGCAGAGGGCAGACCGGGTGAGCATGTGTTAGAGTCTGAGCTGTTGGTGCCTGGCTCAAGTCAGGTGTCAGATACTAAATGACTTGCTGCACAGGCAGCTGGTAAGAGTCCATACAGATGGATAGAATGAGATGTAGGGGACCTGTGAAACCAGTACTAAAAAAGTGGCAGTTTGATCTCCCTCAGGCATTGGAACTGGCTAACTCCAATCAGGATAAGTTTCCGAGGGAGCTGGGAGAGGTGTTCACAGTGGTGATGAGGCATCTGCTAGGTATGAGGACAAATCAGGGCAGGCAGGAGGCTCCCACATGACAAGTAGATACTGTATCCAAGGTATCTGTCTGCCACCCTGATGGGCGTAGGATTAGAGCCTAGGTCAGAAGATGGTCCCTTGGAACAGCTGTTCAGCCCATCCCCAGCAAGCTGCAAACAGAGGTGCCAGTACAATTCTAATTAGATGCAGAAGTGGCAAATTCATCTCTTCTGCCTTTTTCCCTCCTTACCCCACTCCCACCCCCTTTCCCGGGAATTAAACCTAGCAGCGTCTGCATGCTAAGGGAGCGCCCAACCACTGAGGAGCTCATCCCAGCTCCTTTATATTTTATAGTTTTAGACGAGGTCTCGCCAAATTATCCATCCTGGCCAGGAACTCACTATTCTAATCCGAGCTAGCCTCCAGCTTGCTAGCACCCTGCCTTGGCCTGGCAAGTGCTGCTGAGATTATAGGTCTGCACTGCTTTGTCAGAGCACCACATTGTCTGTATCGCTTGCAAATGGTGTCAAATCAGCTCCCTGTACAGCTTTGCCCCTTTCATGCCCTGTGTACCTTCTGATTTCTATCGCTTGGTAATCACTTCCACAGGAGGAAGAGTGAGAAAGTGGAGAATATTAACTGGGGTTTGTGGGTGGATGAGCACCAGCTGCATGCAATATAATGTTATAGATTATAGGTGTGTCTGTATGGGAGCTAAATCTCAGGTCTTTATCTGCTAAAAGCATGAACAGAGTAACATTTAGGGTCATGTCAATCCCTATGTATGCAGGGCTGGTCCACTGTAAAAAGGCTAATGTCAAAGACTTCATGTGCCCTGCCTGAGCCTGTAGCATTCTGAGAATGCTGTGCACAGTGTGGCTGAGCCTGTAGCACTATGAGATTGCTGTTCACAGTGTGGCTGAGCCTGTAGCACTCTGAGGATGCTGTACACCAAGTGGCCTGAGCCTGTAGCACTCTGAGGATGCTGTACACCAAGTGGCCTGAGCCTGTACCACTATGAGGATGCTATGCACAATGTAGCATAGTTTTGCCTGTCAGAGGTGTCTTTTAGCCTCAAATCTCAGCAGATAAGATGGGGGCTCTAGCTTGCCAAAGCTTCTGTGGCAGTCTACTGGTCTCATTTCACAGATTCAGGGAAATTGAGACCCAGATGTATAACGGACTCATTTAACATCACAGCAACTTTCTGGTGTATTTCTACTATCATTTTCCCAGGGGATTATGGGAACCTCAGTTTGTGAAGAACACTGGACTCCTTTTTAATAACTTCCAATTGTGTTTAATTCCATTCAGACCTTTGAGTTTGTTGCTATTTCTTTGTTTTCTTTGAGGACCCTCTAGATTTTTTTTAAGATTTTATTTGTCTTGATTTGAATGGGTATTTTGCCTGAGTATATCTCTGTGCATCACATGCATGTAGTACCCAAAGAGGCCAGAAGAGGATGTTGGATCTCCTGGAAGTGGAGTTACAGATGATTGTTAGCCACCATGTGGGTGCTGGGAACTGAGCTCTGGTCCTCTGGAAGAGTGCTCTTAAACAATTAGCTATCCTGCCAGCCCCTCTAGAATTTTTTTAACTGTCTCATACATGATCATACCCAGAGAGTCAACAACTAGAGCTAGAGTTATCTCTTTGAATCAGAAGTGCCCTAAGCTCCTTCTACACTTATTTTCATCTGCACATATGGAAAGGTCATCTCCATGAAGTTATATTGACCTTGTGTCCTCTCTGGGCTCAATTTTGTGTCCTGCCTGTATGCCTGCTTGGTAGAAGTTCCACATTGGGCTGGGACATAGGCCAATGGTGCAGTATATGTTTAGTATGCTTTCCTTCCCAACAAAATAACTTCTTGCGGCCTAAAGTGTGGCTCTTTGCCCTAATGACTCCAACTGTTCCATACATGTTTGTTCTGTGAATGATGTCACTGTTGAATCCCAGGCAGGAAGGTGTGTCTGTGTACACGGGTATCGCCCTAAAACTAAACACTTTGCAAAACAAATCAAGGAAAGACTTAAGGGTACAACTAATTTAATAAAGCATTAGCGGTTTTATTTCCTTTCTGTACTTTATTTATGAGTAAATGTCCTAGTACAGTGAATTAAACAGGACACACATGCTTTTTACTCAGAGAACTGCCCAACTGGCTTTTCACCAGTGTGTGTGTTTGATGAACTCTCAAAAAGGCAGCCCAAGCCTCTATTGAAATCAGTGTGAGGGTTCTTAAAAAGCTGCCCGTGCATAGCTATTATCTCTCCTGGGTGTGTACACTAGAAAGACTGAGTCAATGAACACAGAGACATGCACACCCATGCTTACAGTAGCACAATAGCAAGATATGGAGTCGGCCTAGGTGCCCATCAATGGGTGAACTTATAAAGAATATGTTGTGTATATACACAATGGAGTTTTAGCCATCAAAAGAATGAAGTTATAACATTTGCAGAAATGTGGATAAAACTGGAAGTCATCATCAGACTCAGAAAGATGAAGAGTGTGAATTTTCTCTCCTGTGTAGAATCTAGATTCAGGAGCAAGTATGTAAGGCATTCAAACAGAGAGAAACTGCTTGGGAAAAGAAGCGAGGGGTGAGAAGGGGGTGGGGCATATGATCTAATGTATGATGTATGTCAATGAAAGTGTTATGGTGAAATCCCTTCTTTTGTATAGTGATATATTAATGAACAAAAAAGGCTCTCCTGATAGGAAGCTGGTTGATGTTAAATTCTCCCACTGGACAAGAAGACAATTCATTGCTTTTACACCTTAATGATCATCCTTATACCATGTACCAGTTTTTTAAAATTTTAATCAGTTGTATATATTTATTACTACAAATTGAAATAACAAAATTTCCTTTATTGCAAATTTCTGAAAATGAGAAAAATTCTAATTATTACCTTCTCTTCAAACGACCCCAAATTCTGTTTTTATGTTCTTTCACGTTACCGTATTTCATCTCAGACTTGAGACTTGTAAAGCACACGGACCACTTCAGAGTCATTGTGCTTGTTTGAATCAACTCAAGACATAAAAATATAAAGAAGTCATTTGCAAGCATCCAAACTGCTCACGTTTCATGTAGAATACTGGTGACAAGTTAGAAAAAGTTCACAGCACATTCCTCCTTCCCCCCCCCCCCGCAAAGAAAACCAAATTAAAATAGAACTCAAGCTCAAATTATTAAATTAGTTGCTATACAGCTTAATTTTCAAAGAGTAGCTTTCACACCTGCTGTATGGCATTACCAGCAGTAAAGAACAGGACAGTGTTTAGACTTAAATTGACTCATCTTATTTATTCCCTATTCTAGTAGTCCCAGAAGGGTCCCACCTGTGAAAGCGGCAGAAAGTGCCAGCGCATTTGAGCTGTACATGGCTCTCTTCATCCTGGTCTCCATTAAAACCGGTGCTTATTGTTTTCTTTCAATCCGGAAAATACTGTTTGGCTTTACCATAGGGTCTCTCTGCACTGACTCTAATGTCCAGCCTCCTCTCTGTCTGAGAAAGATGCCTTTACTCCCTCCCCAAATTCTCTCACTTCTGACCTGGGCCTGATGCTGACACCCTGGTGGAGGAGAAGGAAACCTGTTCCTTTGTACTCATTTTTAGCTGCTGATTTCACTGGGCAATTGCACAGCTAATGACTGCAATGTACAACAGACCTGGGAAGGGTCAGGCAGGCCTGGGTCTAGCTCAGCTGCACATCAGGAAGTTGAGTTAGGAACCTGTTCCTACGGTCCACTCCTCAGTCACCACGTTCCGCCATATACATGCTGGGGTGAGCACAGGAAGAGGTTGCCCAAGCTGCACGCTCCCATTTAGCATAAAGAAACAGCAAGGGAGTGGGTGGGTGGTGTGTGCCTGTAATCCCAGCTCGCAGGAAGCTGAGGCAGAAGGGTTTCTCTGAGTTCTAGTCAAGCATGGGCTGCTTTGTTGGATCTTCTTGGAAAAGAAAAGGCAGAGAGAAAGGAAAAGAGGAGGGAGGGACAGAGAAACAGAAAACAGACCTACCAGGGAGACCATTTTATATCTTGATCCAGTAGTACCATTTAGGAAGGGCGCCACATAAAATGTCCATTTAAAGCTTTAGGACCACACGGCACTGTCGCTGTTTAGTGCAGGATCTTTCTAAAACATGTTTATCCTGCTTTTAAAAAGTTACAGAGCTGTAGAGATGACTGGTGGTTAGAAGCACTTATGGAGCTCTTATGGATGATACACGGTCAGTTCCAGCTTCCATATCCTAATATGGAATCTCACAACAGCTTGTAACTCCAGTTGCAGGGTATCTGATACCCTCTGGCCTCCACAGGCACCTGCATGTAAATGATGCATGTAAACTCACATAGGCAAATGCATACACATAAGTACCAAATAAATCATTTAAAAAAAATCTATTACTCTAGATGTGTGTGCATGTGCATATGTATGCGTGTGTGTCTCAGTGTGGTCCATAACAAACATGTGAAGTCAGAAGACAACAAGCAGGAGTTGGTTTTCTCCTTCCACCATGCAGGTCATGGGGATAGGACACTCAGGTGCTCAGTCTTGGCTATTGTCTTCCTGAGCCATCTCACCGGCCCTTATTCTGCTTTCGAAGAATAACCATAAACATGCACAATATAGAAAGAATTCTGAAGGCCCAAGTTCCAGACCTACCTGTGCTAGTATTGGTGCCTAACAGCAAGTCAATACTAGAGCAGACAAGAAGGGTTTAGGTCATGGGCCACAGGGACACATGCCAAACCGAAATCCCTTCCTGGCACTGAAGTTGTTTTACCACTTGACTGCTACTGGGCACTACCAGGCTGCTGTGTCAAGACAGTGGAATATATCAGAGGCACTTGTTGTGTGTGAAGCTCCTGTGCTCACCAGAAGTAGTTGGAATGCCTCTGTACTCTGCCACCTTTCCCAGTGTGTGGCTGTTGGCACTCTCTGTTCCCCACAGCCTAGACCTGCATGGATCCTACCCTAGAATTCACTCCTCTGATTCAGCCCTGATTGCTCTTCCATGAAGAGCCGTTGCCAGTGAACTGATCACACAACCTCCATACCACCCAATCAGAGATCCTCTTAATTAATTCTGTTCCATGGCTTTTTAAGCTTGAGGTACACTGGGCAGATGTGGCTTTCATCTGCTTTATTTTGTTTTATTATTTTTGGTTAGAATATTCCCTATCTCTGAATTTCAGACCTATGTTCTTCTCAGGTCCCATGCTGTAGCCGGGTTTGGTTTGGTTTGAATTCTTGAGACAGGGTCTCACTCTGTATTGCAGGCTGGCCTGAAGTTCACTAGGTAGAGCAATAGCCTTAAATTCAAAGCAACTCTCCTGTCTCAGCCTTCTGAGTACTGGGATTATAGAAGTGAGCCTCCATACCCAACTCTGTCAGGGCTCTTACATTTTAGAACGCTATTACATCATACATGTATCCTGAGGCATTCCATCAAGTTCCCACCACATTATCCAAACTGAAACAGGCTCCTGTGTCTTCTCATGAGCCATAGCTCAGTTGTTTATGACTTTGCATATAGCTCAAAACCTAACTGTTTGGAGCATGTATTCCAGAGCTTGTGGCCTTCTGTAATGCCTGAGAGGTCCTCATAAGAGCAGTACTTCCCCAACATCAGCTGTCCACATGGTTTGGCTTGCTGCTTTGCTGTGTCTGAGGTTAAGGAAGTGAGCTCTCAAACTCATCCAATCTGCCATCTGATGACTGAGTGTCCTGAGCTCTTAGATTATTCTCCGCCTGAGTTTCCCAGCTGTCAAATGGGTAATAGCAGTAGGGCCTCATCAGAAGCTTGGCCTGGAAACTGCTAGGACAGTGCCTGCAGTCACCAGTCTGCTGATGGAAGGTGGTTTGCAGGTTTACCTGCTGTGGAAGACAATTGTATGGCTGTTGTGAGTCTGCCCATGCGTCCTAAGAGAGTGCAGTCCTGAATTCCCTTCACTCTGGTCGTGTGGCTGCTGCTCCTTATATTCCACACCATCAGTATCTCTGTATCCATGCTAGCTCCTTCCTCACTTCTCTTCCTTTCCCCTCTCCTCCTTTCCCACCTGTCTCTTCTCATTTCTGGATAGCTCATGACTGGAAACAAAACAGAATGGAAGCCATTCAGCCATTCCCTTTGTGTCTTTGAAGGATTTTCCCTGAGTCTCTCCGATGGCTAATGGCTACCCAGCAATTTGAATCAGCAAAGAAGTTGATCCTGTACCTTACTCAGAAGAACTGTGTGAGCCCTGAGAGTGATATCAAGGGAGTGATGCCAGGTAAATACAATACACTAGTCAGAAAGCCCAAGGGATGTCACCAGTAAGTATGATGCTCTGGCCAGGGAGCCTGAGGGATGCCTTTGTCCTGAATAACTGTCCTGACTAGTGTTTGATCTATACTCCTGTGCCTATATGGTTTGCAAAGGTTTGGAAAGGGAATGGTGCTGCTACAGCCTAGGAGTGAAAATAAACTGAAATTCTCTCCACTTTCTGGGAGCTGGTTTCTTTCAAAATCAAGTTGAACACACTATCATGTTCCTTACAGCCCATACAAAGCCAGAAGCAGGATACACACCTGATCTTTATCAGCTCTATTGGCTTTGTGGGACCCAGTGCCTCCTTTCCTTGATTGCCTACCAGGTTTAAAGCCTTGGCTCGGGGTATGGATGGTGTTAGTGACCTCTCTTCTTGAGTATGATCTTCAAAGGGCTGCCATTGTCTATTTATGGCCGTGACCTATTTGTTGGTCAAGGGAAGAAATGGAAGCACTCACTATTTTTGTACTGTGGTTCAGACCCATAGAATTTTTGTGAATCAGGGCATCAGCAGAAGCTAAGTGGAGCTTTCAAGCTGGGAGCCTGTAAATGGCACCAGGAAGTTCTTCACAGCCAGGTTCCTGAATCCTCCCTGACACACCAAGATACTGACCTTGTAGATCTGAAAGAAACCCAAGGGAATGTGCACTATTAGTGAGCTCTGAAAGAGACTCTAATGCAAGGGACCTAGAGAGTCCCTTTGGAAAACAACAGCTTTGACCTACCATGTTAACCTCAAGACCTGTATGCTTTGTAAAAATCCCCTAGAAATGTAATGCATAGCGGGGGAGGCGGGGGGCAGGGAGTGGGAGGGAGAAAGGATGAGAGAATGGATGACTTGCCTGTAATGAGAATCATGTGATTACCATCCACTCGCTCATGACAAAGATATCTATTAAGCACCTGACGGCACACACTACTATGGAGAAGGCCTGACTCTTAAGGAGCACATTGATGGTGGGCATACAGAGGGGAGGTCTTAATGTACATTTAACAGGAGCACTAAAGCAGAAGGATGGAGAGTGGAGACTGCAGTCAAAGTGATGATGTAAACCTGGCTTTCAGACAGGTGTGCCATGCAGGAGAATGTACCTTGCAGGTTCCCATTTCCACGGAAGAGGTTGTGAGCCACCTCAATCTTAGGTGGGCTTCACCCAGTGGGCTTCTTACTGGATGAAGATATGGGGGCCCAACAAGGGTAGCATGCCTATCTTTCCCTGTGCCCAGGACACAAAGGCTGAGCCACAACCACTTGCTGGGTGAGATGTGGTCTACCAAGTCCTTTAGCTCAGGCAGGAAAAGTCTGGTCAACCAAAAGCTCAGAAGTCCCTGGAATGAAGGATGCAAGCCATGGCTGATCTACTTGAAGAGTATTGAATGCTGGCTTTTCAGAGGGCCATCCTAGGCCCCCTTTCTCAGTAGCAGTGACAGTAAACGATATTTAGATCACAGTAAAAGATCAGCTCATTCTTACCGTTCCAGCCTCTGTGTGTTGTGCTCGTGGACACATCTTCACAGCAGTGCACTTCCAAGGGATGCGATGGTGCTCCTTGTTTGCAGATGAGCAAACCATGGCACAGAGCGCTGGACTGCTTTGTCAGAGATCAGGCAGCTACTAGATACTAGTGGAACGGGAGTTGAACCCAGGGAGTCTAACTGAAGCGGCTTTACTGGCTACTGAGAAGGGGGTGAGGACCATGAGCCATGTGGGAAAGGATGCTGTCAAGGAACTTTTGAGGCCAGGACTGCCTGGTTTGGACCCTCACGTAGCTTCCCTCAGGCAAGCTTCTGTTCTCCAGTCTTGTTGTAAATTTGTTGCTGGCCTCCTAATTAAATCATCACGCTCCTCTTCTTTCCAGTTAAAATATTATCTGGGAAAAGCTTGTTTTCTCAATCTTAATTACACTGATTCAAGTCCCTATTTTTGGAAAGTGATATTAGCTCTCCTCTACCCCTACTTCTTTGCTTATGAGTTCAATTGATGTTTACTTCTCTTCTGTGTCCCAGACTGGGGGCCAAACAAGAGGTGATTTGAACCCCTTGGTGACTAACAAAGAGGAGAAAGGCTTCACTTTTTACCAGAATGTGTCATCATTAGTGTAGTCCCTGTGGGAAGCTTATTCACCTGGCTTTTTATAACACACACACACACACACACACACACACACACACTGCAACTGGCAGATGCATTTAAACAAACAGAATGCAAAACTGTCCCACACTTGGCAGAAGTCTATCTTCTCTGGGATTTCTGACTTCCTTAGCTCAGAATCGCTTCTCCACCATAACCGTCAAGCTCTTACCCAGTTTCTTCTCGGCCGCACTCACGGCTCTGTCCTCCCCTCCTCCACCAGCAGCCCAGGAACAAATACAGCCACCTGCTCAGGGTCCCAAGGAAGACCCCCACATCTTATAAATAGATTTAGAAACTCTACCTAATGTCTACCTCCCCCAGGCCTCTGATCTGTGTTAGACCCCATGTTTTTCTTCCTCATAGGCCTCACCTCAGAAAAGTCCTGTTCTCTCAGACCCATTCTCCCAACCTCAAGCCTAGCTCCTCAAGCCCAGCTGCACCCCTGTCTCAGCAGCAAACAGGAGTTTCTCAGTATTAACCTCTACACCACAGAGTCTCTGCGTCAGAGCCCAGGCTAGACCTCAAAGGAGAGCCCTGGACAGCTGCATTTCATGACTATTCATGACATACAGAATCCAGGGCTCCTACAGCCAAGAAGAGGCAGGACTGTTCCTTAGGGTGTCTCCCAACAGAAAAGTGCCTTAGGCTAGGATGTAATAGCGAATGAGAGGCTGCATGCCCTGTTAAAGCATGCTAGTCTTGGGCTCATGCTAAAAGAAAACCTGATCTCCCAAACATTTCTATTCTTTTAACGCTGTCTTCGGTTTTTATTTGAGCATAAGTGATGGTCTTAGTGACCTGTTCATCTAGATTAGACACTTGGGTGTGTTCCCAAATGTCCTTCTCACAGTGTTATGATATGCCAAGCATGACAGCTCTCCTTCCCGGGCCTGACTCAAGATTTTGAACATTTATAGTGGAGGTAAAGACTCTGCTCCTTCTGTGTTACCTAGAGCCCACAGGGGGAGGTGGGGCGAAGCCAACTAACCTTACGTTAGAGGCCTGCTTAGCCCCATGCTTTCAGTGATAGTGAGACCGGTCAGAGACACAGGACAGAGACTGGAAGACCCAAGGAAAACTCCTGAGAATGTGTCATCCTCCAAGCTTCATGGGACGGGGACAGTGAGGCCTGGAGAGGTTGAACAGTTAGTTTCTATTTCCAATATACTCTCTAGGAAGGAGCTCGTTGAAGGGTCACCCAATAGAGAAAGACCACATGCATGACCTTTTTTCTTCTCGAGGAGAGCAGTATGTGGGGAGCAGGAGTCATTTGACCTCTGTGGGTCACCTTACTGGGGACGTAATCCAAAAGTCAACTCTGACCCAAGGCTCTTAGAGTCTGACCCAAGGCTCTCAGTCCTAGGGAGGCTGCCCTAGGTATGCTTCCATGGCCTTCTCTCTCTCTCTCTCTCTCTCTCTCTCTCTCTCTCTCTCTCTCTCTCTCTCTCTCTGCTGCTCTCTCTGCTGCTCTTGAGGAATACAGAGGGACCAGAACCTCTTCACTGTCTCCTGCATCTAGGGCTTGGAGCATGCGCACCAACCCTGCCATGTCCTCAGGCCATAGTATGTGCCAGGACTGCCCTCCATTGGTGCCTAAACCCATGGATAATGCCTGACTTTAGATAGGTTAGGTTTCCTATAAATACAGATCTACTATAAGGTCTAATTTACAAATTAGGCACAGGAAATGATTAATAACAACTAATAACAAAAACTGGAGTAATTATGACTATATAATTTATGAATTTCTCATTTCTGAAATTTTCCATTTAATATCTTCAGGTCAGAAGAAGATATAAAGTGGAGACCTCCATTCCTATGGGCAGCTTTTTCAAGGAGGTTAAGAAGAAACACAGAGCTGTGCTTCTCCCCTGGGGGAAGCCTCACTGCTCCCAGACCTAGGGCACTGACCATAAGGGTCAAGGAAATGTGGGCAGGGATAGACAAACCTGATTTGCCAACACTAAGTCTGCCTGTCTCAGTTTGACATTCTGACAGCACTGAGCCACCAAGGCTGAGGTGCTCTGCTCTGAGCTCCAGAGAAGCAACCCAATGCTCCTGTCTTACCAGCTTCCTGGTATCTGTTTGCTTTTATTTCCTAATGTAAGAAGTTTGGGGCAGTTCCTAAATTTCTACTCGATAGCTAGAGAGACAAGAAAGGTCCTTATTTCCAGTGACCTCACAGGGTCTCAGCAGTTAGCTAATGCTTCCTACAGTTTGGAATGTGTGCGCTTCACCCCAGAAGACAGCACAGGAAGCAGCAGAAGTTGATGTTGTTGATGAAGGGCCAGTGGTATGAGTAACAGAGACGCTGACAAAACATCAATAGAGCTGGAAAAGTTAATTTAATTCCCTCTAGGATAATACAATTACAGCTGTAGACTACAGTCAATTCTTAGACTGGGCTCTAGGGCTTAATGTTATTTAAAACAAAACAAAACAAAACCTTCAGGTCATAATACAATTGCTATAGCTTCTTTACATACTATTTCATCCACAATAATTCATTAGCAGTTACATATACACCACCAGGTTTTGAAGGCTTCCCCTGTCCCTATTCCCACAGACATTTTAAATTTTTTAAATGTCTTATTTTAGAACTATTTCATGTGTACAGGAAAGTTAGGACAGTAAAGAACTTTTCTGTACTCCTGACTCAGTATTCCCCATTGCTAATGTCAAATATTATCACGGCACATTTGTCAAAACTAAGAAACTGGATACACATATACACTGTTGTTAGCCAAGTGCCAGACGCTACTCAGTGTTCCCACTCTCCATCACTGGCCCCTCGAGCTGCAGGATTCTGTCCAGGCGTGCAATCTTCCATTACCTTGCCACTGTCTTCTCTGGTCTTGACAGTTCCCCAGTCTTTCCTTGTTTTCATGATCTTCACAGGCTTAGGGGCACTTGCTCCTTGTTGACTGTAGGGAGCATCCTTTCTGTTTTAGTTTCTAAGGAGGGGATGACTCCGTGAGGACATGCAAGCTAGCAGAAAGAAGGGCCCAGAAGGCTGATTGTAAGCACTGCTCTTAGGTAGCAGCTGCACAGTATCTTCTGCTTGGGGTGTTTCCCATGTTCTGACCCTCCCGGTTAGATTGCCAGACCAGCCGTAGGGCTAGAGTAAATTCCCAGCTAGGTTAGGGTAACTTACCCTGGTGCAGTGCTTGAGTAGGATGGCTGGTCGAGCTGGGATGAGCCTTACAAGTGCCTCAGTCCCATAGCTTCAGTTTGTCACATCACTAAGCAGAACACATTGTCGTCTTGTTCTAGGAATGGAGCCTAGGGGTTCGTGCCTCCTAAGCACTGAGCTATACCCCATTCCCCAAAGAATTTCAACTGTTAACTGAAGCATGCACAAAGTGTGTGTGTGTGTATGTGTGTGTGTGTGTGTGTGTGCATGCACAATAGTTCACATCCTCTAAAGACAGTTCTGTGTAGCTTCAATCCTAAGATTAAGGAGCATATGTGCCTGTAGCTTTGCAAGCCTCTGAGCTGTGAGTGACATAGGTAGATGCAGTTTCTAGCAGAAAGAAATCACTTTGTGTGTGTGCAGGACATAATTTAGGCCTCAGTGACCTAGGATCCCATCATGGAGTGATGTGGTCAGGCAAAATGGATGGAGCTTGTCTGTGTGTGCCTTGCCCGGTTCTTTCTAAGCAGGGCTTGGGTGGAAATGTACACAGACAGTATGCTTTTTGCCCTTTTTGTTCTGGTAGGGAAAGCAGTCTGATGTGAATACACTTCCATCCAGAACGCCCAGACTCTTCCCCCTGGCTTAAAGGCAAAAGGCTTTTTCCTCTTGCATGGTCCTGGATGGGAAACCAAAGCAGTGTTTTTAGCTGTGTCTGGAACCTTCCATCCTGCTCGAACTCATGCATCTGTCTCTTACAGAGCTAGAGAAAGAGCTTTCACGGAGGCCCAAGAAGGTGTGCATCGTGAAGGTGGTGGGGACGAGGAACCTGTGGAAAAACATCGTGGTTCTCTGTGTGAACTCGTAAGTCATGGGAAATGGGTAGATCTGGACAGACCCCCCTCCCACCCTTAGATAAACTCTGAATCCCACATGTCTCAGCCTGTGTCTAAGAAAGAGGCCCCAGAAGTATGTCTGGGGATGTTTGAAGGATGACAGAACTCAAAGATATCTACCACTTCATCAAGAAGCCTTAGGTAGCCAGCACTGAGCATTGCCCTCAGCCCAGCTACCTGCCCCATGCCAGTGTCCTGCATGGTTCAGAGCTCCTAGGGCTCTGAGCATAAAGGAGACCAGGAGGCCTGGTGAAGTCCTGCACACACCCATGTCCACAGAAACAATACCCTTCTCCTCTGATTGTCTCCTTCATCCCAGTTCTAGGGAACTCTGAAAAGATGGCCTCACCTTGTACCTCTTATACTAGGAGATGTCCTCAAGGCTAGGGTTCCTGACCATGTCTAGGAAGAGGGGTGGCTTGAGCCCATGAACCTTGGCCAGGGCCCCCACCCAGGCTCCAAAGAGCTGTTATCCCTACATGCAACCAGCTTGGGCCACCTGACTATCTACCTGCTCTGAGGCAGCTGCAGTCAGGGCCAGGTTGCCTGAGACACAGCAGGAGCACAGGCTCCCTCAAGAGGCTCCCTCTTCCCACAGCTTCACCCCTGCCTGCCGGGACTGTGGCTCAAGTAGTCTCATGGTAGCCCCAGTCCCAGGGCTGGGTGTGTACCTGGAAATCTTCCCTCACAGCTCCACAGCCTCATCCTCCACAACTGCACAAAGTGGACCTTTGGACAGAGATCATCTGAAAGGAGGGGTTTAGACTTTGGTGTGTCTGTGAGAAGTCTCAGGGCTGCCTTCAAGTAGACAGACTAGGGTTACAGCCTGCCATTCTTTACAGTTCTCCTGTTAGAACAGCTTGGTGAAATCAACAACTCTGAGGAATCCAATTCAGGTTCATTTTTGAGGTACAAAGGTTTCCCTGCCCATTAACAGAAGAGTAAAGATCTAATTGAGGTCAGGCCCTACAGTACTTATCCCTGAAAAACACAGAGGCTAGACCCTGAGCCATCAGGGCTTTCCTTCCTACCTGCTCTGACATAGTGGCCATCACTCCGCTGTCCACTCTCAGGGAGAAGCTAGCTAGTTAGCAGTGTTCATATCAATAGAATGATTTTGCCAAGTTTTTTTTTTTAAAGATTTATTTATTTATTATATGTAAGTACACTGTAGCTGTCTTCAGACACTCCAGAAGAGGGCATCAGATCTTTGTTACAGATGGTTGTGAGCCACCATGTCGTTGCTGGGATTTAAACTCTGGACCTTCAGAAGAGCAGTCGGGTGCTCTTACCCACTGAGCCATCTCACCAGTCCCCTTGCCAAGTTTTATGTTGCAAAAAAAAAAAAAAAATCACAAAGTCAGGCATAAATGAGATGAGTTTTCAGGTTTGTGATCCTTGTGGGGCAAAGGGATGAACACCCCTATTTTGTAATCTCCTGTTGTAGTCAGAGTTGATTTCTCTGAGTACAAAAGGTGATCACTGTGAGGTGGCAGTTTACCAGGAAGGAAGAGAGGAAGAAAACTAGATCATGTGGGATCCCAGGAAACTGAAGCACTCGAATTTATGGCTAGATTATAAAACAGTTGCACAGAAAAACTGGGCTCTTTACAGAAGATAGTGCAGGAGAGTCACATCCAGCTGATAAAAGGTAGCTTCCTTCTGCAAGGGGTCGGGGCCTGTTGCTACTAATCTTCCTCAAGGTTGGAACATAAGGACTTAGATTTCCCAGCTGCGAGAGGGAGGTTGAAGGGCGGGTAGCTCCAGGATGGGAACTGATGTGAATGGGTTCTCATGCACTCCAGGCATTTCATAAGGAGCTTGTCCTTGAGAACCCTTCAGGGCCCTAGAAATACTTGTCTGAGCATCAGCAGCCCCCGAGGCATCCCACCACATTTTCATTCCTGTTGTCCAAGGCATGGTAGGATACACATTGCCCAATGGGTATATATGCTCACATGGGGCAGCAGGGAGATAGACCTAGTGTCTTCATTTGGCCTGCCATCTGCCTGGTTTTTCCTCCTAGCTTGGTTGCATGAGAGAGATCCAGTATGCATAAATAGGTAGTCTTCTGGATGGATCCCAATTTTTCAGAAAATTTCTCAGAAAAGGAAGCAGAAACCCAGACAGGCAGAGTGACTCGGAGGCAGTCACCAACCAACCAAGATATGCCCTATATCTGCTGCTGGTCTGCCAAGTGGATATGACCATGTTCTTGTGCTGACATAAGAGTAAATTAGCACACAGTAGGTGCTTTGTCCTACACCCTTGGTGAACAAAAAAACCTCAAGGATGTTTCTTTGATGTCTCTTTCCATTAAACTCTCTCTCTGGTTCATGTGTAGTCACCGCATGCTTTCCTTTCACGTGTAAAATGCTTCTTTGTCTCTCGGTCATCCCTAGAAGATCAGGCAGCCTCTTATCTCAGAGCATGCTACCCAGCCTCTCAGTGTGTGTATGTGCGTGTCTCCTGCAGGCTGACGGGGTACGGGATCCACCACTGCTTTGCAAGAAGCATGATGGGCCATGAGGTGAAGGTGCCGCTCCTGGAGAACTTCTACGCTGACTACTACACCATGGCCAGCATTGCACTGGCCTCCTGCCTAGCCATGTGTCTGGTAGTCAAGTTCCTTGGGCGCAGGGGAGGGCTGCTGCTCTTCATGATCCTCACTGCCCTGGCCTCACTTCTACAGCTTGGGCTCCTCAACTGTGAGTAGGCTGGAAAAGGGAGGCAAGGCAAGAATGCTAGGGAAGGGAGCTAGCATAATACCAGAGATCTTGGCAGGCATGGCAGCTTTCTGTTTCTGTAACAATACCTGAGACAATCAACTTAAAGAGAAGGAAGGTTTGTTTGGCTTACAGATTTGGACTTTTCAAACAGTCCATGGTTTGTTGACCCATTGGAGCCTGTAGCAGGACAATACATGAAAGGAGTATATGACAGAGAAATGCATTTGCTTTATGGCATGTAGAAATCAAAGAACGGGATCTAGAGTCCCAATGTCCTCTTTGAGAGCTCACCTTCAAGTACATGACTCTGCGCCCATGAGGCTCCACTTCCTAAAGGTCTGCTTCCCCATACTGCCCTGGGTGGAGACCAAGCCTTCAACATAATGGCCTTTGGGAAACTTTAAAGATCAAAACTATAATGGAAGGACTAGATGAGACTTGAGAGTTTTCTATGTCCTGAGTGTGTCATTCTGAAATCGATAGCCACAAGATCTTGCTTCAGGAAGGATGGAATTTTAGTAGAACATACTGTCCTCTGACTCTGAGAACTGCTAGGCCTCCCCTCTTCCTCCCACCCACAGGCCTATGGCCCCAAAGAAGAGCTCTCTGGAGGCACTGTAACTCCCAAGCCTGTGTGTCCCTGTAAACATGGCTTCACTATGGGCAGACCGTTTGTATGCTTTTCACATAAGGAGGACAGACATGTCCTTCTTCAACAATAGAGTGAAAGTCTGGGCATTCTTGCTTTTCTATTGATGTACCCAAATTTATCATTTATCAAAGTATTCTGTAAATGTCACATATCACCTTAAAACAAATCTAGAGAGCCCATTTAGTCCTTCGTTAACTGCTGTAACCACTCACCTAAGTACAAGAAAATCCCACTGCCTCCTTCCCACCTGCCCAGAACACAGTGCAGACCATTGGCATCTTCTCATGCTAGACCCCTTCCCTGGGACAGGCTCAGAACACAGGGAAATGGGTGCCACTGAACACCCATCTTTGGAGGGAAGCTTACCCCAGCTGCAGAGTGAAACTTACCTATTGTCCCTTGCACCACAAGTCATGACAGCCTTGGTGCAGACTGGGTTACAGAAGAGCTGGTTTCAAAAACAGGTGGTTTTCCTAATGTAATTGTGTTCTTATCTATCATGCTGGGTGATAACAAAGATAGAAAACCAATAGCTGTTCTCTGTCGCCCTGGGTGGACACTGCCTAGCTGACCTTTCAGAAAGCCTCTGTCCAGCTTACTCAGATGAGACAGATATGCCAGGGTCCCTCAGCACCCAGAGTATCCCACCTGCCCTCTTTGGTATTGAACAGGAATGCCACAGGGACTCCGGGCAAAAGGCAGGAGTTATGAAGAGTTGGGTTTGGAGAAGCATAAATGTGGCCAGATAGAGGCCTATCTCACTGTGAGCAATACCCCATGGCACAGACCAAGAGTACCACTTGAATAACTTTCTATGCAGAGAGGCTCTGTTCAGGTCTGCTTGGATCCTCGCTGCAGGATTGTGCTGTCTCCCAGACCCCGTGGCAAATAGGGCCTTAGCCTTCTCTTCAAACAAAAAGGTCTTTGTTTAGTCCAGTGTGAATTCCACTACCCAGGCAGCCAGCACCAACTCAGACTTAAAAGGAAGTTCACATAGAAACAATTCATGTGGGAACACTCGGCAGCCACCCTATACCTAATAAGCCTTCTTCCTCTTTCCCACTCTCGTTACCCTGTGTATGTGGGTGTGTCCATCCCATCACGGTTCCAGTGATCGGCAAATACAGCCAGCATCCAGACTCAGGTGAGTACTGAACATTCTCCTTGGGCTTCCTTGACTTCTATTACATCCACACAAGAGTTGCCACAAGGACTCACCAACTGGTTTCTGTTTCCTCTCTCCCTTCCATTCTTTGCCCTTCAAGAATTGCAGCTGAAGTTGGCCGTAGGTTGGACACTATAAGCATATATTTGTATTATCTATCCTTATCTTGTGCTAGAGGAAGCCACTCTTGTCTCCCTGGTTGTGCGCAGCTTGGCTTGCATGCCCTCCCAGGCCCCCAATCCAGCACCAGTGCTGTTTGTCCTTGGTCAGCAGCTAGTCAGGATGAGAAGGTGGGAGGGTTGGGGCTTGGTCATCTGTGCTATAGGGAGAGCCATTATCTCCTCATGACTCATGCAAGCTTGCTGCTCTCCAATGGGGGAGGTGGGGAGGGAGAACAGCAGAGGTGCTGCCCTATATCCCATGCTGCTATGAAACCTGCCTGCCCCCACCAAACCCATGCTACCAGTGCCCATGACAGCACTTGCCCTCCGTGCAGCCCTGAGGGAAACTAAGCTGAGCTGAGAAGCACAGTCCCTACACATGCCAACACTGTGTGCAGTACTGCCTCGTGCTAGCTAGGCTCCAGTGCCACCTGTAGGCATAGAGACTGCTGAGTGCTTTCCCTCCCCTCGGGGCCCATGAATTATTCCATTTGGGTCATGTGTAGCTTTTCTATACTTAAATCAGCACTGACTCTGGGTTGGGTGGGTCCACCCTGAGGTTGCAGCCTGGAATCCAGGGCAGATAGTGAGCACCTTAGCACTGTGGCAACAGGAGAACCTTAGCCCGCCTGGCATAGCTTCTGGCTGAGTAATTCTACAGGCCACTGTGAGCTCAGCATGCTTAGTGTCCAAGGTACTAACAGACACCAAGAGAACGCTTTAAAGGACTCCAGGCTCCTTGGCCTAGAGGACTGCTCACCCAAAGGCCACTGCATGCCCAACTGTATCGCAAACTAGTCATTGGGGAGGAGTGATCTCCTGGGATATCCCTGGCTTCCCTTCCCCCATTCTCGTCCCAGCTCACCCCTTGCCTGGCTTCTGTTCTTTTCCTTTTTCTCCTACCTCATGGTCGCCTTCTTTGGATTCTCCTCCAGGGATGAGTGACAGCGTCAAGGACAAGTTCTCCATTGCGTTTTCCATCGTGGGAATGTTTGCATCCCATGCGGTGGGGAGCCTCAGTGTCTTCTTCTGTGCAGAGATCACTCCCACAGTGATAAGGTGGGTGATGGGATAATATGGGACCTTTTCTCAGATCTCTAGATCGGTCCTTGTCTACAGAGGCCTGTGTGTAAGGAACTGTCCTCAGTTCTGCCTCACCTTGGCTGCAGGACCAGGGTGTGGTGTGGCATGCAGGGAATGATGGCTGCCTGACTCACAGTCTGATGATCAGTTCCACCCTGACTCCCAAGGTCAGGTGGGAACATAACCCTAGATCCCATCAAGACAGTTACCAGAGGCATGGAAACAAGAGCTGCTTAAGGTACAAGAAACGTGGCAAGGGATAGAAAGTGGAGAGATAAGAAAATCACCCTTGCCAGTCCACTGAGAGACTTGGGAACAAGGGATTTTTTTAAAAAAAAGGTATACATGCCCCCAATAATCCTAGATTCTCAGGAGGTTGAGACAGGAGGGTGGAGACTTCTCAGCCTACGCAGGGAGACCCCATTTCAACAAAAGTTGAGGGCAGCAGATATAGTTCAATTGTTTGTCTGGCATGCACAAAGCCCTGGGTTCGATCCCTAGCACTCCATAAACTGGATGTGGTGGTACATGCCTGGAGTCCCAGCACCTGGGAGACAGAAGCAGAAGTTCAAGGTCATCCTAGCTATACAAAAAATAAAAAATAAGAAAGATACAAGGTTAGATAGAACCTTTTTGGTTTTTCCTCCTGGCCTAAGAAGCTAATCACTAATCCAAAATTGTATCAATGATTCAGTTAATTAAAAAAGATAAGCAAGACAGCACAACCCCAGACTGGGTAGAAGTGTGCCTTTCCCTCCAGAGCTCAAAGGGCTTAAGTGTTTGTAAAATACGATTATTATCCCTGCGTGGTGGCCCATGAAGCACAGCATTTAATCCCACTGTGACTGTATCATGGTAAAGTTATAATATTTGAAAGAGCATCACTTAACTGCATCCCCTCTACCACGTCCCTCTTCCTAACACAGGTTGGATGCTCCTACACTAAAAATCTGACATCTAAAATGCTCCTAATCCCCAGCATGGTTTGCTTGTTTTGACATGGCTGCAAAAATTTTTACACCCTGAAATTCTGTTTCATGGGCAAAATTGTTTTAAATATTGTATAAAAATGACCTTCAAGTTCCAGAAGCCATATCTAAGATGTAAACAAGTCTGTATTTAGACTGAGATCTCCTCCCTCTCCAAGATATCCCATGATATATATGCAGATATTACAGATTCATAGGTACAAAATCCACAAGCATTTTGAATTAGAGACCTCACCTGCACTTGGCATTTGTTACTTACTCAAGGGCTGGCTGTGCTTCATGTCACGCTGAGATCCTTATTAGAATATCATTAGCATTTCTAGTGCACATGCTTTTTTGAAATTGTGAGTGTGGGCAGTTATTCAGCTGTGAGCTGAAACCCAGAAGTCAGCATGATGACACCCTTCAGAAGAACAAGCAGACCTTCCAGTTCAGATGGGACTCAGAGAGACTAATTATTTTAGGCCCTCTGGTGCTGGGAGGACTTGGGGAGCAGGTAGGCAGGTCTGTGGACTTCCCTCCTTGCTGACAACAGAATTTTCTCATGACCTCATTTTGACTCATTCCCTTGAATTTTTACAATACAAACCAAGGCAGCTGGTTACTGGTCCCTGTAATAAAATGTCTCATCATTGTATATTTACGAAAAAGCAATTGGGTATTGAGTAATTCCTCTAGTTCCCTGCCTTCTGCTTGAGGTAAGGTGAGGTAGACCAGAAGCTCCTTTTGCGCCTGCAATTGCAAACCACGGAGGAAGCACAGCACCTTACTCTTTCCCCACCAGTTAAATTCCCTCCTTTATAAAAGAATCCACGAAGACAACCTCTTGTCTGGAGTGCAAGTTGCTACTAGTCCTGGTTTTCTCATAGCCACTGGCAGCCATTGCATGACTCTAGGGAGGGCACCCCGTAACTCTGGCCTCCCTGTCAGTGTGCTTAACAACCCAGAGTGAAAGAAATATGATATCCTCTTCCTCTTTGATGCAAATCTGGAAAAATTATTAGGGGATAAAATTTGAACAAATACGTTCTAAAGTCCACCTTGCCAAGATGACAAACTAGAAAAATATTTGGCCCTCGGTGATGTTTTGTACCTGCAGTGGGTGAAAGGAAACTGTGGCCACCTCCAAGCCAGGCTTGGAAGAGTCTCCATGGGAACTCTTCCCACGGGTGGTTTGTGCAGCATTTTCTTGCAAATAAACCCATGAAGAATTCCCATGAGAGTCCCAGGAAAAACATGCTGCTTCCCTACTACCCACTCCACACAGAAACACCCAAGATGATTGAAGGTGTGGTCCACCGGCTTCCTCTTTCTTATGAAAGTCTTACTCTGCTCTACACTTTTGAAGGAAATAGTGTTCTTACTCAATATAGCTCCTATTACTTTGATAGAACACCATGACCAAAAGCAAGTTCGGGAGGAAACCATTTATTTTGTTTATGCTTCCACATCATAGTTCATCATAAAGGGAAATCAGTATAGAACTCAAACAGGGCAGGAAAGGGGAAGCAGAAGCTAATGTAGAGGCCATTAAGGGTTGCTGCTTACTGCTTTGCTCCTCATGGCTTGCTCAGCCTGCTTTCTTATAGAATCCAGGACCAGCAGCCAAGGGATGGCACTACCCACAATGGGCTGAGCCCTCCTCCATCAGTTACTAGTTAAAAAATGCCCTACAGACTTACCTGCAGCCTGGTCTTATGGAGATATTTTCTCAGTTGGGATTCCCTATTCTCAGATGACTTTAGCTTGTGTCAAGTTGACATAAAATTAGCCAAACGAAGGTGCCAGGAACAAGAGATATATACCAGGATATGTTTGCTACACAAATTCATGATAATCTCTTTTCCTGTGGGTGGTAGAGACTAAAGCAATGGTTCTCAACCTGTGGGTTACAACCCCTTTGGGAATCACATTTTAGATATCCAGCATATCAGATATTTATATCATAACTAATAACAGTAGCAAAATTACAGTTATAAAGTAGTAATGAAATGATTTCATGGTTGGGGGTTACTACAACATGAGGAACTATATTAAAGGATTGCAGTGTTAGGAACATTGAGAACCTCTTGACTAGAGTGAACCTTGTCTCATCAAATTTTGCTCAGACGATTACAGGGAGCCACTTAGCCTTAGCCCACTGATGTTTACACTAGCTGGAGAGCAGCTTCCACAACTCATACCCTAGGCTTTAGACATTAGTTAAATGGAAGGTGGGCTGGGAAAGACAGGTTTCCATCCTTTCATAATCTCTCCCCTTGTCTTGGGCAGAAGTGACAGGCATTCTAGGATGATGTAGATGTAGCCAATGGCTGTTTCTGTTGGGGGAGTCATCTTTTCTCTCCACTGTTATTTTGAATCTGAAAACAGGAACTCCTATAACCTACAGTGACTTCCTTTACCCACAACAATGGGATAAAGGAAGAGAAAGGGCAGGTGCTGGTGATGCTGACAAGCTGATTCAAGGTCAGCAAAAGTCCTCACTAATTTGTGGAGCCCCAGTCACAGACTGTCTGTCCTTGCTTTGTGTACCATCCTAGCTTCTTATCCACTAATTACTATTTGCCTGCTGTTCAGGTGGCTCCATTCTTTTACTATAGTCCAGATCATCTGCATCAGACTGGCCTTGAGACCTTCCCCTCTGAGCAAGTTTCCTATGTCTGTCTTCTGCTCTACTGTTGCCTTGAGACAAGATATCACACAAAGAATGATTTGCCAACCGTCCACTGATGGATAGCATCTGTTTATAGAAATGATGCAAGTGAGTGTAGCTCAGTGCTACAGTGTGTAGTGTGTACTGGTCATGTACACAACCCTGGGTTCAATCCCTAAGACCCATACCCAGTAAACTATGCCTATTGGTCATATACAGTTCTTACCATTAACCCCTAAATACAGCACCTATTTACACAGCATTTGCATTGTGTTAGCATTATGAATAATGGTAAATGATGCAAACAACATGTAGGTTCCATGCATTACCGTAACATTTTCTGTAAGACACTTGAGCATCTGGGAGTCCTGGTATCAGCCCCCCTAGATACCAAGGAAGAACTATATATATAATTCCACAAATTGTAATTCATGTTATTGTTTGTACCTGGATAGTTTTGCTAGTTCTTCACTTCTGTGCCAATGAGTACAGTATTTGCTTAACAGAAATTCAATCAAGAAAAGCTAGAAACATAAAGGAGGAAGTAAAACCTAGGAAGGGGTGTGTTCATATTTTTATATGAGTTCATGGTTCACATTTATTTCTGATTCACACTTCGCTCCCCCTACTGAGGCTGCCCATTGGCAGTGGTCAGAGAGTTGTTACCCAAAGTAAAGCTAGGGGGTGGACAGTGACAATGCCCTGCTTCTAAGAAACACGGAAGCCTAACCTGATTTGTGTGGTGAAGCCTCACTGCTATATAAACATGGGCATAGGCTGCCCTCTAGTGAACTCCCAGCGCAACAAGAAGGAGCTCTGACCAATCAGCCTTTTAGAGGGAAATGAATGTGACACCAAGCATGAGAAGATCCCAAGAGACTTCAAAAAGGAACAAACAAAACCAAAACTGGCATGCCATTTTTCTTACAAAATTGTCTGTAATAATATTAAATCCAGGAAATCACTAATAGTCAAACATAAAGTATTTTCATAGGAAAAATAAACAAAGATGTACAACTGTTCCAAACATGATTTAGCAACAGGACATGTGGGGAAAAATAAGTCACTATCTGGTGTCACCATGGGACATCCTTGAGTCTCCAGTGCATACCTAGATGCTCAACAAAAATCAGGAGACAGGAAATGAAACCTGAGGTGCTGGTGGTATACCTCATAAGCTCTCACCTTGTAGCCCAGGTTGGCCTAGACTGTCCACATTCCTTGGTCTCCCAAGTGCTGGAATTACAGGGCATGCTACCACATGAGGCAAACTTTTTTTTTTTAAGTAGAAATGCTTTATGATAGTATGAACCATATACCCAAAAACAGAATCATTTAGCATTCTAGAGTATCGGGTATTACACATTGTTCTATTTGCTGTCCTTTAATATGACTGACAGTGCAGTAGGTCTGTCTATACCAGCACCACTACAATCATGTAGAAATGGGTTGTGCCATGATCTCTGTGACAGCCACAGCTATAAAATCCCCAGAGATGTTTCACTGTAATCCTATAAGGCCACTGCTGTATATACAGTTTGCTACTAGATGGGACTGGATTCTCTATTACATACTCAAAATCATATACATATGCCTATAACTTAGATGGGCTATAAATCAAACATATTTCAGCCAATATTGTTATTAATGTGATATATTACTTTGTTATCATTCACTTGGTGTCATGTGAGACTTGCCTGAGGCTTAGCAGCTTCACACACTTCCTTCATGGGGGGCTGGCTGTATTCTGCTTTCCTGCATGGCAACTCTAATGGGCAGAGGCAAGAGAAAGCAAAACTCAGAGAAATACAATCTTATCAAAGGTCTCAATCAAACAGGTCCCTGATACCCCCTCCCATCCTGTGGCTTACCAAAGGGGCCAGATTTACCAGAAATTCTGAATGACTGTTTTGGTATTATTCACCTGACAAATGGGCCAAATCTCATAGCTCTCTGACCCATGCCTGTAGGTGAGCTGGCCTTTTTACCTAGGAAGTCATTGTGATCTATGGCCATCCAGTATTTATTACATGCAAACTGTGAGACAGCTGATATTCCAGGAAATAATCCTTGCCCCTAACAGGTGCATGGAGGAGCAATACCAAAAGGCTCATCATGAGCAAATGTTGACAGAAAGATGCCAGTGTCTTTCAAAGGTGGTGCAGGATACTACTTGGGAAGACTGGTACCTGGACAGCACTAAGAGCAAGCATATCCCTCCTCAGTGCACCCCTTGCTGGACCAGCAGTATGACTTCCTATGTGGCTCTTTTCAGCACTCAATTGTTTTTTGTTTTGTTTTGTTTTGTTTTGTTTTAATTGTCTTATACAAAGTACTGAGGACATGAAAGCGTGGGGAAGAGTTTCCTTAGCCAAGCCTGGTCATATTTAACAAATGACTTAAGTTCTATGGCTTATGGTATCTATAGGTCAGTGACCTGGGCAATGCTTACCTGGATCCTTGCCTCAAGCCACAGTGCCCTGAGGCAGGATTTGCCTACAGGCTCAGCGGTCATTGGTAGGATCCAGTTCTTCATGAGTTAACTGGGGCCACCTCATTTCCTGCTATGTGTACCCCAACAACACAACAGCTTGTTTTATTATACTCAGAGTCTCTCCTACCCTGTTTGTGGAAGAGACATCTCGTTAACTTTGCAGTGCTTTATGGGCACGAATTTATTGGAAATTATTTCTTCCAGCCCACATATAAGGCAAAGGTTAAGAGTACTGGAAGGTGGAAATTATCTTAAAATTCTGACATAAAACCAAGTAGTGCCCAAGGGCCAGTTGACCAAGTCTTGGCCAGTTGCTGAGAAAATACCAGAGACTACAGATTGAGCAAGATTTGGTCTTGCCCTTGAGCACCTCTCAAGCACAGACACACACAGACATATACCATGAGGATATCGTCTGCCAGAGGGGGGACTCAGAGAGGTCTGGAGCAGCTCCATAGCTTGCTTAGCCTGGATTCTGCAGAGTCCAAGGAAGCCAACAGGAGCCACATGAACTGTGCCTGGCAGGCAGTGAGAGCACCAAGTCATGTCTCCTACATTAACCCAGGAGTAGTCTGAGGGCCTTGCTCTTACTAGAACTACTGAGAGGATCATTTGCAGCCATGGTGATGTGGAAATGATGTACAGTCCCTGGGAGCTTGCCAAGAAGAGGTGAGGCTGGCAGCTGCCTCACTCTGACTGTGGGGTAATGGGGATCTGTAAGGACAGGCCTCGGATCCAAAGCTGGGAGAGTTTGAGAGTTAATAGCTTGTGTGCCATGTATGTGACATAGAATTCATCCATTTAGATTTCCAGTTCCTCACCCTTCAATTATAGACCACTTACACCCTTATGCCCCTCTGCAGTTTCACCCTCCTAGCCCCAGGCAATCACTGCCCTGCTTTCTGTCTCTCTAGATCAGCGCTTCAGACATTTCATGTAAATGGAATTGTACAACCATTTTCATGGTGTAACATGTTAGTGTCTCATGCCTTTAAAGGCTAAGCAACATTCCATTATATCTAGATATGCCACATTTTATTTATCACTCAACAGCTGATAGACATTTGGATTGTTCCCAGTGCTATAAAGCATAAACATTTGCTTGTAAATGTTTGTGCATATGGTTTTACTTGTTTTGTACATGGAATTGCTAGCTATATAAAAAATTGTTTCCTTTCAAGAGAAAGTCGACTTGTTTTCCATCCTGCTCCCAGGAGGCTATTGGAGAACTCCAGCCTCTCTAGGTTCTCACCAACATGTTTGTTCTGTCTTTACTCCAGGCTTTCTTTTTTTTTTTTAAAGATTTATTTATTATATGTAAGTACACTGTAGCTGTCTTCAGACACTCCAGAAGAGGGCGCCAGATCTCGTTGTGGATGGTTGTGAGCCACCATGTGGTTGCTGGGATTTGAACTCTGGACCTTCAGAAGAGCAGTCCGGTGCTCTTACCCACTGAGCCATCTCACCAGCCCCTACTCCAGGCTTTCTCAAAGGTGTTTTGAAGCCAAGTTGAGTTCAATAGGACATACATCCTTTGTCAGAGGCAGGCTTTGTAAGCATCTCCCCCTGGCTGTGTAGCTTCTACTTCTGAATTATGTCTTCTAAAGGATTTTTTAAAAACCTGTTAATTTTGATTAAGTCTAGCTGGTCAGTTTCTGTGCTGTGGCTGCATTTGTAAGAAATCCCAGATGACCCAGTCACAACAATCTTCCCTGATGTTTTCTGAGACTCACTTTATTTTGTACCTTATGAAGGGGGCTCTGCCTTCATTCGTTTGCACTCAAACTACCCTACTACACCAACACTGCTCGTTGTACAGCTGCCCTTTGCCCCACGGTGTGTGCCTTTGTTGAAATCCACTGACCATAGGTGGAAAGACCTGGTTGTTCCTGAAGTCCACATCCCTGTATATTCTCCCTGATGTTCTTACAGGTAGGCAGGCTACTGTATTCCTCCTTCTGAAGATAAGACCACCTCAACCTGTCCCTTGGGCCTGGGGGGACCAGGAAGTTTTCTGGCCCATTACCTGAACACTATGGTCTCACCCCAACACTGTACCTCTTTCTTAGTACCTACAGAGCACCTCAGTCCCTGGAATGTTTTCATGTCAAAGTAGAGAAGATAGAGACACAAAAGGAGGGGTGCTAAAATATTATGTGTCTTCTAACCTCTCTGGGATTCTCAAGGGTTCCTCACTTGGCAGAGGAATAGAGATAAATGACTCACACTTTGACTTTGGCCTATCTGAGCTCAAAGTTTCGGGAATTCAGATACAGCCAAGATGAAAGTAGCTTGGGATATCAACCCTATGGGATTTACTAGGTGGAACCAACCAGAGTAGGGCCTAATACAGAGGCTGAACTGCCTTAGTGCCTAAATCCACTCTCTATTGTAGTAATTGACAATTTATAAAGAATACAGTTTATTCCACTATGGTTCTGGAGGCTGAGAGGTTCAAGGTAAGGGGTTGTACATGGTGAGGACCCTGGATAGTGGGGATTCTGCAGAATCCCAAGACAGTGCAGGGCATCAAGATAGAGGTGACCCAGTAAATATGCTAGCTCAGGCTTCTCCTCTCCTTCTACAGGGTTTATAAAATTGTTGTCACAGGGGCCTAACCTCTTGACTACCTTTAATATTAATTATTCTTAAAGCTCCCTCCCATGTCTGGATTCCACCAACATTTGAATTTGAGATTAGGTTTCTAATCCTGGAAGTTTGTGGAACAGTGCTATGAGCTTGCCCTAACAGCCATAGCACTTAGCACACATAACAACCAACCTGTGCTCCCATTCCACCCTACTTGTGCCAAACCCTTATGTTCCATTTAAGTCTGTGCTCTCTCCCCCTGCAGGTGTGGTGGGCTCGGGCTGGTGCTGGCCAGTGCAGGTTTTGGCATGCTGACAGCGCCCATTATTGAGCTGCACAACCAAAAAGGCTACTTCCTGCACCATATCATCTTCGCCTGCTGCACGCTCATCTGCATCATTTGCATACTCTTGCTTCCTGAGAGCAGGAACCAGAGCCTGCCTGAGAATATTGCCAATGGGGAACACTACACACGGCAACCACTGCTGCCACACAAGAAGGGAGAGCAGCCCTTGCTGCTCACCAACGCGGAGCTCAAGGACTACTCGGGCCTGCATGACGTGGCTGCAGTGGGTGATGGGCTGCCAGAGGGGGCCACTGCCAATGGCATGAAGACTATGTAGCTCGCTGGACCACGCCACCATTCCACCAGTCCCCCCCGGGGCTTGAAGGGCTGGGGAGAGTTTGCACACAGGTTTACAGACCAGGGAGGAAGTCCATCTCTGCTGCTGACTCCACTCAATTGTGAGACTTTCAACCGGTGTGGGGAATTCTGTCTTTCCAGACATCCGAGGAACACATCTGAGAAACCAGATGCTCTGGAAATAACCCTCTGAAGACTTTCTTTTCTGCCATTCAATGTTTGTATTTATTTTGGTCATTTTTACGAGAAGCACTTTATCCCCTTTCCCCCTCCACTGATCATGAAGCAGAACCTCCTTCAGGAGTGAGGAAGGGTCACTCTGAGGAAGTCCCTGTAAGTGACCAATGCAGTGGCCAGTCCCCTCCCTGGAGGCCAGACTCAATTTCCTTCTCCACTCAAGGAGACAGAGGTCATCTGTAGGCCAGGACCCCTACCTCCAGGCTCCCTGCCATGGACAGCTGTGCCTCTCAAGCAGAGAGTCCTTGGGACTACATTTTACACAGAGGAAAATGTACATGAATTGTTGTTTTTCTTTTTTTCTTTTCCTAGAGTCTGTATATTTTAAAGTTGGATTCTTTACTTTCTGTTTGTTAGGTAGTTTCCATGCTGTGTTGGGAAAACAGCCCCCAGATGTCATTCGAGCCAGCTTAATCTTTCTTTCCTTCAGGATCATCCTTTTGTACTTGATCTGGAAGTTTTTGTGGGGAAACTTCCATACTTCACCAGAAATCCTACGTGATGAGAAAGCGCCAGTTCCCGACGCCGCCCGCCCGGTTTGCTTAGTTAAGTCCACAGCAGCTGTTGTGTTGAGGTGGGAGCCATGTTTGTTTCTGCTAAGACACTTTCCTTGACTGAGCTCCAGCAGCAAAGGTCCCTCTTCCCCAGCCAGCCCTGTTGCCAGTACTACTTGAAAATGTGGCCACCTCCAGAACTCCAAACAAAAGGAAAATAACAGAAAAAGGCAACCAAGGCAAATCCCAGGAGGGAGCCTCGATGTCCCACACATGGCCGCCACTCACGTCTCCAGCACATACCATAGAGAGCTCCAGCTTGGATGGCTGCCACTCTGACATCACAACAGTGCCCACAGCACCTGGAGGCGGTCCACCTCATGTCTTCCTCAGTGGCTTCCTGCCTGTCACTCACTCAGCACAAAAGGGCCCTCCCTGGGCAGGAGTGCAGGTTGCTCACAGGTGAGTCCACGTGGCCTCTAGTCCCTTGAAAGCAGCAAGAAGTGAGAGAAAGCAATAACTCACCAAAGCTCAACTCCCATCCTGTACCAGCCTCCCAGGACGTCCTTATCTGTGTCCCTCATCTTGCCCCAGACAGCAGGGCACCAGGGCTGCTAAGAAACCAGCCTCTGGACCTCTTGCAGCAGCTCAGGCACCAGCTTCTCTGGGCGTCGTGGCTTCTTATCAACCATCTGCCTTGCCTCTTGCCATGCGTCTCTCCCATGTGCTCTTCCAGGGAAATCATGGCCTCGGGCCTATGTAGGCAACAAAGTGACTTCTAAATGACAGTTGCTAGAATTCAAAGGCCAGAAAAAGGGTTGAGTTGAGCCCCTTCCAGCTCCTTGTCTGATCTGTTTCTTACAGTCTTACCCACTTCTCTTCCACATCTGATAGAGACATCGGTGGAATCCAGCCGCCTTGATCAAGCCCTCTTGAGAGTACTGATTCCATATGCAACCATGTTTCTGGCAGCTGGCCTATGTTCTCTTTGATGCCTGGGGTCCTGAGTGCTTTGCTTGAGGACCAATGTGTCTAGGAGGACGGCCATGTGGCCAATCCTTGATCCCCATTTTAAGTCCAGCTTACCTTCCCTCTTCCTGGTCTCTTAGTCATCCCTCTTCCACGCCTTGAGGTTAGTACACATTCTCTTTCCAAAGCCTCTCTAGATCTGTGCAGCCTTTGCGTGCCAAACTTGTAAGATACCTTTCACCTTTCCCAGGTACCTGCTACCAAGTCACCTGGCAGCAACCTTCTGTTAAGTACAGAATGGGACATTTGCATAGCCATGAGCAGTCTTACACTGGTTGTGTTGGCCTGCAGAAATCACTAGGTTAGTGGTGTCAAGGTATAGCACTTCTAAACTTCTTTTCAAGGTCTCCAATCTCCACCTCGAATGACAGTGGTAAAAACACTAGGCCAATGCAGACAGTGTTAATGGCTGCATCGACCAGAGGCAACCCATCAGGGATTAGCAAGGAAGCTGCCACTGAGGCAGGGGCCAGAGGACCATCAACCAGAAGGCAGACTGCTGGCAGTGTCTTATGCCAGCCTCAGGGAAAGGCTGAGCAGTTCAGTTTCTGCTTCAGTGCATGGACACCCGAAGTTGCTAGAACACCTTCATGAAAGATAGCCAAAGCAGGAAAGCTTGCTTGTCAGCCAGCTTGCTGTGTGGTCTGACCAAGTGAGAAAGACAGCAGGACACCCAGGCCTCAGACACTCTGACCTAGCTCCAGAGGACGATGGCCACAGCCCAGCTCCCTGGTACCAAGCTGTCATCCCTAAACTTGGCGCTTTGCCCCTTGTGGGCGGATGCTCCTCAAGCACTGGCCCTTTCTGTGGGGCCCCTCCCTCCCTGGAGAACATTAAAAGGTCTTACTCGCCACCCATTCCTACCCTGTTTTCATAAGTTATGCACAAATGTCAACAGCTGAGACGGGGTGGGACAAGTTCTTCATTTTGCTCTTTATTAAGTCAAATATTATGGAAATATCTACTTATTAGCACCCAAGACAAATAGGGAAAAGGTTTAGATGTTTTTGTGTTTTTAAGACTATAACCACCTGCAACTGGAGGACAGGGCTGATAAACGGGTTTGGCCACAAAATGGAAAGCAAGCAAAATCAGACCTCGTAAGGGGAGTATCACACACAGTCACGACTACTTCCCAGAGCCAAACCAGAAGTCCCTGAACTAGAAGTGCCATTCAAAGAATCTTGTGACCATCACACACCCAGCCCCTGGGTGGCACATGGGTTGAGGGAGGCCCACACTTCAACTCCTCCCTGTTCTGAAGGACACCACCTCACTCTAATGTATTGTGTGTTTTAGAGAAACAATATGGTGTGTTGTGTCTAGTGAGGAACGCTTCCCTACCTCTGTCCTTTCTGCAACCCAACCATGCGTGCTTTTCCTCTAAGAGCCGCGTGACTGTACGTGTCGACGGGGGCGGTACCTGTTCACAGCACAAGTTTATGTTGAGCTCTGAAGTGTCATTCACAGCTGCGTGTCTGCATGGTGTCGCATCTGTTGTACCTTTGGGGAAAATTTGTATGTAAATGTACAGAAATAAAAATGTTGCCCCATTAACAGATTTCCTCTGGAATGTCTTCCCTACCTCACCTGATGGTATCCACAAAGGGCATTTCACTACCACTGAGGACGAGTAAGAAAAATCCTCCACGTTGATCAGATCTCCCCACGTCACTCTCAAGGCTTCTTCTGTGAGCGGCCTTCATTCGCCCTGCAGATGGTGGGGCCTCTCACTCTGCTTTAAGAGTCCTAGTCTTAAAAGGTAGTCAGAGGCTGAGATCAGATTAAACTTAAATGTTTATGTAGTGTAATTCTCAAAACCATCTGAGAATTCTGCACATTTAAGATGATTTTTTTTTCCTCATTTGTGTTCTGCTAATCCGTGGCCTGAGGATTCCTAGAGAGGTCAAGGAATGACTATCTACACTGTGATTCTGTGAGGAAAGACTGATAACACAAAACTCTCTTCTCTAATGTAGTATTTTTTAACAAGAAAATAATATTTCTTTAATAAAGCATTTATACCAAACTCTTCTCTCCATAGCTGATTTGTGTCACTTACTACTCTGTCCTAGGGAGCTCCCCACTGGGCTTTCCACACTGCAGAAACACTGGCCAAGGCTACCAAGACTGGCGTCAAAGTATGCAGGAGGTGGACCTTCAAACCACAGACGCCATTACTACCAAATGCCCTTCTTCCTGCCCCTGCCTGACTTGGTGCAAACCCATTCACACTGTGCAAAATAATGATAGGCCCCTGAATTGTCAACTCAGGAGGGTCCAGGGGTACCCCAAGGATTAAAGAGCTCTTTGGCAATGGTGGTCACCTTTTGTCAAAACGTGGATCTCAACACATGAACCTCAAGTGGAAAAAAACACAATTAGAGCCCAAGTAGTAGCCAGGAATTAAACATGGCCGAAGGGCAGGTAGTAGGAAGAGAGGGGAGAAGGAAAGCCAAGGTAAGTGCAAAGGGGCCTGAGACATTGGTGCCTGCAAAAAACAAAGTTAAAACCACAACTGGCACCTGGCACAGCCTGTCACTTTGCAGAGTCTTTCTACACACTTAACCCAGCAAGTTAGGGATCATTGCCATTTCACAGATGGAAAGAATGGGTCCAAAAATCTAGACTCCACTGAGCCCCAAATCTACAAAGATACACTAAGGTTCAGGTCTGGCTTAAAATAGCACAAGTGAGGTGACCATGAAAGGCTTAGAGAGAACACATGGGAAGCCCCCAAGGACTAACTTTCAGTTCACAAGTTAGAAGCCTCAGGCCCTGCACTCAATCCTAAGGAGTATGCACCACAGCTGTTGACTCTCACCAGGAATGGACGGACGGAGCGATGACTGATGTGTTAAAACTCTGTCTGATACGCTTCCTCCCCTTTCCTCTAGCACTAGCCATCGGGAGGTGGGTATTGTCTGCTCCTTTTCTTGCTTCCCATGCCATCAGTTTGAGCCTTCTGACACCCACACTTAGAGGAGAAAGCCCACAAATGAACCCTTTTAAAACATGAAGCGTGAGGACAAAAAAACAACCTGTTTATTTCAATGTCATTTATATACACGTTACAAACTCTTCCTTCTGCTGCTCAGAACTTTTCCGGAAAGGTCTCCATTTCTTCCTTAATCCTGTTTTCTACGAGTAACGTGAAGTTACTGTCTGTGTTGGAGAGGTTGTAGCTGACAAACACCTGTTTGCTGGTCTTCCGGGCTAAAAACAAAGATAACATGTTGAGAGCCACGAGTGAGATGCCGTGAGTCCCGAGTTCCACAGACCTGCCTAGAGCTGGGAAGCTGCTTGCAAAAAGAACAAGGATTTGAAGGAGACTCCTCAAGGGCTGGACATGCAAACAGGCACCTAGCCCCTGCTAGGCTCTGGAACAGGGGACTTAGTCCAAGTCTCCCAGGAGCTGCTATAGCTCAGTAAGAACGGCAGAGTCTGGCCCATCCTGACTCCTGCAGGAGAAAGAGCATAGTGTTGGGGCCAGCAGTCACTGCTAAAACGCTCTCAGGTGACCACACACACTAGTATCTGGAAATCTCTACTCTACACAGGGCTTTGGAGATCTGGGGATTTTGTTATCTCAAAAAATAATAATATTAATTAAAATATTAAAGTTCTCCATCACTACTACCCACCTCTATAATTTTTCTCTCTCCTTCTAGAAGTGTATATTCTATGCATGTACATATATATATATATATATATATGCACATGCATATATGTGAGTATGCATTTTCTAGAACCAATATAGGTGAGGCATTGACCAAACTCCAAATATGAAGCCCAGCTGCATGCCCAGATCTGGAAGGCAATACCCTGAGCAGAAGCAGGCACTGAGCCCAAGCCAGCGTTTCACTCAACAATGACTGGGCAGTGGCCTGACCTCTTCTTCCCTTGGCCTCACTCATGCCCAGGGAAGAGGCAGAAACTACTACTCACCCGTCAAAACATCAATCCCTCTCTATTCCAGTGACCTCACCCCCATCTACAGGCAGAAAAGCAGGCAGGCAGGCTGGGATAGCCACAATACCATGACTAAAGCCTGCTGTGAAAGACACCATGCTTCATCCAGGTGGTGATTCTGCCCTGCCTCTGCAACTCTCCCCTGCAGTCCCAGCAGGGTATCCGTGAGGGCAGAGAGACAAAGCCATCTTCAAGCATGGGTCTTTTCCCTGATCTACCATAGCCCAAAACCTCTCTGGGCTCCAGATTCTCCTTTGTAAATCAAAGGCAGTAAGGCCTCTGAATCTCAAAGACCCTTTAATTATTTTCTTATTAAACATCCAAGATGCCAAGCAGTGGTGCCACACACCTTTAATTCCAGCACCTGGGAGGCAGAGGCAGGTGGATTTCTGAGTCCGAGGCCAGCCTGGTCTACAGAGTGAGTTCCAGGACAGCCAGGGTTATACTGAGAAACCCTGTCTCGAAAAACCAAAAAAGAAAAAAAGAAAAAAGAAAAGAAACATCCAAGACTGTGCATCTGGTTTGCTTGGGGGTTGCTTGTTTTTAGATAAAGGGATTTGGGGGAATATTCCATTGACTAGGCAACTGATGTATCTCTAGAGAGCCCTTCCTTTGCCCTGAGGATAACTAGGTGGACTATATATAGCACATGAATTACATCTCAATAAAACTGGGGTTCGTTTTGTTTTATTTTGGGGGATTATTAGTTTTTGGTGATAGGGTTCCCTGTGTAGCCCTGGCTGTCTTAGAACTAGCTCTGTAGACCAGACTAGCCATGAACTCAGAGATCCACTTGCCTCTGCAACTGAGTGCTGGGATTAAAGGCATGTGCCACCATACATGGTCTGTTTTTTTTTTCTTTTTTAAAAAAGAAAAAAAAAAAAAAAGGAATGTAAAAACATCCATAAATGAAGGGAATTAACCAGACATGCCGGCACATATAAATAATCCCAAATCCTAGCGCTTAGGAGGCAGAGATGAGAAGCTAACCCTAAGCTCTAGGCCAACCAATTCAACAAAGGAAAAAGAAAAAACAAAGGAAGAGGAGAAAGAGGAAGAGTACATCTAGACCAAAGCAGTTGTTTGGTCACCATAGGAAGCAGTGCTTTACGATGGCTTACAGCACACACAGCAGGACCAGCCATGAGTTTCTTCTGCATGCAGTGTGCCCAGAGGCTCCCATCCATTCCTTCAGGTATGGGAGGGAGTGTGGGAACTGCTAGTTACACAATGATCTGAGAACAAGTCAAGTATAGCAAGATAGTGAGTCTACCAAGAACAGCCAGAAAGAGACCATAAAATCACACTGTGCTTAGTCCATCTTCTCAGTGGCAGTGGCACAGGCTTCCTCTCTCAATAGGAGCACACTGTAGTGTACTTCCAATCAGTCTAATTCAGCATTTCCCAATCTGTGGGTTACAACCATCAGAAAACACGTATTTCCAATGGTCTTAGGAACTGAGACACTGTTCTTTAAAAATTATAGTTATGAAGTAGCAACAAGAATAATTTTATAGTCGGGGGTCACCACAACATGAGGAACTGTATTAAAGGGTCACAGAATTCGAAAGGTTGAGAACCACTGGTCTAACTGTTAAGGGGGCCACAGTGTCTGTGACTAAACTTCCAGACTCATCTCAGCTCTAAAAGGTGACCAAAGCTCAGGGTCTCCTCATCCGCGGAGAGTTGTGATGCGATGTTTCCATGGCTACTGAGAACCCTACAGCCCAACCCTCACCTAGTCTGCTTTTGTCTTCCATGTCCTCTCCTCCTCCTCTTCCTTTTTTTTTTTTCCTTTGTTGAGTTGGTTGGCCTAAAGCTTATGGTTAGTTCCCACCTCTGCCTCCTAAGTGCTAGGATTTGAGATTACATATGTGTGCCAGCATGTCTGGTTAATTCCTTTCATTTATGGATGTTTTTACATTCTTTTTTTTTTTTAAAGCAGAAAACCCCTATCTTTATTATTATATATTACTGATACTTGTCCAAGCCCAAGAGACCAGTCAGCCTAGGATTTTGCTGGGCAAGTCCCTAATCTGAGCGGCTGAAGCACCAGACTTTTCAAAGATGCCAGCAGCCACGACAGGTCACTGAGTTACCGAGAAGCACTTTGCACAAAACTAGGTATCAGGTCTCCAGCTCATAGATACTGAGACAACTTTGCAATTTTTGGTATAAAATCTTTGGTGTCAAACTCTAGTAAGATATGTTAAGAAGGCAGAGACAGGAAGATCAGGAGTTTGAGGCCAGCCTGGGTTATAACTTAGGGGCTGTAGAGATAGCTTGGCAATTAAAAACACATACAGTTCTTAGAGAGGACTGGAGTTTCGTTCCCAGTACCTACGTCAGATAGCTCATAACTACCTGTAACTCCAGCTCCAACACTGTCTGCCAACTTCCATGGGCACTACACTCATGCGCACAAACCCACACTCAGACATACACATACACCCATTAAGAATAATTTAATTAAAAAAAAAAAACTTGTATTCATGGCATGCCAGACAAATTTATGCCACCCTTCTCTACCAGGGACTGTCACTGCAACCCAAACTCAGCATCCTGCCTCCATACATATGTCTGCTTCCCTCAATTCTAAGTAGATAAGAGCACACAAGAATCTGCTTGACATAAGTGTGTTAGCACTTATGTGTTTAAAAATACACAAGGAAGCCCTCAGAAGCAAAGGAGCATCATTGTCCCCAACTAACTTTCAAGTTACTCAGTGGGAAGAAAATGCAAACACAGAAAGGAAAGAACAAAAACTAGAAGCCTTGATACAGACTCAACAGAAATACTTTCCTATAAACTCAAAACTACTTCCTAATAAAAAAGTGTCTGAAACAGCTCGTGAGTCTGTTTCCAGGCTAGAGAAGGACCCTGCAAATTCCTATGTCCTCTGTTCTTCCTGACCTCTGACCATAAAATAAGACAAGTCTGAAGCATTCCAAAATTGGTGGTGTCCCTCCTGGGCTACGTGGTAGCTGCTCGTGTGTAGGTGACTCAAAGTGAGAGTTACTACTGGTCAAGATGGCACAGTTTTCTTTGTACAACTCTGAACACAACTGACATATGAGCATCTCAAAATGGGAGGGTGGTGGGTGGGAGGGGGCTGGGCTCTTTCCTTCCACATCCCTTTAGCCAGGATTCAGGAGGACGTTGGGGTTGCTGGAGTCAGAAATGACTAGAAACGCTGGAAAACACAAAGCCTGAGCCACTGTCGGGGGCATCCTGCCCAAGACTGAGTCATTGTTGAAGGCATCCTGTCCATACCAGCCATGGGAAACCGGGACTGGGGATCACAGAACACAAGTTATTCTGACCTAAATCACCTGAGTATTTGTAATTTTTTTTAAAAAGCACATGTGGAAGGAGGGAGCCTTCACCCTCACACTCTTCGCTAAACAGCTACTCTGCGTTCACTTCACCAAACTCTCTGCCTGTCATACTGAGACTGAGAAACAGTCCTCCCTGCAGTGGTGACATCTACCAGGCTCTACCGAAATTGCCAAGAGGCCCAAGGAGCCACCCTGAGTAGTTGCTGCTGAGCAGGATTCATTTTCTCCCACAAGGAGATGCTACACTCACTGAAAGAAAATAAATCAGCTCATGGATTGAAGGGGAGAACCAAGAAGGATGGTGAAAGTTCCGGAAAGTTCCCTGGCATCGTGATAACACTGAAACAGTTGAGACAGGAAAGTGTAGATGTGTACCCTAAAAAGACCAAAGGACAGAAGTCAGCTTCCAGTGCCAATGAGGCAGTCGTCTGTCATATGCAGATCCTTTACTTCTGAGGGCATTTACCCTAGGACATAAAACCATGGGTCACATCCGGCTAGTGTCAAAGCATTAGCCTTGGGCACATACCTAAACGCTGAGCAAGGCCGGTGGAAGTTGTATCAGAAGTGTCTCCAAAAAGGGAGGTGCACACAGGGATGGGGTCCTAAAGAAGAAGAAAAAAGAACAAAGAACATACTGTGGATTCTCCTACTGTCAGCTGGGCAGCTTTGGGTTCCACACAAGGCAAGGAAAGGACATACAACTGTCCCAAGTGGCTGGCACTTGTCAACAGCCAAGTTAGGTGACCTAGACACAGACTAGACAATAGAACTAGGGCAGACAGAAGCCACCTGTAACGGGACCCACGGAGCTGCTAATGGTTTCTAAGACTGATTTCACATACAGGGGTTGTTTCTGTGTTACAAACTCCAAAGTACACTGACGGGCTTTCCGACCAGAAGGGAAGCCAACGAGCTCAGTAAGCCCACAGCAAGAAATGAGATCAGAGTTTCTAGACCTCTGGTCCAGTTCCCCAACTGAGAAGCAAGTTGCCTGCCTTCGGCAGGAAAGCCTACAAGAACACAGCTCTTGTCCCTGAATGTTTGTGAGGACTTCTGAAGGTTAGTAAATGACTTAGAACTTTGAAAAGACACCAGCTATCAGTATCCAAAGAGCAAAGTTAAAGCCTTGTTTGAAATGGTTGACCGATCTTGTTTTGGCTAAGAAACAATGAAGTATAAACACAGTAGTGTGCTTGCCTAGCATGCACGAGGTCCTGGGTTCAATATTTGGCACCAAAAAAAGAAAGAAAAAAAAAAGCTGTTTGAATAGGAAAAGGCCCTCTCGCTAACCTGCTCGGGAGTCTGGCGCATTTGCCTCACTGTCCAGGTTGAGACAACTTAACGAATTGAATATCTCCCAGACAGTGTGGCACGGCAGAGACTATATAATTCATCTCTTAAGAACTTAAGGTCACTTTCAGAATTTCTTCAGGTATATACCGAACAAGATTAAAAAGAAAAAAGAACAGTATAAAATTATTCAATTTCTATCTTTTGATACAAAAATATAATCATAAACCTGTTCTTTATAGACTCTAGAATTCAACATTTAGCTGAAATGTACAGTGTTTACACTGAAGCCTACTGAAGTAAATCTACCTTACCAGCTGGCTTTTTTGTACCAAAAATAAAATTTTAAGCCCCATCTTGTTACTGTTCTTAATATAATTAATGACTGTCAAATAGGATATTGGTCCCCATAGACACATGCTCAAGAACACATTTACTAAGGTGGGAGCACCTCCTTCAACTCCCTGCCATAGGTCAGGACCGCCTTCCATCCCAGGCCAGCCACCCTCAGGCTGGCTTGGCTGGCATCATCCCTTCTGGGTACTGAAACCCCTGCCACTATCCAGACAGGCCAGCTAGAGAAGCAACTTCATCCTGTGATTTGTGTTCTCCAAAGTTTGTTGTGGCCATAACAGGTTTTCGGGTAAAGGGAGGAGCACACACACATGATCTTTAACACTGTCCTCCGTGGACCAGCACAACTTTTCTATGCATGCTCACAAAGAAAATAATTCAGGTGTCAGCAGCCACAAGCCCTCTAGTAGGACTGCGCTGCCATACTCTCCACCTGCATAGATAGATGTGGCCATGTTTTAGTTGAACCTGATTACATAGTTTACCTGATTACTACCTGACTGGCTACAACTTAAAGGACTCCCTGAAGAGGTCTCAAGAACTCTCCAAGTAATGAGCAGCCTGAGAGGCACTAGACACTAACCTCACCTTATATCACTAAAACTTCAGAGGCCAGTACTACTGGACTGACTGGGCAGGGAAGGACATTAAGAAGCAACAGGCCCTGTGGGGATCCCTAGAAACTCAGTATCATACTCTGAATTCATCTCAAAGGGTCTTTAGCAGAGGAATGGCAATCCCTGACCTATCTTATTGTTTTATCTTTTGGCTTATATGTAGTGTGTATGGTATGCATGCATACGTGCATGCATGTTCCTAAATTTGGGTACATAAATATGCATGTGCCCCCACACAAAGTGAGCTCATCCGAGCGTTAGGTAAGTCCTTCATCCAATATGAGTGGTGTGTTCAAGGAAGAGACAAGGACAGGCAGTTTAACTCAGTGGTGGAGCGTTTGCATAGCACATGCAAAGCTTTGGATTCAACCCCCTGTCCTGGAGATGGAGAGGCTCTGGCCACATGACCTGTGAGAGAAAGAAAGGCCAAAGATAGCCAGAGAGCACTCAGAATAGGTAGAGTTGCCCATACGGAGGTGAAAGGCCACAGAAGGGGAAGGTTTGAGTTTGTTGGTCAAGTACTTATCAGACACTCAAATCTAAGCTCCAAGTTCAATACAAAAGTTGTCTAAACCCAATGTAAAATGTAAAACGTAGCTCGAGCACATGTCAGGAAGCTGGTGCAAGGAGAGCCGATGTTCTGGTGAGCTCAGAGCTCAGGGGCTGGGATGAGTTCCCTTTAAGGTGGTCCACGTGTGGGTTGACTCCAGGGTTCCGCAAGTCAAGAAGCAGCCCTAGGAGACTCCAGCCCGAGGTGTTCAGGAAAGGACCCCAGGGCACACTGAAGCTCCTCAAGAATGTCCCTCAGGGCCGCATGCGGCCAGCCTCACTCCCACTGGTCTCTCTCCTCCCAAACCCTTCTTAGCGGTCCCCACCCTCTACCCCAGACCCGTCACCTTGAGGTCCACTAGTCCCCCACCCCCACCCCCACCCCCATCTACGGCTAGGCCCCGCCCCCAGATCGCCAAAAAGTTCCTGGCCCCGCCCACACTCACGTAGCGGCTGCACATGGCCACTGCGAGGTTGCGTAGATGCGGCGTTGCCCCCACCCACAGGAAGAGCGAATCCGTCAGCCGCATGACATGAAAGTAGACAAGCTGCTCCCACAGCCTTGCACTGAAGTTGTGAAGCGACACGTCCGCGTCCGCAGCGGCCCGAGACTCCTCCATCCCACCAGCCACCGGGCCACAGCACCGAGACCCGGCAGGCGCGGGCTCCCAGACCAGAGAGAGCGAGCGCCGAGAAGCGGAACGCTCTTTCACTTTCCGATGCGCGCGCCGAGGTGGGGTGGGGCGAACATGAGTGGGCGGGGCCTAGAACAGGGCCTCCGCCTGCTCTAGCCCGGTACCTTCAACCTCGCCTGCGATCTCTAGGGACCCACTGAACTACCTCTGTCCTTTTTCCTTCTTCCCAGGAGGGCATGTTAGTGGACTGAAGCCACTCTCAGCATCTTCCTTTGCCCAGATACGGACACACTTTGAGCGCTTTAGCAGCCACCACCTCCCAGGCCCACCTCTTCAGCAAGTCTCGAACCTAGCTAACATAACAGCAATGATCCTGGGAGAAAGCTGTAAAAAGAAACTGCATAGACCATGGCGGGAGGACAGGGTCTTCAGAGACAGGCAGGCACACCCTGAGCTGCTATCGTGTAAAGCTCGGGTCTTGATCTAACCCTTTAACTTCTCTGTCTCTCTTTCCTCGAGTACAAAATGGAAATATGAGTAAGGAGCCTTTAAGATTTGAGAAAGAATGTGAGAGAGGGAAGCCCTGTGGAGGGTGGTGATATGTCTGCCCTGGGACCCTTTAATTTTAATTACCGGGACACTGTAGTGTTTGGAATGAGTCCCTTGGTGGGTTGAGAGGCGTAAAAACTTGCCCGGTTTGTCAAGCTTTTTACAGCTGACTTGGAGACTCTAGGAACGCAAAGAGACTGCTTAAATTTCCTGTAACTCTTGGTGGATCAAATTGAGATTTAAAATGTGACGGGATTTGAGTATGGTTTGGGACCCTCCGAGGATCCACTGGGAGATGTCTTAGTCCCCAAGGGAGATAGATCATGGAATATCATGGGAGATCAGGGGATAGGCCCTGTCTGGAAGACCCAAGTCACTGAGGAAAAGGAAATATTCCTGTGATAGAGCTCCTGAGGTATTACTATAAAAGCAACGAGCCCAGGCTTTGTGGTTAATATTGTTGGGGGGAGAGGGTTGCTACACCCCCTTGTTACCTTTAAATATCTATTGGGGGTTTCTACCCCACTTCAGACCATATCATTACCAGATAAAAGATACAGAAACATTTAGATTTATAATAAGCTTAAAAGCACTAGAGCTAGGCAGATATCAGCCCTCTATGCTATATTATCTATTTTCCTATGGTGATCCCAGAGATGTCACTGGCCATGTTCAGCCTGGGCCACTCCTACTCCATCAGGCTGGTCCTCTTGACCATGTGCCCATGATCTACCTACACCAAGGTGACCTCCTTCCTTCTTCCTCTCTCTTCCATCTCATCCTTATCTCAGACACCAAGCCCAGAAACCATTTTTCCACCCACTCTATTCTGCCTAGCCTTGGCTGTAGGCATCTTTATTAGCCAATCAGGAATAAGTTGGGGGGGGGGGCAAACTTTACATCATTTGGTGTACAGGAGGATCTCATCAGGAGGCATCCAGATTTGGGGGGACCAGCACTTAGCATTCAAATACATAGCAGCACCAGTGCAACCCCTACACCCTGCTACATCTATCCTCTTTCTACCTACTTTTCTCAAGCTGTGACCTCTTCCTGTATTTGTGCTCCTGTGACATTTGTGCTATGAAGTCCTCACCATAGCTTGGCCAACACAGATACTGTATTCTTGAACCTCCTAGCACTGTAAACTAGAATCTTTCCTCTTCATAAAGTTAATTGCCTCCGACATTTCATTTTACTAACACAAAACTAGCAATATAGTAGAGTGTTTTTTATACTGTTTCCATTTGCTAATTATCAGTGAATCTGGTCATATTTTGACAGCTTTATTAAAGTATAATTATTAACATTAACATGACTACTTGCACATATTTCAGATGTTTAAATTAGGGGGTGGAGAAGCTTGAGGGAAGGGAGGGGGATAGATGTGATCAAGTTCTATACATGTGCCAGGCAGTGGTGGCACACACCTTTAATCCCAGCACTTGGGTGGCAGAGGCAGGTAGATTTCTGAGTTCGAGGCCAGCCTGGTCTACAGAGTGAGTTCCAGGACAGCCAGGGCTACACAGAGAAACCGTGTCTCAGAAAAAAAAAGAAAAAAGAAAAAAGATCTGTACATGTATGAAAAAATTTTTAAATAAAATAAAATATATGTACTGAAGTTTTGACATCTGTATAACCCATGCAACAACTATCATAGTCAAAATGACAAGTCTAGTATCCCTCTCAAATCCCTGCATAATCACCCATCCCCTCGTCTATGTTGTTGCTATAGCTAACTGAGCATTTTCAAGAGTTTTATATAAATAGAATCATACTACACATGTGACTGTTCTCTTATCTCTTTCATACATTAGAATATGACCCACCCAAGTTGTACTGATCAACACTTCACTCCGTTTTATTACTGAGCTGTGTTCTATTGTGTGCATACAACCATTTGTTTATTCATTCAAAGGTTGATGTTCATGTGGGTTGTTTCAGTCATTTTTCTAAATTTTATAGTGTAAGAGTCCATGATTCACTAAAGAATGACCCCTCAGACTCAAATAGTATGTAATGCAAAGAATGTTTTATTCTGCAGAAGTCCAGCAATATAGACAACCAAGTGAGGTCAAAGCCTGATTAGGGGATTCTACAGGTAGGTGACCTTTATCTTGCTCTATCTCTAGGGACATTCCATTACCAGGGTGTGAGGGCTGGAAACTGTTGTGGGGAGTTCTGGAAACTGTTGGTAGAGGAAGTCTGGAAATTGCTGCTGACCCATTGCCCTTGCCTCCGGCCAGGTGGTGGGGCAGCTTCTGAAGCCTGGACTTGCCTGGACTTGCCCAGTTCTTGGAAACACAGAATTAGGCCTCATCTCCTGAACTGCCAATTTGAAGCCTGTCATGGAGTCAGCCTAGCCTTCTCAATAGTAAAACTGCTATAAACATATGTATACAACTAAGCCCCTGTGTGCCTCTGCTTCTCACAAATAACACCTACCAGTAGGATGACTGTTTCCTCCCATTGTATATTTGCATCTTTTAAGAATATGCTAAGTTATTTCCCCACATGTTTGTTTGTTTCTTTCTTTTCTTTTATATGGGGATGGGGGGGGGGGCGGTTCGAGACAGGGTTTCTCTGGATAGCCCAGCCCAGGCTTTCCTGGAACTCACTCTGTAGACCAGACTGGCCTCGAACTTAGAAACCCACCTGCCTCTGCCTCTGCCTCCCAAGTGCTGACCAGTAAAGGCATGCACCACCACTGCCCAGCTTTCCCCACATGTGTCTACATTCCCATTGGCAGTGCCTGAGAGCTTTGGGTCCATCACATCCTCACCAGACAGCAATGGTATAGTGCAGCAAGCAATTCTTTTCCAAGTAGCCATTCTGATAGGCATGTACTGGAACAACACTGCTATTTTAATTTGTATTTTCTTATTAGCCAAGGGACCTCAGTTCACATCGTACCACATACAAAAGGGAATCAAAATGGGTCATAAACCTCAACATAAAACCTAAAACTAAGAAACACAGAGAAAGGCAAAGGAGGGGACCTGGGATCTGACAGAGATTCCACAAGAAGAATATGATTCACAACAAACTGGTCAGTTGGGCTGCATCAAAATTAAATGTTTCTGCTCTTAAAAAAAATCAGTAAGAAAGTGAAAAGACAAGCTACAGTCTAAAAGAAAAATATTTATAGAGTAGATGTCTTATATAGAATTTACAGTCAGGATATATAAATAATTTCCAAAACATAATAATAAAAAAACTAACATTGAATTTTAAAATGGGTGAGTCTAGAGAAATAGCTCAGTGATTAAGAGGAGTGGCTGATTCTTTCAAAGGACTGGAATTCAATTCCCAGCAACCACATGGTAGCTTATAACTGCCTAACTTCAATTCCAACAACCTCTTTTGAGTTCTATTGGCACCAGGCATATACATGGTATACAAACATGCATGTAGGCAAAACATCTACACACATAAAATAAATGGTTTTTATTTAAAAATAAACAAATGCAAACATTTAAACCTGTAATCCCAGTATTTTAGCAGCAAGAGGATCATGAATTTGAGGCTAGCCTGGGTTACATGGAAATTTCCAAGTTAGCACAGGCTATATAGTGAGATCCCATCTGAAAAACAAAACAAAAATCTTTTTTTAAAAAGCTCATGCCTAAACCAGGTGTGGTGGCGCTTGTACCTTTAATCACAGAACAGAAAAAGGTGGGTAGATCTCCATGAACTTCCAGGGTAGCCAAAGCTACATAGTTACCTAGTAGGACTTTGTCTCCAAAAAGAAAAAAAAAAAATAGGGGAAAATGAAAAGAGAAAAACAAGAAGTAAAGAGTTGACTAAATATGTTACCAAAGAAGATACTTAATGACAAGCTGTTGCTCACTCCAAAACATTGTTATAGCACTCTAGATATTTCCAAGGAGTTACATCTCAGTAAACCCATTAGGGTGGCTTCAATGAGAATGGCCCTCATAGCAGCATATGTTTGAATACTTGGTCTCCAGTTGGTGGAACTGTTTGGGAGGGATTGGGAGGTATGGCCTTGTTGGGTGTATGTTTCACTGGTGGTAGACTTTGAGGTTTCTTGGTGTACAATCAGCCTTTGCTTGCAGGCCAAGATTTGAGCTCTCAGCTCTAGCCACCTGCTAAACTCTACTCCACCATCATGGATGATAAGCCTCTGAAACTATAATCCCAAAATAAACTCTTCTATAGGTTACCTTGTATCTTATCACAGCAACAGAAAAGTAACTATCACATCCATCATAGGTAGAAAATGCTTGTGCAACACCTAACCTCAGCATGCCAGTTTAGAGCCATAACCTACCATGGAGTGTCAGCATGACCCCTTCATGGTCAACTGGGATCTGCCTGGCCTCACCAGAAAAGAAGGAACTGCTTTTTGCTATCCCAGAAAAATTCCAGATATAAAATTCCAAATACAGTTTCTCTGAATACATATGCCTGTCATACCATCATAGAGTTAAGAATCAAATCACTGAGTTAGTGATTGTAGTACAGTGTAAGCCTATCAATCATGATAGTAAATGAGCCAACCTAGCAACCATTCAACGAACAGGAACAGTGCCACCCACAGACAAAGGATTCTAGCACATTCCTGGAAGATGGGAAGTAGACATGGAATCTCCTCTAATCAAACAGCAAGTGAAGAATCCACAAAGAATGGTGCAGGGGCAGAAAAAGGAGTAGCAGAAAGAACGGATATAGTCGTAGTTCATTGGATGCAGGCATGGAAATATCATAATGAAACTCTGTTGTACAAATATGAGTCAGTAAAAATAATCCCCAAATCTGGAGGGAGAAGCCAGGAAGAAAGGCCCAGTGGATAGAGTGTTTGCTTTGTAAACATGAAAACCTGAATTCAGATTCCCAGCGCCCTCATAAAGGCTGAGGATGCATGACAGCCCACATGTAATCCCAGTCTTCCAGAGACAGGAGTCCTCCAGGGCAAACAGTCTACCTAGAGGTAGAGTTTTGGTGGACTCTGGGTTCAGCAGGAGACCTTGGCTCAGAGAATAAAGTGGCTCGTGTGCCTGATATGACATGGGACAAAGATATGTCAGCATAAAGGCCATTTTGGCCTGATGCGATCATCTCCAACCAATGAGAATGATCCTTTATTCAGCGCCCATGCCTGGAACTCAGTAATTGGATGGCAATCAAGCTCCCTCGTGCCATAAAAGTATAAACAGTAATGATTATCTCAGCCCTTCCCGCAAAGGACCACTGGCCACTCAGGCAAAAGTGCACCAGGGAAATAGGAAGGCCTACAAGTGTCAAGCATCAGAGTTAGAATGAGACCTGGCAACCTAAAATATCACCATAGTTTTCCTGCTTTGTGGGGCATATGGGAACCAAGCAGCAGTGGAGTCCTGCCAAGAGTCCATTCTGTCTGTAGATCCACTGCAAGTCACTCCCCTGCTCCCTAAATGTGTAATTGAGATAGATACGCTGGGAAGCTGGCACACACCAAGTGGAGAAAGCCAAATGGAAAGCTCTAAAGTTACTATCACTCAGCCAAAGCGAACAAGTAAAAAAATGTTGCGTGTAGTTTTAAAAACAAGCTACAGCCTCTGCTTGGGAGCTGCCCTGCTCTGGCCCCTCCCGGCTCCCTTTTGTTCTGGAATAGGCCCCACCAGCACTGACCCAGCTTCTCTTTCCCATCTGCCTTTGCTCCTGGAGGGGTCATATTACCACCCCATTCTTGAGACCCACGGATTAAAAACACACACTCAGCTTGTCACTAGAGCTTGCCTTCCATAGCACAATAGCTGGGTGCCGATACCTCCTGCCTGAAAAGGCATGGCCTTATCAGTTATTATTTCTGTTTCTCCTCCTGCCCTAAATTTAGTGGCTTGTATCAAATAGCCCCCAACCCCACTCCCCATGGTGCTGGAGAGGTAACTGAGAGTTCTACATTCAGAGATCAGCAGGCAGCAGGAAGAGAGACACACTCCACAAACAAGGTTACACCTATTCCAGCAAGGCCACACCTATCCCAACGAGGCCACACCTACTCCAACAAGACCACACCTCCTAAAAGCACCACTCCTCCCTATGAGCCTATGGGAACCATTTTCATTCAAACTGCACAGTGGGCAAATCTGTGGGCCCTGATTGTTCTTTGATGCAGTAGGGTGCACCTCACTGTGGGAAGCTCCACATAGGTGGTCCTGGGCTATAGGAAACTGGCTCAGCATTAGCCTGGCAGTGTTCATCCATGAACTGCCTTTGAATCTCTGCTTAAGTTCCTGTGATGACTTCCCTCTGTGATAGACTGTGATCTGTGAAGTCAGTAAAGCCTTTTTTCCCCTAAGTTGCCTTTAGTTGGAGTGTTTTTGCACAACAGAAAGGAAACTAGAACACAAGACATGAGTTAGAGTGGATGAGGAGCTACTGCCATGAGACCCCCAGGCAACTGCATGTGTGAGTGACCTGAAGCACAACAGACTTTGGATTCATACAACAGAGACTAGGCGATGGCTAAATGGCCCAAGGATGCACGAAGCTAGATGCACTGGGATTCCGAAAGAATGGACTCTAGAGAATTCATATTTCTTTAGGATACCCTCCTCCAGAAATGAAGATGCTCTGAGGGCTTGGTGAAAAGAGAGCTATTCGCTTTGATCTTACCTATCTAAGAACTTACCTCCATTAAACTACAATATGCCACTTGTATTATTTCCAGAGAGATCTGTGCTTATTCCACTAATAAAATATTCTGCAAGGATGTTTAGCTCAATGCCTTGCAGACATGCAAACCCCACTCTCTCAGAAGGTACTTATTTTATGCTGGAAATTGGCAGACCCCCACTTCACACTGCCTCTGCCCGACTGCAAATGGTGGTTGACCCACCTGCCTGAGAAAGTCTATCTGCTGAAGTTAGCCATCCCTTCATAGAGAAACCTTCCTAGACTCCAGGTAGGCTGACTGAAGCTGTTCACTGCCCTCCCTCTCCACCTTTTACAGAACAATTCGCTGCAGTGTAATGTAATGCCTGTGGGCAGAGCCGTCCTTGCTCTCAGGACAGGAGAATAGGGTTATCCACAATGCTCAGCCTGAGACACTTGGTAGTATGCATAAGGCAGATGATTGAAATGAGTGCAAGGTTCTAGTAGGTGTCTTGGGCTTTAGTCCTGGTACCTCCACTAATTAGCCTGATGTTTGAATTCTAGGTCTGTTACCTTAACTGTAAATTGAGATGCTTGGTTCAAGCCCTCTCTATAAAAGTGCCTTCCAGGTTTAAGATCAGGTAAGAATGTAACAAGAGCCTCACATGGGAGGGTGCAACTCTTAAAAACACCACTAGGTGGCAGATGGGAAGGAAGCGATCAACGTGCAGAGTGGCTTTTGCTTAGAAAGAAAGAAAGAAAGAAAGAAAGAAAGAAAGAAAGAAAGAAAGAAAGAAAGAAAGAAAGAAAGAAAGAAAGAAAGAAAGAAAGAAAGAAAGAAAGAAAGGAAGGAAGGAAGGAAGGAAGGAAGGAAGGAAGGAAGGAAGAAAGAAAGAAAGAAAGAAAGAAAGAAAGAAAGAAAGAAAGAAAGAAAGGCCGCTGTGTGTCTTTGAGAGCCTTTTCTTGGGAGCCTCCCCCAGGTTCCGCAACCGGTAAAAGATGCCAGTGAAACAATCAATCCGGTCACCTGAGTAGAGCCCAACACAGAAGCATGCGGCAGAAAACCAAGAAGGCCATCTAGAAGACAGAGTGAGCTGAGAGCGGGCTTTTGATACATCTCTTTCTGCTACCACTGTGAGCCTCTGGAAAAGATTTCTTTAGAATCATAAGGGGTTTTGTTTTGGTTTGGTTGGTTGGTTAATCTCGGCTGGGGATAGAACCCAGAGCCTTATGCTTTGAGTCTGAGGTACACCTGCTGCCCAGTCGAGGAATTTTAGTTGCAGAATAAGAGAACTGCTCTGTGAGGCTGGAGAGTTGGCTGATTTCTAGGCTCTGAATTCAATCCCCTGTACTGGATAAGAAAGGGCCAGTGGTGGGGATGGGGCGGGGCGGGAAAGGAGAATGTGAAAATAATTCCTGTGAGCATCCTTCCAGGTGTGGAAACAGAAGCCACCTGCAGGTGGAGCTGTCTCCCGGGATGTTCGTGGAGCGTTTGATGATTCAGTAGAACTTCTGAGATGTTGACAGCACCATGTGAGCAAGATCTTTGGGCTTTTAGCCAAACTCAAACTCAAACCCAAACTTGGTTAAACGCCATGATAGGTAATGTGGACCCAGATTAATAATAGACAAGTTTATGCTGTAGTAAGCATTTTGACCCTGCTATATCAACAATTGGCTATGAGAGGTTCTATTTTTAGCTTATGCTGTATACCTAGCTTGCAATAAGACAAGTTCCTTTAGGAACTCTAACCGACAGGCCCCCTGCCACCACAGGTTACAGTAGCAGAGATGACCACTAAGTGATGGCTCTTCATGTTTTTTGCTCTGACCTAAAAGTGACATATCACATTCCCTCATACCTTACTAGTTTAGTTCCCTCTGGCTGCTTTCCTGCAAGGTGAATGGTGGGCTGGATAACTAGGGGATAGATGGAGTGTTTTCAGAGCAGCGCAGTGCCTGTCATAGTGACAGCATTATGATTGGGGGATGGGGGTGTAGCTCAGTGTTAGCATATGGCATGCACAGAGCCTGCATTCAATCCAGTTCCAAGAAGGAAAAAAAAAAAATCTGATTAACTGAGAGTCACTGCATCTACCAGCCAAGGCCTCTCCAGACTTTCATTGAGGAGCGGTGGTGGCCTGGGGCCAGAGTCCTGTTCACCCCAGGGAGCTATCAACCTATTTTAGGTCTTGTTCTAAATCTTAAGAGCATGTGGTAACCTCTTCCTATCTGCAAATCCACAAAGCCAGCTGCAGCAAACCCTAGAAAGTGTCCTTCTGGCTCTGCTACTGTAAATGATAGGAGCATGCTGCAGCTTCAGAGTAACCCCTTCCCATTCAGGCAGGTGCCCCATTTCCTCTCACCTCGAGAATATGACAAGGGCAGACAAGGGGAACACTCAGACATTTTTTTCCTCTTAAGAAAAAAAAAAGAAAAAGAAAAAGCCGGGCAGTGGTGGTGCATGCCTTTAATCCCAGCGCTTGGGAGGCAGAGGCAGACGGATTTCTGAGTTCAAGACCAGCCTGGTCTACAAAGTGAGTTCCAAGACAGCCAGGGCTACACAGAGAAACCCTGTCTCACCAAAAAAAAAAAAAAAAAAAAAATCCTCCCTTGACTGTTTTCACCTTCAGCCATAGGACTATTCCTGCTCTGTCTTGTTTGAATAAAACTCATTCCTGGAGTCTGAGAACCAGCTGCAAAGGCAGAAGGGGCCGGAAAGCTAAGGAAAGGGCACAGCATGCAGTCTTTTAAGTCCTTATAGACATCACCACATCTGAGAATACAGCAAGACAGGAGAAGAGTCACACTCTAAGGCAGGAGGCAAGTAAAGTCTTGTTAGGCAAAGGAGGCCATGGCCAGCAACGAATTCCTGGTCTTTCTCAAAAATGATTAACATGTCAAACATCAGGTTAAGAAGCAGTGAGTTTTAACTGCTTTGTTTATGCCATAGCCTGTGGAATGCAGGCCAGGGTCACCTGGCGGGCAAGATGGCAGTTACAACTAAGATAGCTATAGTCTGATCAAGTTGGCTCCACCCCCACCCTACCGTCCAGCAAACTACTGGAAAGGGGGTTTCTGAATTTCTCTCCTTACCTTCTTCATCGTTTTTGGGGTGTGTGTGTGTGTGTGTGTGAGAGAGAGAGAGAGAGAGAGAGAGAGAGAGAGAGAGAGAGAAAGACTGAATCTGTATAGTCCAGCTGTTGTCCTGGAAGTCATTATACAAACCAGTCTGATCTCACACTCACGGAGATCCTCCTACCTCTGCCTCCCCAGTACTAGGATTAAAGGCAGGTGCCATCATGCCATGCCTTTTCATCGATTTTTTTTTTTTTTTTTTTTGGACACAGGGTCTTTCAATGATCCTGGAGAATGAGATTGTCATGCCTCAGCATCCTCAGTACTGGGGTTACAGCCCTGTGCCACCAGGCCTCACCCTTCTCTCTTGAGCTCACACCAAGGGCCACCGAGCTTCCCCTGCTAAAGTCACCAGAGCCTCTACTCCTTGGTCCATTCCTTACTGAGTAGGACAATGATGGTCAGGATGCTGCCCTATCCCATGGCCCTTGCTCTTCCTGGTCCTCCTCTCAGGTTTACTGTCTGTTTCTTCATCATAGTTCTGCCTCCACTACACAAGTCCCTGTATCCGTCCTCTCCTCTGAAACTCTACTTGCTCAGTGCCTTCCCCAGAAAGAGCTGGATTTCCTTTTACATCCTGTTGGCTTACAAACATATGTCTTAGGAGCCAGTATCCAACTTACTGGCTCACTGGAGTTTGGCTGGGTCATATAGATATGCACACACATTACACACACACACACACACAGCTCTGTAGGCATTGCCTCCCTGACATCTCCATTGAACATGTGCCTGAAACATTCTGGAAGCCCAAATGCCTGCTTCCCCCATTGTATTAGCCAGACCCTGCATCGTTGTGACAAAAAATGCCTAGTATGAACACCGTAAGGAAGGAATGGTGTGCCTTGGCTCACAGTTTCAGTACACAGCACTTGTCTCTGGTGATTGTGAGCTGAACATCAAGACAGTAGAGCACGTAGTGGAGCCTAATCACCTCATGGTGGAAGGAATCAGCAAAAGGAAAGGAAGGCAGGCAACAGGGCAAGATACACTCCTCCCACCCCCAGATACAGCCTATGCATGCACATAACACATCCTATATATTCAGTACCCTAGCTTAGTCACCCAGCACAAAAAGCTGTATACATTGTTCACCATGGTGGCTGGAGGGCTACCTGAGAGCAACAGTTCTAAGTGACTAGTCACCATGACCAAAGATGTTTCAAACACCTATCACTAGCCTGAAAAGATCTAAATTCAAAATTCAGCCAGCTGCAATAGTGTATCCCTGTGATGCTAGCCCTCAAGAGGCAGGAGAAGAGAGTGCTACAAGTTCAAGGCTAGCCTGGGTTACATGGTATCAGGTCATCCAGGGCCACATAGCAAGACCAGTCTACACACACACACACACACACACACACACACACACACTTTCAAGCATCATAAGCTGGCAAATGTATTTCTTTCTTTAAAAAAAAAATCCCATAGGGGCCGGACATGGTGGCTCACACCTTTAATCCCAGCACTTGGGAGGCAGTGGCAGGCAAATTTCTGAGTTCGAGGCCAGCCTGGTCTACAAAGTGACTTCCAGGACAGCCAGGGCTATACAGAGAAACCCTGTCTCAAAATAAATAAATAAGTAAATAAACAAATACATACATACATACATAAAATAAAGTAAAATAAAATAAAATCCTATAGGGTTTTAACCAATACAGTGTCACTATGTCCTTGCCCTTCCTGCCTAGAACATAACTGCTCATCTGATCAGCCTTAGACTCTGGGCTTCCCAAACAGGGCACTCTGATTTCTATGCAGCAGCAGAGGCAGCAGGAGCTAGGATTCTGCTTCAACACTTCCCCATCTGAAGGACATCTTCAATTCGGCCTTGATGAGCCACGAGTGATAAATAAGAGATTCCTCCCTCAGGGGCTGGTCGATGAAGGAAAAGTCAGCCACAAGATCCATGTGCAGATTCACACAGCAAAGATCTGCCGTGTTTCAAACAGGAATACAGCTTAGCAGCTGCAGGGAAGAAAACCTATTTTTAATCACTGAGAAGCGTGGACACCGATAGGAGCAGAAACCTCGGATATTGCTGGGTTCAGGAGCAGAGGGAATACGGTAGACAGGACAGGGTCAGATTCAGGTAAGTTGGCCCAGCGAAGTCCCCAGAGATGGGAGGAGGAACTTTGGGAAAACCAGAGATGCCTGAAAGCACCTGGTCACTGAGGAGGGGGCGGGGCTGCGCCGCCTGGCTCTTCTCGGAGACAGACTCGATTAGAGAACGTGAGCCAGCGCCAGCCAGCGAGCTCAGGGAGTTGGGGGTGGGAAGATGAGAAGAAGCACAAACCCATCTGTCCTGGATTTAGGGGCTCACAGCTTTCCACGACTCAGCGAACACGTTTCATGACTGAGAAAGGGCTCTCAACTCCCCCATATAAGCTCCAGAGGCTATTTACTTCCAGCAGGCTGGGAAAGAAAATGTGTTTGTAGAGGGCATCCGGAGAGATTGAGAGGGAGGGCACACTGCTAGAGTCAAGGACAGTAGTACTCCACCCTCTTGACTTAGATTTCTGATACCTTGGAATTCCCAATATAGCTCCAAGGTTTAATATTTCAGGTAAATGTAATTTGCCCCCAGTGTAATTCTACTTTTGGAATTGTTCCTGTTTCTCAGATAAGAGCATACATGTGAAAGAATTATCCTCTCCCAGATGTCGGATACTTGTATTTGGGCTGGAAAAATCTGTGAGTGTTCATAAGTGTGTATTAAAGAGCGCTGTCCTTTGAATGTGGCATGGCCCTAGCCAGCCATATTGAAATTAGAAGAGCTATAATCACCAGTACCAGACCCTGGAAAGATTGAGCCTGCTAAGAGTCTCCCATGGGAAGTGAGGGAGAGCCCAGCAGACACAAAATGTCTCTCCCCTCACGTACAACTGCTGAAAGGAGGGAAGCTCTTCTTCAAAAGTATAGCTGCTAGTAAGTCCCCCATGTTCCTGTCCCAATTAAAAACTATTGGTTCACCAGGCTAGACTTGGGGTTGAATGGCTCCTTTTGTCTGTCAGTGCCTTGCTGGGGGCCAGTAAACATTTTTTTAGTTTCTTCCCAGCAAACGCCACATGTTGTAGTTGTTCAGGGAGATGACTTGGAGATTCTGGGACCAACCTTATGGTGAGTAAGATGAGATTATGACAGCCTGGATGGGCAAAGGAGCAGAGCAGGTGGAGTTAGTAATTCTAAACACAAGTAAAGGCTGAGCGAAAGGTCATCCTGTCCCCTGGGTAAATCTGTTATTTTCTCAGGAACCTCAGCCTGACTTCAGAGCTTTGTGCTAGAGATGGAGATAGCCAGTCCTGGGAGGAGGCAGAACAAAAGCTCACGCTCCTCCCCTCCCTTCCCCCATCCCCTCAGCTTGCGATGCCGAAGCAGATCCATCATGAATCCCTGCCTGGGGAGGAGGGGCAGATGGGCTCGCTTTAGTTCAGGTTATTCCTAAAATGATTAAAGCGCTCTTCTCACATTGGCGACTCGCAGCCTGTGTGTAATCCTGTCATCCGACTGTCCCTCTGATTCCCCACAGAGGACCCTTTGAGCACCGGGGACTCAACACCTCCACCAAGTTGTGGGCGGGTCCGTTCTTGGCACAAAAGAGGCTCTTTTGCTGAACTATGGCTGCTGCGGCGAGGCTATTTCTGGGCTCGCTTTCTCTTCCTGGTGATGAAAACAAGCACGTCCACCCAGTAAATAAAGGCGAAGCCAATGAAAGCAGCTGTATTTCAAGGAGAGCCGGGGACAAGCCAGAGAATAAATGAACAGATCTAGTGACAAAATGTCCATTCATTGGCTTCGCCCGGCAAACATTTACTGAAGGCATCTGTGCACCCGGCACTCTACTGAATGCTGGAGAGACACAAAGATGCCCTTGAGAACGGTGACCACCGCCTCTCCTCCAATGGAATGGGATTCATATTAACCAAACACAGCACCTGAAAGAACGAGGGCTATGTGGGATGTTTGAATCATCTGCGAAACATGAATGAATTCCACAAGTGATGTTCAGCATCTGCTCAAAGGGTCTTATTTGTAATCCCAGTCCATAACAAGTGACAATCAAGCTCACTGATTCTAATGATAATTGTATGTAGTTTTATTCAGAAACCCACTCTTTGATAGGCAAGTAGCCGGGCAGTAGTCAATCCTACAATTATTGATGTCCCGCTGTGTGGGGAGGCCACCAGGGAGCACAACAGAATGAGGTAGACAAAGCTATTTTTAGAGAAAGAAAAAGAGAAGCAAATAACTACAGTACAACTCAGCAAAGGCTAGACATGAGCAGAGTGACTTAGGCTCTTGGAGTGAGCACAGCGAAGTATGAGGGCTTCCTGAAAGCAGCTAAGTCAAAGCCAAGGGTGTGGGTGAGTCAAAAGAATAGAAAAGGGAGCAAAAGCTTCCAAGAAGCCAATCTCGGTGACGCAGGGGGATCAGAAGGTAGAGGCATCACTGAACCATAGTTAGGGACACAGAATGGAGTGGAGAAGAAGCCTTTATAGAAGCCAGGAAAACCGCAATGGAAGGGGGTGGGGGAGGGCAGAACTTAACTCAGTAAAATGTTCTCACTTGACTGACCTCTAGAAAACCTGTTGGCTGAGTGTCCGGGGCTCCCACTCAGTCAGGCCACCTTATCTTAGGAAGGAAGGAGATTCTGGCACCTGCTACCACGTGGAAGAACCTTGAGTTCATTATACAAAGTGAAGTAAGCCACACAGAAAGGGATAGCTGCTGGGGCGTGTATCTCAATGGTAAGAGTGCTTGCCTGACATGCGCAAGGCCCTTGCTTGATCCTCAGAACCACAAAGCCTAATAAAGAAGAAGAAAAGTGCAAAGGGCTGGCATATCTTGTATGAGACATACAGAGTCATCAGGTTTCTAGAAACAGACAGTAGCATGGGAGTTGTCCAGCCAGAAAGAAAGGTGACTAAACACTCCGTGGCTTTAGATTTGTGACATCAGTATGTTCTGGAGGTGGATGGTGCTGGTACTAGCACAGTAGTACATTTCGATATGTGTATTTTACCACAATTAAAAATAAGAAATTTAAGGCTGAAGAGATGGGTTAGCAGCTAAATGCCTTAGCTGTTCTTGCAGAAGACTGGGTTTTTATTACCAGCCACTACACAGCAGCTCATAACTATGGTAACTTCAATTCCAGAGAATTCCATGTCCCCCTTCTTACCACTAAGAGCACTGCATAGACACAATGTGGGCAAAACAGTCCATACATGTAATATAAAATAAATCTTTAAAAAATTGTAAGTTAGCCAGGCGTGCGGTGGCACATGCTTTTAATCTCAGTCCTTGGGATGCAGAGGCAGGTGGATCTCTGAGAATTCTAGGTCAGCCTGGTCTACAGAGTGAACTCTAGGACAGCCAGGGCTACACAGAGAAACCCTGTCTGGAAAACAAAACAAAACAAAACAAAACAAAGCAAACAAACCAAAAACCCACAAGTTGGCAATTACATGCTCTGTGACAAACACTATTATCAGACCCTCTCTGGAATGTCTAGGCCTCAGAGCAACCACCTGAGGGAGATGTACACACAGAGCTTCAGTTCTCAGCCTGTGGGTGGTAATCCCTTTGACAACACGAGGGTTAGAAAGGTTGAGAACCAGTGATGTGCAGGAGTAGAATAGGTTAAGAAACTTGCCCCTGGACCCTCACAGGTGAGTAGGGAGTCCGCCCTGGGATTCCTGACATAAAGCTGAGCTCCTTATAATTATAAATTATTCACATTTATATACTTTATAATATCTGGGGCTTGGAAACTGAAGTAACAAGGGGTCATGTGTTTTTCCTGGCCCTGAAGACTCAGGCACCCAGGTCCTGGTCTCCAAGCTGTGCTTCCTCCTTGTTCTCGCATGTTAGGCTGCTCCAGAAAGCAGAATAAAGGCCAGCAGAAGACTCCAAGAGACAGGTACAGTCAGAGAAAGACAGGGTCACCTTGCTACTACCACCTTGGGACTCAAAGAGTGGCTGGCTTTCAAGGACTACCATCTCTTTACAACTGGGAATTTAGATGAGAAGTCTGAGGCCCCAGAGCTCTAGATCTTAGGGCACCCACTGACTCTTGAAGGTGAGTCTCAAGTCTTTGTGAGCCTTGCCTCCTATGGTTTGTATGTGTCTTTCCTGTATTGGAAACAGCGTTTTAGTGTTTTGTTTTGTTTTTTTAATAACATTTTAATTTATTGTGTATGTGTGTGTAGGCACACTGTGGCACACATGTAAACACCAGAGGTCAACTCTGTGGGTGCATTTCCCCTTCTGCTGTGTGAGTTCCAGGGAGGGAGCACAAACCATCAGACTTAGGTGGAAGTGCCTTTATCCACTGCGTTTTTTCCCCCAGACCCATGTCTTGGAAACATGACTCCAATAGTGTTGAGAGGTAGAATCTTAAAGGGGTGCTTAGGCCATAAAGCTTAATTGTTCTCAATTGAGTAGATTCTATACAAAAAGAGAAATTCAGATCTAACCTCTCCCACTGAAATACTGGAATACAAACACACACACACACACACACATACACACACACCTACCTTGTCTTTCCTGTCTTGCTTTCTATCTTCCACTTCTTGTCAGGGAATGATGTAAGAAAAAAAGCCCTCGCTAGATATGGCCACTCAATCTTGGACTTCCCAGCCTTCAGAATCATGAACCAAATCAATTTCTGTTCATTATGATCATCCAGGATGGTATCCATTACAAGAGCATAAAATGGAATAAGATAATGCTATTTGAAAGTAAGCTTTAGTGGATGGCCACATAGCTCATCAGTAGAAGGCTTGCCCTAGGCTCGCTCCATAGTACTACAAAAGGATCCCTCAGACCCAGGGATGTCACTGTGAGGTTTAGTCTACCTTTCCATCCTGTGAACCACTTATTGATAGAGGTAAGTATAGTCTTAAGATTTCCAGCAGGAACCAGTACCCTCAGAGCTCCTTGGAACTATACCACCAATCAAAGAAAACACATGGCAGAACTTGTAGCTCTAGCTATATATGTAGCAGAGGATGGCCTAGTTGGTCACCAATGGGAGGAGAGGCCCTGGGTCCTGTGAAGGTTCTATGCACCAGTATAGGGGAAGGCCAGGACCAGGAATGGGAGTGGGTTGGGGAGCAGGGGGAGGTGGGAGGGGATAGGGGATTTTTGGAGGGGAAACTAGGAAGGGGGATAACATTTGAAATGTAAATAAAGAACATACCTAATAAAAGAAGATTTCCAGCAGGGGGCTGGAGAGATGCCCCAGTGGTTAAGAGCACTGACTGCTCTTCCAGAGGTCCTGAGTTCAGTTCTGTAATAGAACTCAATGACCCAATGATGTGTGTCTGGTGTGTCTGAAGACAGCAACAGTGTACTCATGTACATAAAATAAACCTTAAAAACAATAAAAAAATTTTTTTCAGCTGGAAGCCCACAGTGAATGCTTCCTGTGAGGACAGAGACAGGCTCTACAGTGGCTGCAGCCGATACCCTGCTTTTCTCACTCCCTGGTACAAACATGACTGGCACACATGTGCCCTCTCCTGCAGAGTCGTGTTGTGGTCAGGAGCACTGCCCATTCTGAGAGCTGGTTTTTTTTTTCTGCTGTCTCTCTCAAGTTCAAAGCTAGACATACACAAATCTAGGTTGGCATTAAGCTCTCTGTTTACTTATTACTTAGTACAACCAATTTACTAACAAATAGGACTCGAAATAACTTAGTATTTAGTATTAGACTACTTAAGTATTCTCCCAAAAGGATACATAAAGATAAAAGAGTAACTATTCAAAACAAATGCAGGGCAGTGGTGGTGAGAACACCAGACATACATAATCTGGAATGAAGTGAGGCTTGGTGGCACAGGCCTTTAAATCCAGCACTCAGGAGGCAGAGGCAGGTGGATGGATCTCTATGAGTCTGAGGCTAGCCTGCTCTACCTATTGTGTTCTAGGTCAGCCAGGGCAAGACCTTGTCTCAAGAAAAGGAAACCTAGAGTGTCACAGTTACAAAAATACCAGTAAGACTAAGGTGAGTGTGTGAGAGAGAAGGTGGGCGTGATGTGACAGACAGAAACAGGGATGACCTCTTGACCTTTGAAAATCAGCACTTTTGCTAAGGGCACTTGGTCCCAGGTGCCCTCGTCCAGCAGAACCATGAACATCTTTGTGTGGCCATTTCCTCTACTTCATGGCAAAAGGTGAAGGCAGAACAAGATAAAGGCAAGCTTGGCTGTGAATAGAATTAGCAAGCCCTTGTGCAAGTGGGCCCAGGCATGGGAGGCATAGGTTATTGCAATTTTAAACTCAGAAGAAGCTGAATGGCTGTCTGGTCAAAACAGACACACACACACACACACACACACACACACACACACACAAAAACCCTCAAATATTGAATGCCATAGATTATGGCAATACCTACTTTAAACCAATTTAATATCTGGAGCTAGATATGGTGGTATGCTGGTTGATTTTTATCAACCTGACACAAACCTAGATGTAGCCAGGAAGAGGGAATCTCAGCTGAAGAACTGCCTCCATCACCCTGTCCAGTGGGGTCATTGTCTTGATTAATGATTGGTGTAGGAGGGCACAGATCACTGTGGTGGTGCCACTCCTGGGCAGGTGATCCTGGGTGGTGAGAGTAAACCGAGAGTTGTAAAGATGTCTCAGCAATTAAGAGCTTTGGCTGCTGGTCCAAAGAGCCTGGGTTCAAGTCTCAGTACCCATTTGATGCACAGACATACATGCAGACACATACACATAAACTAACTAAATAAATAAACGAGAGGAGCACAAACAGGCTGAGCAAACCATGAGGAACAAGCCTGTAAGCAGTGTTCCTCCGTGGCCTGCCTCCACTGTCCTGCTTTGAGTTTCTCCCTCGATTTCTCTCATTTAACCGTGACTGAGGATATGTAGTCCAAATAAACCCTTCCCCTCATCCCAGTCCTGATTAGTTTTATGTCAACTTGACACAGGCTATAATTATCCGAAAGAAGGAAACTTCAGTTGAGAAAATGCCTCTATAAGATCCAGCTATAAGGCATTTTCTTAATTAGTGATTGGTGGGGAAGGACCCAGTCCATGCTGGGTGGTACCATCCCTGGGCAAGGTGATCCTGGGTTCTATAAGAAAGCAGTCTGTGCAAGCCATGAGAAGGAAGCCAGTAAGAGGCACTCCTCCATGGCCTCCCGGTCCCTGCCCTGCATGACTTTCTTCACTGTTGGACCACGATGTGGAAGTGTAAGCCAAATAACCCCTCTCCTCTCTAACTTTGCTTTTGCTTGGTCATGGTGTTTATCATATCAATAAAAACCACAACTAGGGTGTGACACTCCCCAGTTGCTTTTGGTCAGTGTTTTTATGACAGCAATAAAAAATAAACTAAGATAGGTCGCAAGCCTGTAATCCCAGCACTGGGGGCTAAGGCAGGAAGCTAGGTCTTTCAGGTTAGCTTGGGGTACATCGTAAAAGCCTATTTAAATAATGGATGAAACAAAACAGAACAAATCTCAAACCAACCAACCAACCCATTAACATCACAGTATCTCCTATTGCTGGAGAGAGCAAAGTAACAGCAATAGAATGTGAAGTACAATAAGACAACATGCTGACCTTCTTCCTCCGGCCAGTTACCCCAAATCAAAAGGTGAATAATTATAAGATAGGGGGCAGGCAAAGTTTGAATACTACTCAGGGAACAAGTGTTCAACCCCAGAGTAAGCACCACTCATGAAGGTGAGGGGCATGAAAGAACACAGGATGCAAAAGGTCAGAGAGGTGAAAGAAGGTTCCACCTTTAATGTGTTGCCACACTCCTGTAACGGCAGCCTGGGCTCTTGCAGGGTCAGCCTTGGAAGAGTTCACCGTGGCACTAGTGCAGCTTGTCCCCACAGCTCCTCTGTGGGGTGAGAAAGGAGGTGGGAAGCACATTACTAGTCCCAGTCGCAGGGAGCCTTATGTAGGTGGGTGGCCTGTCCAAGGTGGAAAGTCTGTGAGAGACTGAGAAAGCCAGCTGGGTGTGCTGCTCCTTGGAGTGAATCATGCAGCTTCTTGCTGTGTTCTAAAATCAATTTGGCATGGTAAAAGTAGTAGCCAGCTCAGGAGCCTTTGTTCCTAGGTGTGAGTGGTGGTGATCTTGACAACGGCTCTGTGTTTTGGGAAGTAGACACACCTTTGACCTTTTGTGTGGTATTTCTGTGCTGTGGGAAACATAGAGAAATCCAGAGGAAAGACTTTATAGCATTGAAAAGTAATTTTTTTTTTTTGAGATAGGATTTTGGTATATAGTCCAGACTGGTGTCAATCTTAGGATCCTTCTGCCTCAGTCTTCCGAGTGCTGAAATTACAGGCATGTACCACAATGCTTGGCTAAAGGATGATGGTAAGCACTGTTTAGTTTTTCCAACAGGTCTTCAGAGGCAGTCTCCTTATTGAGGCTCTTACAAAGATTAAAGGTGCTGAGTTCTATCCTCTTCTCAGACTCAGTCACTTCTTTTCCCTGGTTCAGGTGGTCTGGGGTCATTTGGAGAGAGAAATAAAGAGACCAGAAAACTGAGATGAGGAAAAGAAGGAAAATGGGGTGGGGGTTGGGGATGCAGTTGGAATGATGTCAATACTCAGTGTCAGTGTGACTCAGATAGCACTGATGGCACCTTCTCTAACAAGTCATCATAGACACTTTTTGTTATAGTGCCATCAAAATCATCTGAACCCTTTAATTACTTGGGCCCACTACACTATTGAGCAGAGAAATGAGGAAGGTATGAGAAAGAATAAAGCTCTGATTTTAAAAAAGCCCTAAAGAATATGAAAATAAATAGGCAGGACTGATATGAGCCACAGCCCTGCGAAATTCTACTTTTCTAATACAACACCTCAGTTGCAGTGTGAGGTCAGGAGAGTCGAGATATTTGGTTTGGTCACTGCTGCCTTGCTGGAACATAGGACAGAGACCAACACCTGGTGAATATTTGTTAGGTGAATTCTATGTGTCACGATGACTTACACATGGCTGGCTAGAAGACAGCACTTTGAAAGCTTCAATTTTACAATGTCAACCAGATCTTTCCCCTTTGTCCATTCAGGAGGGAACCAGTACGGTATAAATCAAATACGAGTCTATTTTCTATTGATATGATTGAACATCACAGACTGGATATATCTTCATGAAAAGAGGGTTATTGGGTTCATAGTTCTGAAGGCTGGGCATCCTAAAGCATGGTACAAGCATCTCTGTTCAACAGTAGACAAAGGCCTTGTGCTCTGTCTCACACACCAAGGATATCATATGGCAAGACAGAAAAAGAATGTCACTTCATGTCTCTTCCTCTTCTTAAAAAGTCACCAATTTCATTGTGGGACTCCCACTCTCATGACTGAACTTGGAGTCCTCCTCAGAGGATTCATCTTCAAATAATTGTCAACAATTTGTGATCTAGTCTTCCTGTGAGTGTTGGAAGGATGTTTAGCCTAATAGAATTGTGCTTGGTCCTGAGCCTGGAATCACAGCAGCTTGTGGGCATTATGAGCAAGTCTCAACTCCCAGTCTTTACTTCCTGGGGTCGCTGATCATGATAAAAACTGTGTCTGAGCAGTATACTTTAAAGACAGTATAGGCACTAGGTTTTCTCTCTCAGGTACAGCATGGTTCAAATAGGTTTCCAGAATACAAGCATGTGTGCTACACAGGAACAAATTCCTAGTAATGGAATTCAGATCATTTGATTACTGAATGAGGAAATTAATATTAATCAAAGGAACTCCTAACTGTACTTCAAATTACAACAGAGCCATGGTTCTCCTCTCAATTTCTGAAGTAGCTTGATAATTTTGAACTTTAAAAAGTGTTGGTGAAAGGAACATTATTCTCATAATGTATTCACAACATCTGGTTTGTTAACTATTGTAATCATTGAAAACAGAGATAATACTGAAGATGGTTTATCTTCAGATTTTCATTTATGGATAAAGATAAACAATTTTTGGTAAGATGAAATAAATAAAAAGCCCAATGAGATGGAAATTTATTCGATGAATAGATGTGTTGGTTTATTTTCTGTCTATAAAATGGCTGGGCGTTTTATTCAGAAAAGAGGTTTATTTAGCTCACAGTCTGGAGGTCTGAGAATATGCTGCCTGCAACTGAACAGCTCTAGTGAGGACTCTCTGAGTAAACAGCATAGCTAGTGACACCTTGTTGGGAATATGATCAACTGATAACACAGGAAACCCGAGAGCTTCAAGGGCTAGACTCATATATTACAACTTGTGCTCAGGGGAAACTAACTGGGGTCCCTAGAGAATTAGTCTCTTCTGTGTTCAAGGCTCCCAGTGACTACTCAATTTACACCGGGCCTCATCCCTTAAAGATTCCCTCACCTGAATATCAGGCATCGGGCACATAAGCCTTTGGAACACACATTCAAACTGTATCCAAATAGCAGCAAACAGAGATGCTCCAGTAGGACACTCCTGTCACATTGAAAGCCTGGGAGGGCCCATGAACAGTTGTAAGCAGCTGTGAGAACAGGGGTATCTCCAGAGCTTGGAGACATTCAATATGAGTCTTTCAAAAGATGATCCAAAGAATCCTCCAGTGCTAGGTGGGAAGAAGACTGAAGGGGAATCTCCGGTCAGAAGCACAACACCTGACTTTATCATTCAACTTACCCAGGAATAGAAGCCACAGACAGTGACCCCATGAAAGCCCAAGTCACTCATGCACATCTCTCTAAGTAGAGGAGCCCAGCAGGAATTCGGGGTACAAAAATGTTAGAGAGGCCTGGGAACCCACTATGTTGAGGACTACATAAATATCCTTCCCTGTTGGACACTGGCAAAAGGCCAGGGTCTCCAACACAAGTTACTTTTCCCATTCATCATTGTAAGAGGGAAGAGCTTTCTTGAGTTGATTGCTCAAGTTTCCTGAGCCCATGTTCTAGGCATATTTTGATCCAGACAACCGAGACCCACACCGGGGCCCATCCATCAACCTTTTGTGCTACCACAGTTCCATAACAAAAGAGTGACTTAGAACTGTGACACATCACTTCTGTGGATGATGGGCGGAGTTTATGTATCCTTCCCAGCAGTAGCAGAGAAGGTAGAAAGACTCTCTCTGAAAGTCTCTGGTAAAATTGTATTCATTTCATTCCCAGGCTTGCTACATCATTGCATAGCTCCCAGAATTGGGCCTCACTGGGGCATTGAGGGAATGAAAAAAAGACAGACTGATGAAATGACAGACATGTAGACAGAAGAGTTGGGAGCAGGTGGACTGGATTTCTTGATGGAATAGCTGCAGCAGCCTAGAAACACAATGTGCTTGTTATATACAGTTGAAGACAGAGGTGGGGTAATTGCATATTAGCTGAATATGGAGGCAGGATTTATGATATACAGCTGAATCAAGAAGGCAGGTTTTGCTCATCTCTGTAGGTGTAGTCTCTGTAGGGGAGCAGTCTTCAGGCAATTAACATTGTGTGGTGGCAAAGCTTTGGGAAATATTTTCTGCATGCACTGCCAACATCCACACATGGAACAGGGGTAAAGTTTGGCATTTCCCTGAGCCTCACCCAGGTAAGACTTTGCCACTCCCATGGGACTGAGACACTAGGGTCCTTGACATGGCCAGCTCATGTCTACACACATCCACTCAGGACTTGACACGCTCAGGGCTTCCTCCATTCCCCACACAGGCTGGCGTGGTTCACTGTCTGCTACAGGGAGAACAACAGAGCAGCTGTCGTGAGTTTTCTTGCCATGAGGCACAATCTGGGGTTTGCAGTGTCTCTCTGTTGGCCATAACAAATCCGGTTTCTTCACGTCCCTGCTTGTAAGGCTGCGTGGCTCTGCAGCTGGCCCTTTCTGACAAGTCTTTTCCTATTCTGTTGCTGGTGAATTTGCTTCTTTTACAAAAAAAAAAAAAGAAAAAAGCATATTTCTCTTAATAGAGGTCCTGCGTTGAGTGTCACAGTATTTTTCTTTATAGTTTTCCCTTTAGTTTCTCGAGCAGAATTTAGCCACAGCCGTGCCCCCAATGATTTTTCATCAAAAATGAGGCACATGGCAGACACTGATCCATGAGCAGCTTTGCTCCCTATTATTTTTTTTAAGAAAGTGTGTATGCTGAACACACACCAAAGTCTCCCCCACCCCCACCCTACAACAACCTACTGGGAGTGTTTACTTTTATTAAATAATATAAGTCTTCCAGAGATGACTTAAAGACATGGGAGGATGACTGTGGGCCCTTTGCAAATCTTACTCTCTCTATAAAAAGCCTTGAGCTCCCAAGGATTTTCATGTCCTGTGTGTGGGCATCTTGGGACCAGTTTCAAGGGAGTGATCGTATGTTCACAGTGGTGTGACTATCTTGCAAAACTGAAACTCTTTGAGTATTAAATAACCCTCGTTTGCCCTCTGCCATCCCTGGGGACCCCCATTCTACCGTGTCTCTCTGTCTTTGACTCCTCTGTCTAACACCTATGAATGGAACCACACAGCCTTGTCTTATAATCACAGGCTGTTTTCTCTTAATCTAGTGGCCTCAGGATTAGCTCTTGAATAAGAACTTCTTTTAAAAGCCTGGGTGATATTTCATCACATATGCAGACAGACCATGCTGTCTATCTAGTTACCTACCCATGACCACTCAAGGTGCTTTCGTCTTTTGGTTCTTGTGGACTACGCTGCCATGAACATGCGTATCTGAACAGACAACTCTTTGGGATCCTGTTCTCAATTCTCCTCCTCTTCTTTCACTTTTTTGGCACACTTTTAATTAAAATATGTTGTAGAGAATATTTAGTCTCATATGAGAGTATCTACCTCCCCCCCCCAAGACACAAAACCTTTATATTTTTGATAAGCCTTTAAAGCATTAGAACTGGACAGATATCTACCCTCTAAGCTATTAGTATCTACTTCTCTATCAATAATCCTGAGTTATGACTTGCCATGTTTCATCTGGGTCACTCTTGACTCCAATTGACCAGCCTTCATGGCTATGTTTCCATGATTTACGTACCCCACTGCATCTTCTCCTCTCTCTATTTTCTTTTCCTGGTTCTGCCCCAGACCCCAAGCCCAGGGAACTCAAACTCTCTTCTGCCCAGCTATAGGCTGTAGGCATCCTTATTGACCAGTCAGAGTTGACTTGGGGGGGCAAGGTTACATAACATTACTTGGTCTGTGTGAGGATCTCTCATCCCTGAGGTAACCAGTGCCAGTGTTTAGCATTACAACATGTACTTAAATTAAGGAGCAAGGTCTTGCAATGGGACTCAATGCCCTCTTCTGGTGTGTTTGAAGAGAGCAACAGTGTACTGAGGAGCAAGGTGTGCACAACAAAGGCAGATAAGTGTGAGAATTTGTAGACCTACACCTTCCGGTACAGAATTCAGCACTGCAATACATAACAACAGATCAAACCTCCACAGAATATGCATACCAGACTAAACCTTCTAATATGTTTCCTTTTCAAAAAGCTACTTTAAAAGGAGCAACAAATTCTCTCAGATAGCCTCTAAATGGAAAGAAAATTTTTTTTCTGGGCAATGGTGGCACACACCTTTGATCCCAGTACCTGGGTGGCAGAGGCAGGTGGATTTCTGAGTTTGAGGCCAGCCTGGTCTACAGAGTGAGTTCCAGGACAGCCAGAGCTACACAGAGAAACCCTGTCTCAAAAAACCAAAACAATACAAATAAAATAAAATAAAATTTAAACCATGCTGTGCCTATGAGTAGCCACCAATTGGGAAATGAAGCAGAAACTGATTTGCTGAGAGGTTCTGGTGCATGCTCACTAGGGCAAAGGGCAGAGGGGTTAGCGTGTATGTATATTATCATTTTATTTAAGTGACAAGCAAAGTTCTGTGGTAGATTTTGGAGAGACCGTGAGCTCTGGAGACACTGCCAAACAGCAGTTGCTCGTGGAACAATGTGGGTGGCAGCCTACGGTCACACTGATACTACAGCAATCTGCCTCCTTCACTTAAAATGGCTCCCCCATTCTGTCTTCTGCTGTGTACTCTACCATTTAAAAATGGATCCATTTTCACACTGACGGCTTTCACAGACAGCACCTTACACAGGCAGGCTGTCTGAGTTCTAGCATGCCTCCGTTTGAGTACTTCTGGTTCTTGTGTTCTTCCCAGGACGACTCTGTACTATGGAAATGCAGTTTACTAGGCTGCAGTGTGAACAATTCTGTGCTTCTCTGTGCTCCAGGTTTAAAGAATCTAAAAAAAAAAAAGCTTTGCTAGGGATTGGAGGAGGGGAGGGGAGGCAGCCCTTGAAAGGAACCGGGTGCCCTGGAAAATCAGGGGTTCCCCTCCTCCTGCTGATTTGCTTGACAAGGAAGACAACCCTCTTTTGTGAAAGGCTTGATGACTGGATGTAGGTTCTTAAAATTCAAATTCATGAGCACTGGCCATGGGAAAACACCCAGCCCCGATGAGAAACAAAGACCAAGGTGCAGGCGCCCGCATGCTTTTGCTGCATTCAAGATGCGGAATTTTCTCTGCAGATCCCAGTCTTTTGTTGCCTAAGTGGCTGATCCCTACAGAACCCCACTGCAGCAGGAGGTCAGGGGGCTCGGAGCCCCCCACCCAAGTAGCGCCTTCATTCTAGAGCTCTGGACAGTGCTGTGCAGCACAATAGCTACTGTTTTCTATGAGGGAAGGGGAAAAAGGAGAGAATCAGAGGGTGAACCTCGGGCAGGCTGACGGGAGACAGCCCAGGAGCCCTTTCCTAGTGCCCACCCGCGGCTACTATATGTGGCTGCAATCCCTTTCTAGGTCCAATTCTCTGGGCATTTGGCTCTTTTACATAAATGTTAGAATGACAACTTCCCAATATTTCTAAAATTTCTAGCAATGAGAAGGGCGGACAGGGTGGGGGAAGAAATAACCAGGGACCTGCAGCCTTAGCAGTCTTCCTTTCAATTCCTGTTCATTCAGTGGCAAAATGTGTGTTGCCTAGGAAACCGCATACATCTCGGCTGTGGGGGTGGTGAACTGCACTTAAAGTGGTGAATATAGGCTAGCTATGGGCAAAAATCCTGAACTAATGTCCTGTGATTTAAAAAAAAATGGATCAAAATACATTTTTTCATTAAGAAAACAACATTTTTGAATTTTACCTCGTATTTATGAAAAAAAAATCTCCATTCTATCCAACCTCTTCAGTTGCTTAAAACAATGACCCTTTGTGTACAATAAATGCACAGTTGGGGACTTGCCCTTGAAAATAATCCGACCTTTGTAAAAGCACGTATCATTGTGGCAGTTTAGGTCCCTCCCTGTATGAAACAAATGCTGGTTTTGATTTTGCACAGAGACGCTTCTGCACCTGTCTTTTGAAAATTAATGCATCATTAAACTTAATTGGTATGTAAAGATCATGAAATACATTGCCTTAAATTTTTCAGGTCCGGTGTTGACATAGAGGGAGAGGAATCTAATATTAAAGGGCAAAAACAAAGGCTGGGCACCTATCTGATTTTGCTTCCTAGGAGCTTTTCCTTCGAGTTATATGAAATAAGCCCCCACCCCTTTTAAGTTCCAAGATGAATGTAAAGCCTTTAGGGAAAGACGAGGCTGTTATCCATATTTCACACACACACACACACACACACACACACACCCTGCCGCTCTTTGTAAAAATTTAAAATGCCAGAGACAAGTCCTGTGGGGACAATAAGGTAAAATGCATGAAAGGAAAGCTGATCCCGGACCAACAGGCTGGATCCCGGGCGGTCCAGGTTTCAGGGTGATTTCCAGTCACGCTGTTGCAAACTTCTTCCGCTAAGAGAAATCCGAGAGCGAAGGCCTTTTCATGTAGAGAATCATAGATTTTTTAATCAGCTGCCTTGCAAAGATCTGGCTCTGAAACAGAAGCTGAGCGAGGAACCCATTAGGTTAGAGAGGCAGGCTCAGATTACTGGGTTTAGAGTTGAGCCCCCGGGGCTCTGGGATTGCTCCTCAGCTCCTCAGGGGGGACCGCTGCACAGCGGCATCTATAATCGTAGTGCTGGTGACACCTTCTCGGTGTTACTTCCAGGTCAACTGAGCACCGCAGCAGTCATCCTTCAATGGCCCTTTTGGCTCCGAATGTAGCCACCTTCCCTGAAAGCTTGGGTGCCCTTCAGACAGTCTGAGCCCTGTCATTAACTCGCTGTGTGACCTTGGGAAGTATTCTCTCTTCATGCTTCTACATCTGTATTAAGACCGGAGAGAAAATTCAAAATCAGGACCTGTGTCCTTGGAACCCTGTTACTGGGCATGTGGGCACACCTTCACTGTTCTTGTCTCTCTCTTCTCAATCCACCCTGAACTGAACACCGGCAACCATATCTGGCGAACTCTGGCCATAGAGATCCAGTCTGGACACCCTGGCAATCACAGGCGGCAAGGCTTTTGTTCTAGGCTGCTTCTCGTGGTACATTAGAATTCAGTTTAAAGCCTGTCCTGCCCCCACACCCCTTGCGGAAAGGAGAGGCGATGACAGCTTCAGATGGTTCTAGCAGGTCCTCCCTCGCTCAACAGCTGCGAGCTCTACCCTATAGTGTGACCCTGAGTCACTTGGGCCTCGCTCCTTAGAGAATAAAAGGGGTCACATCACCTCCTAAACCACTAGCCACGCGTAGGGAAGCAGTGACCTTCAACCTGGGATAGCAGGGAACATACTCGGACACCCTTCTTCTTCTCTCCCTCAGAGCACACAGGTTTATTTCACATATGCTCACAAAGGGATCGGTTTCTTTCTCGAATACCTAGAAAATGCGGATTTGAAGGGAGAGTAGATGCATCGCGTCTGCGCACGCGCTGATGTGAGTGCGCCTGGGTCTGCGGTGATCTCTGGCTAGCTCACCGAGCTGCAGTTTTTAGGCGTGTCCCCCTCCTCTCCATCCGCAGCACCTAGGCTGGGACCTCTTAGTCACTGCAAATGAAGGTAAGAATGCTCTAGGCGTCGGAGGTTCTCAGAACCTTCTTTTCTAACAACGGATGAACCAAACACTGGAAGGACAGCGCCTGGCTGGCTTTTAAACACTCAGTTGTGGAATACATCCCACGCTTTTGTGAACTCCTTTGTTTCCCTGACAGGCCCGCCCCCAGGACTCCACCCTCACTCTGCCGGCAACACAGTTCACACACTGCGGCCTGCCACACCCACTCCATCACTCAGGAGGAACAAAAGCCAATCACAGGGTGAAAGGAGTCTTTGGTATCAGGCAGCGAGCACCGCGTATTCTTGGAGTGTGCGAGGCAGGGCTAGGCTCAGAGGTCCTTCTACCACTAAATGCTGCTACTATAGCAGAGGAACAAGCATAGTCAATAAAGACAATGGCAAGTCTAAGATGCTCCAAAGTGTCCAAAGTTATGATCTTTTGGATCCTTTTTTTTTTTTTCCCAATTACACTCGGTTTCGTGGGATCACTAGTCTTTTCCTAAAGTTGTATGTAATGGGCGTGTGCGCCTGGACAGACATTGACCTCCAGGGATGAAGAATGAGGCACTACTCTCGCCAAGTGCTTTGGCTTGGCGAAGCCTGCTCAGAGTAAGAAGGGGAATTGCTCAGGTAACGCAAATGACCCTAAACCTCCCTACCAGTGCGCACTCGCAACACCGGACTGCACCTGCTGCACCTACCCATTAGCAGCCCCTTCTCCATCCCCAGCCTATGGTACTAAACCACCCCGCCCCGCCACACTACCGCAGTCTTCACGCTCCCAGTTCCCAGTTCCCCACAATCAGCTTGCCCTTCTCAAGTCCGAGACAATGCTCAGGCCCCAGCTTCTCCCAAGAAGCCCCACTCCTCGCAAGGTCTTCACGCCCGCGCTGATTGGCCACAAGCCCATAGTCCAGCCCCCCAGACCGTCCCTGGGGCTCAGAGCATTACGTCAACCCGGCCTGGAGAGCGCTAGCGAGAACGGGACTGGGGGCTTTGGCTGGGGGGGCGCGGTCTTTTTGGTTCGCCCCACCCTCCCTACATAAAAGACCGAACCCACCCGGCCCTCGCCCTCAGCCCGTCGGTTCCGGAGTAAGTTCCAGGTGGCCCAGCAGTGGGTGTGGAAGGGGAGGATCATCAGACCCACTGACACAGACCCAAGGCAGCAAGAAGCTAACCAGGCACCATGCGAGAGATCGTGCACATTCAGGCGGGCCAGTGCGGCAACCAGATCGGTGCCAAGGTGGGTTCACTGCTTAGGGGGTGAGGGAGGGACCCTAGCGGAGCTCCCCTCGGGATACATGGGGTCCAAAATGAGGCGCGGCTCTAGGTAAATACCAGGACTAGCCAACCGCGGACCTGACTTGCGGTTTTGTGCAGTCGGATGGGCGTGGTCTCAGAGGAGACTTTAAAGCAAAGGGGTCTCATTCATTTTTCCTGGAACTATTCGGAATTTGAGCTGCCCTCGTTTTCTTTCTTCCCTAATAGCCACGCGTGCCTAAAGAAGACGTGGGTGTGTCTGCTAGGCTTTGCATGTCGGTCTTAGGGAGGGGCCGCGACACAGGAGAATTGATTTTACTCGCTTGATCACCAGGCGAGCTGCGGGGGAGGGGAGGAAGAACGATTGCCAGGCGGTCGCTGAACGTGCTTTGAATTTAAAACACCACCCTACAGCTTCCTCGCTTCACTCTCCCCGCCGGCCCCCTTTTCTCCGTGCCTATAGTCCCAGCGCATTTGTCTCCAGCCGCCAGTGGTGGCTGTGACTTGCAAACCCAGCTTGAGCTGTTTTCACACACACACACACACACACACACACACACACACACACACACACACACCCTACCTCCTGCTGAGAGCAGCTGTTCTCATGGGAACCCGCCCAGTTTCAACTTTCTGATCCTCTACAATGCAAGCCCTAAGGCTGTGCCCGGGTCATGCCACTCATTAAAGCTTCTGCAACGTCCTGTTGTCAAAACTGTGGGTGATGGGGGCTGCTCATTGAGATTGGGGGTAGGGTTGTGCATAGCTAAATACAGTCTTTTTATGTCACAGTTTTGGGAGGTCATCAGTGATGAGCATGGTATAGACCCCACTGGAAGTTACCATGGAGACAGCGATTTGCAACTGGAAAGAATCAATGTATACTACAATGAAGCAACTGGTAATTACTTTTAACACCCCATCTTCAATTCTGGCATCTCTAAGCTCTGCTCTTATTTGAACCCAGGAGAAGGTGGCTTATTTTAGGATGACCATTTTTGGGGTGGGGTAGCCTCTTCTGTGCCAACCAACCCCTTTGAAAGCTTGGTCATAATAGACCTTTCTTTGTTTGGGGGTACCACCAAACAGGAAGGAGGTGGGACCAAGCCCTTCTCTATAGAAGATACTGCCTGAAGGGCTAAGCCAGCTCTTGTTCTTCTGCAGGTAATAAATATGTGCCTAGGGCCATCCTGGTGGACCTGGAGCCAGGCACAATGGACTCAGTCAGATCTGGACCATTTGGGCAGATCTTCAGGCCAGACAACTTCGTGTTCGGTGAGTATGTGGCATAGCTGAAGACAGAAGAGCACAAGGTGTTAATTATCACTAGCACAAAGGGTGAAGAAGTGTGATAGACAGGGAGCATACATAGCATTCAGGAGTGTGGTACCTAAGCCTTATCAGGCTTTGAGGCAATTGCATCTTAGCTTTTTCAAAAGCAGGTGTGCTTTGTTAACTCACTTATAATTGTATTGATAACCAAATAGTTTATTGTTTTAATATTTATTGGCCGTTTGGTAATAATTCGAAATAGCCTTATCTGAGAGGTGATTCTTTTTTTTTTTTTTAAGAAGGAATTTTCCCAATCATGGCTGACTTAATCCTCCTTTGCTCTTTCAGGCCAGAGTGGTGCAGGAAATAACTGGGCAAAGGGCCACTACACAGAGGGGGCCGAGCTGGTGGACTCTGTCCTAGATGTGGTGAGGAAGGAGTCTGAAAGCTGTGACTGTCTCCAGGGATTCCAGCTGACCCACTCACTGGGGGGAGGCACTGGCTCAGGTATGGGGACCCTGCTCATCAGCAAGATCAGAGAGGAGTACCCAGACCGCATCATGAACACCTTCAGCGTCATGCCCTCACCCAAGGTCTCTGACACTGTGGTGGAGCCCTATAATGCCACCCTCTCAGTGCACCAGCTGGTAGAGAACACAGATGAAACCTACTGCATCGACAATGAGGCTCTGTATGACATCTGCTTCCGCACCCTGAAGCTGACCACACCCACCTATGGCGATCTCAACCACCTGGTGTCAGCCACCATGAGTGGAGTGACCACCTGCCTGCGCTTCCCAGGCCAGCTGAACGCAGACCTGCGCAAGCTGGCCGTGAACATGGTGCCATTCCCACGCCTGCACTTCTTCATGCCAGGCTTTGCACCTCTGACCAGCCGGGGCAGCCAGCAGTACCGAGCCCTGACAGTGCCCGAGCTGACCCAGCAGATGTTCGACTCCAAGAACATGATGGCTGCCTGCGACCCTCGCCATGGCCGCTACCTGACCGTGGCTGCCATTTTCCGTGGCCGCATGTCCATGAAGGAGGTGGATGAGCAGATGCTCAACGTGCAGAACAAGAACAGCAGCTACTTCGTGGAGTGGATCCCCAACAACGTCAAGACAGCTGTGTGTGACATCCCTCCTCGTGGCCTCAAGATGTCAGCCACTTTCATTGGCAACAGCACTGCCATCCAGGAGCTGTTCAAGCGCATCTCGGAGCAGTTCACTGCCATGTTCCGGCGCAAGGCTTTCTTGCACTGGTACACGGGTGAGGGCATGGACGAGATGGAGTTCACCGAGGCGGAGAGCAACATGAATGACCTGGTGTCTGAGTACCAGCAGTACCAGGATGCTACGGCTGATGAGCAGGGCGAGTTCGAGGAGGAGGAGGGCGAGGATGAGGCTTGAGTTCCCCAGGCCAAGCAGGTTAGGGAAAGCTGAGATGAAAGGAGGGGGTGGGGGGCTTTATCTGTGAAAATACCTTGGCAGTTGAAGGAAGGAGAATGGTCTTAGGTTTGTGCTGGGTCTCTGGTGCTCTTCACTGTTGCCTGTCACTTTTTTTCTCTTTTTGTAATACTGATAACATCAATGTAACACTTGAGATCTTTCTGAACTCCTGTTGTAATGGCTAAAATCACATAAACCTTTGTGTCCTAACGGTGTCCTCTTTTCTTTCTCTTCCTTTCTCCCTATCAAGCTCTTTGTTATCAACTTAAATCCACCTTTCTGAACACAGAAAATTTTCTTCCTTTAGAAAAGATTGAAAGCTCAGGTGTTTGTTTCTTCCTTGGGTATGCTATTAATATAAGTTGAACCAAAAATGGCCTTACTCAATCCAACAATGAGTAAGAAACAATGGATTTTAAAATGTCCTTTGGTACACGACTGTTTATTGAGCGTGTGTTTTTATGAAGACGTTACCAGACCTTTATTTCCTTAAAGGTTTATTTGAGCAGCTACTTAGAGGCACACAGCACAGAATTTAAAGGAGAGTGAAAAATTAGTTTCCCCTTCTGAGTGCTTTGATCCAGCCTTCCTCCCCGAAGAATAGCATTATCAATAATGTTGATCATTGATAGTAATCACCAAGTTATATCATTTTCATGATGCTGGGAATCAAACCCAGGGCCTTCTTACACACACTCAACAAACATTATACCACTGATCTACCCCTCCAGCCCATCACTGTGTCGCTGTGCAGAGTTAGATATTTAATATGTGCACTCTCAGGTATCCTCCCAGCCACAGCATCCACAGTTTTATAAACGTTGTGCCGGCCTTTATTTCAGTTAACTTGGAAATGTAAATTCTGAGTGTTTGGGGGAGTTTTCCTTTAAATAGAAAAAAAATTAAGAATTTTCACAGTTTATTCCACTCTTACCATGAAGACCTGGGATCTGAGATTTGTACTCAATCCAGATATAGACTTGAATTCAACAACTAAAGGAGCTTTAGGGGTCCAGTCACCTATAGGTTCTCATTTAAGATACTTCCATGGGAGTAGTTGGAAAGAAAAAAAAATATATATATATATATATATATTATTCTGTGTAGGTCCACTGCTTTAAAAGAAGGGCATAAAGAATTTTTATTTTAAAAGAGGTTAAAACATACTTGGAAGCAGTTGCAAGGAGAATTATGAGCAATATCATTCTAAATAGTGTTAAAGAGAAAAGAAAAAAAGAAAAAAGCATCCCACCTCTAGGCTCCACAGATGGCAAAGAGCGGAAGCTCACTGTGTAAGTATAGATCACAGAAACCTGACAGAGCAAGGAGGGTTCAGTGGCTCAGGGTCTTTACTTCCAACTTCTATATTTAATGGCAAACTGGCAGGTGTCAGTCCTGGCTGAGCTGGTGTAAAGCTTCAACAACCTCACTGAAGTGTGACATTGGTTTTAAATGCCCAGAACACTTGGGGCAGCTGCCAAGGCCGGCTGGACCTGTCCTTTGGTTTCACATTTCCAACAACCTATCAGACCCATGACAGTAATTTTGGAAAAAGGGGAAGGGGGGGGCTCTGCCAAGCACCTAGTGGTATACTGGAAGTGTGTAGCTCTTTCATACCTTGTAAGAAAAAGACAGGCAGGTGCCAGCCAGCTAGTCCTTCTGCACAGCCCTGCTGCACAGCCTTGCTGCACATAGATGGAGTTTCTTTTGGCACAATGAGAAGGGTGGATGTCCAATGAACCATTTAAGCGGATGCTCTGGATCTTATGTCGACTTTAATTACATTATTAGGAAAAGCACTCAAAGATGAGAAAAATGTTTACGCACTTGGATTAAGAGATACTGTTTTTAAAACACTGGTTTCCTTTCTGGGGGTGGCCATTATGTAATGGGATTTGGGATGTGTGTGTGTGTGTGTGAGATGGGAGTGTGTGTGAGTGTGTATCAGGCAGTTCTGGTAGATGAGTGTTGATGGTGGTAGCAGTGGTTGCTTTTAAGTTCCATAATGTTCCTTGCCTCCCTAATGGGCTTTGAGTGGGGTATTCACTTTGAGTAAGTAAGGTTCCCAAATTATAATATCTGCTACCTAGCCTAGAGGTTGGTGTTAAGGATAGGGAGTTCCAGTTATCTTGAGGCAAGGAATCAAGCCTCCACTGCAACTGACCCAGCCACATCAGCCTAAGGGATACTGAAGTTTTGTTAAACTAATAGCAGTTTGGACTAAAATCTTCAGAGCTTAGCTCATTTCATTTGCTCTCTTTATATAGTTCATGCCTCAGGGTCCAAGTTTTTGCATAGATTGCTTCACTTGGGTTGTGTTATGCTCAAAACCACACAAGCATTAGAAGAAGGGAAAGATGACTATCCCTACTTCAAAGGAAAACCTGAAAATGTGTTGGGCTTGGTTCTGGTCAAAGGACCAATAGGTGTCCCTAATGAAATCACTATTTAAAAATGGTTTCTAACTTCTTAGTTTTAAAGTTACATGTGCACATGTGTGGATGCAATTGTATTTGCAAGAGTAGGAATATTTTATCAGTAGTCAACACTGAAAATAAACGGGGAGTTAAAGGAAGCTGGGGGAGCATGAGTGACCCTCAAACAACTGTCACAAAGACTTCCCTCCCACAGATGACCTCTCATATGTCCTAGTTTGCATCTGGCTTGTCCACTGCTTAGGGAACTCTTAGGAAGTTAATTTCCTGAGCGTGTCAACAGTGTCCTTGTTTTCTAGGTATGCTTCAAAGGCAAGCCATGTGCACAACTTGAGAACATTCATTCTTGTCTTCATTTCTTAACCACCATCTATCCCCCTTTCAGTTTCTTGTGAGGTATTCTGACCATCACATACCCCAAAAATTTTATTTTGGTGCAGCCTATTTCATTATGTAAGATTTCATTGACAAGCCATAAAAGTTGACCACTTAAAAGAGTGCAGGTGCTGTAGAAGATGACCTATTTTCTGAGTTTAACAACTATCATCATCTTAGAGCAGCTGTGACTAACAAGACCACCAGGATGGGGATTGCTGAGGTTCTCATAATAGCAGGGAGGACCTTTTCATCCTCACTTAGACCCTAGATCCTCTTTCCTGTGTCATCCTCCTGGCTGTATGTATTCCTGCATTCACTGGTTCTCCAAGCTAGACTTAGAAGAAATCCTCCCTTTGATCTGTTGGTGGTGACCCATCTCGAATGGGTAGTGGTCTGTTCACATTTTCCCAGGAAATGTCACACAACAGAGAGCTTTCGGAGAAGTGAACACGTAGAAGTTCCTAGACGTTGTATGTCCAGCAAAGACATCACACCTTCTACCTTTTACCATATGCCCTGTGCTAGGTGTCACCTTGTCTGATGCCCATAGTTTATTATTCCATTTATATTTAAACCAGTAAACTTTAGTGCTTCCCTAAGCACTGTAAGCTGCTTTAGGAAATTAGTCAAATCTGGGGAGAGATTAATGGCAGCCACAATTTACAGTCGTTGGTCAAAATTATAGGGAGTGACCAACTGGTTGCCGCTGGCATCTGCAGTGTGGGGCAGTTGTGTGGGTCAGAGCCCTTAAACTGTGTATGACAATATCAATACTGCTGCTTCCAGGAAGCTAGTGTATCTGGATTGAACTGGTGGGCATCCAGGTGGTGCCCGCTGTAGAATGACTTGCTTTGGTGAGGAGAAATCTCATGCTTGGGGTTATGGAAGTATTCTGTATTAAATGTGGCAGGAAAACCCATTTTTCCATAGACTAATATAAAGAAGGGTCTCTTACATTCAAAGATAGCACTAGGAGAGGAGATAAGCTTCTGAAGTGTTTCCTACTGAGGAGAAGCTGGACTTTCTAAAGCAACTGAAAATAACATTCAAAACTTCTTGGCCCACATTTCTGATGAGATCTGGAAATGTTTGGATGGAGATCATTCAGGGTGGTATGGCTTATAGACATTGTCCATGTGTGGATCCAAACATTTCTTCCTCTTATTTTGAGGCCTTCCTAATTTTAAGCTAATAGATACAACATATCCATGACTTACAGACAAGGCATTTCAATGACCTACAATGAAATGTTCATGTCAGGTTATGCTGGTCACAAACATTAAACAGCTAATGGTAGGGGTTGTTTGTTTGTTTTCTTTCTCCATCACAAATGTGTTTGCTGTCACTTGTGTGTCTGGTCACCAAAGAAAAGGGATCTATTCTGGTGGATTGGGTGATAGAAGGTACAGAGTATACTAAAAAATAAAAATGAGCCTCTATGGCCACAGGGAGGGTATCTCCAGGATTTTGGTAGGGGACAGGAACTGTTAAGACAAAGTGTTGGAGAGGGATGGAAAGGAGCCCATGAGATATCCACGGCCAGAGTCTGTGGCTGGTGTTTCACAGGATTGTTGAGACCTGTGAGCCTTTTGGAAGTGAAGACAGGCAGGCACATTCAGCAGCTACATTATACATAGACACAACTCTGAGGCATAAACATTCCCTAAAGGAAACAGAATCTAGCAAGCTGTCATTCATCTTCACAGCTTCTTCCCTTCAGTTCTCTGACTGAATCAGGTATGTGGCACAGTTTGAATATGGTTCATTTCCAACAATAATCATGTGGGGACTTCATTCTCTGACATAATGATGGTGAAGTGTGGTGGTGACTTTTAAGGATGATCGGAGGTCATGGGGCATCCTGGGAAAGGATTAATATAGTCTCTAAAGCGATTAGCTCATTTAGATTGGGTGATTGTGAGATTGAACATGACCCTTTCTCTCCCATCAGTGGCTTCTTTTTCTTTTTCCTCTCTCACACACATATGTTCCTAACACATACGTTGTGGAATAGCCATGACTCTCACCAGAGCCCAGAAAATCCAAATGTTATAAACTTAGAGGAAGTGTGGATAAAATGAGCCTCTATCCTTTATAAAGCAATAAGATTCAGAAATTTTATTATAACAACACAAAACAGAACAGCACAGTATAGTTTTAATAGTAACTGGGTAGGAAAAGAAAAGAGAATCCACACTTAGTGAGCACCTACTATGTGCTAGGTTTATTACCATTTCTTCTATAGTGGAGAGAGACCTCAGTTGTCATTGATGAATCTGGGAAACTTTTATCGTTTGAGCTTTGCACATCTCTGTATAAAACAATTTATAGTATCCGTACAGAGGTTCAAATAACACTAATGTATACAGGAATAAGGAAGTGATCATGCCTGGTATTTGTGAATCTGTGCTCCCTGCCATACTTTAATACCACTTAATTTTTCCAGGAATAATATACAGTTTGAGTACTACTGATTATGTTCCAAATCAGCTTTAAACTTGCTTCCAAAAGGAGTAAGGGAAATTATTGGCTCACATGGTTGAAAAGCCCAGAATCACATCTTCATGACAAAAGCTAGAGTCTAGGTGTTCATATCCTACGTAAGCTATGAATGCAGAGCGATACAAAAATCATAAACTGCTTTTGTACTTTTTTTTGTAACTTGGTTGTCCAGTTCTTAGATGTGAACTTTGTAGATGACAAGTCATGGTACAAAAGTTGAGTGTGCCTGAATTGGACTCTCCTGATCACCTCTGGGCTCTGCATCCCTTGTTTCCTCTTCAGTCTTTGCAAAGAACTCCCTAGTGGTGATGACTTGAGGCTCCTATTACCCCACTGCTACACAGAAAGAGCCAGACTGGCCGTGGACCTAAGTCAGTCATGCATCTCCGAATCAGTCCCTGCGGGCCGGGGAAACAGGAACAGGACAAGATTGGTTAGTCTAGTTCACGTGTTCATTTCTTAGGCATCTGAAGAAGGGCAAGAGGATTGGTAAATCTTGGCTTTCAAGAGAATGAACTTAAGCCCCAGAATCATTCAGTTGTAAGTAAAGGACACAGTCTTACTCTGAAGTGCTTAAAGTCTGTCGTGTGTAAGACCAAAAAGGGATCACAGCCAGTTACAAAGGGCCATGATGCTCAGCATGGAGGCCTGATCCAGAGATAAGCAAATCTCCAAGATTCCAGCTTGTCAACAGGCTTAAGCCGACATTCAAGGGCTTGAGATCATCTGACGTGTTCCTTACCTTGCTATCTTTTCTCATTCTCTGTATGAGTCCAACACTAGCTATTAACCAGAAAAAAAAAAACCCTGAGAAACAGTTTTCCTGTTATGAATTTCATCTCCGATAGAAAATGCTGCACTTCCCCATTGTACTGCTTTAGATCTGAATGTCCCTCAAACTCCCCAGAACATGGAGCTATTCAGAGGTGGTGGGAACTTCAAAGTAAAGCCTACTGGGAAGTCTTCTGGTCAATGGAGACGTGCCCTCAAAGGGGATTCTGAGGGCTGAAGAAATGACTCACCGGTTAGAACACTAGATACTCTTCCAGAGGACCCAGGATCCACTGCCAGTACACATATTGTGGTTCACAACCACCTGTAACTCCAGGTACAAGGAATCAAGTCAATACCCTCTCTTGGTCTCATTGGGTGCATGCAATACCTAGATAAACATGCAGGCAAACTACCTATACACATAAGATACTTAAAAAAAAAAAGAGAGAGAGTAGAGTTCTGGGATCCTGTTCTTTCTATTTATTTCATAGCCACAAAGAGATTGGTATCACTCTACAGTGTGCCCTTGCTATGTTAAGCTGCCTTACCGCTGTAATAAAATTAAGGCGGACAAGCAACTATGGGCCAAAGTCTCCAAGTCTATGAGCCCAAGTGACCCCTCTCCTTCATTCCTTTTGAGACAGGATCTCACTATGTAGTAGTCCAAGCTAGCCCCAAACTCTGCTCCTCCTGCCTTCACCTACTGATGTCCCGGGGTTGTACCAGCATGCATCTTTCTTCATTCCAGGGATGTATGTACCAGCATGCATCTTCCCTCAATCTAAGCATACTATCCTATGCATTTCCAGCCATGGAAAGCGGATACAGAAACACATCCATCTCTCAGGTCACCTTGATAGACTTCATTCTCTCTTCCCAGAATACACTGCATAACTTCCTCCCAGTTACTCCACAGCTCTGTGTCAGAGTGTGTGTGTGTGTGTGTGTGTGTGTGTGTGTGTGTACATATTCAAGGATGTGCTCATGTGGTTTTTTGCTTGTTTGTGCACACGTGCATGGGGGTCAGAGGTCAACATCAGGGGTCTTCTTTATTCAATTCCAACTTAGATTTTGGAATGAGGTTTATCAGATTCTACCATGCTGGCTAGCCAGTTCCTGGCTCCATCTCCCCAGCACTAGGATTATCAGTGTGAGCCGCTACACACCGCCTTTTTAAATAATTGAGTGCTGGGGATTTGAACTCGGGTCCTCCTACTTTCATGGCAAACACTTTTACCAACTGAACCTATGCCCCAAATCCCCTGCTTACTTCTTAAATGGTATCCAGGTTTCATCTTTTTTGTTTTGTTTTGTTTACTTGGGTTTTCGAGACAGGGTTTCTCTGTATAGCTCTGACTGTCCTGGAACTCACTTTTGTAGACCAGGCTGGCCTTGAACTCAGAAATCCGCCTGCCTCTGCCTCCTGAGTGCTGGGATTAAAGGCGTGCTCCACCACACCTGGCCAGGTTTCATCTTTCTAAGAAAACTTCCTTTGTTCTGATGTCTTGTGCTCACACTCTTCCCACATTTGGTATCTATTTTAGGAGATGCCCAGGGATCCAGGCTGGTCCTGACATCTTTTGCTTCAAGTTTAGCCACTGCTAACTTGTTATCTACTGTTTTCTCTAGTTCTACTTTTATCTCCACTACTGGCTTATGTATGTTTTTGGTGTTTGTACTGTGGTTTATAATATATACCTTTCCACAGTATGTCTCCAAACAGTGCCTCCGAGCACCTGGCCCCAGATGTGAATCTCCTGCGTTGTGCACTTCCTCTTGCTCCAGCTGTCCAACCGGAGCCTGAGTGGTATCTTACTCCCACATCTTTCTTTTGTAAACAAAGTCACTATTGCTTTAAACAGTTCATGAGATTCAAAAGGAAGCAGCGTACTCATGCACATAGTTGCCATTTCAGACCTCTGCTTTTCTTTGGGTACAAATAGTTTCTTCTCTGCTTATAAAACTTACTTTGGTATATCCTTAAAGTGGCAATGAGTTGGTCAGCTTTTGTTTGACTTTATTTATATTTTTTAAATTTTACCTCATTGTTCAAAGATGTTTTCACTGGAGATAGAATTTTAGTTGCTAACTTGGCTTCTCTAAAAGATGACATTCTATTGTCTCTTGGTTTGTATTAAGATATGAATTAACCAGTAATTAATAACCTTATCTTCCTGTATAAAAATGCTTTACTTTTCTGCTTTTATTACTATTTTCTAAGCAGGTTCTAATTTTTTTTAAAAAAATACTTATTTTGTATGTGTATGAGTGTTTTATCTGCATGCATATCTGTGCACCACAGGCCTGCCTGGTTCAGAGATATGTCCACAAAGGTGAGAAGAAGACATTGGATCCCCAGGGGCTACGGTTACAGACAGTTGTGAGCAGTCATGTGATGGCTGAGAACGGAACCCAGATTCTCTGCAAGAGCAGCAAGTGCTCTTAACCACTGAGCCATCTCTCCAGCCCTTCCCGCTGTTTAATATGCTGTATCTTGGCGTGTTCTACCATGTTCAGCCTCTGGCTCCCTTGATGAAGTTTCATCTAGCAGTGCTATTTCTGTGATCTCTCAGACTTGGGCTCTGAATGCTGGTCTCTGATTCCAACTCTGTTTGAAACACCCCCCACCCCCAGTATGGAAACAGCTCCCAGATAATGTGTGTTGGAGAAATCACAGAGCAACCTCCTTTGTTTCCTCTTCCTCCAGGATGGCTGTCACCTTTGTCTCATACCCAGAGTCCTATTTTGCCCAGTTAGCTACTTCAGTTGGAGGAGATTATTTATTTATTTATCCTGGGGATTCAGCCTGAGTCTGGAGAACATTTCAGATGTTGTCTCATCACTGTCCTTCCCACACTCCCACTCAGCTCCACCCCTAGCCTGTCTGTCTGTCTGTCTTTCTGTATACTAATTAATTCCATCATTGCAGTACTTGTCCTGTTTATCTGTTCTTTTGTGCCTTTTAGTTTAAACTTTGCTTATGACTTATTTTTTTGTTTGTTACTTTTATGGGTCTTTATTTTTTCGACAGAATCTCACTTCAGAGTTCTCCTAATTTTAATATTTTCTTCCATGTCTGTTATCTTTTCAAAAATACCAGCATATTTTTGCAGATGGTAAATCCATGTAGGCAGTATTTGGCTCCAATTTTCTCTGGCTTTTCTTAACACTTTTATGGTTAACACATCCTCACCCTCATAGCACTCAGGGACAGAGGCAGCAAGATCATGAATTCAGCCATCCTGGGCTCCATACCACAGTCTCAAAAACAAGACAAATCTCAGTTGTGTGGAACTTGATCATAATCCTTATTTTATTTATTGGAACTGGGGATAGAATCCTGGACCTCTCACAAGGTAGGCAAGTACTCTACCATTATGCCACATAACCAGCTCTGTGGCTCATTTTTAAATGAAATGCAATTTCCTACTCTCTGGGAAGAAAAAGAGGTCATCCTCCCGAACGCCCCATGGCCCAGGTTAAAAACAGCATGGCTATATAGCCCCCACTTCTGTGGTTTTCATAAAACAATTTGAAAACATTCTTTATAATTGTTTATTTTTTTTAGTGTGTGTTGGGTGGTTATGACACCTGGAGTTATAAGACAACCATCAGGAGGCTGTTTTTTTTTTTTTTTTTTTCCTTCTATGAGTTCCTGGCATCAAACTCAGGTAGTTAGGTTCGGTGGCAAGTGCCTCTACCCACTGAGTCATCTTATTAGCCTTTTGTTTATTTTTAATTGCCCGCTTGGGTGATGTGCATCTGTGTCCCCACCAAGACTCCTACAGGCATCTCCTCTTTCCTTCGATGCTGCTAGTCTACAGTGGTCATAGAAACGGCTGCTAGCCAGTTTTTCTTCTCATTGTGATCCCTGTTGTGAAGGGGCATTTTGATTGCTTACTTTGATAATTTAGATTTTGCTTCTTGCTGAGCATGGTGGCACATGTCTGTTACTCCAGCACTTCAGAGACAGAGGCAGGGGCAGGGGCAGGGGCAGATAGAGCTCTTGAGTTTCAGGCCAGCCTGGGCTACACAGTGAGACCCTGTCAACAAAATTAATTAATTAACTAATTAATTAATTATTAAAAATAGAATTTGCTTCTTCATCTGTATGGTAGATGGGGAAGATGAGGGAGACAATTTAAAGGAGAATTCAAACTTGTGACCCACAACCATTATCTCTGCATCTTCCAGACTGGCTCACCCTAACCCTAACCCTAACCCTAACCCTAACCCTAACCCTAACCCTAACCAGAACATCTTGTCTCTTGCAGTCCCAACTGTTATGCTTCTGTCTCACTTGCCATTTACTTTAAATTTTACTTTGACATAGTGATAATTATATGAATGTGCATTAATGTACCCTGACCTTCCAGGAGTGTGCAACCTAGCCAGAAAAGCAGATACAAGCCCATACAAGCAAGGAAAATACAAGGGGAAATACAAAGAAGACATGGACTGTCCCACAGGGTCTTATAGCCGTTTCTTATAGGAGATGAATCAAACCATGGCTCTTGAACTATCTGGGGTATGTTGTTATAGCCGGTGCCATGCCAGTACCTGAGCTGTTGCATTGAGTGCAAGTCATGCTGACCTTGTCTTTTTCTGTTTTCTTTTCTTCTGCTGCTATGGGTGCACACAGGGCCTCGTGATCTACCATCGAGTTGTGTCTCCTTTATCTATGGATAAAGTGATTGTTGCCGAGTGCAGACCCTGTATCTTCTTCCTTGAGTCTGACACATCACCTCAGATTACAGCTTTGAATTCTTTTGCTGAAAGAGGGAGCTGGCAAAGAATTTTTTGCATTCTTGACCTGTGGCATTGACCCCCAACTGTTCCCAGTCCCACTCTTTAGATGGCACTCACATAACCGCGCTTCCTTGTCTGGATAAAGGCCAAGGGGCCGAAGTGTGTGCTGCGTGGAGAAAGGCAGGCTGTGGCTCTGTTCTGCCCAGCCTTCTCTAAGCAGGCTTTTTAGGTGGAACTTTGCAACAGAGCACCAACATATGGGTGTGGTTGTGTTTATTTGAAAGCTATTTTATTTTGACTGGCAAATACTGTATTCAATCTATTCAATCATTCAAGGGTTCTGTTGTTGGAAAGTTCAAAAACATAGAAGACATGGCCGTCTTTAGGACTTACAGGCTTTTCTCAATATATACCACACCACTGCCCAAGGCTTTGAAACAAGTCTCAGATCAGAAGGCAGATGAGAGAAAGGTGGGAGTTAAAAGCCTTTCCCTACATCAGTTGTAGAGGGAGCCATGCAAATGGTAAACACAGCCTGGAAGTAGTGACTAACAGAGGAAGGTGGATGGAGAAAGGGTTGCCAGGTTACCAGTGCCCATGCTCACTCACCCTTCTGGATTTACTGCAGTCCTGGCCAGCTTCTACAACATATACCCAGGCCTTCGCAACTGCCATGAGACCACACTGCTCCTGGCCCTGTCTCCTCACACAGGTGGGGTGAGTCCCTTTGCAAGCCAGTCATAGAAGGTAAAACTAGAAACTTTCTCAAAGAAGCTGGACAAGATAAAGCTAGTGTCAATGGTGTCCCAGCTGCAAGGTTCTCCTGCCAATCCAAATCTCTTAGTCGTCAGCACAATATGCCCAGTTCCCACAGTTCCCTACCACCTCCTCTCACCACCCATTAATGATTTCTGGGGAAGGGTGGTAGTTGAAACTAGGCTATCAGATTGCAGTGAGCCTAGGTTGGCCCCAAGGTTCTAGCTCTTTCCTTTCTTTTACCCCTGGGCACAGTCCAAGGTTAGACTTTTGATCTTGGCTTTCACAATGGCCTCTCTGTTTTCCTACCTCAATTCTTCTTAAGCTGAATATGATATGATGTCACTTTCAGATTTGGATGATCAGCTTTGGCTTTGGAAAGTTAAGTTCTCTCTCTCTCTCTCTCTCTCTCTCTCTCTGTGTGTGTGTGTGTGTGTGGTTATGTGCACATGTGTATACAGGTGTACTTGCTTATGCAAGCTCATGTAGAAGTCAGAGACTGATAATCAGAATGTCTTTCTCAATCTCTTCTCCACCTTATTTTTTGAGACAGGGTCTCTCAGTGAACCCTTAGCTCACTGTCTCAGCTAGAACAGCTCGGTAACAGACTCCAAAGAACCATCTGCCTCTGCCCACTGGGACTGCAGTTAGACATTCCTGACTTTTACGTGGGTTCTGGGGATCTGAACCCGAATCTTTATGTTTACATTCTGTCCTAGTTTGATTCCTGTTGCTGGGATAGATGCCCTGACAGAAACAACTAAAGGGAGAAGGGGTTTCTTTTAGCGCACACTATGTGACAGTCAATCATTGTGGTGAAGACATGGTGGTTAGAGCTCAAGACTCTGGGAAGCACCATGTTCGTAGTGAGGAGACAGAGGAAGGAGGTACTGACTCAGGCTTGCTCCAATCCCCTGGCTTCATTTTTACAGTGCAGGCCCCACAGGAAATGGTGCCAGACATGTTTAGGCTACATGGTCTCAATTCAGTGACACCAATCAATTCCCCCCACCCCACCCCCCACAGGCACCTGGGACTGTTTCATTCAATTGCTGTGTCAAATACCATGCTCAAAAGCACTTTAGAAGAGGAAAGGCTTTATTGTGGCTTCCAGTGACAGTCCATCACTGAGCGAAAACCAGGGCAGGAACTCAGGCAGGAACTTGAAGCAGAAGCCATACAGATGCACCATCTACTGGCTCACTCACCCCTAAACCCACACTTAGCCAGCTTTCTTTCATTTCCCAGGGCCCCTTGCCCAGAGAGAACATTGCCCTCCATAGTCAGAAGGGCCTCTGTATCACTTAAAAATCAAGGCAATCTCACATAGGCACACCACAGACCAACCTGATAGAGATAATTACTTGAGACTCTTCCAGTGATTCCAGGTTGTGTCAAATCCACAGCTAATGCTAACTAGGTCACTGACAATCTCAACAGTTCTTCACCAGGCCTCCCTTCCACAGTGTGTCGACTTGACAAGACTACCACATACAACAAGCACTTTATCCTTTGAGCAATCTCCACATCCCTAAGTCATCCTAACAGAGCCTTCCACTGCCTCTGGACCAGCTGGCTTTCCACAATGGAGACAACATTCCGAAGGTGACGGACTGAACAGAGGAAATACTATTTGGGTTCATGGTTTTGGGTTATGTCCTGTTACTTTGGGACTGTGGCAACAGAGCAAGCACATCATGGCCAGCGAATATGGTTAAAAAAAAAAAGGAAGTAAATAAGCACACCTCATGGTGGCTGGGAAGCCAAGAGAAGAGGGGGAAGCCGGGGTTCCAGGGTCCCAGGGTCCCTGTATTGTGCCCTGTATTGGCCAAAGGTTCTTTAGAGGACTAGAATAGGTGAGTGTGAGTGTATGTCTACTTAGATGCATGTGGCTTGCATAATAAGGTTTTGGTGACCTGACAAAAGCTGTATGTATGCAGGAGAGGCTATTCAGAGCACAAAGCTGGATACTGAAGGGCTCTAGCAGGCCCAAGCATGGCAAACACAGACCTGAGAATGGCAAACATGGCTGTCAGACCTTGTCTTTCCCCTATTTCCTTTACCTTGCTAAACAGTTAGATTATATTCTTGAAGCTAGTCTCCAAGGTCCCTCACTCCTTCTGTCTGAGGCTAACTATCAAGATCCAGCTATCAAAATATTGAAGTTCAGAAATCAAAAGCTCCCTTTGGTTCACCTAATTAACATGTCCAAATTAAAACAAAACACCTCACCTAGCACCAGGTTTCCCCCATTTTTCCCATATAAACTTCCATGTTCAGGTGGGCCATATCTGTCTCCTCTCTATCCAGAGACAGTCCTTTGTCAATCTGGGACAAGTATCTTTTCCCCCCTCTCTCTGTCCTTCCCCTTCTCCCTCATACTTCATTTCCTGTCTTTGTCTCTTATTCCTTGCCCTTTTTCCTTCTGAGGCAAATAAATCTCCTTTGTGCTAAGAACTTGGTCTTGGGGTGTCTTGTGTGGATTCTGGAACTTTCAGATACCACAGCAATTCCATTCTGGAGCCAAAGGCTCCAGATTCCTGGTGAGTCACTGGTATTCGTTCCAGGATGGAAGGCCGAAAGAAGTCAGAGTCTGATGGTGATGGTGGCAGCGGCAGTGGGAGCCACAGGGCTGGAGTCCTCTGCAAGAGGCAAAGGCAAGCAGCACTGATTTTCCCTCAGAGCTTGTATCCCAGCTGTGTCACTCACAGTGAGGGGAGCACCACCCCCAAACACAACTCTGGAATCTCCCTCAGAAACATGGTCAGAGCCATTGTCTCCTAAGTATCTCAGATTCAGTAAAATTAAACAAGAACCATTACAGCCCCAATGGTCTGGGTCCCTCCTCCTACAGGTTCTACCTCTTCAAGCTGGGAAACATGTCTTAAACAAAAAGGCCTGTGTGGGACATCCCAGATCCAAACTGTAGCACATGATCCTGGAAGTCTCCATGGCCTTAGTCTGGCATTTCTTGTCTGTCTGTGCCTCATGTTTAGCTCTCTCAAGCAACTAACCAAAATGGGGGCTCTTTTGCTAAGAGTTCTGTGAAATATTCAGGGCATCAAGTTGCTCTGCCTTCTTGCTTCCAAGTTGTGTGACTTTGAGCAACTTACTCAACCTCTCTGGGGTTTCATTTCTTCACCTATACATCTCAAATGATCGTTGTACAATCATTATAAGGTTGAACACGAATGAGCAGTGTATGACACTATTATGGCTTGTCATGGTTGATGACGTGAAAGGGATTACAGGAGTCCGACTCCCTAAGCAGAAAGGCACACCTCTGCCAGTGTCTCCTCTGGAGCCGCAGCTGCATACAGGTCAAAGAACAGGATCACATCCGTGCCACGCTGTAACTGATCGAGTGGGAGGCATGAGTCACACATTGGACACTCTCCAGAGTATTAGGTTGAATCATCTGAAATTGCGAAATTCTGTGGAGAAAACCATGGATTACTATCAGGTGATCCCACTGCCAGCCTTGAGCAAAGGAAATGGAGAATACAGGGTTTTCAGCACCCCAATGCCCTACACCCTGAACTCTTTCCTCTTGTCCTTGTTTCTTATGATGAGCCATGACCCAGGTTAGATCTTCTGAGTCCACATCTGGCTCCTTAGTCTTGGCAATTGCCTGCTTATCACCTGGAATCTCCATCAGATGCGCGTTCGGATCCAGTGGTCCTGAGGAGTAGTCAGGAATCCTAGACTAGTAGCAAGCTTGGGGGTGGGGGGGGCAGGGGCTGCCACTTGTCCCCTGAAAAGGAGACTCCTGGATATCATGGCAGCTGTGACTCATGGCATCTGCAGAGAGCCCAGTGAATCCTTCCTCTTGCAACATTAACACGTCAAGATAGAATTAAGAAAGTGACTGAAGGGCGGCAGCACCTGTCAAGCTCCTGCCCTTCCCATCTCCATGGTTTTCAGATGCTAACCCACCAGTAAGCCTACAAATTCTTTCCTTTTTTTTTTTTCTTGTCCTTCTCCACTGAGCATCTGTTCAGCCATGTTTACTGATACCTGCCACTTGACAAATGCTGCATATAAGGAGAGCTCAGTTTGTATGCTTTTTGGAGTCAATTTGAGACGCCTTCCAGGGTGCATAGTATAAGTTCCCAATGTGGTGGCTTTGTTGGTTTGTTTTGCTTCAGGATTTTCAGGATGTTGTGCTGGCCTTTGAACCTAGGTCCTTTTGTATGGCTCTACTACTAGGCCTTACCCTTAGAACTTAGTGTGATGTGTAATGCTTTCTGGGAAGTGGACATAACTCATTCCATCATTTTTAGCTTCCCTTCCTTAATTGCTGACTGACCTGTCCCACCTACCCTTCTGACTTAATGCCTCCATTTCCCATTTCCCATCACAACGTTGACTTTCTCCCACCCCTTCCAGAGGTTTTTGGGAACTCCGGTGGGTTTCTCAGCCTCCCCCTGGTTCTCAGCCTCCCCCTGGTTCTCAGCCTCCCTCTGGTTTTATGTGGAAGTTCTCTGGGCTTCTTCTTCTGTGTAGCCTTAAGTTTACCAAGTGTAAAATCTTGTCTCCATTGTTCCCTCATCAGCCCTTCTTTGCTATTGCATTTTGCTCTGAGCACTGTATCACCTGACTGGAACTCCTGCCTGCAGGTTTTTCCATCTGAGCTGACCATGGACTTGACCTGCTTCCAGACCATTAGCTCTGGCTCCCCGGCAGCTGCTGAAGGGCTGGGCTAGAGACTGCTGAGGAATGAGAAATGTTTGGGGTGGATTTTCGTCAGCTGTGGGATGTAACGTTACAGCCCAGCTGTCACCCAGAGTGGATGAGAACTGTAGCAGAGATGGCCGAGGAAAACTTCAGGAAGGCAAGTGGAGTCTCAGGGAATAGGCCAACAGTGTCTATCAAGAGCCAGTCTCCTCTGAGAAACTGAGTTGTGAGAGATTTTAGGCCCCCTTCCACCATGGAAATCTCGTACCTTTGGGTATGAGTTAGAATGCAAAGCTAAACTCTTTACAGCTTCTAAAACCACTTCTAGCTTGCTTCAGGAAGGTTTTCAGTGGCCAACTTTCCAAATCTGGTTGAAGCCATTTCACTTTTATGTCAAAACCCATTCATCTTTTCCTCGCCCCCTCCCCCCCCTTTGTGTGTGTGTGTGTGTGTGTGTGTGTGTGTGTGTGTACAGTACCCACGGAGACCAGAAAAAAAAGTCAGATTCCCTAGAGCTGAAGGTGGTTGGGACCTTAGATTCTTTGTAAGGGCACCACATGCTTAATGACTGAGCCATCAACTTTGAATATTTTTGCTTTGTGCTGCTTTTATAATTCTGATGCCTGAAATCATTACTTTTAAAATTTTCAATCTCTCCACATACACAACCCACCATACGCTTGGGTCCTTGGTTCTTTATTCCCTTTGATCCTCAAGCCTTTGGCTGTCTATGTCTGAGCACACTGGAAGGCAGTTCTGATTTTTGTCCAGGGTGATAACCTGGTAAAAGCCAAGCTTCCTAAGCTCACCATCCCAATTCCAAATTCTGAATCTTTTTGGGTGTCTCTAAGAGGGACTTTCTACACCAGAAAAGTTGTTTGATGCCCAAGATGATTTTAAACATTCTTAAAACTTCCTCTCAGCCCTTATGTACAAGGTATACATAAGTTTCATGAATAGACACAAGTCCCCTGCTTAGGATATTTCATTAACATATAGGCAAATATTCCCAAATAAGAAGACATCTGAAATCCAAAACACATCTGATCTGCCATGCTTTTGGATAATGGGTGCCTTTTATAATAGCATGAACAGCATTCCTGGGATTTCCAGCCTCATGAACCTGCCACCTCCCCAAGACCCACCTCCTAACACCATCACTTTAGGGATTAGGATTTGAACAAATAGTTTTCTCAGGAACACAGCAATCTGTAACACACGATAAATGCCTTGCTGAGGATCTCCTGGTGAGACAGAAAGGACAAACAACAGAGGCCAGAAACGGAACCGGAGACTAAGACTGACTGGTTTAATCCACTTTCTAGGTCACACGGAATCATCTTGGGTGGCAGTACAAAGCCAGCACATTCCAGCAAGTACTTAATTTGCATAATGTCTTTGCTAACTCCCAGGATGGCCAAATAAAGGAAAGGTGAGCCCAGCAGTGCAGAGCTCAGGAGGCACACGGGGCCTTGTGCAATGGGGAAGAAAGTGACCCAAGGAGGAAATCAGGTTCAATGTCACAATCCCCGTGAGCCTTAGGCTGACAGGGTATGAAGACTGTCTTGGCCCTTCTGTCCTTTCTCCCTATGTGTGACCAAGCAAAGCCTCTAGGATAGTGCCTAATTTTCGGGACAGGACAAGAATGAGTTTGTAACTCCCCTGACTGATCAGAATAAAAGCCAAGGTCAAGGCTGGAGCTGTTAGGCAGTGCAGCCTGGGGTCCAGAAGTTAGGTGTGTCCAGGGCCCCAGTTTTCAGTAGCAGCTGAGGTCTTGGTGGTGGTGGTGGTGGTGGTGGTGGGGATGTCCTAGCAGCTGCTAGGCTCTCACAATGTGGCACAATTTAGTGGTGACATGTGTGTATGTATTTATTTGTTTGTATGTGTATGTGTGTATGTGTGACTTGTGTATTCTGCTCTCTTTCTCTCCACACTGACTGCACATCTGCTGCTTCCCTGACTAATCACTCATTGGTGGAGACTTGACTTTCAGTTTGGTTTCATTGTTTAGCCTGAGGAATTTACTTAGGTTTCTGAAGGCTCAGGTCTACTACTAACAAAGCCTGTTTCACTTCCCTGGAAAGCTCCCGTGTCACTTTCACTCTGAAGCCTCTTCTCCCTGGATGGAAGGTTCTCTAGATGTCACCTCCATGGACTAGGAGATGTCACTCCCCATGCTCAGCATATCGTCTTCTGTGGCTCCCTATAGAATTGACACTCATCACTTTGATAAGGTTGTGTCTTGCTCAATTTCTCTCTGTTCATCCTTCTGGAGTTTGATGAGTGTTTAATTATGAATTGATACTTTCACCAAACTAGAAATAAATTGGGGTCACTTAAAAAAATGTCCACCCCTCTTTATTTTCTTTCCTCCTGGGGTTTTAAGTGTGTGTATGTTGGCTGGTGTATTACAGTAGACTGAAGGATTGTTTCATTTATTAATGCCTCTTTTCTTCTTCCTGTGGCTCAGTTTCATGGTTTCTGTTGCCATGTCTTCAAATCAACTGTTTTCCTTCTTCTATGCTAGTCCTATGTTAAGATGTACCAGTAAAATCCCATTTCAGATACTGCCTTTATTTCATTTTCAAATGAGATATTACTTACATTCCACATTATCCATTATTTTGTATCCATCATTTCTCTGCTCACTGCATTTGTTTTATTTTAAACCCTGTGATGTTTACATTAGATATCTTAAAATTCTTGTCTTTTAAAAAGAGATCTATTTAATGATCTTTAGTTATGTGTATGTGTATCGGTCTGCGCACTGGTGTGTATGGGTGTGTGTGAGTCTGTGCATAGGTGTGTGTGCACAAGTGAGGGTTGTGCAGTGGGTGATGTGGATGGGAGCCACCCAGTGTGGGTGTTGGAGTCAACTCAGGTCCTCTTCAAGAGCAGTATACTGTCTTAACCATTGAACTACCTCTCCAGCAATAAAATTCTTGTATTTTAATAACATTTATTATTTCTTTTTTCTTTTGTTTTCTCCCTTTCTTCCTTTCTTTTTTTTTTTTTTTCAAGACAGGGTTTCTCTGTATAGCCCTGGCTCTTCTGGAACTCACTCTGCAGACCAGGCTGGCCTAGAACTCAGAAATCCACCTGCCTCTGCCTCCCAAGTGCTAGGATTGAAGGCATGCGCCACCACTGCCCGGCAACATTTATTATTTCTGAATGTTTATTACTGATCAAATGCTCTCCCTGGATTTCCCTACTTCTTTTATGTCTGGCATCTCCAGGTTGAATCGAAGGTCTCATTGTTGACTTTTCTGGGCTTTGTTCTTACAGGCAGTACATTTACCTCTGCACTGTTATGGTGAATCTGTGCTGCCTTCTGCCTGTGCTGCTTTACCTACGGCGGTCCTGCTTTTCATAGTTTTACCTTGTTTTCAATTATCTGAAAACAGTAGTGTTCTGAAAATATTGAATAGAAACTTACAGAAATAAACAAGTCATATGAATTTAAAACATTATATTGTCATAATTATTCTATTTTATTAGCTCTAGTTATGATTATTAATATCTTCCTGTATTCAGTTATAAATTAAACTTTACCATGGGTATGTTTATATAGATAGTGTAATATAGGGTTCTGTATTAGCCTGGCTTTCCGGGACTCACGGGGATATCTTGGTGCATTTCCCTACAGATATCGATAGCCATTAAACTCTGAAGTTCTGAACTTCCCAAGGTTTCTACTGAATGCCCTGAGGTTCACTTGAGATAGCACAATGCAGTAACTCTGAATGAAGACTTCTCAGGATTTTGCAAGCTTTGATCACCCTGCAGTGGCTCTTTTTCTTGACAGTTGTTGTTTGCGCAGCCTTGTAGAATCTCATCTGCACATAACAGCCTAGCATTCAGCCAATATTTTCAAAATGCTGTGCATATTTATGGAGCAGTTTGCTCATTCTTGAACCTTCATAGCTTCCCCTCAGGCATGGTTTCTCTTTGCAGTTCCTCAAGCTGCTACCTTCTGATTGGATGCCTGTTCCCTGTACTATAATAAGGGAAGGTCCCAGGCAGGAAGTAGGAGTGATTGTGGGCCCATCTTACTATGTCTCTAGCCCTGCCCTGGAGACTGCAGTCATTTGGCATTTATTTTCCCAGGACTCAAAAAGCAATTGTTTGGAATATTATATCCAGTTTTTCATTGTTTATGACAGAATGAAGCTTTGTCATCAATGACTTCTTATACAATCTTCTTAATGAAGCACGTTATTCTCCAGCCCCACCCCCATTACATGGTAGGAAATGAGCAGTACACTGGTTCTGGAAAGGGTTTGAAATTCCGTCCTTTGCTACAACGTGGATAGACATGGAGGAAACTGGATGAACGGAGTCAAGTACAAAGAGATAAGACACATGCTCTCACTCATATATGGAAACCTAAAAGGAGCTGATCTGAAATAATGGAAAAGTGGACTAGCACTTACTGAAGGCTAATGGCCAGTCAGTGCAGGCGAGGAGAGGATGAAATAGTATGGTTCTACTGCGCAGCTGAGTGACTACCTTACAGTGCACAATAGAAAATATTACTGATGACTCAGGCCAGGAGCCTTCAAACATAAAGACCATAGGTACAAAATCATGGCCAAAGGCCTCAGGGTCCCCCTGAGGAGTCTCTTGATTCCAAAACCCAAAGAATGTGGAGTCTGATGTTGAAGAGCAGCAGTTGCAGGGAAAGACCACTGTGCTCAGAGTAGAAGGGGCAGAGGCAGAAGAACTCTCCCTCCCTTTCTTGCTGTTCTGTCTCATTTGGACCTCCAGCCCACTGGATGGTACTGTTCACATTCTAGAGGGTCTTTACCACTCATTCCACTCTTCCATATGCTAACATTCTCTGGAAACACTTCTCAGATACACTCAGAAGCAGTATCTTACCAGACCGCCATGCAGTGTGCTTAACACCCCAAATTAACTGTGACACATGTCCACCAGAGAGACTCACTAGGTGCCAGATCCTTGTGGACAAGCTTTGAAAAGCTTTCCGTGTCTTGGCTTGGAAGGGCATGGAAGTAGTTGCCACCTAGGAGAGCTAATGAGGTCATGATCCCGGAAGTAGAATGGAGTAGATTATTGACACAGTGAACTTTATAATGGGAGCCTAGAAGGAAGTGTGACACCTCATCAGACACCAACCAGTGTGACAGATGTCAGGAAAGGGACTACATGCCACCACTCTCCACAGTGGCCTGGCATTGCACTCATCTCTGACTTGGTACCCACATCAGGGAGATGTCGACTGGAGGCCTACGCTAAAGTTGTTATTGCCAAAGAAAATAGGAGTTCATGAGATAGAAATTAAATGACAAAGTAAATGAATTTTAGGAAAAATTTAGATATTTTTATCTATACATGTCTACATACTAAAATTTCATCTTCTCCAGCTATAGGCATTATCAATTTCAAAACACTGGCAATTTGATAAATGACAGTATTCATTAAATATAATCTTTATTCTTTAATTTTCAATGAGGATTGGCACCATTCATTTATCATAGAGTGAGCATTCATTTTAAATCCACCACAGTGATATAAATAGACATGAAAGCAATGCAATTGGCATTTGCAGCCTTGAATCTGCTGATGAACTCACACATGCAGAATTGTCAAGTGACAAATAGGTCGCTTAAAAGGCATACTCTCTGGGGATTGAAGTTGAAGCTCAGAGGACAGAGTGCTAGTCTATTGAGCATCAAGGGTCTGATCCCTAACACTGAGTAAACAGAACTTATTAGCACATGCCTATAAGTGGAGGCAGGAGGATCAGAAGTTCAATGCCACACTAGCCTACTTACACACTGTGTTCAAGCCCAACTTTAGATACATGAACTCCTGTCAGATAGGGGATCCTCACCAAACTACTGAGTGCTGGAAATAAGACCAAGTGGGATCCCAGGTCTTATTACTGTCAACATCTTGCTTCTCTATCCAAATAACCTAATAAAGCCAGTGTGTAAGTCTTTGGACTAGACTTCATATGACAGAGGCAAATAATTCTCCTTGTTGTGATATTTCTTTTTAATATTAAAATTTTCTTCCATTTGCTCAGAGGTAAGTGCAATCTGTCATTTCACTCAGAGGTAATACCCATTTCCATTTAAATTTCCATTTAAATACAAATTGGGGGCCAGTAAGGTGGCTCAGTGGGTAAAGGCACTTGCCACAGTTTGACCACCTGAGTATGATCTCCAGGATCCATAGGCTAGAAGGAGATATTGACTCTCACAAATTATTCTCTGACCTCCACAAGTGCCATGCATGCATACAATCCCCCCAGTAACGAATGCATAAATATAATTTTAAAAAATGGTAGCCAGAAATGGTGGCATGTTTCTGTAACCCTACATTCAGGAAGCACAGGCAGGAAGTTTGCAAGTTCGAAGCCAGCTAGGGGTACATAGCAAGACCCTGTTCACCTAAAATCAAAGCAAAACAAAATGTACACAAGAAAAAGAATGGTACCCAGGGGCTGGCAGGACGATCCACCAGGTAAGCCCCTCCTATCAAGTCTGATGACCCATGTTCAATCCTCAGGGCCTAAGTGGTGGGAGGAGAGACTGACTCTGGAAAGTTCCTTTGACGTCACGCTCTTGCTTTGACATATGGATATACATGCACACACACACTCACAGAGAGACACAAATTTATATGGGTAGTTACATTTTTTAAAAATACTGTTACCCTGAACCACCACTCTAGCACATGTTAGTCTTGTGTGTGTAATTCTACCTGGTCTTTGATTAATTACATCTTTTCCAGACTCATAATTCTGGATCATGACTCAACTCCCCCCGAATTAGCTATCAATTTGCTATATTCAGTCAACAAACATCCCAGACCATGCAAACAATGACTTGGCTGCTACAGACTTCAAGTGTCACATCCTTGTTTTGTACTTTTCTCATTTATTCCCTCACTCATTTACTCAGCAAATATTTATGATGCTAGGCACTGGGGTACACTATAAATAAGGCCCTATTGGGTGTTGGTCTGGTGCTGCTATGCCTTCAAATACTGGTCCCCAAGTTCTGGTTGCCCCAAAGAGCAGATCCTCATGTGCACCAAATAATGTTTTGTGAACCTTTCTCACCAATTTAAAGCTGTTGGACAGACTGATTGAGCAGTAATAATCCAGGCAAGACTCAAACAGCAAGTACTTGGGGAGCCCAGCTGGGGAACTAATTAATGTCTAGCATATAGAAAAAAATAGATTTTGGGTGACTTGCCCAATAATTGTGCTAAACTGATTTTAAAAATCCACAGGACTCTACCCAGATTACTGGGCAGCTAGCTGGGTCATATTCGCAACTAATAGAGTTAGTAGTAACATTTAAAAATCATGTACAAGGCTCTGTTCCCACCTTAAAACTCCAAAAGTTCAGGCAATCAAGAGCATCATGAACTCTGCCCATCAGAGGATAAACTATGCTTTTAATGCTAATTGTACAGATGTGACCATCGATGTGTGCTTTGGTTGACAGAGTTACTTTTTTAAAGCTTCAAAAGCAGAACCATGGGTGGGCAAGGTGACTCATGGGTAAAAGCACTAACCGCTACGTTTGTAGCCTGAGCTCCATAGCTGAGATCCACATGGTAAGAAGAGACAACTAACATCTAAAAGTTGTCTCCTTACCTCCCGGTCCCCCACAGTGCACACACACACACACACACACACACACACAACAAACACATGTGGAAAAAAACTTTAAAGTAGAATCATGCCAAGATCTAGAGGCCTGTGTCCGTGTTGTGGTGTAATCTCCACAGAGCACATGCTTCTACTTCCGGCCACGGGAGGGTTCATCAGATAAAAACGTTCCTTTGAATGAGAAGACAATTAAGCATTGAAAATGGGAGAATAAGAAAATACAAGATAAGAATAGGCCTTACCAGCCTGCTTTATAGAAAACATCTCTAACGAGTGGATTTGGAGGTAGAGATTTTACTCTATTCTGCCCTTTCTGCATTATGTATGTATGAGGAAGCCAGCATGATGGTCATGAGCCACACCATGTATTCTAGCTAAAACTCCGCGCTAATTATGAGGAAATCTGACTTAGACTTCAGGGCTAGAACCAATCACTAATGCTTCTTGGATTAAAACCATCAAAAAAAAAAAAAAAAAAAAAAGGGACCCACAAATCAAAAGAACAGTCACTGTACACTTTCCTGTGACCTCAACTGTTACATCTTTCTCTTGTTTGCTGTCCCCACTAATGTGTGTGTGTGTGTGTGTATGTGTTGATAAATTATTTGAAAGCAGATTACAGAATTCTTAGCATTTGACTCCAAATACTCCAGCTGACTCCTCCTAAGGACAAAGGCATTATCTTACATAACCATAATGCCATTACCACAGCTATCCAACAGGATCACCTTGTATTTAGCTGCCACCTATGGTGATACATGAGTGCTGGCACTGCCCTGTTTCCTGGGCACTGAGTCCTTGTCTCTGAATGTAACTGTCAAGGGGTCTTGGTTCAAGTTCATTTTCTCCTCTGGTTAAAGAGGACTTTCTAGATTGGAAGAACATCTTTGCAATTTACTACTTGTGAATTTAAGTTCTGTAATTTACAAACACACACACACACACACACACACACACACACTCACTCACCAAACCCCTAAACATCCAAAAGATCTAGAAGTGTTGGTATCAGTTTGTTTGTTTGTTTGTTTGTTTGTTTGTTTGGTGGAAGGGGGATTGTTGTTTTCTTAGTCTCTCCATGTTACTGTGACTGATGTTCAGTGAAAGCAAAAACGAAAGTACCTAGGGTGCAATGGGGCAGAAACAACAGCCATCAAATGTGGAGCAAGAGAGTCTTCTGAGGAGAAGGGGCAGATATTCCACTTCAGAGAAAAACAGGCCTGGAGATATCAAGAGAAACAGCAGGCATTGGGTAAGACCCAGGGGTGCCTGCTTCTCCAGCTGCCTGCCCAAGCAGTCTTATCCTGCTTCTAGCTGCCACATTTGCCTAATGGAAGCAGCTTATCTAGCACTGGCAATTTATTCCTTGTTTGAATCTGTGTTTTCAGTGTTCAACCACTGCTTTCTAGTGTAGCTATCTCAAAGTAGCGATGTTAGCTGGACAGTTTTGAATGCATATGCCTTGGAAAAGTGTGTGTGTGTGTGTGTGTGTGTGTGTGTGCATCTGTCCACCCATCCGTCCTGTTCTTCCAGATTACAGGGACTTAAATCCAATTCACAAGTCATAAATTGCAGAGATGCTCTCAAAAACTAGATGGACCTCTTTAATCAGGGAAGAAAATGAAACCCCTCTTAGAAACCAGTAAACAATGTCATGCAAAACAATGTGCCAGAATCTAAAAAGCCCACCATAGAGGTCAATATTCCTTTCTCACTCTGATGTAGGAAATGCATTGACCTTATTATGTGGCAATAAACCAGGGCTGGTGCTTTCTTCAGGTCTCGCAATTCCATCATGCAATATATTATGAATCGAGGAGGAGAGAGTTGGGGTATATGACCAAGTGCCTATGGCACAGGATCCTCTGAGGGCTCAATGAAAAGTTTTATGGGTTCCAGTATTTTGATATCACTAATCAAGATGGTGGTCAAATCACACAGTCACTCCATTTTGATGAGGTCACCAGACAAGATGGCAAAAAAGTCAAAAGTTGGTTACTTCCTGTCCCAGCCTTAAAATGTTTTAATAATGACCTTTTATTTTTAAACATTATTATATAAAAAAAAGTTTCAATTAAAAAATTACACAAGCCAGGCGTGGTGGCGCACTCCTTTAATCCCAGCACTTGGGAGGCAGAGGCAGGCGGATTTCTGAGTTCGAGGCTAGTCTGGTCTACAAAGTGAGTTCCAGGACAGCCAGGGCTACATAGAGAAACCCTGTCTCCAAAAAACCAAAACACCAAAAACCAAAAAAAAAAAAAAAGAAAAGAAAAGAAAAAATTTTAAAAAATCATTCATCTAAGATAGATTAGCATTAATATAGCAAGAGAAATCATCCTTAAGAATAAGGGCCCAAAATAGCAAAGTGAAAAAAAAAAAATAGAGAACCCAACTCCGTGATCTCAAACCAAAGAAGTGGGTCCATATTGGATACGGGAGTGACTAGATCACAGAGTGAGGTCTCTCCCAAGTGGCTTCTAGAGAGGGAGAGATAAATTTAAATATCCCTCGAATTTTAGGTTAAAACATTAGTGGGCTTTCTCTCTTTTAAATTTGTAGATGGAAAGAGGAAGTACAGTTTATAGATGTTTTAAAAGCAACAAAATGTTTATCTGTTTCCAGGCTAATAGCAACTGTTCTCCCCTTATTAGAAAAAGGTTAATATTTTATAGATGTGTGCATGTATGAATGTTCTCTTTCTCTGTGTGTGTGTGTGTGTGTGTGCGCGCACACACACGCGCGCACATGTGTGTGTGCATTGTATGCATATACAAGACTTCAAAGAAAGGCACCTGATCTCCTGTAACTGGAGCTACTAGTGATTGTGAATTGCCCTGTGGGTTCTGGGACTTGAACTTGGGTCCTCTGCAAGAGCAGTAAGAGTTTGTTCTTTATGGTTGAACTATAGCTTCAGTCTCTCATTTTCCTAAGAAAACAAGCCTCTTTCTTTTTTCTAAAGCAACCTTCACACATTCTTAACTACTTGCTAATGGCCCTTTCCTTCTGATTTAGGTGAGATAGGCAGCAGAAGGAAAGATAAGACAAAATCCTCAGGGAAGATTCACTCTCTTTAGGAGTAAAGGTTAAGAAGTTCCCAGGAACACTCAAGCAATAATAAGCTCTAAGAGATCCTCCTTTCTAGCTCCAGGGTTGCTGTCATCATGAAAGTTTGTCCAAAACTACTAAACAAACAAACAAAACAAACACAACAACACAACAAAACCCCCTTGTTCTCTGATATGCATTAGAGCTAACTTCTCCTTCCTTCTCCTTCTCCTCCTCCTCTTCTTCTTTTTTTTTTTTGGGGGGGGTAAGGTCAAGATTTTATTGTCTTCATAACAAAATCGGCTTAAAACTGGATCACTTGGCCCTTTCTCTTCTTGTTGCCTCCCAGTTCAGAATGTTTGCATCTCTTAACAGCTAGCATCCTCTTAGATCTGCAGTTGGTAGAGCTAACTTCTAAATAGGAATCTTCCTAGCAGAGAAAAAGGAGAAAAAGTACCAGCCTAGAAATTCTATTTATGAAACTTGGAGGTTCCTGAGGAGAGCCTTTTGGGGTGCCTCTTGGCAGGAATCTGACATTAGGCCATAACAAAGAAGTAAGTCCAGGCAGGAATCTGACATTAGGGCATGACAAAGAAATTAGTTCAGGCAGGGATCTGACACTGGCCAAAGACAAGGAGGTAAGAAACTTATTTTAGGGTAGAACAAAGAAGTAGGCTCAGTAAAGGGGTCTGCAACCTTATAGGTGGAACAACAATATGTACTAACCAGTACCCCCAGAGCTCATGTCTCTAGCTGCATATGTATCAGAAGATGGCCTAGTCAGCCATCATTGGGAAGAGAGGCCCCTTGGTCTTGCAAACTTTATATGCCTCAGTACGGGGGAATACCAGGGCCAAGAAATGGGAGTGAGTGGGTAGGGGAGTGTAGTGGGGGAGTGTCTGGGGGACTTTTGGGATAGCATTTGAAATGTAAATGAAGAAAATACCTAATTAAAAAAAAGAAGTAGGCTCAGATATCTTGATCATCCTTAGAAACATCGATCACTGGAGTGATCATGGGACTTTGTGTCTATGTCTTGCTTGATCCTTGACTATTGTCTCGCTTGATTCCTCAAGTACTATTCTCCCTTATTACCAGCATATAATTAAAATGGTATAAAAGAGGATTGGAAAAATTTCAACATGCCTTCAGTCTCAGAATTGACTGAGGCCATGCTACAATGTTGTCTAATTGTCTTTTTTCTTTTTAGTCCTCACGCCTACAATGTAGAACCTGTTGACTGACCCAGTGGTCTTGGTCAGGTTCTCCCATTCAAGGACTGGAAAAATTCAGGAGAGCTTAACTGTTACATCCTTTGTGTTAGTGTTCTATTGTTGTGAAGAGACATCATGACCAAGGCAATATATAAAAAAAAAGCATTTAATTGGTGTCTTAGTCAGGGTTTCTATTCCTGCACAAACATCATGACCAAGAAGCAAGTTGGGGAGGAAAGGGTTTATTCGGCTTACACTTCCATACTGCTGTTCATCACCAAAGGAAGTCAGGACTGGAACTCAAGCAGGTCAGAAGCAGGAGCTGGTGCAGAGGCCATGGAGGGATGTTCCTTACTGGCTTGCTTCCCCTGGCTTGCTCAGCCTACTCTCTTATAGAACCCAAGACTACCAGTCCAGGGATGGTCCCACCCACAAGGGGCCTTTCCCCCTTGATCACTAATTGAGAAAATGCCTTACAGTTGGATCTCATGGAGGCATTTCCTCAACTGAAGCTCCTTTCTCTGTGATAACTCCAGCTGTGTCAAGTTGACACAAAAATAGCCAGTACAATTGGTGACTTGCTTATATAGTTTCAGAGAGGAGGGAGGAAGGAATGGAAGGAGGGGGGAGGGAGAGAGGAAAGAGAGAGAGAAACTGGACTGGAATGGGCTTTTGAAACCTTGAAGTGCCCTTTGTGTAACATACCTCCTCCAACAAGGCCACACCTTCTAATCCTTCCCAAAAAGTTCTACTAATTGGGGACCAAGCATTGAAACATATGAGCCTAGGGGAAGCCTTCTCATTCAAACCACCACATCGTCCTTTCATTTCTCAGGTTGGCTTGGTTCATTACTGACCTTAATGAATCAATAGTCTTCAAATCTCACATCACACCCACCCCAAATGTTATTGACTAGGGGCTCTTGGGTGGAGTTTGTTTTCTCCATTGACTAAAGAATTAAAACACAGGAAATAAGACATAACAAATGTTATTAAAAGTAAAAGTGTGTACAAGTATACCACCCCCAACACACATGCACACACATACACACACACACACACACACACACACACACACCAAACTAACTACCTACAAGTGGGAAGAGCCAAAAACTGAAATTTGTACTACCACTCCCAGGAGAGCTCAGCTCTTATAAATGTTTATGATAGAGTAGATCTGTCTCCACATCTTTAACTGATTAAATTAGACAAAGAAAGTGGGCTGACTGGCTTACAGCATCCAGGGTTAAGACCTGGCTAGGATGTATCAGGGCAGGTTAGCCAGAGGGAGTCCAAGGGAAGGAGGAAGCTTGCCAACTCTTTGTCCTGGGTGACGAAGGAGCCAGAAGAATGCCACCTTGTTTATGTGTGGCCTCTTTCCCCATCTGCCTGCCTACCAGAGTGTTATCTGACTTCTCTATTCTTGCATGCACTGCCTTTCCAGAGCACAAAGCCTGCCTGCATACCATGTCAAGTCTGGAGACTTTACCAGTCACTTTCACCGACTAGCTCCAGGACCTGGCAGAAGATGGCTTTCCATACCTCAGATCCGAGCTTACTGTTCCCCATACCAATGGGTCAGGACCACAGTGAGGTTCCTGTCTGTTGACCATGACCTGTGACTGCTCTGCAGCTAGTAGTTGATATCTGAAATGGTAAGTGAAGATGTAATGCTGGTCCCCAGATGGGTCCTTATGAATATTACCTGGGGTGAAGGATTTTAGCAATGTGCAGAAGTTTGAATTTCATTCACGTAGATATCAGAAGGGCAAGTGGGTCTCTGGTTCTCCGTAGAGAGCTAGGGAAATGCTTTGGATAAATGAAGGCAGAAAGGCGAAGGTGGTCATGGCATGGATGGCTGCTACCTATTCCTCCAGCACACCTGGAGGGCAAATTCCTTAAGTTCTAGAGACCCAGATTGACTAAGGAAGTGCACAGTAAGCAAAGACCTGGTACAAGGCCAAACAGGATATGTGACACAGAGACATGTTAGCCCTGTTCCCATCCTGGTCTGGGAACTGGAAAGGACACTTCAGAGCCTTTTCCCATGGGCAGGGTGATGGGGGTGTGTGTGCTCTTTCTTTTCTCATGGGTTTCAAAGGGTTCTACCTCATGTGAATAAAGAGGACTCATTCTTGGTACCCCACAAAAATGAGAGAGAAAAGGAAAAATAGGGTGTGAATAAAAATAGAAATGAGCTCAGCTCTCTCACAAGCAAGGTTCTCAATGGATCTGGACCTTCAGTGAGTGGAAAGAGCTCATTTGCAATGGAATCCCACGGACAGGCTTCTGGGCTTTCTGTTTTCGCCACATTAACACCCCAACAAAGGACTATGGCATCATCACTAAGGCAAGAAATGAGGGGGTGAGTAGACATTGGCTGCATTCCCCCCTTCCTCTGAGTTCAGACAGACAGTCCTGGAGGCTGGGTGCTGGTTGCCTAGGAAACAGCTTGGATGTGAAACTAGAAAAAGCTCTATCGGCATCAGGAGATGCAATTACTGGTTTTTGTTTTGTTTTGTTTTGATTTTTTTCTTCCTTTTTTCTGGTATTGTATGATGCTGGGGGTGGAGAGCAACATTCTTTTAATGCTTCTGAGCCATTTTTTTTCACACATAAGGAGACAGGTTATATTCTCTTTCTTGCTCCCACTCCCCCTCTTCCCCCTTTCCCTCCCCCTCCCCCCCAATCCCAGCCCCTGTTCCCTGCCCCCACCCCCATCATAGCGGGTACTGAGTCTAGCAAACACTTGGCATGGCTTTTCTCTCTTGTCTCCCACCCACACAGCCAGCTTGCTGCACTTAACAGGCACCAGCTGAATAATCAGGATGTGATAAGAAAATAGGTTGGTAGTGAGAACTTCATCTTTGTAACTTTCATGATAGTAAAAACTTAAGTTTCATGATGCAGTGTTAGATTATCAATCTTTTGTAAACCAAAACATCACTAGAGATGCAAATGTGTCTAACCACTTCTGAAAAATATATTGTTTTCTGTTTGAGTAAGCATAGCTACATAATGGGGATGTGTGCTGAAGTTTCTTGTTAGGTCCCTCATTTTCCTCTACTTGTATTCAGACTCAAGTGAAATGGATGTGGAGTCAACAAACAGCAGGAGCCACCTGTCTGTGGAAGAGCAACGAGACTTTTAATACTACTGCGCTAACAGGAGAATTCACACTCCACGTACAGATAATGCTGGACTACCTCTGCCACTCACAAATTCAGCTCCCAGCCAGGGAACCATGTCTCACAAGGAGGAGCTCTTAGTCAACATGCACTGCAAAAGAGTTAAAAACTTCAGGTCGGTTGTTTAACGAGCAAAGGAGGTGTTGTTTAGACTCCAGACTTCTGCTTCCAGGCTATGAGGCTATCATTTCACCAGCTGTGGGTAGCTAGGGCTAGTGGGTATTCCTGAAGTGTTGACTTCAGATAAAAAGATGACTGGCCTTTATCGCCTTGATGGTCAAGACTGATCAGTGGAAAGGGAGTAGAGGGACTGTAGGCCTCAATGGGGGGCATCTATGAAGAGTTCCCTAGGATAGCAAATATCACAACAGGGGCTGCACAATTCAGTTCTTGGCTTCCTCAGCCCTATTTCTTCTAGTTTGCACCACTCTTTGTGTGTAGATCTTTGTCTTTCCCTGCAAGGAACTGGCTTGAGAAAATTAATTTCAAAGAAACTACACTTTGTACTTAGATTGTGATAGATGCCCCCATGACAGACCACTCCACCCCATGGAGAATTGTATCTGAGAGCCTGTTTTCAGTTATTTTTTTCAGGTAGTTGTTACATGATCATGTTTCCCTCAGGTTTTTTTTCCCCAGCTCCTCTCTGCTCATCTCATTCCTGTCAATCTGGTGTTGAACCTTTCAGACGATTCTTACTGCTTCTCTCCTGTTTCCCATCCTCTTTTTTCCTTACTCTACTTTCTACAAGACTTGTCTCACTTTTCTTTCAGTTTCTCCACTGAGTTTAGTTGATGTTAATACATTTTGTCATTCCCAAGAACCTTTAAAAAAAATTCTTTAGATTTTAGTTTTATTATTATTATTATTATTATTATTATTATTATTATTATTATTTGAGGCAGAGTCTCCCTCTATAGCTTAGGCTGTCTTAGAATTCATTATGTAGCTCAGACTTACCTTGAATTCACAGTAATCCTTCTGCCTCAGCTCCCTCAGAGCTGAAATTACAAGTGTGAGCCCCCACACCAAGCCAATTTTCTACTCTTATTTCATGGACTCACTGTTTGGTCTAAAGATATTCATGAGGTTTTTAACTATTTTTCTTCTCCCTACATGATATCTCTATATCCCCTTTCTCTGTGTTTACTTGGGCCTCCTGGCAGAGTAAGTAAGGTTTAGTTACCTCTCCATTTTTTGAGATCCAGTTTTATTTTTGATCACATGTATGTGTATGTGTGTATCAGTATGTGCATATGAGTGAAGATCCCCAAGGAGCCAGAAGTTTCAGATATCCTGAATCTAGAGTTACAGTCCTGGGGACCAACTACAACCTAAGAGCAATCAGTGCTTTTAACCCAATGAGCCATCTCTCCAGCCCTATGAATGCTCATTAAAAAACATTTTTTTAAAAAATATTTTATGTGTATTTCTTTGTCCGCATGCATGCATGTATATCACACGACTGCCTGGTACCTACAGAGGCCAGAAGACATCAGATCCTCTGGAAGCAGAGCTCTAGCTGAAAGCCACTATGTAGCTACCAAGAATTGGGCTCTGGTCCTTTCAAAGAGCAATAAATGCTAACTGCTACATAATTTCTCCAGTTCTTAGAAAAGCTTTAAAATTTTTATTTATTTATTTATTTATGGAGAGAGTTGCACGTGCCATAGCCACATGTTGAGGTGAGAGAACAACTTGCAGGAGTTGGTTCTCTTCTCCTATCATGTAGGATCTGAGGGATTGAATTCCATTGGCCAGGTTTGGTGGTAAAGGTACCTGTACTTGGTGAGCAATCTTACTGACCCATGCCTATTCATATTTATAAGAGATGCACTAAAAAGATGATTGAGCCGGGTGTGGTGGCGAACGCCTTTAATCCCAGCACTTGGGCGTCAGAGGCAGGCGGATTTCTGAGTTCGAAGCCAGCCTGTTCTACAAAGTGAGTTCCAGGACAGCCAGGGCTACAGAGAAACCCTGTCTCAAAAAACCAAAATAAAAAAGGATTGAAATATTGAAATCTCTGAGTCTCTTGTGTCACAGTCAAATCCTTTATGTCTACTTGAGGATACTCCTGGTGCCTAGCTGTTCTGTCAAACAATGCTTTACAATGTCTCTAGGTCCCCTAATTTCAATAATCATATTAATATCCACCAATTATTTAAATATGCTGTCTTCTTTTCTTATTGTAATAATTCTTTTCCTTCTGACTCAAGTTTTTTCCAGGCACTAGACAATTCAAACAGTCCACAAAAAGATATTACATGCAAAAACCATAGCATAGGAAAAGGTTGCAACTCTTCCCACCAAAGCCTTCAATTGAGAGGGTACAACATAGGAAATTCTGGGATTGGTAGCACCTGAAAAGGCTAAGCTGTAGTAGGCTGTGGGTAGATTGCTAGTGTCTAAGACCACTGCCCAGGTCATCCCATAAGTTCACCAGGATTTCTACTCTTCCCATGCTTTGCTTTGGAAAATGATAGCGAACATTACCAAAACCACTGATATTGCCAGAGAAGTCCTATGGTTAGTTCTTAGCAATTGTCAGGACACAATCCTGACTTCCTGAAGGATACATATGTTTATGCTCCCAGAGATGACTGCTGTGTGTTCCCATAGACCCTGTTCATGGACCTGTGCATCAGGTATTCAGACTACAAACAGGGGACTCCACTGAATTGCAACCTGTCTCTTAAACCCTCCCTTAAGAGACTTTCACTCCTTGAAAACCTCAAGTCTGGATTGTATGATCTCACTGAGATTTAGTATTTGTTTTTCTAGTTTTGGCATAAAAAAACAAAACCAAAACAAAACACAGCTCTCATCTTGAAGAGCTTATTCTGGAGCCATTCGGAGTGACCATGACCCAGGAACAAAGATTTAGGTTTTCCTGAATTCCATGTTCCAATGTAGAAGCAATTTCACGAAGTTGTAATAGTTTTACAGAATAAAGAGAAATCATGAATCAAGTCAAGTTTGAAATACATTAACGGGTATACCAGAAAGACAGATACCCCAGCATGGGGTTGGGGAGCTCAATAGGCCCATGCTGCAATCTGATGATACTCTTAGCTCTTAAATTGTTGAAAACTAGTGTTCTGTTAAGTTAATAGATTCTAAGAGGCTCTTATTTATTATCACAAGTTGTCAGCTCAGATACAGAGCTGGGCAAAGGATGACCGTTCCAGAAGGCTAAAATAGTCCAAGATGAAGTAACTAGCCTCTGAACCTACAAAACTCCAATTTCTCCACAGTACCAAAATTCCAATTGGTCTACCAGTCTATGCAGACACAGCTTTTTTTTCCAGGAATTTTCATTCACTCTAGCCTATTCTATGTTTATGTATGCTACCTTTCTTTTTTTGGGATAAAATACCATGAACTGAAGCAACTTAGAGAAGGAAGAAGGACTTGTGTGAACTTACAGTTCCAGAATGATAAGAGTCCTTCACTATCTGCACAGGAAGCCATGGCAGCAGATAGACATGGTGCCTTGAGCAGAAAGCTGAGAGTTTAAATCTTGAGCAGAAAGTACAAAGCAGGGAGAGAACTAGAATTGGCAGGAGTCTTTCAGGACAGTGGTTCCCAACCTGTGGGTCATGATCCCTTTGAGGGTTGAATGACCCTTTAGAAGGGGTTGCCAAAGACCACTGGAAAATAAAGATATTTACATTATGATTCCTAACTAACAAATTATTGTCGTGAAATAATTTTATCAAGTACAGCCACAAAAATAACTTTATGGTTGGGGGTCATCACAACACGAGGAATGGTATTAAGAGGTCACAGAATTAGAAAGGTTAAGAACCATTGCTTTAGACTCCCAATGCCCTCCTCCAGTGACATCCTTTAACAAGGTCACATTTTCTTAAGTGCCCCCTACATAGTGTCACCAACAAGTGTTCAAATACCTAAGCCATTGGGGACATTCTATTCAAACCACCACATTCTACCACCTGGCCTCATAGGTTCATGACCATATTGTAACAGAAAATGCATTCTGTATGCAACTTCAAAGTCCTGATAATCTTTTGTAGATTCAGCATTGTTTAAAAGTCCAAAGTCTCTTTTGAAAGACTGCTACTTATAACCTTTTGTAAAATAAAAAAGCAAAGTAAGTGCTGTAGGCATAATTTTTCTGAGACCTACTTTTAATAAGGGTCCAACCTCTCGCCATCTAGCCCACCACCCAATAGAGGTAGCAGAAGAGAAATATTATTAGGATATGGGGCAAGCGGATCTGTTCAGCAATAGTTCTTTGGAGGCAAGCTTGATCTTCTTGGGTAGCAGTTCAGTCACATATCAAACACTAAATATGATTCAACAGCTGCAGACCAGTCTTCTAGGCAGTCTTCTAGACACCAAGCACAAACCAGAAACTACAGTCCAGTCCTTTCAGCAAGCAGACATCAGGCACCAACCAGTAACTGTAGTTCAATCCTGAAGAAACTGCCAGGCTCACCAACTGACTTGAGGTAAGGCCACTGAAGTGGCAAGTTGCCACAGGAACCTCTTGAGGAGTTCTTTGTTGAATTTCTCTCAATGGCAGCATTACCACAAGTTGAGCTCAGTAATGCTATGTAAATCAAACCAATGCGTGCATTTGGAGAAGAATAGTGAGGCAGAGCAAACCAAACCAAAGTTCAGCACTGTCTGTGGCATCATATTTATACTCCTTCGACAAGAGTCCTTTCACACGTCTGCTCTATCTAAACATCCTTTCACCTGTGTCTGCTTCAGAAAAACAGTCTTTCATGTGTTTGTTTGCTTTTGCAAGACATTCTTTCACCTGTGCGCCCCAGCAAAACGTCATTTGGCATATGGCTCTACCTTCTAGTCTTTCTGCTTGTGATATGCAGCTTTCTCTTGGTCTGGTCCCATTCTTTGTAAACAGCTCTCCTTGGCAGATATCTCATGGCTCCAGCATCAACAACAGCCTGGTGTCTCTAATGTAGCCCAGGCCACATGTCCACAGCTTCACAAAATGACTTCTCAGAGTCTCCTCTCCTTGCAGGGTCTTTACACATGTTTCCTGGCCCCTGTGGCTATCTGAAACCACAGAGGAAGACTCCACCATCCCTTTAGTGTTCATCCTTCATGATTCTAAAGCTAAAACCATATGAAAGACACTGCCAAGTTCTGTTGCCTGCTTCGGATGGATCTTTGGAATGGGATGGACGTTGGAAGCAGGTTTTTAACCTACTTATTTGATAGGATGAGAAAATAGCTTAGATTCCCTTTTCACAAGTTGGGAGCTTTATCTGAATGGCAAGACTGAATTCAGCTACTTTAACTACTTTTCTGTTGCTGTGATAAAACACCATGACAGAGGCACCTTATAGAAGGAAGAGTTTCTTTGGCTTTGTGGATCCAGAGGGATAAGAGTCTGTCACTGTCATTTGCTGGAAGGTACGGCCACCACAGACAGGCATGGCAAATTGAGCGGCAGAAAGATGAGCTGGGGAGATGGCTCAGTGGTTAAGAGCACTGAATGCTCTTCCAGACATCCTGAGTTCAATTCCCAGCAACCGCAAGCATGAAACAGGCAAAACTGGAAATGGTCAAATCTCAACTTGTGGATGAATTTCATTCCATTGCTAGTCTCATTTAATAATAGACTGGCGAGTGGGGGAGGGGCTGAAACGGTGAAGAGAAGCTACTGCTTACAGCTACCCATGGCTTTAGAGCCACCATACCTTCACCAGGCTTCTAGCCTTTGAATTTGGCTGTGCTTCCAGGTACTCAGGTACATTCTGTCTGCCTGAACAGCTCCAACTCCGAAACTGATGACTAGAAAGAACTTGGTTCCTGTGTAGGTGACCTGATTTTGCTACACCAGTTTGCCACCCAGCTCCCCAATACCCACAATTTCTGCAAATCACTTCTAGTAAACAAACTTCACAACTGTTTGATTTTGGATGCTTACAGATTAATGAGCCTAGAGAACTTCTTGATTGCAATGGATTTTAAATGTAGGTCTGAATCTGTGTTTTGTTGGTGGCATTATGCCAATGAGGGCCTTAAATATATTGTTATAACGTGATAGTCTTTTATGAGGCAGCCAGTGGCACTAGGCAGCACTATAACTCTGAGCATCGTGGGGGTTTGTGTCAGGCATAGTATGGATGTGGGTGGGCAGGGTACAAAAATGTCCCCTCCCCCCACTCCTTTCCTGTTTGAAGTTCACAATAGAAGCTGCATCCTAATAATAGCCAGCTTCCTTCTCAGTTGCATTGTTCCTTCTGAGGCTCCTTCTCTGCAGATTCATCCATTCTTCCATGATTGGGAACAGAGGCCAGAATGTATGACAGATTAAATTTGTGTCGCTCAGTGAGGTATTAGGTCTGTGTTAGGAGCCTTTAATCCCCAAGTTACAAAAATTTACCCTAGCTTGGAGTGATAGAAAGCAGCTGCCTCTGCAGTTTTGGGAGATCCGCTATGCCCACTTCCTTCTGCAGGCTCCTCCCAGCCCTGCATCTGTGGTCATAATAATGGCCGATGCACTGCACATTCCTAAGACCCTCTGCAGCAGCAGCTGCTGCCCAAATACATGGAGGTCAGCAGCCCACTAGGCTCTTGCCCTGCTGTCTGACAGAGACCTTTCTGGTAACAGAGAGATTCTAAGCATGATGTGGGATTGTCTTCATTTCAGTTTTGGGAGGTGATAAGCGATGAGCATGGCATCGACCCCACTGGCAGTTACCATGGCGACAGTGACTTGCAGCTGGAGAGGATCAATGTGTACTACAATGAAGCTGCTGGTAAGGGTTTGGATGGCAGTCTTGCTTTCCATACTGTGGCAGACGAAGCAGCCTACCAGCTCGCAGATAAGAAGATGCTTTTTGCACACTCATTTAAAATGCCAGTCCCAACAAGAAAAAGCACTTTGAGTTCCTGAAGACCTCTGCATGCTTTGTGTCTCCATTTTCTTTTTCCTCCTTTGTCTCAATGCTGGGATTTCTGCAATGAATTCTTTTGCCATATCCATGTCCTTTCTCAAGCCTAATTGTAAGTCAGCTCTTGTCCCCACGGACAACAAATATGTACCTGGTGGACCTGGAGCCGAGCACCATGGACTCAGTGGGGTCAGAACCATTCGGCCAGATCTTCAGGCCAGACAACTTTGTGTTCGGTATGTCGTCATGCTCCATGAGAGCTGGCCAGATGACTCACTCCCTTCCTAGCAGCCGTGGGCTTTACAGTTCTGTGTGCAGCATCCAGCTGAGCCTGTGTCCCACAGACCACAAGTCCTGGCCTAACCTAGGCAGCTGACAAGATCATATCTGTGGTCACTCTTGACAGCTCAGAGGAGAGTGTGGGCCTGGTAGAGGCTGTGCAAGGCCTCTGTGAGGAGCAGTGTCTGAGGGGATGGGAGGAAGGGGGAGGGGAGGAGGGGATGAAAGCCTTCAAAGATGGCATCACAGGCTGCAGGGGATTTCAAAGGACTTCTGATGCCAGGCAACCACTCCAGTGACCAAGGTCAAATGCTTACAGCTGCCTTCCCTCTTCTTTAATTATATCTAAGAGTATTTACAGAATGCTCTCTATGATTATTTCCCTAAGCAGCTCCTTTCTCTCAAGTTGATTCTTTGTTTGAGACAGTCTTATATACCCCAGGATGTCCCTCTTGCCTCTATGTACCGGCCTTATGGGACATGTGCCACCACATTCAGCTCCTCAGTTTGATTCTAGGCTCCCCCACCCGAGTCTTGCAAAGGTGATTTTAATTTTTAAACTAATATCTAAAACCAGAACAGTTGAGGACCATGATGAAGTGCTATACCACCCCGGACATATATACACATTGTGTGATGCTTAAAACTGGCCTATGCATTCTCATCTCCAACATTTCCATATGGTAAAATATTAGAATCCTCTCAGCTTCCTGACATGGACAGACATTGTTGTTTCTATAGCAACAGCACAGCAGGGTTTTTACTCCCCTTGGCTGTAGCTTGGTAACTGCAATCGACATCTCCCCAACACTCTGGATCTCAGCCTTTCTGAAGGTCATTAAGCTATGGAAATGTTATCTTTGGAAACAAAAGTATACCTAAAAGATTATCTAACGTATCCCAAGAATAGTCCCCACCTTGCCCATCATAATCTGAATGACACAAGCCGGGATTCCTATGTGTGTCTCGTGTGTTCTTTCTTCCGACAAGCTGGAGCAGCACAGGAAATACCTTGGCAAAAGGCCACTACACAGAGAGCACTGACGGTGGCATCGGTTTAGGCATCATAAACTCTCCTACAGTGTCAGTCATCAATGACAAACCCTATAAAGCTGGTACCCTACCTTTCTGGGTACCAGCTGGTGGAGAACACAGGTGAAACTTATTGCATCACTGAGGCCCTGTATGACACCTGTCTGCTTCTGCACACTGAAGCTGACCACACCCATCTATGATGACCTCACCTATCCTGGTGTCAGTCACCATAAATGGGGTGACTGCCTGCCTGCACTCCTCAGACCTGCTCAATGCAGACCTCAGCCTGATGGCTGTGAATATGATATCCTTTCTGCACCTTTGACCAGCAGTGCAGTCAGCCATTCTTTGTCTGGAAATGCTGATGCTCCCCAGCAGAGGTCATGCTCTTCCTGTGATGCTGATTCTAACAGTAAAATAAGTGGGTGAGGGAGTTTAGACACCAGCACAGCTTTTGCTGAGGCCCTGGCATAATGATGCCATCTTGTAACTGATGTGGTCAGAGCTGTCCAATGACAGCCCTTCCAATAGGGGCTATCAAAGGAGTGATAACAGCTTTGGGATATTCTGAGTCTAGGGCCTCCCTGGAGTAGAAGGGATTCAAAGCGCTGCTTCATGAGGGTCCTGGGAGGGTCTGAAATATTTAGGCCAGGAACACAGGGACTGGAAGTACAGGTGGAGAATAGGTATGACCTACATGGCATTACATGTGTCCACAGATCAAAAAGGACTTCCTAACTAGTGCTTTTTTTAGCAATACAGTTAGACCTGCCGACTGTAGGTTCCTTTGACCCTTATTCTAGAACAAGGTGACAACCTTAACAAGTCCAATGGCTGTGAAGCTCATTCATCCAGCTAGCTGAGTTTCTTGGAAGAATTCCCATGCAGTGACAAGTTAGAACAAGCAAACAAACAAAAAAGTCCAGCTTGTCTACTTCTCACGTGGGACTCATGTAATGCTCTCTGGGCCCTTTTTCACATTCCCAGGGTTGAGTCCTTTGTTGGCCAAAGCCATCATCTGATATCTAGTACAGGCTTTCAGCTTCCTTATCTTCCTTGGTTCCATCTCCATGACCCTTCTTGGGCATCCTAGGCTCTAGACCATTCTCAACATCTCCTGTCAAGTCTCCCATTCCACATCATAGATGAAGTAAAGCTATATAACCCTCTATAATCATAGGTTCCCTGTCTGTAGATTGACCCAACCACAAGTAGAAACTATTTGGATGCAAAGTTGTATCTGTAGGGAGCATGCACAGACATTTTTCTTGTTACTCTCTGTAAGCACTACAGTATAAACAGCTATTTACATGACATTTACACTGTTTAGGTGCTGTGACTCATCTAGAGATGATTTAAGGAACACAAAGGAGTGTGGAAGGTTCTAGGCATATCTGATCTGCTTTATAGAAAGGATACATATTTACAGGTTTATGTAATACTTTCCCATGGGTATTGAAGGAAAATGGTGCTAGTTCTCTACTCCTGTGTATTGAGTCATTGCAAAATGAGTGGCTGAAAGTGACATAGTCGATTTACAGTCTCCAGGGAACAGAAACTCAGCGGTGAAGATGAGTCCTTCTCTTAGGAACACACAAAGGGAACCTACCTGTTCTACATTGTCATCTCAAGCTGAGGCTCATTTTACATCTGATGGCCTTCTCGTCTCTGTGACTATCGACCAAAGGCTGCTTTTTATATATGGAAGCTGCCTGGCCATTCCCCATGACATAGTAGCTCTTCCTTTAAAGTCAACAGGAGAACATCCTGAGCCTGATGGACCAGACTGAGCTGCTCTTCTGTCACCATCTACAGTCTTATTTTAGGAGCCATTAGAGAAAGCCTACCCAGGAATCCTTAAGGTCAACTGATGTGAAACCTAACTGCCTATAGAACCCATCTCAGCAGTATCTATATTAGCATTTGAACAGCTGAAGAGGGGTTGTCATGGAATCTGCCTAATGCACATGGACTAAAGTAGATTGGAAACAGCATGGTCTTTGGATCCAAATAAACCAGATAAAGCTTATCACAGGGTAAATAATTTAGCTCATTAATAAGCACCATACTTGTTTTGTTAAATGGCAAGGCTGATCTGGCTAATAAACTTTAAAGAATTCACATAGGTTTATTATATATATATATATATATATATGCCACAAAGTATTGGTAGCATTATATTAGTAGCAACATTAGGGGCTATGAAACACTGTTATTTCTTGGTATCTAAGGGGATTGGTCCCAAGATCCCTGTGGATGCCAATAATATGGTCAAATACTTGCATATAACCTACATACTTCCTCCTGTTTACTGTCTATTGTCTCTAGATTAGTGATAAACCCTGACACAATGTCAAAGCTATGCAAATAGTTGTTTAGCATGACAAGAAAACTCTTTGCACATGCTCAGTACTGACACACCTTTCTTTTAATTTTGGATATATTTCATCCATGACTGGCTGATTTCATGAATGTGTCCTATGTAGACATAGGAGCTAACTATAGAACAAAAACTTTAAAATCCATCTTATATCTGACATATGAAGACAGTGCTTAGGACTGTTTGGTACACCTGGCAATGAGGCATCTATAGTGACAGATGCAAAGGAGTGCCCCTCCCAACTAATTAAGCATTTCTGGGATTTATCTTCCATAAAAAGGGACCATAAGAACCAGGAATGATTTGGGGTTTCTATGAAGATCCCAGCTTCACAGTCAAGGAGGCCTCTGGACAGATTTCTTTAAAAAAAAAAAATCTGAAGTGCTTTTGGCCCAATAAACAGTGTTGAAAAATTTATTTCAACATTCCTTTTTAGTTAAAGGAGATCCCTTGGAGTTTTGAAAGCACTTTCCCTGGATGTTCCTTGGATTCGGCTTCCTATGCAGACTGCTCTTACAAAAGCAGCATAGACCACGGTAGGAACAGAAAGGGAGAAACTGTTTCTGAATCAAAGGCTGATGAAGTACAGCAGTGTGGCTGGAAAAGGCCCACATGGAAGAGCACACAGGACAACCATTTCTGAGCCAGGCTCTCTTCCTCATGCTTGGCAAATATTTGCTGCAAAACTCCCCTGCATGCTTTTAGCAATGGCAAAATTAGGCTCTGTTCAAATAACTGGCTTCCTTCCCTTTAGAAGAGAAGAAAATATTGATGTCAACCTCCCCAACTTGTTATTTGCCTTGAAAGTGAAAATGAACATATCTTGGGCTCTGGAACACTCTGGAAGAACTGAATAGTGTTCTTTCTACACTAGCTTGGCCCGGTGGACGGTAGCCACACCCAAATTCCTTGGCAAATAGATCTTGGCGAGATGTGAAAGCCAGTGTTCTGTGACTAGGTAATGAGGGAAACAAAGCTGCAAAGCAATGGGAACGAGGTCTCCTGGGCTCTGGGTACCTCAGAGTTGGTCACTCTACTGCACTATGTGGTTCAAGGGGTTCCCTGGGGACCTACAGACCAAGGGACTTGTGTAGGAGGAATGTTCAAAAGATGTCTCAGCTTGCTGCTTATGAGTGCCACTGTTTTGTCACAACTACAGGCCACTGGTTTTTCTCAGGGACCAAGAGTATGGATGGGGTCTTAGTTAGGGTTTTACTGCTGTGAACAGACACTATGACCAAGACAACTCTTATAAGGACAACATTTAATTGGGGCTGTCCATTTTCATCAAGGCAGGAACATGACAGCATCCAGGCAGGCATGGTGCAGGAGGAGCTGAGAGTTCTGCATTTTCATTCTGCTAGCAGAATGCTGACTCCTAGGCAGCTAGGATGAGGGTCTTAAAGCCCACACCCACAGTGACACACCTACTCCAACAGGGCCACACCTTCTAGTGCCACTCCCTGGGTCAAGCATATACAAACCATCACAGATGGTAAGAGGATGTACACATCGCAGCATGGGGAGCAGAGCATGGAAAGGGTTCAGTTAACTATACCAGTGGTTCTCAACCTGCTTAATGCTGCAACCCTTTAATACAGTTCCTCAGGTTATGGTAACCCCAACCATAAGATTTGTTATGTTGTTCCTTCATAACTGTAATTTTGCTACTGTTATGAATCATAAAATAAATATCTGAGATGCAGGATATCTGATATTCAACCCTGTGGAAGGATCATTCAACCCCAAAGGGGGTCGTGACCTGTAGGTTGAGAACTATTGAACTAGAGACCCACATAGAAAGTGTCAATCAGCTTTCTGTCACAAAAATATCCTGGTACAAAATACCATGGATGAAAAAAAAAAAAACCATATTGTAAGGAGGGAAGTTCTACTTGGCTCACAGTGTCAGCAGTTTGGCTGATGATTGGTTGATTCATTGCTTTGTGAACCTGTGCTGGATGTGTACACTAGGGTGATGGTGAAGGAAGGTGTTATGTGAACAGAGGCTACAAATGGGAAAAGAAAGAGGAGGTGGGACTAGAGTCCCAGAATCCCCCTCTAGTGAGTGCACTCTCTCAGTGAGTTAACTTCCTTCTACTAAACCCTACCTTTTAAAGGTTCCACCACTCCTTACAGGGTCAGAAGTTAGGAAGCAAGCCTTTAACACATGAGCATTTGGGGGATATGGAAAATACAAACTATGGCACGGAACATGAGTTGACTGTGATTTATAAAGGAGCATATGAGACAGAGCGAACGCATGCTGAACCTTTGGCAGAAGCCCACATAAACCCTCCCCATCTTGTTTTATCGGATATTTTGACACTGTGGCAAGAGTAATAAGAAATACAAGTGCCCTGAGTGGGACAGGGAGAGAAGAGGGCAGAGAGAGGGAGAAGGGGGGTAGAGGATATGATCATGCCAGCTGTAAAAGCTCAGATTTTTGTAACTAGCATTGTCATGTGGCAGGTGGTATTGTAAGTGTTGTCACACATTAGTCTGTCAGTCTTTGTAACAGCCCCGGGGGGGGGGTGGGTACAATTGTCCCTCAGTGTTCATGGAAATAGCCCAGCTCCTTAGACACATCAAGTCTCTTCTATAAAATGGTACAGAATCTGCACGGCCTATGCACAGCCTCCTATGGACTGCACACTATTTCTAGATTTCTAACAATGCCTGACATTATACACATCACGCTGTATCTACTGTGCATGTCATATCATACTGTTCGGACAATGACAACAGTCAGAAGCATTTATTGCAAATATTTTTAACTCCTTAAATATGGTTAGATGAATGAACATATGCAGAGGGCTGGTAATAATTATTCCCAATTCACAGACGAGGAAGTGGGGAAGAGGAGGTTAGGTGTTTGGGATTTGTACCTTCCACTCAGGCTCTGTGGCCTGTCCTCTTACCAGTCAGAGAATGGGGTGGGGGGTATTCTTCCCCTCACACAAAACAGCTATGGCTATGTGAAATGATCCATTTAGAGGATGTGGTACGGTCCAGGTGATGGAGAGAATGATAGCAGCAGGGGTGGGGTGGGGATTGCATATGTCTGAGACTCTGTGACATTGTACTTAAGTCAAGGAATAAAAAGATGGTATTTGTTCTTTTTTCTTTAAAAAAATATTTAGCTATTTTTCTGTATATGAGTAAACTCTTACTGTCTTCAGACACTCCAGAAGAGGGCATCAGAACCCATTACAGATGGTTGTGAGCCACCAGGTGGTTGCTGGGAATTGAACTCAGGACCTATGGAAGAGTAATTAGTGCTCTTAACTGCTGAGCCATCCCTCCAGCCCCTAGCATTTGTTCTTAATTACAAAGGCAGAGATTTTAAAATTATGTTCAAAAGGAAAACGCCTCAACCCACAAGTGGAGGAAAATGAAGATATTCCCATCAGATATCGATAGTGAAACCACACACATCTAGAAATGAGTGGATACATTAGACCTCTTAATACTTTCCAAAATTTAAAAGTGTTTTACGTGTGAATGTGCTCTCACAGGCAGATGGGAATCAAAGGAGAACATTTTGTGAAGTCAGTTCTCTCCGTCGACCTTTATGTGGGATTCAGGGAATGAACTCAGTGGCCAGGTTTGTATGGCAAACATCTTTACTTGCTGAGTCTTCATGCCAGCTCTAAATTTTAAAATTTTATAACCAAGACATATATATGTACATAACACACATATATATGTACATAACACACATGTATTCATGGGCTTAGAGCTCAACCTGAGTTCAAGAGGCCTGGAGGTGCCTCTCCCATCTCCAGTGGTGATTGGCTCTTGTGAAAAGAACCCGGCACATTCTTGGAGGTGCTTGGAAACCATCACTAGGCACTTTATTGTTATCAGGTGCAAAGTGAATACATTTGGTGGTGTTAATGTCAAAACTAATGTTTCCAAAATTTTACGACCCCTGTAAGTGGGCTGAACAATCTGTCTCAGGAATGTCTGTCACCTATAGAAGGAACATCTGTCATGGTTGCACCTAACATGGGATGTGCTCACAGAACATGGTTTGCCAAAGCTTTCTCATGAGGACCCTTCCTGGCGGAGCCTGGTGAAGGCAAAGTGAGAAACTTGGCAGAGTGTGAGGCCTGAGTTCATGCCCAGCTGACCACCCTCTAGTCTAAACTCTGTCACTGCTACTTTGCGAAGCCTTTGGGGCACAGATGCTGTTGGTAACAGTGGTTCTAAAGCAGGAAATGGCCTGTGGTTGGAGGACATTGTTGTCCTTTGCCACCCATCACCTGTCCAATAACCAGCAGAACTGCTCCTCTTAGACAAGAAAAACAGATAAAAGGAGGGAGGGGCTATTCCCCCTCCCCCCAAAAAAACATTTCAGAGACCTGTTATAAAGCAGGGGTTGGGAGGGGGTGTTACTTGGCTCATCTCCTCCTGTCATGCACCCTCCCTCCACAAAGCAGCTTTGCTTTGTGATAGTATGAGGGAGTTTGGATATTCATACTGGAGAGAGAGGAAAGCAGACTCAGCCCTCAGATGAGTCACTTTGGGCAGGGCAGGCATTGTTTGAAATCTGTGTTTCTCTGGCTATACATTAATAGACATCAAGGCTGGACGCCCGATGGCAGAAGCAGGCTGACTCGAGACAAGGTCCAAAGCAGATGGTCTTCAGGAGCTAGTGTCTGCCCTGAACAACACAGTCACTGTTCACTTACTTTTCAGGGCCACTCAGTGTACAGAGCACATGGGGTGCTGCTTGTCCTTTAGCACATTATTTTCATCTGGTGATGTAGGCTCAAAGGTGAGTTGAGTGGCTGGAGGAAATGGTAGAAAAACATCACTATTCTCCGCCTGCTAGGGAACCTCACATCCCCAGGATCTCTTCCTCTCTTCCGCTTGGCCTTAAACTTCCATTAGGAATGAAGCCACAAACACCAGGAGGCAACTGTCTCAGGAAACCTTTGTGAAGTGCCACAGTCAGTGACATTCTCCAAAGCCGTTTCGGCAGAGGTTCTGGAACCTTCTAGCTATTCAGGAAGACCCATGATGTGGAGATGGAGGCAGATTGGGGGAAAAGCTCTGAAGGCCAAACCTGGGACCCAACAGCTTGGGGATGGGAAGGAGAAAGAGGGACATATAGGACATCTATTTCCATCTGAGGAGGTCCCAGCACAGCCTGCCTGCTAGGAGGGAGGAGCCTGGAGGTCTGGGTCCCTGAAGCGGAATCCACGATGATGTAACTTCACCTGGGCTTAATCACGAGTGACTGGCTTGTGGCTCCCACCTCAGCAAATGACCCAATATTAACATGGCAAACAAGATCCACATTTACAGCAGCATCCCTTTGGACTTTATGAAGGCATTTTCACTCCATAAACTCAACCTGCTTTCATATACACCTTCTCGTTTCCTGTTCACAAAGCCAGCTCCACAGCACCTATAATTATTTAGTGTTTGAAGAAACTGGCTCCTGAGAGGAACTGGTGGAAACTCCTGTTTACCCCTCCACTGTGCCAGACCAGTGAAGAGTAACTCCTGGTGGCCCAGTCCTAGCGCCAAGCCTATGGTTTCTGCTAATAGAAAAACTGCAGGTTCTTGGACGTTCTCAATTTGTAGCTGGTCAGGTTTTAAACCTTGCTTTTCTGAGCGGAGGAATCTGGGTAGTGTTGATACCTTTTGTGGGACAGTACTAGCCAAGAGGAGGAAATGCGAGCCCTGAATGTGGGCTGCAACAGTGTTTTTTATATATTCCTGGTTATCACATTTTTAAAAGTGAAAACAAGTGAGTCATTGAACAAATATATTTTAAGCACTGTGTCCAAAACGTGATCACTGTGACCTTCTGTCAGTGAGGCTCTTTGGTTAACTTACCCAGCCCATGAAAACCACTGTGTCTCTCTCAGACCAGCATCTCAACTCACACTCACTGTATTAGCTACCTCCACTTCCCTCCCTTGCTCTCTCGCTCCAACACATGCCTGAGAGCAGAATTTCGACTTTTAAGAGGCTTTTAGGACCCAAGAGTCCAGAGCAGAAAAACGTCACTCTTCCTCCTCTATACCTAGCAATCGACCTGTATAGCATCCTTGTCGTCCTTGAAACAGTCCAGACCCTCATTCGACCCTCCCCTCCTTCCTCCCAAGCGGTACCGCCTGGCTTTCGACTTGCCCTTAGTTACCAAGCAGACTTGAAAGAGAACCAGGCTGCAGTTCAAGTCCTGCCCAGGATGCAGGCACCCCTTTTCAGAAAGGACAACTAGTAGAGATGCATTTTCATTTCTGGGCTCCATATCCAAGAGCGAGGCCACACCTGTCCTGCTACTGGGGAGGCAGGAGCCCCATCTCTAGTACTCGGAATGGTGGGAAGTGAGCAGTGTGGGAGCAGAACCAGAGTGTAACTTAAAGGTCTCGACAGTAGACAAACACCTCAGGTGGACACTGAGGGGAAGCAAGCAGGACTGGCTGGGGGACGTAATAACCCTAGGAGGCTGGATACAGACGGGTGCCCCATACCTCGCACCGCGCCCCGGCTCCCTCTCGCGGTGCCGCAGTCCCCGCCGCGCCGCCCCTCGGCTCTGCCCCCATGACGTCAGCGGGACTGGGCGGTCCCTGGGTATAAAAGGCGGTGCTGGGGGAGGGCGACTGGTCTTTTGCGCTCCTTAGCCCTCTGTCCACGCACTGCTCCGAGGGCAAGAGCCTCCACCCCTTCTACAGCCAGCACCATGCGCGAGATCGTGCACATCCAGGCGGGCCAGTGTGGCAACCAGATCGGCGCTAAGGTGGGCTCATCCCTAGGGAGGATATGGATGAGGTAGCCTCATCCGGTCAGGGTCCCAAGGTTGTGTGGGGAGAGGGGTACGGGGGGGGGGGGTGTCGCGGAAGCAGGCCGAGCCTAGGGGATCCTGAGGAGCCCCGGCTGGTGTCGCATTCCACCGCTGGCTACTGGGCGGGCCGGGTCCTGAAAGCCGACCAACTTGCCAGGATGGGTTTGACAAGGGTGTCTTAAATTAAGGTCCATTACATTGCTTTGGGTAACAGCCCTTCTGCGGGGTGCAGCTGACATTAGTCTGGTTTTTTTTCCGTGTCTGAAATTTGGGTTGGGGTGGGTCACTACATGTATTGAAAAAAATCTCATGTCAAATGTAATTCATATATATTGTATATATATATTTCTGTCATTTGAATGAAAAAAATGCAGTGTCATTGGGTTGACAGATGTTACAGAGGCGTGTCTTTGGGCCAACAGACGAGGGTGTTAGACAAATTCTCTAACAAGGGCTCATTTAGATGTGACATAAAACACTATGGTCCTCTTTCTCCTTTGCAAGACTGCTTGGAATGGGGGCTGTGAGACCCGACGGCAGCGGGGAGACAGCAATGGGTATTTAACATGGGTGTGGGCGGGTGCCTGTACAAGGACATGGTCTCTTTCAACACCGCCATATTGCCCACCCAACCTCTCCACTCCCTTTCCTGCTGCCAAGTCACAATGGAGGTTACATCCTGAGGATGGCCAGCTTTTTCCCGGAGCTGCCAGACGCCCTCTCAGGATTGTACTGCCCATCCCCGAACATTCCTAGCCAGGGTCAATACCCGAAGCCAATATGTAGGTCAGTGGTATAAAACTGGGCTGTTGAAAGCTGTCATGGAGTCTGTGCCAGCAGCCATTGATCCCTGGAGGCACAGGGGGCGGGGCACCTGACTTTCCCTTCTGCCTTTCCCATCCATCAGCCTGTATGTGTAACATTCAGCCTTGCCTGGAGTGATAGAAAGCAGCTGCCTCTGCAGTTCTTGGAGATCCGCTGTGCCCACTTCCTTCTGCAGGCTCCTCCCAGCCCTGCATCTGTGGTCATAATATGGCTGATGCATTGCGCATTCCCAAGACCCTCTGCAGCAGCAGCTGCTGCCCAAATACATGGAGGCCAGCAGCCCACCAGGCTCTTGCCCTGCTGTCTGACAGAGACCTTTCTGGTGACAGAGAGATTCTAAGCATGATGTGGGATTGTCTTCATTTCAGTTTTGGGAGGTGATAAGCGATGAGCATGGCATCGACCCCACTGGCAGTTACCATGGTGACAGTGACTTGCAGCTGGAGAGGATCAATGTGTACTACAATGAAGCTGCTGGTAAGGGTTTGGATGGCAGTCTTGCTTTCCATACTGTGGCAGAGAAAGCAGCCTACCAGCATGCAGACAAGGAAATGGGTTTTTTGCATATTCATTTTTTTTAAAAAAGCACTTCATAATTCCTGAAGACCTCTGCATGCTTTGTGTCTCCATTTTCTTTTTCCTCCTTTGTCTCAATGCTGGGATCTCTGCAATGAATTCTTTTGCCATATCCATGTCCTTTCTCAAGCCCAATTTTAAGTCAGCTCTTGTCCCCACAGGCAACAAATATGTACCTCGGGCCATCCTAGTGGACCTGGAGCCGGGCACCATGGACTCAGTGAGGTCGGGACCATTCGGCCAGATCTTCAGGCCAGACAACTTTGTGTTCGGTATGTCGTCATGCTCCATGAGAGCTGGCCAGATGACTCACTCCCTTCCTAGCAGCCGTGGGCTTTACAGTTCTGTGTGCAGCATCCAGCTGAGCCTGTGTCCCACAGACCACAAGTCCTGGCCTAACCTAGGCAGCTGACAAGATCATGTCTGTGGTCACTCTTGACAGCTCAGAGGAGAGTGTAGGCCTGGTAGAGGCTGTGCAAGGCCTCTGTGAGGAACATTGTCTGGGGACAGGGGAGGAGCGGATGAAAGCCTTTAAAGAGGGCATTACAGGCTGCAGGGGATTTCAAAGGACTTCTGATGCCAGGCAACCACTCCAGTGACCAAGGTGAAGCTCAAATGCTTACAGCTGCCTTCCCTGCCTCTTTAATTATACCTAATTAAGGGTATTTACAGAATGCTCTCTGTGCTTAAGTTTAGAAGCTACTGAGTATTGTTAAAATGTGTCCTCTTCCTTGATTCTTACTTTATTATGATCCCCGAGGTTTTTGAGGTCACTGGATACACTGACAATATTTCTTTCCCATAAAAGTATATCTAAAAGACTACTGAATGTTTTCTAAGGCCACTTCTACCATTTCCTCTACAGTCCAAGGACACCACCCTGGATTCCTAACTGTCTAATATTCTCTTTTTTTCTTTCAGGCCAGAGTGGTGCAGGAAATAACTGGGCAAAGGGCCACTACACAGAGGGGGCCGAGCTGGTGGACTCTGTCCTAGATGTGGTGAGGAAGGAGTCTGAAAGCTGTGACTGTCTCCAGGGCTTCCAGCTGACCCACTCACTGGGGGGAGGCACTGGCTCAGGCATGGGGACCCTGCTCATCAGCAAGATCAGAGAGGAGTACCCAGACCGCATCATGAACACCTTCAGCGTCATGCCCTCACCCAAGGTCTCTGACACTGTGGTGGAGCCCTATAATGCTACCCTCTCAGTGCACCAGCTGGTAGAGAACACAGATGAAACCTATTCCATTGACAATGAGGCTCTGTATGACATCTGCTTCCGCACCCTGAAGCTGACCACACCCACCTATGGCGATCTCAACCACCTGGTGTCAGCCACCATGAGTGGAGTGACCACCTGCCTGCGCTTCCCAGGTCAGCTGAACGCAGACCTGCGCAAGCTGGCCGTGAACATGGTGCCATTCCCACGCCTGCACTTCTTCATGCCAGGCTTTGCACCTCTGACCAGCCGGGGCAGCCAGCAGTACCGAGCCCTGACAGTGCCCGAGCTGACCCAGCAGATGTTCGACTCCAAGAACATGATGGCTGCCTGCGACCCTCGCCATGGCCGCTACTTGACCGTGGCTGCCATTTTCCGTGGCCGCATGTCCATGAAGGAGGTGGATGAGCAGATGCTCAACGTGCAGAACAAGAACAGCAGCTACTTCGTGGAGTGGATCCCCAACAACGTCAAGACAGCTGTGTGTGACATCCCTCCTCGTGGCCTCAAGATGTCAGCCACTTTCATTGGCAACAGCACTGCCATCCAGGAGCTGTTCAAGCGCATCTCGGAGCAGTTCACTGCCATGTTCCGGCGCAAGGCTTTCTTGCACTGGTACACGGGTGAGGGCATGGACGAGATGGAGTTCACCGAGGCGGAGAGCAACATGAATGACCTGGTGTCTGAGTACCAGCAGTACCAGGATGCCACGGCTGATGAGCAGGGCGAGTTCGAGGAGGAGGAGGGCGAGGATGAGGCTTGAGAACTTCTCAGATACATTGTGCACCCTTAGTGAACTTCTGTTGTCCTCCAGCATGGTCTTTCTATTTGTAAATTATGGTGCTCAGTTTGCCTCTGTCAGAAATTCACTGTTGATGTAATAGTGTGAACCTCTTTCAAGATCACAGTATTGTCTCAAGAAATCTATATGAATAAAAAAGCATGTGTATAAAATCTATGGTCCTTTTCTCTTCAACATTTTTTTTTCTGAAATAGAAACTTTCAGGGTGTATTAGCATTATGGGACTTCTGCTTACTGTTTTAATTGTTAGCATTCCTGGTGCCCTATGAACTTGTCAAGTCTAGGACTAAGGCAGAAGCTTTTAATTTCAGGCAATAAAAGTATGTTCTATATTTAAGAAGTCCTAAAATAGCAAACAGGAACACTACAAGTGTTTCCCATAAATTTTATTTGAAAACAAATCATGGTAAGAATTTACTTATAGACAACGATAGAGAGTTAATGTTAAAAATGGAAATGTTCATGTTTTTGCAGCTATTGAAGCTATAACCTGATTTTGGTATGCTATTTTTCCTGTTTGCATAGAGTCACATTGCAGGGAAGATAGAAAGCCTGGCAGGACTGTCTTGTGAGCCGAGGCCAAAAGCAAGGGAAGGTGTTTTGGAGCCTCCAGGTAACAGGCAATGACATGGTCCTTTAACACAGAATCTCCCGGACACCAGCGGTCTCCTGGACTTTCACTGTAGAAAGTCTTCTACCAACCTGTTGAATTCATCTGCAAAGCGCAAGTGTAAGTTGTGCTTGCCTTCCGGCATCAGGTGCAACCTAGGAAACAGCAAACTTTTGATCAGTGGTGTGGATGCATTAAAAGTGTTTTCCCCTCTTCAGCAGTTGATGGGAATCTCTCAGAACCAAATAAAGTTTCCAGGAATGTGAATGTCAGGTGAACTCCCTTGGCAGTTCTGACCACCTCCTAAGGTAAACCATGAGGCCTTCACTGAGCAGTGAAAATACGTGTGGAATCACATCAGGAACATAAATGGTTTGACAGGAAAACGGTGGAGGTAGTGATCTGGTAATTACTTTAAGAGTCCATTTTTAACCAACTTGATTTTTTAAAAGACTACTGAGAAAATGACTAAAGAATAATAGGGGTGATAATGATTGGCTGTAACCCTAATTCTTCAAAAGAAAAGATGGCAAAAATAGAAGGTCAGGATTCACTGACTTGCACAGGTGAGTTCTTTTTGTGGTGGGAGTGGCGGGGCGGGGCGGGGGGAGGGAGGAAGGGTGAGGTATCTGTCTAGTGATAGTGCTAAAGCCAAATAGGAATTCTCAGCCAGCCTTTGTCCAAGGTTCTAAGGACTCCTGTCAAGTTCAGAGTACAGAGCAAATATGCCTGACTGCGGCCAGCAGTCAGAAGGAGAAATGCCTTAGGAATTTGGGGTGGGTGTTGGGGCTCAGCAGCAGCCATGTGTGCAGAAGCACTTCTGCAGCTGTCGCATCATGTCTTTGGTGGGCCCTTCTGTGCTGGAAAGGCTTTTTTCCATTTAATGTGATTTTAGTCAAAGGGGGAATGATTTTCGATCTTTCAAAAAAAAATACGATTTAAAAAATATTTTATTTAGTAGCTTCTAAAATGTAGAAATAAAGTTTAAACAAAGCTTTTAAGTGGCCAAGCCCAAGTTCAAGCCATGTTGTCAACAGTGACAACTGGGTGTCAAAGGAATTAGACTGGAGCAAAATCACAATGACTACAGTCTGCACTTCTCTGATCTCTTAGCAAGAAGGCTGATATTCTCAGCCATTCAGTAGGAGGACTCTGTAGGAAGGCAGCCCTCCTCAGAAGATGCTGGGTCTCTTGCAACTCTGCTGTGACTATGGCAGGGTTGGGACAACCAAGACACTCAAATGTAAAGGAAATACATACTGTTGGTCTCTTTTAGGGGCCACTGTAATATTATGCCTAGTAATAATAACCAGAACATTTAGACTTAAAATGTGCTACTTAAAAGGGATAAAGTGGGCTGGTGAGATGGCTCAGTGGTTAAGAGCACTGACTGCTCTTCCAAAGGTCCTGAGTTCAAATCCCAGCAACCACATGCTGGCTCACAACCATCTGTAATGAGATCTGACTCCCTTTTCTGGAGTGTCTGAAGACAGCTACAATGTACTTACATATAATAAATAAATCTACAAAAGGGGGGGGGAATAAGGTTTACCAGCCCCACAGCTAATCCAGCAAGAATTGGGCTGCAGGGATGCTCAAAGCTGCAGGTCTTAGGACACAGAAAGGACTCAGCTTCCCAGGATGCTGAGGTAACAGAAGGACACGTATAGGCCAAACTATGACCACTTAATTAAGCTGGCTTCAGAAGCCAAGAAAACCTGACCCAACCATCCTGAAGTACATCTAGGGATGCCAACTCAACCACCACCTGTTCTGCCCCATTTCTACAATTTGCCTGATCCCATTAAAAACAGCTGCGGATCCCTTTTTTAGCTATGAAGCCTGATGAAACCTACAGTTTTTCTACGTCTCTGGATCTTGGGAAAGTAAACATGAGATTCATTATATTAAAGGCATGAGAAAACTACCTTAGATTCTAGATCGGTGTATTAGTATATTAATCTATGCAAGGGTAGACAGCGGATGAATGTATGACAGACAGTGTTGAATGGATGGATGGATCGATGAATGGATGAATAGGTGGGTGGGTGGGTGGGTGGGTGGATGGACAGATGGAAGTATAAAGAAAATTATTCTCCTTGATGCCTTTTCATTTTTTTTTTGTTTTGTTTTTTTGTTTTTTTTTTGGTTTTTCGAGACAGGGTTTCTCTGTGTAGCCCTGACTGTCCTGGCACTCACTTTGTAGACCAGGGTGGCCTCGAACTCAGAAATCCGCCTGCCTCTGCCTCCCGAGTGCTGGGATTAAAGGCATGCGCCACCACGCCCGGCTCCTTGATGCCTTTTCTTAGTGCAAATCATCCCTTCACTCTGTGTGGAGCCTACTGTGAATTCTCTTGGGAACAGGACCAGAACAGCCAGGCATAAACACTCGGCCAGGAAGCTACTCTGCTGCTGACCCAGTTCTTACCCAGACAATAAAAGGATACACATGCCTCACTGATCGGCTTTCAAACAATCACATTCTCCAGGAATACTAGTGGGAAAGCCTACCACGAAACACATGGTTCAGATGTCAGTGAAGGGGCTCTGCAAGGTTCCTATCTGTAAGGCAGGGGTCCTGCATGTAGCATGTGGTGTCTTTAGAAAAAGATTCTAGAGCTCTTGGGGAGAAGCTGTTAAGTTGGGGTACACCCAGTGGTCATCTGAGCTCTGCTGACTCAGCCCCTCTTGGTCATGGCGCATGAGATGCTGATCTTGTCATACTACTATTTTGTCCTCACTCTTGGCTTTTAAATGAAGCTGTGAGTGCTGTCTGATAGTGATGGGGCCTAAAGAACATGCTATAGCATCTTCACTCCGAATGAGCACAACAACAATCTTAGTCTCTTGTGAACCTATAAATTGGCCAGGAAGAGTCTATGAGCTTTTGTTTTCTCTGGAAATGAGCGGCTGGTTCTCTGTGAGGGGCTCTTGTCCATCACGAAGGTGGACAGCAGCAGGTCATACACACCCTTTCCTCATCCCTCAATGGCAGAGCTTCAAAGCCATGCAGACCTGCCTGGCCATAACAGACTTTCTATTCAGAAATGGAATGTTTGCTTTTTTGATTATGCCTTTGAGAAAGCCCTAAGAAGACGGGAAGGTGTGAGAACTATGCATTTCTTCCAACTGGTGAAGCTAGAAGGCACTGCCCCCAGACTTTACCCTACTAGACATTTGGGGACAGAGGGGAGGGCAGACAACTCAAGGGGAAGTTTCTTTTAATAATCATAGGTCAGGCATGAAGAAATAAGTTAAATCACTGCAGTGACCCCTGCCCACTCGTGATGGAGCACTTCTACCAGCTCTGCAGGGTTAATTATCTACTGTGGTGTGTGGAGGATGAACCTGTCAAGACTCCAGGGATCTGACGACTGGGGCTACCAAAATGGACATACACTATGGAGGTCATCAGTGGGTGAAGGGCTTTATGGAAGCAGCATGACCTCTACACTGGCAGCTACAGCTCCCCTCTCCCACCAGCTGTCATTCTTCACCTGAAAAATGATGCTTGTAATGGTACCCCTGAGACTATCATGGGGATCAAAAGAAAGATTGCATGTAAGGCATATGCACTGTCTGTAGGCATTTTTTTCTTTTAAGGAAATGTGTTTAAGATTTGCCTGGAAAGGGTCAGACTTTGTTCCTTTTGAGTCAAAAAGGCCTCAGCCCGGAGTATTTCTTTTTGAGGCAAACAGGGGACTCTAGCTGATCGCTCTCCCATCCTTCCTAGGGCAGAGGTGTTGGGGAATGTTTTACACTTGTGTTCAGATGCGGATAACTGTGCCCAGAGATCTCCTGTCTCAGTGTTGTGTAAAAACTGTTTTCCATCACCTCTGGTTGGTTAATACAGAGCTGATCAGTCACTAGCTGGGTAGGAAAGAAGGGGGCACGGCTTCCAGTGAAGAGGTCCTGGGTGGAAAAAGGAGGGAGAGAGAGTGGAGGAATGAGGTACCAGGAGAGAATGGAGAGGACAGGTGGAGCAGGAGCAGCCAGAGAGAGATGACAATGGCAGGTAATGTCAGGCAATACCACATGGCTTGGACGTTGCTGGAAATAGGCCAGGCCAGCATGGTCGGGTTAGAACAGTTGAGAACCCTGCCCAGCTATAGTGCGAGATGCTTATTAATAAATATACCAAGTCTCCTTGCCATTATTTCAGAGCTTGTGAGGGCATAGAAAAGTCATGAACATTTACAGAGAAGTCATCAGGTCATGGGGGCGGGGAGTGGGGAGGTTGGGAACTCCCAGCAGGGTGAGGTATACAAGCAGGGGCTGCAGCAGGTGCCTTCCATTAGACTCTCCCTCCATCAGGACCTTGGTCTTGTTTTGCTATCTGGCTGAGTAAAGTGTGAACTGGCTCCACCTTTATGCTCCAATTCACACTGCTCCAGCAAGCTGGGAGCATCTAGCAAGTCTAACCATCTCCCATTGGTGGCTAGACTTGGAGAGCCAAAGAAGCAGCAGAAAGAGGGCTTCCCTCCCTTCAGTGACCCAGACCAGAAGCCAGTAACTAGCCCACCCCCTACCCAGATGGCCACTCCTGCCACATAACTCCACTAATATAACCTCCAGGAAAGCCTCCTCAAGATCAAGAACGCTGGAGGGCCTATCAGCCCTTCCTCATAGCCATGGTTAACGTCACATATCAATTTGACTGGGTCTCAGGGTGCTCAGGTGTTTAACCGGATGTTATTGTGGTTGTGCCTGAGTGTGTTTGAGGATGACATTAAAACCTGATCCATAGACTGAGTAAGGTGGTTATTGTCCTCCCTCGTGTGAGTAGAGCAGGTTCAGTCTGCAGAAGGTCAGCTAGAGAAGCTAGCACCTATGCTTTACACACCAGAAAACAAGAGAGATGTCATGTGCAATGAATGCTCTAGGGCACACAGTCAAATGGCACTCCAGTGCTCTTAGTTCCAATGTCACAAATGCTATTCAGCACCCTTTTATTCCCAGAGAATTCTCCCTTAGGTTCTCCCTTTGGCTGATACAACCCTGCAGTGTCCTTCTGTAAACATTGATTTTACCCCTGTTCTCTCCTGCTTGCCTTGCTCCCAGGCCTGCCTGACCATGTAGCTGGGCCACTGCAGAGTCTGACCTCTGTGTGCATACTGCTCCTGCTTTGCACATGCTTTCTGCCCTTCTCTCTTTCTACGTTCTCCCTCCCCCAACAGAGCCTTTAAAATAGGCTAGATTAGATCTGAGAAAGCTATTCAATGGGATAAAAATCAAGTCACATGCTGAGAGCTGTTTAAAAAGGTATGAATAAGGAATCATGTGAATGTGGGGGTAAGGAAGCTTCCCTGAGGGGGAGATGCTGAGCTATGACGTGAAGGATAAGGATACTGGGCAAGCAGGAAGGAGTAAGGGGCATGGAGGTTTGCCACTGGAGCTGAAATGCAGATTCTGGTTTTTGTTAATTCCTGATATCTGAAGCCTCCTCAAAACCACTTATGGAATGATCCCCATCCCCTTCACATGCTGAAAATCTCAGTATCTCTAAAGGCGTGACTTAGCTCAAAAGATTGTTATATCCTGATCCGTTATGACTAATGACCTTAAAAAAAGGCAAAGTGGGTAATAGGACCAGATGAAAGATTGTCTCTGAGCAGGGGAGCAAGGATTCTGTCAACAGTCCCTTCCTGGCTCTAGAACTAGAGAGGATCAATGTTTGTTTTGTAATAGATTCCTGTCTTCATAAAGCTGACATATGTTGACAATATTGAGGCTGGGGGTGTTGCTTAGTGATAGAATGCCCTGATCTTATCCCCAGCAATGTAGAAAAAATTAAAATGAAATACCATAAATTAAAAATGCATCTGCTGGACAGTGGTGGCGCACGCCTTTAATCCCAGCACTTGGGAGGCAGAGGCAGGCGGATTTCTGAGTTCAAGGTCAGGCTGGTCTACAGAGAAAGCTCCAAGATAGCCAGAGCTTCATAGAGAAACCTTGTCTGGAAAAACAAAAGACAAAAAAACCAACAACAACAAAAAAACCAAAACAACAACAAAAATGCACCTAATATATCTATATTGCTAAACACCACAGCTTAGCTTTGCCTACCCTAACGATGCTTAGAATGTTTACATCAGTGTATAGCTGGGTAATATCATCTCCTATGTCACAGACCCTAGTTCATAATAAAGTGCTGAGTGAGAACTTCATGTAGTTTAGTGAACTCTGAACTGAACATGGAAAACCTATGGTTGCAACATGGAAAGCCTAGGGATGCTCTGATATTACTGCAGAGCTGAACGTCTTTCTGAGAGGACAGCTAAGACAGAAACTCTAACTTCACTGAAGCAGCCCAGCTAGCTGTTTCATAGCACAGTGGCTTGACCTTGCTGAGGACTCACATTCTCTCCAGTTAGTCCAGCTCTGCTGCCTCCAAGAGCCTCTTCACACCGGCTCTAGAGTATGATGGGTGCCAATTAACATTTGACAAGATTTCCAGATAGCTGCTGGGCTGGCTGTAATGGGAAGTGTCCACCCAGAGGATGGCAGACAAGACAGGAGAGAAGCCAGAAGGGTGGTCTGGCTAGGCAGGGGCCCTGAGACTAGGGTCACGGCAGGAGGACTCCAAAGACAGGGACTGTTACCCTCACTGCTGCGGTCAGAACAGCTCTTTTTTTTTTTTTTTTAATTAGAAATTTTCTTTATTTACATTTCAACTGTTATTCCCTTTCCTAGTTTCTCCTCCAAAAATCCCCTACGCCCTCCCCTCTCCCCCTGCTCCCCAGCCCACCCACTCCTGATTCCTGGCCCTGGCATTATCTTATACTGGGGCATAGAACCTTCACAGGACCAAGGGCTTCTCCTCCCATTGATGAACGACTAGGCCATCCTCTGCTACATATTCAGCTAGAGCCATGAGTCCCACCATGTGTACTCTTTGGTTGGTGGTTTAGTCCCTGGGAGCTCTGGGGGTACTGGCTAGTTCATATTGTTGTTCCTCCTATGTGTCTGCTAATTCCTTCAGCTCCTTGGGTACTTTCTCTAGCTCCTTCATTGGGGGACCCTGTGCTCAGTCCAATGGTTGGCTGAGAATATCCAACTCTGTATTTGTCAGGCACTGGCAGAGCCTCTCAGGAGACAGCTATATCAGGCTCCTGTCAGCAAAATCTTGTTGGCATATGCAATAGTGTCTGGGTTTGGTGGTTATTTATGGGATGGATCCCCAGGTGGGGCAGCCTCTGCTTGGAACTTTGTCTCTGTAACTCCTTCCATGGGTATTTTGTTCCATGGGTTTTACACAATAGCTTCCTGGGAGAAATGCAGCTGCCTAAAACTAAAACCTTAAAAACAAAGGCCTCTTTGCTTTTGAGAGGCTATGATTCCTCTCCTCTGAAGAGAGAAAAGAGAAGGGAGGGAGACAGACTGGCAAAGCTGGAGGCTGGTCTCCTTCCAAGGCAGCAAAAGCCCCAGTGGTGTGACTCATACATAGTAAGTGCTTCTTGGAAAAAACCTGTGAGCACAGAAAATGCTTTTAAGTATAGTTAAAGGCACCTCTGGCGAGGTGTCCTACTGTCCTGCCTCACAGCAGTTGCACAGCAGGGGTTAGCTGCTCTCTGAACCAAGTTTCTTTCTCTGGGATCCCAAAGAAGCCCCCTGTGGTCTGGTAGGTTCCCACTCAACATAAAAGGCAAAAGGAGTGGAAAATACAGACTGTTTTTAGAGAACCGTTGCTAATAACATTTTACCTCTAACCCGTCAGCTCCAAAGGATAGTGATGTAAGAAAATGATTTTCCACCAAATGCACAGGAAGGGCATATTTTTCTTCAATATTGATGTATTCTGTTGCTAGGAAATAGGTTTGGAACAGAATTCCTAGGCCAAACCATTTTAGAGACAGACGTTTAATGAGCTTGGCTTTTTAAGGGAAGTCTCTGCATTTATAATGAGGGTCAGAGTAGGAAAACCAATCATTTCTGAAGCAGAAAACAATTAACTAGGCCACCTAGCATCTCACTAATGGTATGTTCATAAGAGGCAGTTGTGCTATGGTGAAAAAAAATATGTTTTAGGAAAATCCAGGACTTGTCGTTTATCAACTAAATGGCTTGAAATACTGTTTAACATCTGTTCTCATCTACAAAATGGAACAATTTTCCCTAAGTTTGTAGTGAAGTGTAATAAGTAAAATATTTTAAAAATAGAAAACGTTACATGGAAACATCACATTGCTCCCTCTAAATATATAAAATTAAAAACATAGAAACTGAGGTGTATAATTGAAGTTATGGCTATTTGTGGGTTCTTTTTTCTTCTATCTTTTCCCACCCCTCTTCTTCCTCCCTTTCAAGTCCCTAACACTTGATAGGAGAGAAAAAAAGAATAGAAAGGAAAGGAGACAAAAAAAATCATTATACTACTTCCTGCTGATTAGGGGCATCAAGTTCCTTAGGGCAAGTTTGATCTTGCCAACAGAATATCTAATTTCTTCTTTTCATCTCTTTGCACATGACTACTTGACAAACTACATCCAACTACCAGTTGGCCAACTAGCCCCTCCTCTCAGGCCCTAGCATTTAAATAGCCTCTGAGAGGTCCCCAGAATTCCAATATCACACACTCACAGAAACTATATTCTTTTTTTTTTTTTTTTTTTTTCTTTTTTGCTTTTTTGCTTTTTCGAGACAGGGTTTCTCTGTGTAGCCCTGGCTGTCCTGCAACTCACTTTGTAGATCAGGCTAGCCTCAAACTCAGAAATTCACCTGCCTCTGCCTCCCAAGTGCTAGGATTAAAGGCATTCGCCACTATCTTCGGTTGGCAAAATCACGCCCCTGTTAGAGCATGGGGCAAATCACAGTCAGTTGCTGTGGACAGTCTGAAGCAGCTCCATACCCCACATCTGGGATTAAAATGAAAACACATTCTTATAATATTTATGTGTTTTAAAGAAACCAAAATTCTCACTCCAGAGGTGCACCGAAAACAGCTGGGAGATTAATAAGAAAATAAGCTATTTGAATTTTGTGCCACAACCATGGCTTGTATTTATTTTATAAAAGTCAAGTTTGAAAATGCCATATTTATTATGGACTTCTAAATTTTTGTAAAAATCCTCTATGTTTACTCACAGTGTACTTTCTTTCTTTCTTTTTTTTGTTTTGTTTTTTTTCCATATTTTTTTTATTGGGTATTTAATTCAATTACTTTTCCAATGCTATCCCAAAAGTCCCCCCCACGCTCCCCCAACTCCCCTACCCACCCACTCCCACTTCTTGGTCCTGGCGTTCTCATGTACTGAGGCATATAAAGTTTGTAGTTTCAATGTAACTTCTACCTTAATTTTTCACTTACTCTATACTCTTCCCAAAGCAGTTGCTATTTCTGCTCATATTCTTGTGTTTGCCTAACTCAAGGTTGAACGGATATAGAAGAATGTAGTGGAATGTGAAAAATGAAGAGAGGTCTTTTAATGTAAAATTATAAATATATGCATATAGTTCATATATATAGACCTAGATATATGAATTGCCATGTAATTATATTTTGTTGTGGAATAAGAATACCCCTTCCCCTTATTTCCAAATCCCCAGAGAAGCCCACAGTTAGGCAGTGGAGCTGTTAGGGTGCCAGCTTTCCCTTCTGAGCTTTGGGGACTCAGGCACATGGAGGGGCTGACTACATATTTAAGGTGGTTATGACTTGTAAAGTTTTACAACATAATTTTAGTGAGGAAACATATTTCAGAGCTGAATACAGAATATGACTATATCTATATGGGTGGTGACCAAAGGATAATTTGCTTTCTTGGTTTGGCTTTATGAATATTTTTGTTATAATATTGTTATTGTTTTTAAATGAACTAAAAATCCCAAGGCATACTGAGTTGTTACCAGTGCTTGCTACAAATGTAATGTGACATTCTTGTTACAGAATGCAGTGCCTGGGAAGACACTGGCCTCACTGTGCTCAAAGACATTTACCAGGATCCTTCTGCTGAGGATCCCCGGAGCTCAGAGCTCAGGTCCTCTGTGCCTGTGGTACTCTCTGACCAAATGAGGAACCGTATTCTAAACTACCCTTCTCCCACTTCTTCTCCTTCCTATGTCTTCTCTTATTTCCTTAGAGGTTTTGTGGTGCCCAGAAGTCGTGAAGCTGTAAGAAGACTCACCGTGACCCTTTCACATGCTGGAGAAGGAAGTCAGCATGAAAACGTGGGACCAATGGGTCCTTCTCTCCATGCACAATGAGGGTAGGGCACTGGACCAGGGGCAGCAAGTGCCGGCAGATGTTACCTGAGAAACAAGACCGTAGGAGTCAATTGCCTTAGCACAGTCACTCTGCAGAGATGCACTGTTGCAAAAGGCACCAAAGGCTTGGTCCCCAGAGAGGTGCCATTAAGAAATAGTGAAAGGCCAGGTGTGGTGGCGCACGCCTTTAATCCCAGCACTTGGGAGGCAGAGGCAGGCAAATTTCTGAGTTTGATGCCAGCCTGGTCTACAGAGTGAGTTCCAAGACAGCCAGGGCTACATAGAGAAACCCTGTCTGGAAAAACCAAAGAAACAAACAACAACAACAACAAAGAAGTAGTGAAAGCCTCAGAATGTGGCCTTGTGGGACGTCCTTATTCACTGGGGACATGTACCTGAAGGGGATTGTGGAACCCTAGCCTATCCTCTCTTCCCTTCTGCTTTCTGACTTGGGAAGTGACTGGCTGCCTCACCACAGATGCAAAGCAATATGTTCATTGGCTGGAACCTCTACAACAAGCCAAAGTAAGGCTTTTCTGTTATCTTAGGTGTTTTGTAATGCACTGACACACACGTCCCTCTGCATCTTGGCTTTTCTATCAGTGGAAGCAACCTGATCTGGGATATCTTCCAGTATCAACATTATTAGGCTTTGCTCTTCTTTTCCTGTGCTCTGTCATCTTGTGTTGATGCTCTACTAGTAAACGAACAGTGTTTCTTGAGTTAAGTTCATTATTCATGTAAAATGATAGAGAAATCAAACAAGCAAACAAATCCCCCACAAGTCTTATATTACAGAGTCAGCCTGTCAGTGACATGGATGCTATCCAGCATTTGAAGCCTTTCCCTTTGAGTTTGTGCTTCAGTGGCTGAAGCCTAGGCAGTCCTTGGGCTGTGGGAACTTCACAGTGAAGTTAGCCTGTATGGGGAACACAAGCAAGTCTCCTGTGCTTGTGTCTTCATAACACTCCTGATGGTCACACCTTGGGGGCTCCTTGCCAGCTAGAGCTTCATTCTCAAACAGCAATAATCGCAGTTGCCCGGGACTGTTACGAGGCTGCACTTACAGTCAGAGGTGCTGAAGGTTCTGCTTATCCATCCCAGCAGCTTCTTCCTTCACTCCACTCCCATCTCTGCCTGTACTGAAAGGAAGGTGCTAGAGCACTGAGCTGGCTCGGATCCAGTACACGAGGCCCTGCCCTTCTCTTTGGCTGGGGTTTGCTCTCCTCCAAGGGAGCACCACCAGTTGACTGGGTCTCTGAAGCACAACACTCCAGTCACTGGGCAGCACACACTTGCCAGCTGTATGAGGTGATGCTGCTGAAAGCCAGCTTTGCCACCACATGCTGCAGCAGAATCTGTTAATGCATGCAACACTTACACTTCTTGAGCGGTGTGGGGGAAGACACGTTTTTTACTGGACTGGTACTCACTATATAGACCAGGCTGGCCTCAGCCTCACAGATTCACTTGTCTGCCTCCTAAGTGCTAAGGCACATGCCACCATGCTAAGCTAGTACTTACATTTTAACTCATTCCATACCGACAAACATTTGTAAATTAGATGCTTTTTTTTAATAACAGTAATAGCACTTTCATGATAACCATCTGCAGCACTCTACCATAAATGAATGCATATTATCTCACTTAACTGCACCCCCCAGCCTTTATGAAGAAGGTATTAGTATGTCCTCCAGAAATCAAGTCACTGCACAAAGCCATCCTGACAGCAAGCCAAGACCTCAAACCCAGGCCTGGGAGACCCCACAGCTGTACAATTACCCATGCCAGACCAAGTGTCTCTAAAACTGAACACACGGCCACAGAGAAAAGACTCCCGTTAGATCAGTAAATACAGAAGGCAGATGAACTAAGTCCTGCTGTAAGACGATTTCTATATTGGATTTTCTAGTCAGGATGTATTCCTGAACTGTCCATTTAACAAGTTTTACACTGTCATGGAGAGCTGTCTCATGTGGCTTTGTGGCATTTTTTATTCTGTTGTTTTAAGGTACAAGGAAACACATTTTAAAGATTTGTTACTATGCATGGAGACTGCATTTCTACAGGATCACAGTAAGGCGTGGATTTGTTCTTTTGAACTTAAAACAGACATGTAACATTTCCAAAGTCCCTTTCATTGCAAAAGCTTTGACAGTACAGAAGATTCATGCTGGAAAGGATTATCTAATAGATTAAACTGCCCCTTTAGACACAAGCATCCTATAACTGAATGTCCACCGGATTAATCTCAGCTACTCTATTCTTGCAGCAATTACAAAGATAAAAAGAGGAAAGGGGGCAATAGAGGGAGTCTGAGCAGCTTGCTGCAATTAGGGTCTTAGTACTCCCCCAAGGCTCCTGTGTTAGAGCTTGCTCCTGAGTGTAGACAAGAAGGGAGGCGGTGGAACCTTTAAGAGGTGGAGCATAGTGAAAGGTTATAGGTCATTAGGGGTGTGCCTTTGGAGGAGAGGTAGACTCTATATTATCCCTCTGTTTCATTTTTGCCAATGAGGTAAACAGTTTTGCCTTGCCAAACTCTCCTATCATGATTCAATGCACCATCCAGCCTAAAAGGCAGTCAGTTTCTCAAGTCATGGCCAAAAACCCCCAGAACTAAGTCACAATGCACTCTTCCTTTCAGAGAGCTGATTGTTCCAGGGACAGAAAGCTGACTAAACACACAGCTATGTAAAAATAAACTTAAGGGTGGTAATTCTTGCTGGGAATCTTGTTAAAATTTTCAGATAAACAAAAAGAGGTATTTGTCCACAGCTAAGGTTACATCACTTGGTTCTGAAGATGGAAAGAGAGTTGAACAGTCTCTTCGCCCTCCCCAGCTCTGCTGGGGCTGAGGATCATGGCAGAAGCGTCCTCCTGCTTTGTTCCAGAAATAAAATGAGCAGTGGGTGGACCCATTCAGACAGGGCAAGTTGTCTGTATGGTGGCTCTCTTTCTAATGGCCTCTTCTTCAATTAGAAAGTAGAAACAGAGGTTTCTAGAGAACAGATTTGTGCAGACACATAAGCAAAGGACTGAAGGGAAGTGAAGAGATTGCTGTGAGAGCCTCAACACAAACCTTTATTCACACGGTCCTGTCTGGCATTTACACTAATTACACAAGGACTCGTATTGTGCAGGATAACCAGTGTCCCTGTTCACCCTATAACAGTGTGGGGATAATGGGTGGGTTTACTTATCATGGAGGAATGCAGGGAAGCCAAGGGAGGAACTCAAGCCTGCCCTGCAATTAGCAAAGGAACCATTAGTCCATGCAACATACCCTCTGGCAGATGTTTAAACTGGCTTATGCCATCCACCCAGTTCTCACAGGTTTTGGCAAAGTAGTCATATCCATACAGGGCTTCCAGGGGTTTCCTTGCCTTCTCACTCCATTTAGAAACATCTCGGATACCTGAAAAACCAAAGTGTAGATAAGGAGGAGTCTGGTCTCCCACTAAAGTATTACCCAGAAGTAAGCCAAGGGCACCTCTGGGTCTCACGCTCACATCCCTCTGGCTGGGAAAGCTTTCCCCAGCACAGGCCTGGCTCACTCACATCCTCTAGGTCTCTGCTCAGATGTCAGACAGCTCCACCCCCACCCGCATGCCCTCTGTGACTTTCCCTGTCCATCTGCTCTGCTTAGCACTTACCGCTGCTTGGCAGGGCTTTCTGCCTTATGCCTGATTGTCTATCTCTCCCCCCCTTCAGGATGGGGTCCCAGTGCAAGGGTTTTGCTTTATGCCTTGCTGCACATAGACACTCAGCTGAACCTCCCACTAGAATAATATGATAAATCATTAGTGGGTGAATGAAATCAGAATCGAGTTGAACGCTTTCTGCTAAAGTAGCAAGATAAATGGAAACATTTCTCTAATTTGTGTCTCCAGAGTAAAATGACATTATAGTTATTTTTTAGTTCCTAGTTTAGCTCTATTTTCCCCTTTCTTATCATCTTTGTAATCGCTGTAAGAGTAGAGCAGCTAAGATTTAATCCTGGAGACATTCAGTTACAGAATGGTGTAACAGTTTCCTCCAAGGCTGAAACATTTCATCCTGGAGAAAGGTCCCTAAGCAGGAAGGTAAACTACTCAAAAAAGCACCAGGAAGTCCCTGAAACTGACCAGATTCACTAGGGCCCTCCTTGCCAAAGTAAGCAATAAAAGCTGAGATTTCCCGTCAGATTAAAGAAAGCTGAACTGCAAAGAATATTCTCAGAGAAAAGCTGCAAAGAAAACTGAGAGTGACCAGCTGCTTACAAGCAGCAGAAACCAGCCAAATTGCCTAGAAGAGATTTGGACCCACTGAGGCACCTGGCTCACTGAGAAACAAATGAATGGTGCATGTAAGTTCTGTTCAAGAGAATGTGTAGAGATAACAAGTCTAAACTATATTATAAATGATTACTTCATAAGAAAAAATAATAGGCTAACCTCTACGTTTAAAATAAGGCAGCAAATGTGATTTACTCCACCTGATCTTTTCTGTAGTTCCTTTAGCACTGTGATCAAGATACTGGTGCTCTTGAACTTACTAAATGTGGTGTTTGAAAGTATTTAACCTGTGCATTGTTAAGGACACACCACAAAGGTCAGGTGACACCGGTAATACACACTGACATCAGATGGTATTTTCTTCAGAGTACTGACAGCTCCCAGCACCTGGTAGGCTTTCAAGGTATACTCACTGAATGGAAATACTCAAATGTGGGAAATCATTGTGATTTACAGCTAAACTGCATTCTGAAGGAGGTGCCTATCTCTGCCTCTGAAAATTGGTCTAGATGTTCAGAGGGAAGACAGTGTGGGTTGACTGCAGAGACTAGGATGGTTGAACTGCTTGGTAAAAATGTGAAAGATTTCAGAGAGGGGTGTGTTTAAGTTGGTTAAAAAAATTAAGAGGGGGTAGACTTCAGAATAAGTAATGGAAAGTTGGTAGAGTGAGAAAGAGGCTAGCAAGATGTGATGAAAGTCCGGAGGGAAGGAAGTTCAATGGTAAGATATTTGCATTTGTGAAGCTCTATGCTTAATTCCTAGTGCCACTCCTATCCTCTAAAATATAGTAATAGTAAGTTAAAAATTGCTGTGGATACCTGCACTCTGAGCTGCCTGGGAGAACACACCCTGTGAGGGGCCATCATGCAATACAACAACCCCATCTTTCATAGAATATAATTATTAAAACAAATCTTTCACAGGGGCCGGAGCGATGGCTTAGTGGTTAGTGAAGAGCACTGGCTGCTCTTTCAGGGAACCCAGGTTCTATTCCCAGCACTCACATGGCAGCTCTGTAATTCCTCTTCTGGGGGATACGATGCCTCTTCTGTCCTCTGTGGGTACCAGGCATGCATGGATGCAAAACCCTCACAAACATAAAATTTTTAAAAAGTTCTTTTGTATGTTTGAGAAATTGTATATGTGGAAACCAGAGGACAGCATCAAGTGCTATTCCTCTTCAGAAACTACCTGTGATGAGACAAGGCTCAGGGGTAAGGCTCAACTGGCTGGTTATGGAGGCCTATCTGATTTTTTCAGCACTTGAGCATGCACGACAAGAACTTTACCAACTGAGGTTTCTCCCCAAATCCATGAAATGCAATTCTTATTATTTAACAGAGCCACAGTAACTAGTGAACATGTATGAGTGAGTCCATAAGAGAGAGAGCAAACCCTGAGAACAAGGCCAAGGGGGTGGGGGTGACTCAGGGTGGGGCTGCTCCGGAGGTCAGACAGCCATCAGCAAGGAGGAGCCAAGGCCAATCTAAATTCATGCTCATTGTTTCCAGACTAGAGTAACCAGCTGTCACTTGTCATGTGGCCTGTGCAGCTAGCTGTCATTGATTTCATGGGACCTCATCCACTGGACATGGTGGGAGTGTCTCCACCAACATGAGGTAAACCAGTTGTCCATGGGGAAGGGAGTGTACAAACTACCTGGTAGATTTGCCCAACAGTATCTGAATACAATCCAATGGTGGAAACCAGCATAGTTCAATTATGCCAAAAGGGCTGAATTATAATAACTAAATATTATATTTAAAAAAAAAAACCTTTAGGGGCTAGAGAGATGGCTCAGCACTTAAGAGCACTGGCTGCTCTTCCAGAAGACCCAGGTTCAATTCCCAGCATCCACATGACAGCTCATCAATGTCTGTAACTCCAGCTTCAAGAGTTCTGACACATTCATACGGATACATGTAAAATAAAAATAAATAATAAAAAACCTGAAAAATCAATTAGGAAAAACAAATTCCTTGTGATGTGACAGCAGAGAAAAGAGAAGCTTCCAAGAACCCAATGGGTTAGTGCTTAGCACAGTGTCCCCTGCTAAAGCATAGGTACTTCAGCTGGGAACAGAATGAGGTTCTGTTAGTGGATTAATTTATGTAGAGTTTTGAAATGAGAGATGTCTATGGGAATATCAGATCTGCGGTAAACCTTCAGGACCGCAGAGGAAATAGCAAAAGATCTCAGGGCAGGGAAATGCAGCAGCTGTGTGGGGAGCTCGAGGTCTTACAGTGGCTGGGGTGCAGGCTTGGAAGTCAGACGGATTGCATAGGAGTCCCAGTGCCTAGACATACAGTTGTGTGAAACTGGGCAAGTTACTTAACCTCTCTGTGCTAATTTCTGAATCAGAAACTATGAATTATATTAACCTGCTAGAATAAACCGTAAGAAATTACATGGAATTTGCCAACAATGGTGTCTGGCATGTAACAGACTCAAAAAGTTTCTTTTGCATTTACATATTTACTTCTGATAATTTCTTTGAAGAGGAAGTCATTTCTGTCCCAAAGCATAATCACTACCCAAAATTTGTCATTATGCTTCATAGGCAAGTGCCCAGGATAACCAATTGAATCAAACTGTTTGCTGATTCAAAACAGAATTTGGATCCCCAAAGAAACTGATATATCCCCCACCCCTTTCTTTTAGAGCATATAACCCATGCCAAACACTAGATCCATAATGAAAACTTATTTAGTTCAGCACCAAGAAAGTCTACTAAGTTCCTGTTTCCACCAATATATACTTAGATAATGTTGTTTGAATGCGAATAGACCCTAAAAGCTCATCTGCTTGAATACTTGGTCCCCAGCAAGTGGAACTGTTTAGGAAGGATTAGGAGGTGTGGCCTTGTTGGAGGTGGTGTGTACTGAGGGGTGGGTTTTGAGGCTCTAAAAGCCAATATCATTCCCAGTGAGTTCTCTCTGCCTCTTGCTTCTGGATCAGATGTGAGCTCTCAGCTACTGCTCCAGCATCATATCTGCTTGCCTGCTGCCATGCTCCCCACCATGGTGATTATGAACCACAAGCCCCAAATTAAACACTTTCTTTTATAAGTTGCTTCAGTCATGCTGTCAGAAAAGTAACTAAGTAACTAAGATGAAAGATACAGCTTTCACCTTAAGAGTCTTACAGACAGGGCTTGCAGACAGCATCCAAGGTATGGCAGCTGCCTATTCATAAGAAAAGCCACCAGGACTCCTGGTTTCTTGAAACGGCAGAGCGCTGAACTCTACAAATGCTGTGTTCTCCCATGATGACATTTATTGCTAAGTAGGCCCAGTAAAAGAGATTGGAAAGAACTAATGTATACCAGAACAATTAGAACACACTGCAGTGGGGCTGCCAGCATCAGTCTTCACTATGTGACGTATTTTAAGTAAAACAAGAGCACATGGCATGCAGGGATGGCAGCAAGCTGACAGTGAATCTGTTGCCCAACATGGTTTCTTAAGGCAGACAGGCAGGTAGCATACAGAGCATGATAGACACACTGGACAAAGGGATGGTTTGTGTTCTGGGTAGCATGTAGCAGCATCAGGTGTGGCAGAATACACCAACATTTTTCTCACAGTGGCACACAATTTAGGATGTAAGGATTGATTACTCTGGAATTTTCCATTAACAATTTCAGAACACAGCTGAGCGAAGCTACAGAGAATAAAGCCAAGGTAATGGGAGGCTGTGTTCCAATCTGAACCCAGTATGTACTGCGCTCCCAGGTAAATCATTTACTAAGGCAAGACATTTAGCAAGAGGAACACATAGAGAGAAATGACTGAGTTCAGGTTGTAGACATAGTGAGGTATTTATGTGGCAATCAGATAAGAATCACATGAAGAGTCCATTGTGTGGTGCTCAGGAGAAAACAGAAGGGCACAGAGTGGGGACAGCATGGCATGGTGGAGTGCACCTGCAATCTGAGCCACCCCGGGGGCTGAGGCAGGAGGATAGCTCAAGCCCAAGGGCTTGAGGCCAGCATGGGCAACACACTGAGATGCCATCTTTAAAGGTGGGGAAGATGAGGCTGTCAGTCAGCATGTCAGTCCAGATCTGTGGAGTTCACAGGTTAACCAGCCTCAGTTAAGCTGTGAACCTCAAGTTCAGTAGGAGATCCCATTGCAGAAAACAGACATTGGAAGTAGACCTCTAGCCTCCACGTGTACAGCCACATGCCCATGCACCCCCACACTGATGCATGCATGTGTGTGTGTGAGTGACCCCACACAGACATGTACATACACATGCACGCACACACACACACACACACACACACACAGAGTAAAAGAGGAGAGGATCAGAACAGAAAGCAAGGCCAGCTTCAAGGGCCTCAATGATGCTGTCCCAAATATCAAAGTCAGAGAGCAAACAGAGAGGGATGCCAGGACCATGACAGCACAGTGGCCGGAAAGCCAACCCAGAGGGAGCTTGTGAAGAGGGAATGCACTGTACCACGCACAGCAGGAGACTGCTTTCAATGGTTAGAGGGAGGATTGGGGGAGAACACAGAGCAGCCAAGAGCCCAGAGGGTTTGGTTACATGGAAGGCAGTGTCTCCACTGGACTGGTGGGCCAGAGGCCTCCTTGAGAAAGTGGCCAGGGTGGTGAAGGAGGAAATCGGAGGTATCCTGGACAGTTAAGAGTATTGTGGGACAGAGAGAGCTTTCATTTCAGGAAGCAGGGGACACATCAGAGCCATTGTGATGGGAAACCCACTCTTTGGTGACTATGACAAAGGGGTAAAAGGGTGAGAGTGCCTAGGACAAAGTGTCATCGTGTGGGCATGTGCAAAGCATTACAAGGTCCACCAGGGTGAGGGCTGCGGGACACCTCAGAGTATCCTGGGAGCTGCTACGGGGTGACTAATGAGAAGGATGTGGTCGGAGAGAGGGGAAGGTGTACTGAGGAAGGGCAGCCCACAGGAAGACAGAAGAGTTAGAAAACTGGAGTGGAGCCAGACTGAGGAGGGGGGCGGCGCAGCGAAGCTGAGTGGACCTCTTTGAAGTTACTAGGGTTTTTTTAAGTGGGAGATGGAATTACTTGATTTCTGTCCTACAAAGGATTCCACCCCCTCTGGAGGACAGAATATCCCAAGAGGCCAAGGTTCTTAGCAGGAGGGTGAGGGGTGCGGGGGAGGAGGATATAACTCAGGAGTCATTGTGTGGCATGAACAGAACAAAGCCACCAGGAGATGCAAAGGGCAGAGGAAGACTGATCCCTCAAGAGGAGGTAACATGCACTCAGAGGGCGTGGACTGCTAGCTGAATGGCAGAGGAAAGGTGAGTAGAGATGGGGCGGCATTCAACTTTAGAACTTTAGATAGTCCAGATCCGAGGGTGTAACATAAGCCGTAACAAATTAAAAGAATTGAAACCGGACAGATATGTTTCCCAAATCTAAAAGAATTAAATGCTAATAGCAGAAAGATATCTAGGACACCCTAGGTATTTAGAAATTAAACGTTACATTTCTAAATGCCTATAAATGAAGGCAAAGTCTGAGGAGCTATTAGAAAAGATATTTTGAACTATCTTTTGCTGAGTGAAAATATAACACAGTAAAATCTGTAGGTTTTGCGATGGCTAATCTTGGGTGTTAACTTGACCACACCTGGAAGCGACTAAAACCCAAGCTGCTGGACCCTCCTGTGAGGGATTTTCTTAATCAGATCATTGGAAACAGGAAGACCCACTCCACATGTGGGTGGCACCTTCTGATGGCAGCCCAGATAAGAGGACAAGGAAGAAGGAAATTTCTTTGTGCCTGGTTGACTTCACTCTTGCTGGCAAGTCCATCTATCCTACTGCTGGCTGTGCTGGTTGGTTTTATGTCAACTTCACACAATCTAGAGAGTCATTTGGGACGAGGGAACCTCAACTGAGAAAATGCTCTCACCAGACTGCCTGTGGACAGGTGTGTGGTGCATTTTATTGCTTGATGATTGACATGGGAGAGCCTGGCTCGCTGTGGGTGGGACCCCATGAGCTGGTGGTCCTGAGCACTGTAAGTGTACAGACTCAGCAAAGAAAGAGGAAGCCAGTAAGCAGCATCTCCCCCAGGCTTCTGCTTCCATCCCTGCCCCCCAGGTTTCCACCTCAAGTTTTTGCCCTGATTTCTCTCAGGGCAGAGTGTGACCTGAGAGTTGTAAGGTGAAATAGATCCTTTTCTCTTGTAGTTGCTTTTGGTTGTGGTTTTTGCATAGCAATAAGAATCCTAACTAGGATATGGCAGCATTCCCTCCTCAATGTTCAAACCACCTTCTTCGGGATTCCAATGTTGACTGAAGGCCAATGGCTGTTCAAGAATTCTCCAAGCCTTCAGAATGGAACTGCTAAGACACTCAGCCTTGCCAATGGAGACCCTACTAGACACTACTGGATTCTCTGTTGCTCGGGTGTGAGACAGCCCTTGTCGGGCTGCCAAGACTGCTTCCTAATCTGTATCTAATAGGTCTAATCAATCTAATAAATCTTTATATGTACAGGTGCTTAGCTCTAGCAGCTCTAGAGGAAAATTACAGCATTAAATGATATATTAGAAAAGACTAAACATCTCAAATCAATAATCTAAGACTTTTACTCTGAGATTGGAATGAAAAAAGCAAATCAGAACCCAAAGCAAGCAGGAGGAGGACAGAAATAATGGAAGACAGAAAACAAAACCAAGTCAACATTAGAAACAGATGCTTTAAGAGATCAGTGACTGGCTGGGCAAGGAAGATGTGATACAAATGACCAATGTGGACACAGGAGGTATTTCTACAGACCTTACAACTTAAGGCATGACTCAAATGTCTAGAGGGTAGTGAGGGAGCACTACCGATGAGTTAAAAGTAGGGCACTTTGACGATACTATACTTGCTATGGTGGAACCATGCAGCAGAAGACTAGAACGACCACAACGCCACCGGAGTAGAGAGAACACAGACACCTATTTTATAAAGTTATGGGATGGGACACAGTGTAATAAAGAGGAACTGCAGGGAAAGGGGGCAGTATTTTGGAGCAGGAGTAGTGTTTACCCATTGAGGCAGAGATCAAGAGCCCAGGAAGAGAAGTGGAGGATTTGGAAGAAGCAAGGGCACTGGGTGCCAGAGGCAGCGGGGGCTCACGGATGGCAATGGAGGAACAGGCTACTCTAAGCCAGGGTGGTGAGGACAAGTGGAGGCGAGATTAGGGTTGCTCTCTAAGTCATCTGTTACTTAAGAGTTTCAGATTGCTTTAAAAACAGGAAGAGCACAGAGAACTAAGATTCTAGAACAGGATATAGCCTCCAAGTAGTTTACAATGAGAATAGCAGAATACCTGGAAGAGACTTTGCATGTGCTGGGCTCTGCAAACTTTTCTGTCGGGGCCAGGGAGTAAATATTTCAGGCTCCGAAGGCCAAGATATCCATCAAAGACATAATATAGGCAGAGCCGAGGAGAGAAAATGCTGGACCCACTGGGGGCAAACCTCTTCTGTTAGGCCATCTGTAGTTTAGTAGAGACATAGAAAGCTTCTAGTGAGAAAGGAGAGCCATGATAGGTCAGACTGGCAGGGAAGAGTGGTCAGAAGCCCAGGTAGCCGCTCTTTCGCCCCAGTGACCCCTAAGCCCCGGGAACCCCTCCCTCCTTCTGAGAACATGACTCTCCCAATTCAGAAAGGTTGCTAGAAACTAACCAATGCCAAGGCTGGGTGCCTAGCAACTGCCAACACTCCCATAAGCTCTGGCTATGGTACAAGATGGGCAGTAATGCTGGGAGTAGAAGAAAAATGGGGAAGAGTTAGGGTGTAGATGCCCCAGCTTGGTCTCCAACTTATGAGCTAACTTTCATTGGTGCCTCAGATTTGCAAAAGTTGTAGGCTGGAGTTGAACCACAGGCTGGATGGCACTGGCCTCACTCTTGTGCCCCTAAAGACCTAACGGAGAAGCTTAAAGGAGGCCTTAGCCAAGAAAACTGTATAAGTCATTGTAAGCAAAACACAGGTTCATTTTTCAGTGTAGTGCTACCTTAAATAACCATTATATTAATTTATTCATGTATTCATCCATCCATCCATCCATTCATTTATTCATTCATTCATGGTTTTTATTTTGAGACCAGGCCACGCTATATTGCCCATGCTGGCTTCAAACTCAGAAATCTCCAGTCTTGACCTTGTGAGGAGCTAAGACCACAGGCATATGCTACCACAACTGGCTTTTTCATATTACTTAAAATGAGGTTATGAGTAACACTTCACAACACCCCCATCTTCTGCCAAGCTCACTCCCTGAGGTAGTGAGTGTAAATACTGCTGTTGCAGAGCTTCGGCCTGAGTCATGCAAGTTTCACTTCTGGAAATAGAAAACTATCCATTTCTAGGTTGGTTAAATTCAGTGGCTTTTCTGAAAACTCACTCTTCTTTTGACCTTAGAACTGAGAACTGCAAGTGGATGAGACGTGACTTGTCAGCCAACACACATCGAACGAAACAAGAGACGGGAGGGAACGGGAAGGATCATCGTGATTGTGCCTACAGCGGGCAGCACTTACCCTGGTAAATCCTGCTGTCTTCCTCAGTGACATAGGCATTTGCTCCCCAGATCACCATCTTGCGGATATAAGATGGGTACTTTGCAGCAGCGATGAGTGCAGTTATGCCACCATCACTCCAGCCCAGGAGGGAGACCTGCTTGAACTGTAGAGCCTGTGGGTGACACAGCAGGATGCGCAGCACAGTTACCACTGCACTACGCTGAAAGAACCTGGGTGGTGGTGATCAGAGTTCTGTAAGTCTGCCACTTAGATCTGGCATATTAATTAGCTTTGCTACATTGTCATTGTTATAGAACCTTGAGTACATGGTATTTTTTTGACTTATGTGCGAATCATATCTTCTGCCTCTTGGATAAAATGTCCAAGTACTGAATCACTGAATCAGCAGCAATCTGCTGTTATTTGGGTATGGCAAGCACTGTGTGTGTGTTTGTGTGTGTGCACCTGGGTGTGGCTCAGAGGACAATCATGGAGATCGGAAAGGATCTTAAGATAAAATGCATCTGGGTATCTGGTGAAGCCACAGCTGCAGTTGTGGGAAGAACTGGCTAAAGACAAGAGGGAGCACGGTGTCATAGCAAAGCCGTGTCTGTCCTTGGGTGGTGAATCAACCAGGACCCCGAAAATGTGATCAGCAGAGAAAGTTGACAGAGCATGGCGAAGAGGCTTCTGGAAATAAAACACTGTCTGAAAAGATTAAAGTCAAGGAACTAGCAAATGTTAGCCAGGACTCTTGCTGGTGCCACCCCACATGTACAAACAACCTCTGGCTAATCTTTTGACATTAATATGCAGAATGAGAATCTGTATTATCTATAGCCTAGCACACTGCCCTCCTGGACTCATTTACCAGGAGACAGACCCAGGATATAAACAACATTGCTCGTAATCACAAAATTGACAAATGTCCATGAGCAACTTATAACAAAACATAGCTCAAAATTCATCATTTACCAGCTCAAAATTCACAATTTACCAGTAGATGATGCGTGGAATAAACCAGTGGATACATCCAGTGAAACACAGCAGCTCTCTTGATCCTGCTGGGGTTATACAATCTATACACAGCCACACCTCACCAGGGATGCCTTGTAACGTATGGTACCAAGAGCTATACACATACGCTACACACATACGTGAAGTATAGAGCAGATACCTTGGACAGGAGATAGGTTAACAGTTGGGGTGGGGTGGGGTGGAGCCAGAATGGCAGAGCAGCATCACACTTTACTGGACCACTCAGAATATCATGGGATTTAAAACTCATGACAGAGTGCTACAGATAACATTAATGAACTTGCATTTTAGAAAGACAGAAGGAAATGTTTCAGAAGTTTTTCTCATGAGGAAATGATAAATGTTGGGGACAGGACTGGGGAGACAGTGTTGTTGGCAAAGGGCTTGTGGCACATGCATGGGGATCTGGGGTCTCTCTCAGGACACATGTAGAAAGCTAGACACAGTGGTGCATGCATGCAATCCCAGCTTTGAGGAGGTGGGGACAGGAGGATTTCTAGCCATCCAGCCTAGCCTACTTGGGGAATCTTCAGGCCAATGAGTGACCTTGTTTCAAAAAACAAGGCACAAAGCAACTAAGCAACAATGGTTGATGAGTCAGACATGTTTAACCTGGTTTGGACATTATGCAGTATAGACATATACTGGAACCTTACTTAACTCTTTGGCATGTACAATTTTTTTAAATGTATTAATGTATAAGCTAAAAGTAAACTTAATTTAAAGTACAAAACATTACAACTATGAATGAATTATTTCTGGAATTTTCCAGACCACAGTTGGCAATAGATAAGTGGAGCCACAGCGAGTGGGAGCATAGACAGGGGCCAATGGCAGTGAGCATGTTCATCCGGAAAGGAACAGCAAACCAGAAGGATGTGATATCATCAGCACTACACCCCTGTAAGCCCAGAACTTTGGACAGAGGCTACCCTGTTACACAGTGAGCTTGAGGCTAGCCAGGGCTACCTAGCAAGATTCTGCCTCAGAATATCCAAATAACCAAATAAAATACTGTGTTTGCTAGAAAGCTCTGACTCCTTATCTGGGCCTAAACAATAATTAAAGGCAGGACAAAAGCTGGAGGTTTCCATCTTCCTTTTGTATCTTCTTTACTTTGGGTTGGATTCCAGCTCAACTCTGCAGGTAGGCATGTTAAGCATTCAAGGACTGTCTGTCTAAAGGCTGGTGCTACCTAAGCGATCTTAACCCCTATACTGGCTAGTTTTATGTCACCTTGACACAAGCTTAAAGTCAACAGAGAGGAGGCATCTTCAGTGGAGAAAATGCCTCCATAATATGGGGCTATAGGCAACCTGTAAGGCAGTTTCTAACTAGTGATTGGAGAGGGAGGGCCTAGCCCACTGTGGGCGGTGCTATTCCTAGGCTGGAGGTTTTAAAGGAAGACAGGCTGAGCAAGCCATGAGGAGCAAGCCAGTAAGCAGCACCCCTCCATGGCCTCTGCTTCAGTTTCTGCTTCTAGATTTCTGCACTGCTTTAGTCCCTGTCCTGACTTCCTTTGATGATGAACTGTGACGTAGAAGTGTAAGCCAAATAAACTCCTTCCCCTGTTGCTTTGGTCATGGTGTTTCATCACAACAATGGTAACCCTGCTAGGATAATCCCATCAAGGCTGAAGGCACGGGCACCAGCAGCGGTGGCACCTTTCCGTTGCCTTTCTCAATGTCCTGTTCCAGACATGGTTCTCAGCCTGAAGTCAGCTTGGATTGCAGGAGTGGCAGAGCCTTACAGACAAGTCACCCTGTGAGATGACTCCTGAGCGTCAACAGTCATGACTTCCTCAGGCTACCCTGCAGAACCAGAACCGAGGTAACACCAGACCACACCTTGACCAGGACTGCTTAATTCTGTAGACTTCTTGCCACCTCTGCAGTTCTTGCTCTCCCTGAACCTAAAGCTCATGTCAGTACCCTGAAGATGGTCCAAAGGGCTTACTTTCCGTCTTCTCCAAATGGCAGTTTTGGTTTTAGAACACGTTCCTGTCTCTTCACCAGCATTTCTTGTTGCTTTTTTTGGGTGGAACCTCTCGTTTAGGACTCCATTTTCATCTGTATAAAGCTGTGTATGGTGTGGTGTTGTAGGCCTGCAATCCTAGTATGTCAGAGGCTGAAGCAGAAGGGTTGAGATCTCAAGGCCTGTTAAGACTATACAATGAAAATCAAAGTAACACAAAACAAAACTAAAACTGCACTTATGCCAGGAGACTGGTGGGAAAGGCAGAGCCTTGGTGTCTTGGCAGTAGCATCATTAGATAGCTGGGCTCTGTTTTTACTTGGTCCTTTAGTTCTTCCTTATATTAGACTTACTTGGTATTGCCTTTGTAAGAAGAAAGAACACCAGGAATTAGAACAAATAAAGATGGGCCCAGTCATCTCTCCCCACTCCAGCACTTCTCTGGGTCTCACCTTCATCAAGTCAACAGCATCCTTTGCATCCCTTTCAAAAAAATCCCGTGGAAAATCTCGATCTGGGGGTCTGGAATGTCCATATCCTCGAGGGTCCCAGGCCACCAATGTGAAGCGCTTCTTATTTAGGCTCTGAAGCTGAGGTGCAAAATCGGTCTTTCCGCTACCTGAAAACACCCACTGGGTTACGGTCCACTGAATGTTCTCAGCATAGCCAACACCAGAGCAAAATAGAAGCAGTAACAATTTTAAAAGACAGTTCTTGGTGCTCTTCAAAATTAACCAGAAAAACCCCTGGTTGGGGTGGGGAGCTGTGTTGCAATGGCTCCACACAGAGGCGCATTTCCAAGCCTGATGGAGTTAGGACCTGTCTCCGATCTCCCTCTAGTGGTAATTTTGAGGAAGACACAGGCCCAGAGCGAGGCTCGGGACCAGTATTTTTGAGGCGCTTTTGACAGCCTTACAGTTTAGTCTTCCTATGCCTCCTTTGGAAGGATTAACTAAACCTTACTGAAATAAACTTTCAAATTTGATAGTTTCTGGGTATTAGCTCTCTAAGGATTTAGAAATGATGGAGATCCCAATGGCATACTGGGAGAAGTCTCATATTCCAGATGTTTTCAATTAAGCTAATATAAATGCCTTTTAAGAGTAAGTAGAAGTAAATTAAAACCCTGAAACGTGTGTGTTTAAGAAATCAAACTGTATTTTATCAAACCAGCACGAAGGGGCCTATGCCAAGAGCCTATGATGGCCCTGTCAATCCCCACCAGCTCAGCCACCGGAGATGTGGTGTGCTCACATCCATCTTGTGTGTGTGTGTGTGTGTGTGTGTGTGTGTGTGTGTGTGTGTGTGTGTTTGTAAGGTCACATACTAAGAGCTCTGTCCAGGGAAAAGTCCGCACTGACTGAGCAGTTTGTTTGATTTCTAAGCACTCAGAACTCGGGCCACAAATATACAGCCAGACAAGTTCACTTACTATCTAGGTCCATCACATAAATCATTTAAAAACCCACGCCAAAAGCAGGTCAATGATTGCCAGCCCTTGTCTCCGGCTCTCTCACAGGAGTTTCTTGTATGTCCTTGAACTAGAAGTATCCTAAAGGAGGGCAAAAAGTAAGGGGTTGGAGGAGTGGTGAGGTCAAGCTAGAATAACAGTTTCACCAATGAGGAAACATTTGCTTTCTAACACTGGGCATGCACTCGGAAACTAGGGCCAAGAGCACTAAAACCTTAAACAAATATTTAGGGAACAGACATAATTATCAATACATGATTCTGCGGGGCACATGGGAAACTAGGAGACAAGGTAGGGGAGAGACTCCCACTGCTCCATTTTAAAGCTTTGGGATCATGCCAATACTTTCCAGAAATGAAAAAAAAATGATACTGGCGGATGCTTTGTGTAGTTAATGCCACAGTCTTAGAGTAATTTAAAACCATCTCTAATACAGTAAACTGCTTTTGCTGATGGTTTAACTGGACACCAGCTTTTGGAGTCCCCTTGGATACCAGACAAACTAACTGGGAGGGCTGACCATCACCTTACTGTCTTCACCATCTGCTCCTTCTTTGGACCCCAGTTTCCTTGACCCCTCTAGTCCTCCCGAGTAATAGGACACCATTTTCACAGTGTGTTTAAATGGGGGAAGAAATTAATACAGTAGAAAGTTATTTACTTTTCTAGATCATTCAACTTTGAGCAAGGCAAATAGTCCTTAAGAGTTTTTTAGCAAGCGCAAACACGAATGAATGATGGATGCTTGGCATCTAGCATCGAGATCCATCACGGAGAATCTACAGCGTGCAGAAGCAGTCCATGAGAATCCACACATACCCAACATCCCAGGAAGCAGGAGGATCGCATGTTCCCCTTCTCCCACGCGCTGGTAATGCAGGTGAACGCCATTCACAGCCACCTTGGCAGAAGTTACTGCAGTGCTGGAAGAGAGAAGAATTCCGGAGGAAGACCTATTTACCATGCCAAACTGGTATATTTAATATTTACTATGACAGGGTATCATGCGTGAGTTAGCATCAGTACCCACTCGAGCACACATCACTGCTTTGGTTTGTGCCTCAGTTTTCCCATCCAGGTTGTGTCTTCATAACAGACTGCAAATCTGAACAGTGACTTCCTGTTTTGACCCACTCTGGCACCCGGGAGCTTGCCCTCTGACCTAGTTAGATTTTTTTTTTCTTCTTCTGGTCAACTTGACGCAAACCTGGGTCCTCTTAGAAAAAAGGAACTTCGATTGCCAAAATGCCTCCGTTAGATTGGCCCAGAGGCTAGTCTATGGGACATTTTTAAACAGTTATGACTGATGTGGGAGAGCCTAGCCCACTGCAGGTGATGCTATTCTTAGTCAGGCGGTTCTGGGTTGTACTAGAAGACAGGCTGGTCAAGCAGCCTTTGTCCATGGCCTCTGCTTCAGCCCTTGACCTTATGACATTCCTGGTCACTCCACTCCCATGATAGAGGGTGGTGACAAGAAGGATATGGGGAGGGGGCATGCCAGGACAGAAGAATTGCTCTTCTTCTTGTGGATTGGCAGTGAATTTAAGCCAACCACTGACTTGCTTTTCCTTCTACATACCTGATCCCATTTCTGTCCTTGGTCAAAATGATTATCAAAATGTGGTACTTTTAAAAAAAACCAAGGTTTTGCTTCCCTGTGCTGGTTTTATCTGATTCACTAAGTTCAAGTATAAACAACACAAGCTGGGCATAGTGGCACACATGAAGTCCCAGCACTTGGAGGGTAGAGAAAAGAGGATTACACAAGTTCAAAGTCAGCTTAGGATATGTAGGGAGACTCTGTCTTAAACAGTAGCAATAAAATCAGTAAAGAATGTGTGGTGGTTTGAATATGCTTGGCCCAAGGAGTGGCACTATTGGGAGGTGTGGCAATATTGGAATAGGTGTGGCTTTGTTGGAGGATGTGTCTTACTGTGGGAGTGGGTTTTGAGGTCCAGACCCTGCCATGCCTCCCACCATGACAAAAATGGACTGAACCTCTGAAATTGTAAGCCAGCCTCAATTAAATGTTGTCCCTTATAGGAGTTGCCTAGGTCATGCTGTCTCTTCACAACAATGAAACCCTAACTAAGACAGAATGTATGGTGAAGCTTGCTTTTAATCCTAGCACCAGGGAGGCAAAGACAGGCAATTCAAGGCCAGCCTGGTCTACAGAGTAAGCTACACAACAGCAAGGGCTACATTGAGATATCCTGTCTCAGGAAAAAAAAAAAAAAAAAAAGAATGTGGGTACGTGAGAATATGTGTCGAACATTGGTACATCTAATATAAGCATATAAATGTTCTTCTCTTGGATATTGTATGACAAAATTGGGAAATAAGAAGGCCTAACGTAAGCTCATCTACACAAACATCAGAGGGGCAATAATAAAGCCAATGTTGCCAATTTGTTTTTGTTAACATCCTATTCCCCTGGAGAATTGAGCTTTATTGTTAGCAAGGCTTTAAGCATTTTAGAATCAAGACAGGAGCAGAAAACATGTTTTCTACCGACAAAGACACACTTCAACACAGTTCACTTATGGGCACATCTGCTTTGCTCCCGGCCCAGCAGCCGAGAAGACAAAACGGAGAGGATTTGGTCAGGGAGGGTTGGTTTAGGCTGGAGGCACCTGGGCCAGATAAAGTTTCCTTTCTCTGTTTCCTGTTTCTGATATTAAATGAAGCAGCTGACTGGTGTTTACTGGGCTCAGGTTAGCAGTAAAGCACAAAGTACCATCTCCTCCTTCCATTGTTCCTCAAGCACAGGAGCTCTTTCAGGGTCTTCCTTCCCTGCAGGACCAAGAACATGCTTGTCAAAGCCATCGTGCGCTATGCAGGTGTTCTGTGCAAAGGAAACCCTTCCCCCATCATCCTCAGTGCACAGAGTCAGTGGCTTTTGGGGACTGGTGTTGCTGCCAGAGCCCTGAGCATCACTGCCTCTCCCTGGAGCACTGGTTCACAGAGGCATCTTTCCTTCAGCCCATTTGATCATACCCGAGCCTCTGGCAAAAACAGCAACAGCAACAGCAGCAGCAGCAGCAGCAACAACAACAACAATGAAAATCTAACTTCTTCCTGCGTCTGGCTGGATCTAAGGTTTGGTTGGCCATTCCAGATTTCTTTCTAAATTATCACCACCTAGCAGCAGTATAGGGACATCAGGTAGCCAGAGTTCAGCTTACTAGAGACTCTGCGGCAGGGAAGGATATGCATAGGCTTGGAACTGGCTTTGGTGGAGGGAACAAGAGAGCTCATGTCAGGTTGGGCAGCAGTGACTGAGAGGAGAGAAAAGTCTCTTTTGTGAAGAAATAACAAAGAAGGATAAAAATCTACATAAGAGCAATGCAGGAGAGCATCGTTGGGAGGCCACATGGCATGCTCGTAAGCAGAATGAGAGGACAGAGGGACAAGAGTAGGGACTGGATGATGTGGGCTTCTGCTGTACGTGTAATCGGTCCCTGGTGCTTAATCTTAGGCATCCAGTGTGCTATCACACCAGAGGGACACGCACCACTCCAGTCCATCCTGCCAAGCACCACTTCTATGCTCCAGGGCTGGGGAGGAGGCAGAGAATTATTTACAAACAAGATTATTAAATATTAATAAATTCTTCATTTCCAGTAGAAGGAAAGGTTTGTATTTAATCACAGAGTGACTGAAAACTGTTTTATTTCTATAGAAATACATGATGAATCACTTGGGGTCATGTCAAGCCCAAAGCATTGGCTCTGGTTTGTGAGGAGGTCGCTTTGACTGTGGTCAGGCCTCTTGTAAACAGGAAAGGGTCGGGCATACAGCTCAAGCCTTTGAGGGCCCTAATGCTTGCTACTTCTGGAACCACATTCAGTACTGGATTTCTCAAACTCTCGTGTAGGAATAAGGACAGAAACCCTCAGAAAGCTTAAAGAACAAGCGACCCCCCCTTTTTTTGGGGCAGTCAGAGTTCTTTTCTGCCCCTTCCCTCCCATTCTCCCAACAACCTGTCTTCTCACTATGGGATCTGAAGCAGGCGTGCTTATGAGATTGTGTTGTGTTTTACAAACACCCATGACTAGGACAATCCCAAGAAACTCGCAAAACTCAGAAACTCTGGGCACAGCCCTGTAGCTGCTTCCAAAGTCACACCTTGCAGGACACTAAAGGCATGTCCTTCCTCCTGAAGCTTGAAGGCTAGCAGGAGATGGGCAGATAGGACTAGCCACTAGTTCCTTGTGTGCATGTGTGGGGCCTTTCAGGTAAAGGTGGAGGTGGTGGAGACCCTGGGTTGTGGGTGCAACACACCAAGTTCAGCTTACCAGCACCAACATCTCTTTTCTCCTGTTATTTCAGCAGGGCTCAACATTTGAATTCAAATCACTGACCAGCCTTCTAACTCCATGAGCCCAGGCTGCCACAATCTAAACAGGAAGTAGGCAACTGTATTTTAAAAATTTCTTCAGGAGAGTCCGACAAGACAGTCCAGCAAGGTTGAGTTGATTTTTTAAAGAACACCAGAAGAATCACTTTTAAGAGGCCTCCAAAGTGTACCTTCCTGTCTCCTGTTGTCCTTGTCTCCGTTCCCTGGGTGTCGAGACCTGTGATGTTTTATATGGTACTGGGGAGGGGGGTCCTACTCCCTTCAAACAGGGAGAGATGATTATGTAGGAAGGCTAGAGCATAAGGGCTTGGGGCAAATAGGTAAATCAAGTCAAGTGCTTACTACCATGTGTCTGCACTTTCATAAGTTCTTTACCTACCTAATTCATTTCTGAGCAGCACAGCACAGTTAACCTAACATTACCACAGAGAGGCCACAAGTTGGTGGGAAAGCTAATTTGATAATCACAGGATTAGATAACCCAGCCCAAGATGAGCATCTGAGGGTCTGACCCAGAGTTTTGGCTTCAGCACTGGGCTGGCTAATCTCATGTTTACTTGACACACAAACTAGAGTTGTGAGAAAGGAGGGGGACCTTAACTGAGAAACCATATCCATAAGATCCCACTGTAAGGCATTTTGTTAATTAGTGATTGATGGAGGAGGGCCCAGCCCATGGCAGGTGGTGCCATCTCTGGGCTGGTGACCTGGGTTCTGTAAGAACACAGGCTGAGCAAGCCACGAGGAGCATGCAAGTAAGCAGCACCCCTCCATGGCCTCTGCATTAGCTCCTGGCCTCCAGGTTCCTGCCCTGCTTGAGTTCCTGTGCTGACTGCCTTTGATGATCAACTGTGACATGGAAGCATAAGCTGAATAAACCCTTTCCTCCCCAATTTGCATTTTGGTCATAGAAGCAATAGAAAGCCTAACTAAGTGAGCACCTCACTTCGAGATGAAAATAGGGATTGCTTAATAAGATACAGCTGCACTTTGTAAGTCCTTACTGCTTATATTCTGCTTCTCATTAATAACTGAGAGTCACAGTATCAGCTGCTGCTACTACTTGATGACACAAAGTGCGATGTCTTTTCATATATGGTGCTATTATTTATATGTGTTAAGTTCCAAACCTGGACAAGTGGTTGAGGTGTCTATTTAACATATCAAAGTGGACCTGGCCTCTAGGTTCCCCCAGTATCCCTCATCCCTACCTGTTACAGGGTATAGTTGGCATTCCCTGCCCTCTACCCAGAACTCTCCAACTTAGGGGCTAGGCTGCCATTTCCCCAGAGGCTCTTCCTTATATAATCCAGACATTTTTGGGTACCTGTCCCTTTTTGTACCTTTGGCCTCCTGGCTGCTGTAGTTGGTTCTCCTCTCCCCCTCCCTGGCCCTACCTCTCTGGACTTTCCCAGTTGTGTCTGCCTTTGGCTATGCTATCCTTTTTATCTATAATAAATTTTCTTCTCCATCATATCTAGGAGCGATCTTGTCTTTTCCTGTCTTATTTCTTTTTCTTCATTCAATGTGCTAACTATGTCATTAATTGTACTTGTCAATTATTTATTTTTATTCTGTTTCACAATCATTGTTCCAAATACAAACAGGAATCTAGAGAGGTTGAGTAACTAGTCTACAGTCACACAGCTAAGAAGGGTCAATAATACAATTATTTAGACTATGTGACCTCAAAAGCCTATGATTTCTCTTTAATCTCCTCGCAAAAGTGGCATTCAGTCTCATTGCCAAGTCGGGGGTGGAGGCAGCGATGAGGCGAAGGAATGGACCTGATTCTCTGGCGGGACCTCCTTAGGTTAACTCAGAAAATACTGTTTTCAGACTGTCAGATTTAGTAAATTATTAACATCAGAACAGACATACAACTCCCCACAGAAAAAAATGACTTTTCAACAGATCACAGAGATCACGAAGTAAGGAAAGGGTCAAAGTTCCAAGTATCAGATTTACAAGAAACTCTGTAATGCACAACTCAGCTACCTGCGAGCTGGACAGTGGCTGTGAAGAGGTTTTCCTGGGACTGTTGCGTGAGGCTGCAGCCTGGCTTCAGGATTAACCACCTGGAGCTGTTTCTCAGGTTACAGGCCGTTTGTATTTCTAAAACAATGCAGGTGAGACTCAGGGAAACCTTAGCAGAGATCTTTTAGGAAGAGTGGTCTCCAGTGCAGCTAAGTGAATGAGACTCTCAACAGCCATTAAGTAAGCATGACATTAACACAACCTTAGTAGCCTCGTTCAAGCCCTTTTTGCAATCAGGAAATGGGATAACATGCCTCTTCGCTAGCAATTTATACAACCAGAGTCACTGACATGTTTTCCCACGTGTATATTTAAAAAGTTGTTAAAGTCACATGAGAGAAGAAATCTGAATTGGATATAGACTAAGAGAGCTACACAATCATGCTACTAATGTTTAAAAAAAAAACAAACTGGGTCGCTTTTTTCCGTTCTTTCTACTTCCAGATTATATGCTCAAACGATTGGTTTCCACATCAGTCTAATAAAGTCCTAAATGCTCATTACTACTGTCAATGGCCCACCGATAGCAAACTGCACACGACCACTGCCTATGTCTGCATGTGTATAATGGAGGGATGTGCACAACTTCAGCCTGCTCTATCCACATCTTCTGCTTACATCCTCTTGAGACCGTGCACCCATTTTCAAGACAGCAGGTCACCATGAATGTTATTATTTTAGCAAAGGGCTGGAGTGTAGTGTAGAGGGAACTAGAAGTGAAGATTTGGTGACCTGGCCATCACCACACGCGCACACACACACACACACACACACACACACACGACTCTGGCAGGGGAACCTGGGACTTTGAATTTAAACAGGTTCCCAAGCAGATTGTCTTGCACACTGAAGTTTGAAATTAGCAAGCAAAAGGACTCAGGAAACTTGGGCCCTGCCTGCCACTGAAGCAGGTTAGGCAGATTTCTGATTTGGCAGGAATAATTACTGTTCCCAGCAACTGGCTAAGAGGCCAGCAAGCTCCCCACCCCTTCCTTCCTCCCCAGTTCCTTCCCTCTGCACTGAGGAGGCTGGACCACTACCCAGCACATAGAACCTAACCCCAGGCATCAAAGTGCTTGCGCACCAGTTCTGCAGGATCTGGACGTGGGGTCTGAGCAAGGAAGGGCGGATAACGCCAGGCGTCCGTATCCCTCCCCGGCCAGTGGCCCGCGCTGCCCCGAGCACGCCATTACCCGAAGGTGGCTACGGGTTCGGCCTCGGGTACGTAGATCCGGGATTTCAGGGGCGAGAGGAGCAGCCGCAACCGCTGGGCCGCCGGGCGAACTGTTGCTGTCGCCATAGCTCCAGGTCGCACAATCTCCATGGAACGCGCATGCGCCTGGCTGGATGCCACCCTTCAAGTGCTAAGCTCGAAGTCCCGCCCCTGGCCCGCTGTGCCTTGCTGGAGCCCGCTCTGCTCCTTGTCAGGCCTGCCCAGTAACAAAAACTGTCCTTCTAGTCCTAGCTCTCTCGGGGTGGACAGTTCAGTAGGCACTGCTCCTTGCTTGCAACTGCCAAGGACTCCAAGGATATGGTTCGGCGGGGCCACCTGCTGTGCTGCCTTCACCTACTGGGTGTCTAAGCAGAGCCTCTGAGAGACAAGTGCACAGCAGAGGAGGAAGGAAAGCTCAAGCTGGCCTAGAACTCTAGCTGATGTTGATCTTGAGCTCCTGATCCGCCTGACTCATGCTGGGACATCTGGCCTGCATCACTACACCTGACTACATCCCACTTCCCACATTATCTAGCCCTGGTCCCTCGATGCTAAGCATAATGGTAGCAAGCCTTTAGGTTTCTTAGAGCAACATTTATTATGCAATTCTTAAGAACTCATCATTTGTACATCTTGCTGTGTTAGCTTTATGCACCACTGTGACAAACATTTGAGAACAATGTAAAAGGAGGAAAGGTTCATGGTTTCAGAGCTCTAAGCCCAAGGTCATCTGGACCCATTTCTTTGGGCCAGGAAAGACCTGGTGGGAGCCCGATGAAAGGCAATGGTGGGAGCGGAGGCACTTAAGTGTTAAGAGCACTTATCAGAGGCCGAGAGAGAGAAAAGAACTGGAAGAAACTGTTCAAAGGAAAAATTGTTCAAAGACATGCATGCTCCCAGTGACCTGCTTCTTGTAGTCAGGCCCCACCTCCTATATCTTCCAATAATACCACCAAACTATGAATCCATTAATAGATAACTCCATTGATTAAGTCAGAGTCCTCATGATCCAATCACCCACTAATGATTAGTTCCAGTAATTGGAGGTGAAGCTTTCAATACTTCATACCAAAAACTAGTCATTTTTGTGCCAGGTGCCTTAAAGTGTGTCACTATATTTTTAATTAGTATATGCTCCTTCTCCATCCATACTTCTTACCCCAGATTATAGACGAGGAAACAGTGGGAAGGGAAGTTAGAAAGGCTTGGCTCACAGAGCTGTGGAGGGGTATTCAGGTCGGCTTAGCTTCCTAATGCTATATGAAAACACCATGCCTCTTACTGCAACATTGAGTCTGTCCTTCTCCATTTTAACCCCACCCCATTTTTTGAAGCGATAAAAACCATGAAGGGAACCTTGATTTCTTCCCCTCTTCCCCTACCTCACCTTCTAAGGCCCTTTTTTGAAAATATTATGTCAGCAGTTATAAAACATTATCAGATTAAGTGGCTCAGTTTTAGCCACGAACAAGCTGTCAACCCTTTAGACATCTTTGTATTGCTTATACCATAGAGAAGCCTAGGGTGAGGCTAGCCTGGGATGCTTGATCCTCCTGTGTCAGCCTCCCAAGTGCTGGGGATGCAGCAAAATACAGCAGAGGAAATACTGGCAATTAAAGGAACACCCAGATATGTGGACAAGAGTTGACACACTACTGGAATTTTCACTAAATATAAACATGACATTTTGGAAAATGTGGTAACATATAAGGTGGAAGATTCTGCCAAGGAAGTAACTAGGCCCTACTTGTATAGAGAACTGACTTCCATCAGTTGGCCTCTGACCTCCACATTAAAGAAAAAAAAAAAGCACATGTGCACACAAAATAAATAAATAGATATAGATAGATAGGATACTGAGTGGGTATGTTGTTCATTTATGAACCTTCATTAACTCAAAGTGAAATGGTTGAAAATATTTACTCTGTTAGAATACGTTGCATCTTTTTGTAAACAACTCTTTAGAAAACAAAGGAAAAAATACATCAAGATAATGGTTAAGAGGTTTTTGAGGGGCTGGTGAGATGGCTCAGTGGTTAAGAGCAATGACTGCTCTTCTGGAGGTCAGTGAGTTCCAATTCCAGCAATCACATGGTGGTTCACAACCATCTGGTCAGCTACAGTGTACTCATAGACATAAAATAAATAAATAAATCTAAAAAAAAAAAGTCTTTGAGGTAGGGCTCCTTTTCTCATTCTTTACAGTAACCACACAACTGATGAAAAGCAGGACCACAAGCACAGCAAGTAGAAAACCCGTGCTTGGGAGCAACTGTCGAGTCTCCTCTCTTGTTTTCTGGCCTGGCTCCCCTTGCTTATCTGGTTTCTGGCCAGGTATAGTAGTGCAGTGTGGCTTGGACTGAAACTCTCAGAGGTAAGCACAGCTCTTTTCAGGGAGGCACTTAGAGCAGAGCTGAAGGGCCTCTGAGCCATGTGGAAGGACTGCCGTGGTGCTGGACCCTTGGGGACAGAGTGTGCTGCATGGGGACACCTGTTCACCATCAGCATACCCTTCTGTTAGCAGCAGAGGAGCAAAGGGAGGAATGTACAGGAGATGCCAACATGAGCAGTATAGTCACATAAATTTTATTCAGTACTCTGTATTTAAAGTACAAATATATATGTATATGTATATGCATATGTATACATTAAAGAAAGGTTATCTTATTAAAAACAGAACCAAACAGAACTCTGAGTTCTGGGAACAGGGTTAGTCTCCTCAGGCCTTCAGTGTCCTGGTGGCCATCTTGTTTTTCCATGATGTGGACAATGACACTCAGGTCTGACTTGTACCTCAGACCACTGCATTCTGCTCGGCTTAGAAGGTGGCTTTAAAGAGGTGTTCTAACTCCATGCTGGGCTCCCAGAGGGACTCCCACACTCCATGTACTTGTTCAGAGCAGGTACCACTGACTACAAAGTCATTAGTTATTGTGATACAGCTGAAACAAATGGGAGTGCTTAAAGGTCTTTGGGTCTAGCCTGTCAATGACTGGCTTTGTGTCATGCGTCCAGATCTCTTGTACAAGGGCACACACCATGAGAATAAACGGCTTCATCTACTGATCATCCTTCAACTCATACAGGTTCAGCCACAACTTGCCAAGCCATTGTCTGGCTGTCAGTGGTAAGCCTGGAAAAGATCTGAAAGTCTGTGGTCACAATCTAGGCCTGGATCTGAAGCACCTATCTTCAGCAGTGGACACACAAGTCTTCCCCTATTGAACACTAACAGACATGATTTTAATACTAGGACCCTGATTGCTACTGCAATTCCAAAACCAGCTCTGGCCTCCCTTGCTATTTTATTCTCCTTAAAACTCCACTAAAAGCAGTTTCTAATTCTGTTTTCTTAAAACAGCATTAGAATAGAAGTTAAAAAGAAAACATTTTTTAAAGACTACGCAGGCTCCTTCAGGAAAGCCTGGAACCTTCCCTGCTCCAATTCCCTTCCACTGTGCATGTTCCATGCAGTTAATGATGACCCAGCCTGTGTGACAGGAGAAGGCATATAAACTTACAGCAGGAAGCTGGGTGGTGCCACATGCCTTTATTCCCAGCACTCGGGAGGCAGAGGCAGGCAGATCTCTGAATTGGGAGACCAATCTGTTCTACAAAGTGAGTTCCAGGACAGCGAGAACTGAGAAACCTTGTCTGGCGATGGGGTGTGGGGGAAATAACGTTACAGGAGAGTCCCTCCAAAGAACATGTAGCAATATCTAGTTATTTTTCTCACACCTGGTGAGTGTGGTGGGGTTGAATTGTACAGTTGGCATCTTGCAGTTAGAGGCCAGGAATGTTCCCAAATATCCTACTGAGTACAGGATAGCCCAGCAAAGGAGGATGAAGTGCCAATGAGTGCCAGAATGGCCAACAAGGCCAAAGCGGCTTTGCAGCCCATCCTAGCAGTGACTGTGGCTGGTGTAGGCGGCTTCAGTCTTCTACCCTAGCTCCTTCACTCACTTGTAGGTTGCAATATGGGCTTCCTAAAGGCACAAGATGACTCTGAAGCTGTCCTTTTTTGATTGGTGGCACACAGAAGAAACATATTTGTACAGCACACTGGAGAAAACTGAGGAAACAGTTTATTGAGCACAGGGAACAGTGCTAAGGCGCCAGTCATATCCAGGGAGGAGGAGATGGTATTTTCCCCATCAGTGTTTCCTGCACATCTGTTCCCTCTGTGGGGCTCACAGGGTGGGAAACTGCATGAAGCGCCAGAAGGGCAGAGAAACTTTAGAAACTTAAAAGTAGACTTTTTACAGCAGTCAGAATCAGCAGCAGTTCTGCAATGACAGCCAGTACCTGAAGATCTATCTCTGCCCTGCACTTTTTTCTCCTTAGCACTCCTTAAAAATCTCTCATTAATTGATAATTTGATAGACTAGAATTACACATGATTCTTAAAGCTTAAGGTGACAGTACAGCATTGGATGCTCAAGTTAACAGATCCTATAGTTTTTAGAAGAGCCGTGGCTCATAGAAGGCATTTGAGCAGAACTTTCCTGACTCACAGTCCATGAAGCGGGAAGCTAGCTGATTTTACATTCTTTGAATGTTTTTTGTTTGTTTTCCCCTTACCCAATGAAACCACAGGAAACTGAGCAAATAACCTAAGTGATGACTATGACACAAGCTGAACGAAGGCCACCTTCCCCCAACATCTTCTCTCCCTTTGAAAACCCAATACACTGTATTTTTAATTTTTTTCCTCCTACTGGTCATGGACCCACCATTCATTCAGCAGTCTTTATCCTTGTATGTTCTGAAGAAGCACTGTGGGCTTCAGATTTCTCTTCCCATCCACCAGTTCCAAACTGCATGACCCTGTGTGCTCAGATGCAGAGCTCATGCTGAGATAGAGTTCTGAAGGCTAGTGGGCAAACGGGGTTTGTGTACCCACACAAACAGTTTGTTTCCCACTGCCAGAGCCTGCCCAGGCTTAGCTCTGGCTGGCACGAATCAAGTGGTTCAGCAGGTCTATCCTGCAACATTGGTGAAGTGCCTGGGCCAACTTTCCCACTGTAGCCCCTTTGATGCCTTCCCGCATCAGCCACTTCTGAAGCATTTGGTAAACTTTCTCTTTCAGTCCATCTCTTTCATAGTCATGGTCAATTTCATCGATCTGAGACTCAGTGAAGCCCAGCTTGCGGGCACAGTTTTTCCACTGTCTTCCCAGGTTTTCCCTGATAGGGTTCAGGTGTTCATCAGTCAGACTAGTGGTGTTATCTGTTAAGTGGAAAAGAGAAGAAATATCAGGCTGCAGCCCATCTGACCAGTCTAGAGTCTGGTTTTGCTGAAAAGGCCCAGGAACGTAAAGAATATGAAGAGACATAGAGAGAAATTGTTTTGTTTCAAGATGATCTTGCACTGTAGCCCCTTTGTCTCTCTGGGACTTGGATTATAGTGTGCACCACTATGCCTGGTGCTAACTTAGCTGTTACTGACTTGTTGGGCAATACTTGACCTAACCACAGCCACTCAGGAGTCTTTATATAGAGTTAAAATAGGCTGCTGTTTCCTTCTCGGCAGATGTGCAGCTTCCTGAGCCCTAACTGATGGCTTCATGAATAAAAGCCCTACTACATGGCTAGCTGTTCTATTCAACTCCCACTTGAGTCCTGTTCTAGTTAGACTAACTGGATGTAATGGGCAGTGATGGGGTGGGGGTGGGGCAGGAAAACTGTCAACTTACACAGGGCACAGTCCAAGGCCACTCTTTTCTAGACAGTTCACTTTCCTTTTTTCCCCCCTTCCCTCTCCCTTTTGCTCCAGCTCTGCTCCCTCCGCCCCCCCCCCCCCCCCGGTCACTCACTTTCCTCTTAACACGGACACTGAGACCAAGTGTAACCTTCATTTAATTACTATGTCTTCCTTTATCTCTCAGTGGATAAGAATATAAACTTTTCAAGGTTTTTTTCTGTCTTACAAATCAAAGACTCTTCATTTTATATATACACGGCCTTTCTCTTGCTATTAGCTTCATCACCTTAGATGTTCATAAAAATAACACATATAGGGAACACATGAAGATAAGAAAAGGCCCAGTATTGTAGTGAATGCTTTTAATCCCAGTACTTGGGAGACAGAGGCAGGTGGATTTATGTGAGTTCAAGGCCAGTCTGATCTACATACAGAACAAGTACCAGGGCTATAGGTATGTCTCTCTCTGTGTACACACACACACACACACACACACACACACACACTCAGACTGGTAGTGGTGGTGGACAGGGAGATAGAGATAGACAGATATGGAGAGAAGGGAGAGAAGAAAAGACAAAGTCATCATAATAGTCTTTTGTTCTCATGCCACCTCAGAACCTTGTTTCTCCCTCAGCTCCATTCTTTCTTCAGTACCGTAGTGCAGAGTCTATCAACTATGGCAGCAGACTAAGACCCTCCTAAGATAACTGTAAATCGCCAGTGTCTGCAGGAGCCCTGGGTGTCAGGAGAGTCACAAAGGTAACTCCAGTTCCTCAAAAGCTAAGAACCCATCTCTCAGGCATTTTAAAGACCACTCCTCTAATGGAATAGTACAGGGATTGGTGGGGCCTGAGGGCCAAGTCTGGCTTCTGCTTTTTGTAGTTTCAGGAACCATATCTGTCCTCATCTTTGTGCAAACTACCTGTGGCTGCTTCTGCACTCCAATGACAGAGAGGCCTCAGGGTCAGCAGAGCCTTGCCTATTAAGTGGCCCTTCATAGAAAAAAAAAGCCAACCCCTATGTAAATCAGAAATTTGAATTCTGGCTTCTTTCTGAGACAGGGTCTTGCTATAGCCAGGGTGGCCTGGGACTCACCATCTTCCCACTTTAACTGCCCTAGTGATGGATTATTGGCATACATCATCACACATGGCAGAGTTCTGTGGACACCTCTGAGCACTCTTGTTTTGATTACAGAGTGATGTGGAAGGCATGGTCTCCTGTACTTTACAAAATCTCTTTGCTGTAGAGCCAAGGGAGCTATTTCCCTAAGTCTGAACAGGATCATGGGTGATACATGGGTTTAACATTCCCAGGCGGTGCCGTATGTTTTCAACTCACACTGATTAGTTTAAACTTTATAGCACCACCACCAATTAGATACTGCAATTCTCCCTGTTAAAAAAAAATAGATTACAAAAGATTAAAAACTACTGAGTAGGGGCTGGAGTAGATGGCTCAGCAGTTAAGAGCACTTGTTCTTGCTTGGGTCAGTTTCCAGCATTCCCAGAGCTCACAACTATCCATAATTCCAGTTCCAAAGGATCTGACACCCTCTTCTGACCTTTGTAGGCACCAGTCGTGCATGTAGTACATGAAGACAAAAAAGTCATACAAATAGTATATAAATCTAAAAAAATTAAGGAGGAAATATAGGATAACTCAGGGAGAATCTTAAAAGAAGATTCTATCATGTTCTCATCAAGAAGTAAAAATTGTCAAGAGATGTCCAAGTCATAAGATACTACACCCTTAAAAAATTTCCCTTCAATGCTGGGGACTGAGTTCAAGGCTTCATGTGTGCTAGGCAGGCATTCTACCATAGCTACACTTCAGCGCAACATTGATCCTTAAGAATTTTACCAAAGATGGCTTGGTGTCTGGCAGCCGACTCTTCTTTGCAAGTATTGTTTGGTGGTTGTGAATTCAGTCCAACATCCATATAATTGTGGTTTCCAATCTGAATACCAGAACTATTGAATATAGTATATTTTATGAGGTCATCTGAATAGAAAAAGAGATATAGGTAAGTGCATGGGATTGAAAGCAAGAGAAAATATATGGCATGTAAAGGTATGGGGCTTTATTACAGATGTTCAACTGCTTATCCTATGATACCCTTAACAGTCATTTCTTTATAATATGGCTTCTCGACTTCACAACCATTAACAAAAGACATCAGTGTTGGCAAGAATGTGGGAATATGAAGGGAATGATCTATACATTGTTAGCAATGAAAATCATATAACCAATGTGGACTACAGTATTGAGTTTCTTAGAAATTAAAGATAGAATTACCATGATTCAGTAATTCCATTATAGGTATGTACACATACATGCACATAAAGAGACACAGAGACAGACTGCCTAAAGATGTCTATATCCATGTTTACAGCAGAATCACTCAAAACAATAGCTAGCACCCCAAGTGCTACTTTATTCTCCTTTCCCACTTACTGGTAACCCATCCTCCTTACATGACAGTTAGTGTTGGAAAGCTCACATTTGTTAGTTACACCTGCTCACAGAAGCAAGGAATACAATCTGTTCATCTACTAAGTTGGTGGTCTATGAGATCCTCCTTAGGGCATAGTAATTCCATGACTGACTGTGAACTGAGACTCCCTAATACTGGCAAAAACTCAGCATCATTAAGGGGATCTATTCTCAGCAGGACTGGGGCCTAAAGAGAGAGTAAGGACGCCTGCAGCAAACTGGTAAGACTGGGCTACTCATCTGGAGAGAGGACCAGAAAATGACATGCTAGGTATCGCTTATGAACGTTTTGCACATACTCAGATTCAAGCTCCTTGAGGAAAGAAGCTCGGGCTGTTTGTCCATGTTACAGCTCTCCAGCAGCCTGGTACAAAGCAGGAAGCCCTCTAGGAATTTTTATTGAACTAATAATGAATGAATAAAATACAATGGCGACACAAACCATTTTAGCTGAAAATGCAAAGGGAACAACCACTTCCAGGAAAACCTACAGAAAAGGCAGGAAACTTTGGGAATTTGTCATTTTGAAAGAAACTGGTCTTTTGTGTGCTTGTTCTGTATCAAGGACCACAGGGTCTCATGCATGCTAGGCCAGCTCTGTACCACTGAGCTACACAGCCCGCTCAGTGGTTCTCAAAGCTTCTCCTACATATGCTGGTTCCAGGACTGCTAGGATACAGTACCGCTATTGCTAACATCTGGATAAGTGAAGGGTTATTGATGACATCTGGTTAAGCGAAAGCAGCATGGGAACTATTATTTGGTAATAATGGTGAATACTAAGTTACTTCAATGCTAAAGTATTAGAAACCACATCAATTAGCTTGGATATTACCAGAGAGAGCTATGGAAAATGAAAACCATCTTTCTTACCACAAATTGTAGTCTATATCTAAATAAGAAACAAAAATACCTAAGACTTCTTTCCTACACTCAGAAGACAAGAAGCAAGATAAAAGAATTTAAGAAAATACTTTCCATTTATTGGAGTGGCTGGGTAGCTTGAGATTAGCATCTCACACAGCCTAAAGAGAAATGCCTATCAGTTATAAGGATCTATAATCCACACTGGAGGCATCCATGATGAGTCATAGGCAAACACAATTACACACCAAGTGGTCTAATGGAGACCATTTCAATGTGGAAGGCTGCACCTGTCTGCTACAGGCTCTAAGTAATATACTCTTTGTCTCCATGAATAACTTACACTCAACAACAATGCTAGTAGTGCTTCATTCTCAGGGATAAAAAAGGAAAATATGGGGACTATTAAAAACTCATTTACCTGCTACTGGCCCAGAGAAGTATGGCATGGTGGGTGTGCTTCCCGGTATGTTGGTCTCTGGCACTGGAGTTTTATAAGTACTATACATTTGGCTTAGATTTGGCGGATACCAAGCTCCTGTACCTGTAGTTCCAAACCCATGCTGATTATACAATCCATTGTTCCAAACTGCTTGGGTGGCTGGCCATGACTGCTGTTGCACTGCAATTCCACGACTTGTGCTGGGATCAGAATGACCTCTTGCTCCTGCACTCTTAATATTCTCACGAGCTCTCTGCTGTGCAAAGGGGTCATGAGAGACCCTTCGTTTCCTTTCCTCCTCTCTGTTGTAAGCCTCATTCTGCCTTGGCTGTGGTTTTGTCTGTTTCTCTGCAAATATTCCAAAAGCATGATAGCTGGCTTCCTCTTGCAGCTTAGCCTGCACACTGCGATCATTCTCGTCCTGTGGGTACTCTGGGGAGCAAGAAAACCAGGACTCCTCCACAGGACCCATCTGGAATCCCTGGGAACTGTGCAGTGATCCAGGTTGTTCTGTAGCAGAGAAGACATGATCAGTACAATAAGTAAGTGACACTTTTGTGAACCTGTCCTTGAGTGACATACTGAAAAAGAACCATGCAAAACATATAACAATCTCCTTCCTCTAAGTTTAGTATATGATCAGCAGGAACCCTGGCTGCCAAGCAAGAACACAAAGAAATTATCACAAGCAACACAAGAGAGAGTGTTGCAGGGATAGCTGAGGCAGAAGGGGACTTGGGTTGGACCGAGATGGTGACTATCACCTTGAAACCATGTGGAGTCTAAAAAAAGCAGCAGCTAAGTCCTGGGCACATCCTATTGTTCTTTTCTTCTTGAAAAGTCAGTAGGAGGGCTGGAGATGGCTCTGTGATTCAGGGCACTATTCTTGCTAAGGACTTAGGGTGGTTCACAACAATCTGCAACTAAAGTTCCAGATCTAATGCTGCCATGGACACTGTCCATATATGGTACACAGACTTAGACACACATACAACATATACATACATACAATACATACATACATACACACGGCAGTGACCTTGGTATCTCACACTGTCTTCCCTTTTGACATAATGAAAAAGCACTCCTGTGTGAGTCTGAGACCAACTTTTCTGCAGTGCTCTGATCTCAAGGACTATGTACCCACATGTGTCCCTGACTTCCTCCTTAAGTGTCACCATCTTTCTGTGAAGTGCATCAGATCATTATGTCAGGACACTGTTGTTTTGGTGAGCATATAGTTAAAAAGTATTTCCAAGATATGTATGTGACTGGATTCTAGAGGACACATAAATTCTATTAAGTCAGTTGTTTGATTTTACGTTTTCAGAAGTATTTTAGGGATAGAGTAAATGAGCGAGTATGCAAATGAACGAATAGGTGTGTTACCTGAATTTGACCTGCTCGGAGGTAAGGGTACACAGTCATGCTGCAGTGAAAACATTCTCTGCAAAACTGGGCTTTGATCTGGATACTCTTTCTATAAGTGAGAAGACATGTACACACTTTAGTAACCAGTAGAAAATTATTTTGAAAAGAATCCATCTCTTCACAACATTAAGATATTTCATACAAATTTAATTAGCAGTAACCTTTTCTAACAAACTAAACATTTTTCCAAGAGATAAATCGATATGTCAAATTAACATAGTTGGAGGACTTATATTTCCTGATTTCAAAAGTCCCCCAAAGGGAACAAAGTCAGAGTGCTGATACTTACATAAAACAGACACACAGATCAAAAGTGCAGAAAAGGTATAGCCTAGAAATATTCTCCACCCCATTACATGGCTGACTGATGTTTGACCAGGGTGGCCTGGAACATTCAGCGAGGGGAAAACTGGACATAGACATATAAAAAATGCAGACGGACCCAAACTATATACAAACATTAACTCAAAATACATCAGTGACTCAAATTTAAGGGATCAAAGTATAATACTCTTAGAAGAAAGTACAGAGGAAAATAGTCATGACGCTGGTCCCTGCAACAATTTCCTGACAATGACACCAAAAGCACAGCTAATGGTTCTCATGCAATCAAATCAAATTTATGTCACATCAAAATTTAAGTGTGTGCATTTGAAGAAACTACCAAAGGAGTGAAAAGGCAACCCACAGGATGGGAATATATTTGTAAATGAATATATAAAGAACTTCTCCAACTCAACAACAACAGCAACAACAACTACCACAACCATCCACAATCCTACAAATAACCCAATTTAGAAACTTGCAAAGGGAGGGTTGTAGATGTAACTGGATGGTAGAATACTGCCCAGCACGTGCAAGGTCCTGGGTGGATCCCAAGCACTATAACAGTATTCTAGCCAGGCACATGGGTGGGACACATCTATAACCCCAGCATGTGGGGTGGAGTCAGGAGGATTATGAGTTGGAGACAAGCTTTGGCTATTTAGTTTGACACTGTCAAAACCAAAAACAACATACAAACACCCCTAAAGTGGAAAAAACCGAAGCAGTGTTTCTCCAAAGAAGATATATATATAGGGAACTAGCAGCAGCCTAGGAGAGATGCTCAACCACCAGAAAATGCTACTTTACATTGAATAGAATAAACAAAGGACAATCACAGCATAAAACAGCGTGTTTGTGAGGATTTGGCAACTGAACTCTTGTAGACTGCTGCTGTGAGATGGTTCTGATGCCATGGAAAATAGTTTAAAGGCCCCTAAAAGTGAAACAGGATGTCTGCATGGTCTACCCATTCCATCCCTAAGTAAATAGCACAAAGAAATGGAAGCACACATTCGGCCCAAAAGCCTGTACAACATTGTTTTCATGGCATCAACCAGCAGCTCAAAGGGAGAAACAGGCCTGACATCTATCAAGAGGAGTTGTCATAGACAACTGTGGTACTACCCACACAGTGGAATGTTATTCACCAACAAAATGAATGGCATGGTAAACAAAATACTTCCACAAATGGAAAAACACCATATGGTTTTATTCCTTGGGCTACCTAGAACAGGCAAATTCAGAGACAGAAAATAAAGATTCCCCAGAGGCTGGGGAGAGGGAGAATTAGGGACTTATTATTTAGTAAGTTGAGTTTGTGTTTGTGATGATAAAACTCTAGAAATGGAAAGTGGTTGTCTTAGTCAGGGTTTCTATTCCTGCACAAACATCATGACCAAGAAGCAAGTTGGGGAGGAAAGGGTTTATTCAGCTTACACTTCCACATTGCTGTTCATCACCAAAGGAAGTCAGGACTGGAACTCAAGCAGATCAGGAAGCAGGAGCTGATGTAGAGGCCATGGAGGGATGTTCTTTACTGGCTTGCTTCCCCTGGCTTGCTCAGCCTGCTTTCTTATAGAACCCAAGACTACCAGTCCAGGAATGGCACCACCCACAAGGGGCCTTTCCCCCTTGATCACTAATTGAGAAACTGCCTTACAGTTGGATCTCTTGGAGGCATTTCCTCAACTGAAGCCCCTTTCTCTGTGATAACTCCAGCTGTGTCAAATTGACACAAAAACCAGCCAGTAGAGTGGTGATGGTTAAGCAACCCCGAACTATATACTTCACATGGCTAGAAAAGTTAATTTTATGCATATTTTATCACAATAATTACAAAGTAGGGGTGGAGATACAGCTTAATCAAAGAGTCTTTGCCTAGTAAGCACAAGGTCCTAAAATCAATCCTCAGGATAAGGGGAAGGTGATAAGAGAGATAATCTTCTTTATATAAATAACATTTTTATTAAAAATATGAATTGTAGAAAATTATATTTTTCAAAATCCTACCAAGGATATAAGGTTAACATTTTTATAACTTTCCTCTAAGATTTTTTCTTATTCACATTTGTATTTTGTACTTAACAGAATATTGATATCAATAAGTGGTTCAAAATCATTTCCTGAATAAATGCATTATTTGGGAAGGAACGCTACAGCATATTGTATGTCTACATATTGTAGCATTTTAAATATTGCTTTTACTTATTACCAAGTTTAGCTTTAAGTAGTGTTTTGTTTGAGTCAGAGTCTCACAATGTAGCCCTATGTTGTTTTGGAACTCTATGATGTTATATAGATTAGGTTGGCCTTGAACTCACAGATACTACTTGCCCCTATTTCCTGAGTGCTGGGATTAAAGTATGTTACCATGCCTAGCACTTTCAAGCATTTTAAAAACATTTTGTGAAAGTGATTTTTATAGCTATTTTTCAATACATATGTACTTAAGTAACAGTCTTGAAAATTCACACAATGTAGAACATGCAGAACCACCTCTGTGTGCCATTCCCTCCAACCCTCTACAGGGAATCTCATTCAGAGTGGGAGGCATAGCCCTTTTCTCCCTCTCGGCATGGGCATACACATTCCAAAGTATACAAATACACACACACACGATTTAATATGAAGTGAATCACAACAGTGCTGTTACGTGACTTTTTGTTTACATTATCAAGTCTTGAAGACTCTTCTGAGTCGTTATATTCATTTTCACCTCTTCTCAATACAGACTGTATGTTTTCAGATCAGTCATGGTTTGGGGCATCTATTTAAGATATTCACATTGTTCCCAAATTTTTACTTGTTAACTAAGGTATAAGTGCTTTTGATATTACATGTTTGCGTGTGTGTGCTAGGATGCACTCCTAACACTGTGAGTACCCATGCATTGGCAGTTTCATAATGCTTTGAACACATATGTGAGGACAGATCTTTACAACGCCTGATAGCTAATTCAGCTTCCAAGAAACTTCACCAATTGGTGAAGTCACTGTCTATTATTCTGCATTTTTACCAACACTATTATCCATCATTCAAAAATGGTAATCTTCGGGGTGAAAAACGAAGTGATTCAATTTGTTTTTCTGTGAGATCAGATACAGGTCAGAGATTTGCTCGTCAGTGATATGGTATTTCTTCCTATTATGATTCTGGTTTAAAAACATTGTTTTAGCTACATCATCTGTTTCCTAGGGTGGTATGTTTGTTTGTTTGTTCCTTTCTTTCTTTTCCCCCCATACCAACAAGTTTGTTGTGTTCTCTAGAGAATTTGGTGGGATTTGTCATTAGGACTGTGTTCTATATATCAGTGACATTAGGAAAGCTAAAAGCTTTAGTGGGCTATATGCTTCTTTCATCCCACGATTATTTCAGCATATATTTAGCATTCTCTCATGTCTTTTTGAAAAGTTTCTGCATGTTTGCCAATCTATAGACACTCTGTATCACCTAGTATGGTTTTATTTTGCATTTCCCAGATTACTAATAGGGTTATATGCTTTTCTGATGTAGTTGTTGGCTGCTTGAGTATTCTCTTTGGTGATTTGCTGACTTCAGTATTTTGTCTGTGCATTTTTGCTTGTTTGTTTTTGAAACAGAGTCCCACTATATAGATTTGGCTAGCCTCAAACTCATAGAGATGTACTTGAGTCTGCTGAGTGTGTGTTTCTGTCTTGCTTCTCTTCATGATTTGATGCAGTAGCTTGTCTTTCTGACTTGTTAAGACTCCTCTGGGTTCTGTGCTTCTAAGTCCTTGGGAGAAATAGTAAGGGCTCTTAATCACTGAGTCACCTCTTCAGTTCCTTTTCAAATATTTATATATGTTCGTTTAAAAAATGTTCTGTGTGTGAAGGTAGGTGTGACGGTTGCTATTCAAAGGGAAGTGCGACGGTTAATTTTAACTGTCTACTCTAGAATCAATCACCTAGGAAGAGAGTCTCAGTAGGAGACTGTCTACATTAGATTGTCTGGTGGACAAGTCTGTGGGGGGTTATTTTGATCACTTAGATGATAAGCTCACTATATGTGGCACCACTCCTTTGGCAGAGAGAATTAGAGAGAGTGGAAAAAACAAGCAGCATATTAACATGAGTTAATGAATTAACAGTGTCTTGCTCTCAACTGTGGATGATAATATGACTAGCTGCTTTAAGTTCCTGCTGTCTTGACTCATTATAATTAGCTGAACCTGGAACTGTGAGACAAATGAACCCTTCTTCCTGTAAGTTGCTTTTGTCAGAATATTTTATCACAGTAAGGAAATAAAACTAATACAGCAGTCATTTAGAGGTTAACTGATAGAGAGATTTATATGTTTGTATTAGGTCTTGTATTAAAAACGTGTTTTAAACAGTCTAACTCCTTCCTGATTGTTTGAATCTGTTTGCTGTATCTATTAAAGATGGCTGTATTACTATCTCTTTTTATGGTGATTTGTCTATTTTTCTTTGAGTTCTGTCAATTTTTGATTTGTATATTTAAGAAAATGTTACCATGGGTATGTTCATATTGAAAGCTACTGTATCTTTCTGTGAACTGAACCTCTTTGTCATTATCAAGCATTCCTGCTTGAGGTAATGCTTTTCCCCTCCTGCTATCTACTTTGATTATTGTATGTCTCTTTTATAGTCTAAGTATTCCTTCGAAGTCCGGAAATTCTAACTAGCTTTTTTTTTTTTTAATCTACCTACCTACTTACTTGGAAATCAGTTCGATAGCCTTGGTTGTTTATTGAAGTTTACTTTTCACATCTATAGATGTGTAATCCTGAGAGAGTTATGGCAGCATAGTGATGACTAAGGAGGGAGGGAAGGAAGAGGTGGGAGAGGTTAGGAGAGAGGGACAGGGAGAGGGAGAGGAAGAGCAGATTGAGTGGAAACTGCACTTTGATGTACCTCTCAGATTCCAGACAGCAAATTCTCCACTTCAGTCTTAGGTACGGCTGTCACTCAGAACTTAGCACAAAGTGCATTGAGAAACCAGCTTTTCTTGAAAGCATGTGTGGTTCTCAAATGACTCTCCCCAGCAATATTATCTGCTTGCTTCTCTAAAACTTCCCTCTCAGCATTAACTTGTGGGTTAGCATTTTTATTTTTATATTCCTTTGGCTATCTTAATAGACATGTTCCTTCTCTTTCTCTCTCTCTCTCTCTCTCTCTCTCTCTCTCTCTCTCTCTCTCTCTCTCTGTGTGTGTGTGTGTATGTGTGTGTGTAGTTGCTTGTTTTGTGGTGCTGGAAAAAGAACTCAAAGCCTCATGCATAATCTATCATTGAGCCATATCCCTAGGAAGTATTTTATAAGTTCCTCAGAATGACTAACCCACTTGTAGTATAATCCAGTCTCTTCAAGTGATGTGGGTGTCTTTCTTTTTCTTTTTCTTTTTCTTTTTCTTTTTCTTTTTCTTTTTCTTTTTCTTTTTCTTTTTCCTTTTCTCTTTCTCTTTCTCTTTCTTTTTCTTTTTCTTTTTTGTATTGTTACATATATTTCCCTCTCATTTCATGCATGGAAAAATGGGCCCAACTGACAATGTGATACTTCAAATAATTGCTAATTGTGTGTGTGTGTGTGTGTGTGTGTGTGTGTATGTGTGTTCACTAAGCTAGCTTACTTCAAATCTCAGCAACAAATTACACTGCATTTGCTTTCATGATTGATAATGCATTTTGGTACGCTGCTGTTCTGGGCACTTGCTAGATCACTCACCTTTAAACTTGCCACATCCTCTTCTACATATTCTTCAAAATGACTTAAGTAAAAAGGCCTAAATTCTTCTTCAATGCCTGTATGAAAAAACAGTATTTTAAATGTTTTATCTTTTGTACATGTTCACATGTGTGTAGGTGTGTATGTTGGCCCAAAGACAACACTAGCTGTTCCTTAGCTGTCATTCACTCTGCTTTTTGAGACAGGGTCTCTTGCTGGCCTAGACCCTGCCAAGGCTAGTCTGCCTGGACAAGCAGCCTCTGCCTGTCATCTCCTCCCTGGCACTAGAATTACAAGTGTTTATCATCACAACTGGCTTCTTAATGTGATGATTAAACTCAGGTCCTCTTGCTTATAAGCCAGTTTACCAACTTCCCAGGCCAACTTCCCAGCCCCCCCCCCATTTCGTAATTAAAATGTCAAATATTAATAATCTATTATTTCTCAGCTACTTACCATAGTGTGTAGACAAAGCAATGAAATAAAGTTTGAAACCCCAAATAACTGACTGATAAAAAGACTAGAGCTCAATGCCAGGTAGACATTATAGGGATAACACTTGCAGTCCCTTGCTTCAGCAGAACAGTGTACCTTTCTCTGGCCACAGCATAGTCCCGATAGTGTGAGGTAATTGCCAAGTGAATAAAGATGATGGAACTCCATGTTTTCTATCTCTGGCACTAAGAAACTACAGCTACTAGAATGGAAGTGGGGGTGGTGCTGGACATGGTGAATTATGCATGTAACCCCAGGCTGAGACAGAGCCTGACACAAATTCAGGGATGACTTCCAAGCTAGCCTGCACTTTACAGAGTGAGGCCTCATCTTCAAAACAAAACAAAACAAAACAGGAAATCTTCAGTTCTAGGATAGACTAGTAATGTTTTCCCTTATTGTTCCATCTAAGTATAATAAAATAACCTAAATATTATATATAAAACATATAGATACTCTGGAAGAAAGAAAGGTAGACAAAGTGGCTTGGACTTCATGGTCTGTGAAAACACATGGCACAAAGTTCACTGTGCCTCACTCACACATCCCATGGTTAAAGCTGAAAAAACAAGCAATCCAGAAATATCACCAGGCACAGACAACAGCAGTAACAAAACAACAAAAGCTTTTTTTTTTTCCTAGTCAGAGAAGTAAGCATGCAGCAGCCTACTAGCACTCGAAACCTTTGGTCAATGATCAATCTACTAACCAACTAATATCACAGAAAACAACCATGATTTTTACCCTATTCCCACAAATTCAATGGACAGCCTAGACTTCTGTTTGAATGAGAATGGCCCCCATAGGTTTATATATTCGAGTACTTGGTCCTCAGTTGGTGGAACTCTTTGGGAAGAATTAGTCTGTGTGGCCTTGTTGGAGGAGGTGTGTCATTGGGGGCAGGCTTCTGAGGTTTCAAAAACCCAAGACATTCTCAGTTAACTATCTCTGCTTTACGGTTGTGTCTCTAGATGTGAGCACCATGCCTGACTGCCTGCTGTCGTGCTCCTTGTCATGGTAGTCCTAGCCCTCTGCAACTGTAAGCTGCAATAAGCTCTTTCGTCTATGTTGTCTTGGTTTTGGTGTCTTATCACAGCAACAGAAACATAACTAAGACAACCTGCAGCCTTGTCAACCCCTGCCAGGATGATATAAGAGATCATCAAGGAGGAAGCCACAACTTTCCTGCGCGAAGCTGGTAACAAGCTCTTACAATACCACAGCAGCTCTGAAACATCTCTGAATCTCCTAATGAAATAAGGTAATTGGGGCAGAAGCAGGGGGAGTTAACAACCTTAGCTCAAGGGATGGTCTCTAGCAAGGCCGCAACACTGATTAGAACTGGAATACTGGGGACCACTGTGTGATGCCGGGAGAGGAACTAAAGATTAATAAGTTCAGTCACTAAAATGATTTATTATGTGTGACCACATAATAAAACTCCTATATAAGCCCATAATTGTTGGGGTCCAAAGAGTTTCTAGGTTAGTGAAAAAAATGCTGAGAGGGAGGCACACCTACAAAGGGTCTGGGGATTGCCTGTAGAGGATCTAGGGGCTCCCCTACAGATGGCCTGGGGATCCCCTGCAGAGGGTCCAGAAGCTCAGCAACCCCTACCTGAACACACTGCCTGTACACCTCTTCTATCTGGTTGTTTCTGAATTTAATGTTTTATAACATTGAGTTATATTTAAGTGCAATATTTTTTGAGCCAGATGAGTCTATTACTAAACCTGAGATGGGGTATATACACCCAAACTCATAGTCAGCTGGGCAGAAGCCTGGGTATCTTAAGTGGGTACCATGTGGTGATAGTCACATGAGACTAAGCTCTTAAATGTGGAATGTCATGATAGCCTGCATAGTGTTAGAAGTGTAAATATATGTAGTATGATGCATGACAATCAAAACAATGGGTAAATAAAAGTAAAAAACTTTCTTTTAGAGTTTATGAAGACTGAAGGAAAGCTACAACATAGTCTGATGCATTCCACATGTATGAATGAGAAATGCATAAGGAGAAAGGTTTATATACTTAACTCAGGGTGATAAAATGGCAAACTGGAAAATTAAATAATATGATAAAATAACATATGGATAATATCATGCCTAGAATGTCCTTGAAAATCATGCAAGAAAAAAAAAACTACAGATGAATCAAACTAAAACTCTAGAACAAGTTTAAGAACCTACAAGAAAATGCTACAGTTTGAATTTTGAACAACCTTCAATGTATGACCTGGTCCTCAGCCAGCAACGCTGTCAGTTGTGGGACCTGTAAGAGGTGGGGCTTTAGCTATGCATGGTGGCATACCTTTAATCACAGCAACCAGAAGGCAGAGGCAGGGGATTTCTGTAAATTTGAGGTCAGCTTGGTCTATACAGTGGGAATGGATGGAACTCCAGTTCTCTTTTCTCACAGAAATACAACAACATGATGCTTTGTACATACCTGAATGCCTCCTATTGTATCTCTGCTCTTCTCCTTTGGCCTACTTCATACTCTAGGTAATCTAGGGGATGGGATGGGTGCAGAACGGGCGAAACGCTCATGTCTCCTTCAATTTCCTCAACTACAGGGCCAACCTAAATGGCAGAATTCATTCCTAAAGATACTAATAAGAATGCTAACTAGGGAGGCAAATAAGTGAAAGAAGCTAGAAGTGGTTAAGCCAAGTGTTTATCAACAGATGAACACTCACACAAAAACTGTCTATCTACAGAGTAGAATCTTATTCTGCAATAAAAAGGAAATTCGGACACATACCACCACATGGATGAACCTTAAAGACATAGTCTGTAAAACAAGACAGATACAAAACAGAAGTATTATGCAATTTTGGCTTACATGAGACACTAGGGGAAGTCAAAGTCAATAGAATTGTGACTGCTAAGGCTGGGAAGAGAAGAGAGGATAGGGGACGCAGAGCTAATGCTTCCTGAGTACAGAGTTGTGCTCTGGCTGAGGAATCTTGGAAATAGATTGTGATAAATGTTGTTGAAAAAGCAGAATGGATTTCACACCACTGGATAGTATACTTACAAGAGCTAAAATGGAAAGCATTATATGTGCTTCAAAACAGCAACAGTAGCCGGGTGGCGCACACCTTTAATCCCAGCACTCGGGAGGCAGAGGCAGGTGGATTTCTGAGTTCGAGGCCAGTCTGGTCTACAGAGTGAGTTCCAGGACAGCCAGGGCTACACAGAGAAACCTGGTCTCTAAAAAACAAAAAAAACAATACAAAGCAAAAAACCCAACCCCCCTCAAAACAATAACAGTGCTAATCCCCCGAAACTAAAGGAGGAAATGAAGAAGCCCATGCTTTGGGGAAGGGTAGGCCCTTTTCATTGACAAGATGCTTGATATCTGTCTAGTCAGTTTGAAGCTACATGTGATGTGGTAGTCAACATATGTTTCTAACTGTGATGGCTGATTTTCCTTACCAACTTGATTGGATTTATGGTCGCACTTCTGGGTGATGCTAGGGAACACAGTTCTAGGTGTGCCTGTGGTGGTGTGAAGCAGGGAAAGCTCATCCTGAATGTGGGCAGCATTATCCCATGGGCTGAGACCTTGCACTGAATACAAGAGAGCACATGACTGCCAGCATCTATGTTTGTCTCCTTCCTGGTTCTACATGCAATGTGGGCAGCTGCCTTGTACTGTAGCTGCTGTGACGTCCTGCCATGGTAGGCTTTACCCTTAAACTGAGCCAAACTAAACCTTTTCTTTGAGTTGCTTTGTCCTCTATTTTGTCGCAGCAACAGGAAAAGTAACGAAATTACCAGTGTCACCTTACTGAAGAGAGTCACTATGTTAGATGCATCCTAAATAGGCACGCGACCCATTCTTACCAAGAAATGTTGGCCTGTCTTCTGGGATCGCCTGCCAGCACCGCTCCATGAGGCCGATGATCTCCCTTGGACAGTACTCAATGATTTCCTCTACATTTGGCCTGTTCCCAGATTTTATGCAGACTACGAACTGCTCAGTACAGATGACATCTGCAAAGAGGGATGAACTTCAGTTGGGGCTCTCAGTTCCACTTTACTCTCAAGCAGGAAGATGCCAGGACCTGGATAATACTGCTCTTTTGTCTCTACCTAGGATATGATTTTTCCATGGCTGTCTCATTCCATAAAGTAACAGTCTTGTGGCAAGGAGTTGATGCAGACTACTACAGAAATGATAGGATGATGTTTTGAATTTGCAGAAGAGAAACAAAATTCAAAACAAAGCTACCTTTTCACAGAACAAACAAATGGGTAGTCATGGCATTCTCCCGAGTTCAATACAGAGGCAAATACAGGATGGTCTGAGCTTTAAGAAGCTCAGTTTAATGAGAGTGACTTGAAATATACATGCTAACTAATACTCTAGAAGTAACAATGATGGGTTCTGGTATAAACAATCATGATGAGAACAGTTAAAGTTGCTTATTGTGCCACTCAGTGCAGGTGGTAAGCAACCTGTACTGTGCTCATAAACTTGGCATCTTGTTTGGGGGATGCTACTTTGGAGGTGCTTGTGGTATAAATGCTGGGTCTAACAGGTCTGTCGATATCTTGGTCATGGTCAGAGACTAAGGTTTAAGAGACATCAGCTAAGAGATGGTGATCCCTGATCTACTGGTGTTAGTAATCACGAAGAAGTCACAGAAAGTAGTCCTTCCTTTCCACACTTAACCAAACTGAAGGATGACTTTTCCCCTGTACAAACAATGATTTAGTTACCTTTCCATTCCCAGTTGACTGAACAGTAGATAATGAAAAAGGCTCATTCACAAATAGAATCAAGGTATGGGGTGTATGCCTGGTAGTAAGTTCCTACTCTAGAAGAATAGTGGAGTTTTATAGCAACTCCCAAGCTAAGCTATACTATAAAGTAGTCTACTTACCCCATGAGTTTATTCTAAACTGGGATGACTAATTCAACAAAGGTCTCCTGAGTACCTAATATATTTCAGGCTCTCTCTTTCTCTCTCTCTCTCTCTCTCTCTCTCTCTCTCTCTCTCTCTCTGTGTATGTGTGTCTATATGTATGTGGTGTCTATGTGGGGTGTGTGTATCTGCTGGGTCTAACAGGTCTGTGAATATCTTGGTCATAGTCAGAGACTAAGGTTTAAGAGACATCAGCAAAGAGATGATGATCCCTTATAAATAGCAGTGAATAAATTAAATATGGGATTGGCCTTTATGATTCTACAGAAAGAAATTAAATAAACAATTATAGATTTTTAACAGAATTCACTAAAGGGCATTATTTCATGTTTAAAAATTATTATATTTAAAAAGTATAGTGTGGGGGGTGTCTGTATATATCAGAAAGTCAGAGAAAAGAGGAGAGAGAGAGGAGAAAGAGGGGGAGGAGAGAGAGAAAGGAGAGAGAGGAAGAAGAAGAGGAAGAAGAAGAAGAGGAGGAGGAGAAGGAAGAGGAGGAGATGGAGATACATCTATATGCCACAGTGTATGTATAGAAGTCAGAGGTCAACTTTCAGAAGTCAGTTCTCTCCTCCACATAAGTCCTGGAGTTTGGACTGAACTCAGGCCATCAGGGTCAGTGGTAAATGTCTTTACTCACTGAACCACCTCACTAACCCTCATTTAACAGTTTTGATTACTATAAAAATCCCATGACTATAATGTCTTACTCTCATAGGGCTCCTTTTTTGCAAATATTGCCCAAAGGACAATGCCAAAGCTGTACACGTCCGACTTCTCCGTGGGCTTTGCATTGATGTCATTCAGGTGTTCGGGTGCCATGTAGTAGAGGGTACCTCCATTGTTCTTCTTAGTGATGCTGCTCACTTCTTTCTGCTTGTTGTCTTTCTCCTTAGTCAGTTTGCTCCATGTCTTAAAGGAAGCCACACCAAGATCGGCTATCTGGAAAAGAAGAGGGGCCAATGGAAGTTATCATGAAGGCTACAAGTAAATTAAGCTGGATTTTCATGAAATCAAGACTGGGTCTTATCCAGTATATGTGTGGCACAATCAATTTTCCAGTGGCTGCATGGGGCCTATCTTGAATAGCTACCTTACAACACATTCTCGGAATATTTATGTAAAATACTGGCATATCAATTATTTTTTTTAAAGATTCTTTTAAACATTTATGTATTTCGGGAGGGGGGGAGTACATATGCCAAGATGTGTGTGTGAATCAGAGGACAACTTGTAGAAGTCCTTTCTTTTCATTCGCCAGGTGGGTCCTGGAATTGAACTCAGGTCTTCAGGCTCAGCAGCTGAGCGATCTTGCTGGGGCCTTGACATCTCAATTCTTAGCAATAAGACTGGGGCAAGACAACAAAATGGTGTTTGTACTAATTTCTCATTTACTTTGCATTTTTTTTTTTTTTTGTTTTTGTTTCTGGGGAAGATAGAGACTGGTTACCACACCTTTCATTTGCCCAATGGCATCCAGAGGACCATGGCTGTTTTTCCAAGCATCCAAAAGCCACCCCGAGGGTGAGATGGTTGCTGCTACTTGTTTTGAGTTGGCAGTTTGAACCTAAGAGAAGACAGGATGGAGAGAAAGAAATGGAAACACACATAAAGGCAGAGAAAGATAACCAAGTCAGACACAGCAAAGAAGAAAGTGGCAAGGGAAAATGGCAGAGCAGGACAGTTATGGGAAAATCCAAGGAGATGGTCCTCTTCTGTCTCTAAGAAGCATTTAGGGAGGAGCTGGCTAGAGCATGTGCTTACCTGAAATTCACAGATTTTAACCCAGGTCACAAAGGCTAAGTTCTTAATTGAAAGAATGAACAGAACTGAAAGGGTAAAAGGCACTGGGATTAATCACTCTGAGACATGAACGGTGTCTGATGTGGGTCCTGGTTTTCCTCAGTGCTACATGTTCTCAGGTTCTTTTTGTTTCTTGTTGGTATAGTTCTGTGGAAGAAACCCAGAACTCCGACCTAAGCTATCTAGTCCCCATTTAGGTCTCCAGCTTGGATTCTAGCTACCAAGACTAATTATATGTGTTGTTGCTTCCTCAGTTAAATGTAGCCCCTGAATAGGCAAAAGATGGGTGTCCTTTTCCCTATTATCTTTGCTATAACAAAAAGAATTTTCAAAAGGAAATTGACTTTTTAAATGAAAATTGATATAAACAGGATGTCAAAGCAGAAGTCTTTGTCTTGGAGTGCTGGGTCTGAGCCTAGGACCTCAGATGTGTGAGCCTGGTATTCCCTGCTGAACCATACCTCCAGCTCCACAAAGTGGAGGATTCTGAGGCCAAAATGGTTGATTTACTGCTGCTTTTAAGCCATTTCTGAATTCTAAGAATGTTCTCCATACACTTCCATATTCCCTTTATCTCCAGGGTGGAGAAGTCTTAGTCACAGATTCCCAGGGAAAAATGATGAGCAGATAGCCCATTGCAGAGTGAAGACAGCAACCCCTGACTGCTTCCATTTCCAAGTCTAATCAGAATGAAACAAAACCCAGGAACCAGGGATGAGATATTTTTTCATCACTGTGTCCTTAGTCTTCTCTTGATCTAGTCAAGCCTGCACCTTTCATACCATGTCAGCCTTGCAAGCAGTGGCAAGCTGCTGAATGCTGTGTTCATCATGATCAGGAATGGATTTCCAGTGGAAAATTAAACTACAATTATTCAGCCTTCTCAAAGTATACAGATATACTGTATACTTTATGGATTACCTTAATGTGAAAGTCACGATCAACGAGGATATTCTCAGGCTTCAGGTCCTTGTGTATCACACCTTTGTCATGTAAGTAGCACATGCCTTCTATGGCCTCCACGATTATCCTTCCTTTCAATGAAAGTGGGACATCTATCTGGAATAACATATTAAGTCTATGAAGTGGAGAGGCAATCTAACAGGCAAGAACAACTACTCCACCCATGAGGGTGGGATGAGAGCCCAAGGTTAGTGTTATCAGGTTCCTCCCACCATGTGGTCCATAGCACTGCTGCCCCTGGGAAACAAGCTCCTTTCAAGAAAGACTTTTACCCCAGGGCCTATAGGATAGCCAAATACTAATGCTGTATTTTGTTTAGTGCAAACAATAAAAATAAATTCTGTGCCAATCTATATGCATATAAAAATACTGGAAGAAGAAGAAGCCATGAACTTGAGAGAAAGTAATTAAGGGGATGTTGGGGGTTACATGGGAGGTGCTGGAGGGAGGAAAGGGAAGGAGAAAATGGTGAACTATATCCCACCTTTCCCACTTAAAAAATAAATAAATCATTTATAATAGAATAACCTGGGACTCCTTCATTCTATTGCATTATTATGTAATAAAAGCTCATGTTTGAAAAATCTTGAAACCAAACTCCTTGCAAACAATGACATTTATTATTATTGTTACCATTATTTTTACTATTACTTCTAGTTCTCCTACTACTCCAAATATTGCCTCTGTATATCTAAGATGATGTTTAGAACATTTGAATGAATAGCAAACCCACAAACATTTCCATAGCATACTGTTGTGATATGACATAGGTATTTACATAAGAATAACATCAGGGAAATGGGAATGTGAAATGATACAAGGAGACATAGAGTTCAAGGAAGGATGTTTACAGTGCCAACAAGCACATAAGTATCTCTGCCACATGCATGATACCATGCAGGTTCCATTAGGGTTTATGTGGTGACCTGGCAGCAGCAGACATTTTAGATCTTTGTAGAATCTCAGGTCACTCTTAAAGTTATACTCTAATTATATCAACCTCAATGTCATCATTTAAGAGAGGTATGTTTCTGTTTTAGAAGTATTTCAGTTTTTCTTAATACTAAAACTAGCTTACAGACAGAATGATTCTTAAAAACCTATAGGTGTCTGTTACTGGGTTACAGGCTAAAAGATCAAGGGGATGGAGCTTGGATTCCCGAGGCATACGGAACCATAGTCTTCACACCACATCTATCCATGCTATAATGGAACCACAGCATCAGCAGCTTGACTTCCACAATAGAAAAGATAGCAGAGGGCTGGATCTGGTGGCACACACTTCTAGTCCCAGATACCAAGGAGGCTGAGGCAAAAGGATCTAAAAGTTTGAGAGCAGCATTGTTATTGCCCTTGTTTGCAAAAATTAGTTGATTAATTAAAAATAGCGGCAGAGACTGTTCCTGTCTTCATCAGTATACTTTCAGGAAAGCTTTGTTAGCAGGTATCATTGTCCCCCACCCAACCTCTTCCTGTTTCTCTTGGGTCCTTGACTTTTCTTGTCCCTATCTTGTGAAGCTTATCATTGGCTGACCCCACAGAAAGGCTTTCATCACAGATGACTTATCTCTGGATCAAAATGCCTACTTCTGTCACATGGCTGATCTTACCTCGTTTGGGGGAAGAGAACCATCTGGTAAAACCTCAGTGCCACGTGTATCATATTTTATCCTTCCCACCATGTTCATGTTTCTGAGGGATCTGTTGATTTGGCAGTTATAAGGTATGGGGAGATGGAGGGAGGGGAAATATTTGGGACAAAGGCAGAAATGCTGCTGCCCCTTACATGCAATCTGTGCTCTGTCCACAGTTGGTGACTGGCAGTTCTACAAACTGGCATCCCCTAATTCCTTCCTATATGTCGTTCTCTGTGCCTGGAGTGTTTACTCCTTAGTTATCTGCTTCACCTTGTCTTTCTGCGGGAAACCGTTCCCACCTAGCTCAGGTTGGGGTGGGCACCTTGCCTGTGTTTCACAGCAGGTGACTGTATGCCTATCAGACACCATCCATCACATCATATGCTCCAGTTGCTTCTTCTGCCTCGTGTACTTGCCTGTGTTGTATCAGCTATGGGCTCCTGAAGAACTAGCATAAGATACAGACTCTAACAGGTAAAGAAACTTTTTAAAAAAATTATCTAGCTTTGATAAATTCATCTCTTCCCTGATTTTACATTTTATATTGCTGTGGTTTATATTCTAGATTTAACCTATAGCAACTTCTTAAATGGTTTAAAAGTACAATTGCTAATATCCCACTTTCTCTTATAGTCAACAACAGTGCACACACTTTTGTTCATTACCACCTGTCATTTACAGCATAGACATTTTCATCAATCAACTTAAATTTGTTATCATTTACACATATATCTATCAGACCATGTGGGGGCAAATACCTTTAATCCAAGCCTGGTCTATATATGAGTTGCAGAAAAGCCAGAGTTATATAGCAGAGAGAGACCCTGTCTCAATAATAATAAAAGCTTCAACAAACAAACAAACAAATGTATGAACAAAAGTAAGGACAGAAAGAAAGCCAGAAAGCAAGTAAGCAAGCAAGGAAGTCCAAACCATAAAAACAAAATTCCCAACCAGAAAGCTACAATCTAAGCCGCCAGAGCAGTTAGTACCTGATACATTAGCACAGACTGCCTTACAGTGCCACCTACCTGGGTCTTTAGCACGTGCATCAGGTTGCCCTTCTCCATGTACTCCATCACCAGCGAATAGTTCCCTTCTTCTATGATGATGCCCAGTAGCTTCACCACTCGACTGTGTCTCAGTCTATGCATCATCTTCCCCTCTTCCAAGAGAACCTCATTGTACCTGTGGCCAGGAAAGGAGCTAGGCTGAGCAGGGCAGGGCAAACCCTTCTACCCAGGTGTCTAAGAAGCTCCAGTGTCCCTGCAGTGTGTGCACCATTTGCAGACATTTGTCACAATGAGGTCTTTTCTGATCTCCTCCAGGCAGACAGGTCCTAGAAGGCAGAGAGGCTTCTCCTCATCTAAACTCTTCCCTCCTGAACTCCCTCAGGAACTAGAAGTCAGGCAGTTACAACATGCAAATCAATTAATAAAAAGTGCAGCATTGATCTGGCTTGATGGAGACTGAGCTGGAAAACACAATAAAAAAAAAAAAAAGGCAGCCCTCTCAAACTAGCCTGAGGAGAAGAGAAGCTCTCCACCTTTTACAGGGTTGCTGTTTGTTTGTTTGTTTTTTTCTGAGACAGAATTGGCCTTTTTTTGTACTTCAGGTTTAGGTGTTTGCACCCATGGCTGCTTTCTTCTCATTGCCTCCCTTATTACCCAGCTTTCTGTCTTCAGTGATGTCTTCCTCATACATTTCTCAAGCATTAATATCTTTTATTTTTATTTTTTTTAATTGGGTATTTATTTCATTTACATTTCCAATGCTATCCCAAAAGTCCCCCACACGCTCCCCCACCCACCCACTCCCACTTCTTGGCCCTTTTGTTCCCCTGTCATTAATATCTTTTTAATTAACCCCAAAGTCCTCATCCAAAATAGTAGTAAGAGTTATGGTCACCCTTGAGCTAGCCAGTGTGTCAAGTCTCCCTGCAGGTCAGCCTCATTCAAACCTCTGTGTTTAGCCACACAGATGGAGATAACTACTTTCTGCAGTCAGCTAGCAAAGAGCTAGCCCATTTCTGCCCCCAACTCACTCAGTGCGGTTGGGCCCCGTGTATACTTTTTTCAGGATGACAAATCCATGGCTTCTGTGGTAACACAAGGACACCTTCCCGAAGCCTCCACTGTCCAGGTCTGCCTTCTCCAGCAGGTCACTGGAGGCCATCTTAATATTGTCCAAGGACATGTCTGGTTGCATTTTGATTGCTCAGAATCTCCAACACACCACTTTTGGTTCTTGCTTAGTGCTGTGTCCTATAAAGCAATCAGAGAGGATATCTCAGGGCAAAAAGACTGTGATTTAAACAAACAAACAAACAAAAAAACAAAAAATACTACATGTTGCCAGGGATAGTGGCGCATGCCTGGAATCCCATTACCTAGGAGGCTGAGTCAGGAGGATTGAAGGTCTGAGGCTAGTTTGTACTCCACAGTGAGTTCTAGACCAGCTAGAAAATACAGTGAGTCTTGTCTCAGAACCCCCACCCCCCACCTCCCAAAGTACCACATATATGGAGTGCCTTTGTTTTTCTTGAGGAGAAGTATAATCTGTGACATGAGCTGTTCAGTTAAGAGTTATGGAAGACTGTGATTTATATTCCAGGGGATGCTTCATGTCTGGCATCATGGAACACTAGAAAAAAATCGAAAACATTTTATCAGGAAGCTACATGTGTTAGATAACATGAATTGATATTCCACTGAAATTCATAGTTTAGTTCAGTGGGAAGGAAAAATTCTAGGAACAAAAAGTAGACTTGGTAATGGACAAGGGGTAATGACTTTTAAGGTAGCAACTTTACTAGTGTGACCCTAGGTTAGGGGTGGAGGTGGTCTGCAACACAAGAGGATTTGAGTGAGACTTTCTTCATCACCTGGACCTCCTCAGGATACTACTTCTCAGTGGAAAAATGGACTGGAAAAAATAAGAAGCAGTCACTACCAATGAATATATGTGTCTAGGACTAGGAATGAGGTAAAATAAGATTCTCTGTTAATTTATAACCTGAGCCATCTTCAAATAAACTTGGGCTTTGTCTTTAGAGGATCCTGGATGTTCTCTTTAGGGCAGGATTCCCCAAACTAAGAATGTTTATGTAGAAAGAGGTCATAGTCTGATGATATTCTTAGATTATAATGTTAAGCACATTAGACATAAGTTTCCTTCCCCAAAGAATAATAACAAAATAAAACATTCCTTATGAGCTAGACTCTCTCTATATATATAATAAACAGCAGTAACATGCACTGGGTAGGAACATCAGGTAATTAGTCTGTTGAATAATATTGGGAAACATATATGTCTTAAGTAATTAGTAAAGGTAGGGACTGGAAGAATATAAAAACAATAATGCTGAACAGGAAGATGGGAAAGGATGATGACTCATGGGATCTGCCTATCTCTACTGAGTGACATTCAGTGTTCCTCAGGATGAGGACTTGAAGAAGAGTGCCCTAGTGGGTAGGTATGGAGCAGCCTCAGTGCCACAGGATGAATGCCACAGCTTTGCTGAGTTCAACATCTTCTTGGTCACCCACACATACGAGGTTACTCACTATAAACAGTGCCCATTCAACACAAGCCAAGTTCATTCCATCTCTGAATGCTGTGAAAAGAAGGTAGAAAACTCCAAAGGATGGAAGGTTAAATACAAGGAAAGAGTAGTTTATGGGTTATAGTACACTTTAGTGAGTACCTAAAAGATGAAGTGATGACCAAAGAGAAAATCCAGGAGACCTAAGAAGTACACAAAAAACATCTCTGAGGTGATGTCTTTAAAAGGCATCAAACTATGATAGTCATCACTCATGAAGTAAAGGCTCTTCCTGAAGGCTCTGTCATCTCCAAGGAAACACTCCGTGCACAGTGGAAGACATGGCCACCGTATGCTTCACTCTGGGAGAAAACCTAAGACATTTAATAGTATCAAGAAGTACAGAGGCACCACTATTTATCAGGCCTGGTTCTGGGAATCCTCTAACTCTGTGTTAAAGGTATTGGATAGTTTAGGTGGGAAGTTTTCTGTCATTAGGAACTTACAGGTCTACAAGTTGCAGATACTTTATCTTGAGTTATTCAAGGAATAGACAATAACTCACAAGCATAGGGTGCCTATAATCTTGTCTAGTGGCCTGTGGCAGAATGCTTGGGTAAGTGAATCTCCTACACTGTACAGAGTCTTCCTAAAGGACACCAGGATAACAGCACAACTGGTATCTGATGGACACATCAAATGATCTTTTCCATGTTTCAGGCACTGCCTAGCAAGATGAATAGTAGTGGGGTAGGGGCAAAGAGAGGAGACAGCTCAGATGGAGGAGTGAAGGCTGAAGAGGGAGGAAGGCACTGGAAGCGTGCTAGCAGGAACCAGTAAGGCAGTGCAGAACAAAGATCTTCTTCCTGAGGTATGAACTCTTAACTCAGTTGCCTCGTGACTTTAAGGAACTTACTTAAGCCTCCATTTCCTCATCTGTGAAAGGAAATAACAGCCCATCTTGGGACTGGCAAGGAATTTTATGAGAAAATAACACATGAAAATACATTTGCCTGCTTCATGGCTGTGGCTACATTTAGCTCTGTTGTTTATGCTTATAAACACCAGGTCTCTAGAACGCACTGTGTCACTGGGCCTGTGTACACAGGTGTATTTCCACATTACAAAAAACAAAACAAAAAACAAACCACTTCTAAGATGATGCATATTTAAAAGGGGTATAACTACAATGATCATTTCCCCTTGAAGTAAAGGCTGTCCCTGAGGGCTCTGCCATCCCCAAGGAAACAAAGTGCAAAACAGCCCCAGAGTGCTACTTGCTTATATGTTGAATTAGCACTTATACACTGAATTGAGACTACCCAGCAAGTCCCCACTGACAGTCTATGAGACCGAGAATGGACTAGTGTGGAAACAGACGGTGTTAACATTAATAAGTGTTCCAGGCCTGATTCCTCCTTTCCTGTAGATGTTTTGGGGCATGAGAAACTGCCCAGTCTTCCTCATCTCACGATATATCCCTCTCTATCCAGCCACATTCTTTTAAACCCTAGTCAGTAAGGTTTCCTGTCTGCCAAGTGTCCAAGTACTCTCATTTCCTGGGGGAATCCATCTTAAGTCTTCCTGTTATGAGATGTTTACTGAGCCTGTACATCTCTCCTCATATGGTTATTTCAAAATTGTTTCTAATGAACTGTACAGAGGCAAAACAAAACAAAACAAAGCAAGCAACAACCATAACAACAACAACCAAAACCAACCTGTTTGGCCACTATTCTCAGTGCCTAGCAGAACCAATCACATGGCAAATAACTGTTAAGAGGTAAAAGAATTTTTTAAAAGAGGAACTATTTAGTTGTTAAATAATAAAGGATATAGCTTGACAGATTATAAAGTATAAAATTGATTATATGGCAATTCAATAAAAAACAAACAACATAGAGAAAGACACCAAAATATTCACCACCATCTTATTTACATTGTAGGACAAATTTTTCCTTTCTTTATACTTTTGTTAAGTCAGTGTCTTGTGTGTGCCTAGGCTGGCTTGAGATCTGTGATCCTCTTGCATCAGTTTATGGAGTTTTGGGATTACAGCTGTAGTTCACCATTCCTGGCTCTTTACATTTTTAAAATTACATTTCCTATAATAAACACAAATTACATTCATAACAAAATTATGTTTTGAAGGAATTACACCTTAACTCCACAGCTATGTATTCTGAGGAATCAAACCTAGGACCCTGACAAAGTTATGCACAGTGATGTCCCTAGTAATGTTACAGAGTAATAAAGGCATGTATAACAATTTGTATGTACAGAAGAGGTGTTATAATTCACTCATGCTCTGAGATACAGTTAACAGTTCTAAAAATGATGCAAGATGAGTATGTTTTATGGGTGTGAATGGTATACTCCTTAATCCCAGCATTTGAGGCAGACAGAGGCAGGCGATCTCATTTGAGTTCAAGTTTACTTAGTAGTTCCAGTGCAGTCAGGGCTACACAATGAGTCCCTGTCTTATGGAGGAAAAAAAGCAAACAGAAAAGTGTGGGTGGTGATGGAAGAGAGATGACTTAGTAGTTAAGAGTGCTTGCTGCTTTTGCAGATGACCTGGGTTTGATTCCCAGCACCCATGTGACAGTTCACAACCATGTGAACTCTACTTCCCAGGGATCCGAGCTTTATCAAGAACACATGTGGTATACTTATATACAAGTAGGCAAAACACTCATATGCAAAAAAAAAAAAAAAAGTTTAAGAAACACACAAAAAATGTTCACAGAAAATACAATACAACCATGTCCAGAAATATGCCAATTTAAGTGTATGATTTCAACTTTATGAATTCTTCCTGGTTATTTCTCCTACTTGGCCAGGCCTCCTGAATCTTGCAGCCATGGCTTGGCTCTCTAGAGCCTCCAGTGGTGTAGATCTAGGGAAAGTCTTCACTATACTTTGAGAGCTTAGCTCCAGACCTAAGTAAGTTCTTCCAGTCTTGTGCTTTATGAGTTTGAGCTGGTCTTAGCACAAATCCTCTCTTGATAGATTTTCAATTATTTCTTTTGTGTTTTTATTCCCCCCACCCCTTGGATGATTCAAGTTTATGCTACTATTTTCTAGCAATGCTGGAGAGAGAACCCAGGGCCCCACACATACCAGTCATGTACTCTACTGGTAATGCCCATTCAGTCTATTAGCAGTGTATTTTGAGAGAGCCATGTGGGCAGTTTATTGAGGTAGACCCAAGGATTGCAAAAACACTGAATGTAAGGTAGGAAGCCAGGTAATCAAACACCATTTTAAAGACGTAACTAAGTCATATTTACCTGTTATAGTAAGTGATAACTAACTTTAACTAATGCCATGTCTCAATGGAATTTGCTAATGTTTTGAGATAAATGATTATTAAGTCAGAAACACAGGAAAGTTCATTTTTTCCACTGAAATGAATCAGAAATTTCAAAATGAACACTGGCAAAATAAGTCTACATTATACTTACATATAATACTGTTTAAGTTCAAGCTTTCTTAGTGAGTTCCAGACTAGTCAGGGCTATATAGTGAGACCTTGTCTCAGAAAAAAAAGTTTGTGTACCTGTGTGTACATATCCCTTTTAATGACTGAACTCCTTTTAAAACCCAACTAAATTTCACTTAAATTTTCAATGACTGTCATGTATAATAAGAGCAGAAGGACAAAGAATGTCAACTGCTAGCTGTGCCCTACTTCCTCCTTAACAGAATTCTGATTTTACTTAGGTAAGTGACATATCAGTGGCTTTATGCCTCCAAGGTTCTTTAATTAAAACAGCCTGTGCTTTTTTCACAAAAAGGGCATCGAACAAGGAATCAAACCACCAACAAAAGACAAAGGTGGAATAAAATTTAACAAAGCATGATCAAATACATCATAGCCTGTGAATTAATTTATCAAGACTATTTTCAATTTATAAATAAAGAAATTACAAGTTGAGGTTAAAAGATTCACCTGAATTGAATGAATTCAAACCTTACCCCTTCTCTCAGGCTTCCACTCTCAGTTCTTTAATACATGCTATTTTTTTTTCTAGAAAGGCAACTAATAATTTTCTTTTGAAAACCCCCAATGCAAAGACGAAACTGTTGCCAGGCATAGTGTGCCATGGTATTCCAGGCATAGCGACACATGCCTGCTATCCGGACACCAGGAAGACAGAGGCAAGTGGATCTCTGGGAATTCAAGGCCAGCCTGGCCTTCTACATAGCTAGCTTCAGGATAGCAAAGGCTACACAAAGAGACCCTGTCTCAAAGACAATAAACAAACAAACATATAAAATCATATGGACTTACCCAGATTAAAGAATATTCTACATTTTAAAAACACGGGGATGTACAGACTAAATTTTAAAAACTTAGGAAAACTATGTTTAAAAAACAAATATTATATCCATGTTTATATAGTAAGACACATCTGCCAGAATAATATCCTACCAATGTGTGGGAAACTATATATTTGATTCAAATTCCAGATCTTACTGGAGATATTAAGGAGACATTAACTAAGATGTAATAGTACTGTGCCCAGTTTGTAAGTTTTTACCTTGGGCATATATCTTATTACAATCCTGAAAGCTTAACATTATGTGTAAGGCTCAAAGTAGCAAAGAATGAGAAAAATGGAAATTAAAGTTAAGAATTGTTACTACTGTTTTTGTCAGTCATACAAACAAAACATCCCAAATTTCATTTTCAATAAGACTAGTATATTTCTACATACAATACAGCTGTGATAGTTCACCTTTCTAACAAGCCTTAGTAGTATCTTTCCAGTGGCTACAGAATTACATGATTAAGTCATTACATCCCAAAGTTCACTCTACCACCGAGTCTTCATGTGTTAAGAAAGAATACTTTCTTAAAGGTCTTTTGTGGAATTTCTTGATTAAAACAACTTTAACTCTTTGCACAAAGTAAAAGAGCAAGGAAATCAAATGATCTGCAAGACACAAAGAATGAATCACCCTGGACTGCACCATCCATCCTCAGGAGGCTCTGTCCAACGCTTAGGTGAGGAGGATGTGGCTTATCTTTTTCACAACTCAGAGAAGGTCTGCAGCAACCCATAAATGCAAATGCTACTGAGGACCAGAGAAGCCTTGGATGTTTGACACTGGTCTCTCGCTGAGGTCGTAGATCACTCCTGATTTGTCAGCTCACCTCAAAAATAACGATGAAAGCTACTGATTGCTCTGCCACCTGCTGTCCCAAGACAACAGGAATTGACCCTTTTAAAGAGCTGGTAGGTCCAGGGTTGAAAGGTTACATTTAGATAGTCTTGTTAGGGCACTAACGCTTCAAGAAGCTGTCATCCCTACCAAAATAATCGTTCCATAGTCACTCTGTAACCATGGCTACGGCGCACCTTCTGTCGCGACTTGAGCTAAAACTACCTCAAGAAGGGTCCAACCTCCCGCTAGATGACAGCAAGTCCCGCGCTTTTCGATTTCCGGGTACGTTTGAAGTCCCGCCCGCCACCAGGCTTCCGGAAACAACGAGCCCCGCCCTCCGGTCCACGCGCAGAAATCGCGCGGCCTCCGCCCCTTCCGGGAAACCAGCTTCTGAGGAAACTAGCGGCGGCGCCCCTGGCCCCGACCCCCGCGCTGACTTACCTCAGAGGCCTTCCCGCGCCCAAGTACCCCGGCCTAGGTGAGGAAGGACGGGCGGTGGACGTCAGGAGCGGCGCCTCGCCGTGGCTGCCCGGCCCGGACCGCCCTGGGCCCTGACGAGGACCGGTCGGAGCTCGGTGCTGAAGTGGCGCCCAGCCACTCGCAGGTCCCCCACAGCCTGCCGCGTCCAGCTCGCACCTCCGCGGGTCCGCGCCGCCGCTGCTCTCCCGGGAGGTGAGCGGCACCGACACCCGCGCTCCCGAGGCCGTTCCGGGGGCCGCTGGTCCTCCTCTAAGGACTACTGGGGTGGTGCTAGGCTGCGGCCGCCCCTGTCTCCGCCTCTGCTCACGCCCCGGGGCTGTGTACACGGGCGAGCGCCAGCCTCCCAGCTGGGCTTTGAGCTCTACTGAGCATGCCAGGTTTGCAGCACGACGCTCCCGGAGGCCGGCGGGCGGAAGGAGTGGCACTTTTGCCTTGCTTTCTGAGCTAGTTCTGAGAGAGCCCTTTAAAAAAGAAAAAATACGGCGGTCATAGCTGCACTATGTCAGGGCGGAGACCGCTTGGCCCGCTAGATAGCGCTGTGTGCGACAGTGGCCTTTGCAAGCTTTGTGGGTTCAGAGGTGACGCGGTGACAGAGCCACTGGCAAATTATCGTTCTTCCGTCACAGCAGCCTGTCGAGGAAGAAACGTGATTAAATTGTAGCCCTCGAAAATGGTAATTGAAACCCCAAGCAGAAACTGTGTTGCTGCAGGTGTCATTAAGAAGAAAGTTGCACGATAGTCCAGCGATCCCGTATTGTCAAAAGATAAATATGTCAAGACAGAGAGAGGGTCACAGAAGACACGATAAGAGTCTTATTAAACCATACACACGATCACTTTAAGAAAATTCACAGCCATTTTACCAGATACCTGACCATACAAATAAGCATTTAAAAGATGCTCAATGTCATAGGACATTAGGGGAACTCAACTTTGATGTAAAGTACACATAAAATGCCCCCAAATCCCAAACATTCACAGATGTTAACGAAAACGTACAATAACTGAAAATCACATACATTCCTGCAACGAATGCAAAACCTTTATGGTTACTGTATGATTTAGCAGTTTCACATACAGGTATGTACCCAAATGAACATACATCTAGTGTATAAACACATGTACTTAAGTTGGGTTTTTTGTTTGTTTGGAGTTCTTTCGGGGTGGGATTGGGTGTGTGTGTGTAAAATTTCACATACGGGGAGGCCAGGAGCCCACCTCCAGTTAGCTCCTTCTTACAATGCATCTTTTTCTTTTCCATACAAGGTATTACTTTTACCTTTTGCTTGTGGAATGGACTAAGCTGTCTGGCCAGGCAAGAGGCACGAGGGGTGTCTCCATGGCCAGTTTTGTTTGTTTCTGTACGAGTGCTGGGATTGAACTCAGATCCATATGTTGCCATGGAAAGCACTTTGCTGAAGGACCATGAGCTATCTTCTCCAGGTCCCTGTACATTGTTTTTCCTTAAGTTTTTTTTGTTTGTTTTATTTATGAGTGTGTATATAATAGAGTGCAGATTCTCCTAGAGGCCACAGAAAGGTATCAGGTCCCCTGAAGTTAGAGCTACAGGTGAGCTGTCTAGTGTGAGTCTGGGAACCAAACTGGGGGTCATCTGTAAGAGCAGTATGTGCTTTTAACAGCTGACTCACATTTCCAGCCCCTGTATCTGAAAAATTTAAAGGTTCATTTGATATGTCTGAGTGCTTTGATTGCACGTTTGTGCACCACTTGCATGCCTGGCGTCCATGGAGGTCAGAAAAGGGCATGGGATCTCTTGGAATTGGAGTTATGGATAGTTGTGAGTCACCATATGGGTGCCGAGACCCGGGTCCTCTGCAAGAACAACTACTGAGCCATCTCTCCCATTACTGTAGTTAACTTTCGCAGCAGCTTTTCATAATTGCCAAAACTTGAAAGCAAATAATTTACATTTCAATAGCTCTAGTAAATCTATCACAATGGACTACTACCTAGCACTAAAATCAATTATAGAATTAAAAAAAAAGAATTTGGTGTGTTCTTGGGTTTTCTAAGAAAAAAAATCAATCTTAAAAAACTAAGTTACAGTGTATGACTTCAAAGATGACGTCCTCAGTGAGAGAAAGTTATGAAAGGTCAGTGGTTGCCACGAATTTGCAGAGAAGCGGGGTATATAAGCAAAGCATAGGGGACTTTTTTTTTCCAACCTGAAACTGTTGGATCTGATTATAGTCCCATGGATACCTGTCATGGCATGTCCCGTCTGGGTGTTCTAGAGAGGCAGAACTAGAAAGATAGAAAGGAAGATAGAAAGATAGTAGATTTTGGGGGGAGGAACTGGACTGGGAAATTTATAGAGACTGAAAACTTTTGTATGGATCTGTAAACTGAAGACCTGTGTTGCTGGTCATTCTTAAACTTGAGACCTCAGGATAGGGAAGCTAATAATGTCCCTTTACAGTGTATTGTTAGTTTTTATTGCTGTTAACATCTTACTAGGCTTAATGTAAATTACAAGTTAACGAGAGAGAGAGAGAGAGAGAGAGAGAGAGAGAGAGAGAGAGAGAGAGAGAGAGAGAGGAGAGAGAGAGAGAAAGAAGAAGAAGAAGGAGAAGGAGAAGAAGAAGAAGAAGGAGGAGGAGGGGGAGGGAGGGAGGGAGGGAGAGAGAGAGAGAGAGAGAGAGAGAGAGAGAGAGAGAGAGAGAGAGAAAGAACATTTTGCCATACTTGTGTTGTCTTTTTCTTATGCTCCACGCACCTTCATTTTTTTTAAGTCACTGCCTAAATCACATCTTGCAAGGACAAGGATATTCTATAGTAGCATTTTTATAACTGCTACAATGAATGTGAAATTTTTTTTCACTTGTTTTTTATTACGTATTTTCCTCGATTACATTTCCAATGCTATCCCAAAAGTCCCCCATACCCCCCCCCTTCCCTACCCACCCATTCCCATTCTTTTGGCCCTGGCGTTCCCCTGTATTGGGGCATATAAAGTTTGCAAGTCCAATGGGCCTCTCTTTCCAGTGATGGCCGACTAGGCCATCTTTCGATACATATGCAGCTAGAGACAAGAGCTCCGGGGAACTGGTTAGTTCATCATGTTGTTCCAACTATAGGGTTGCAGATCCCTTTAGCTCCTTGGGTACTTTCTCTAGCTTCTCCATTGGGAGCCCTGTGATCCATCTAATAGCTGACAGTGAGCATCCACTTCTGTGTTTGTTTGGCCCCGGCATAGTTTCACAAGAGAGAGCTATATCTGGGTCCTTTCAGCAAAATCTTGCTAGTGTATGCAATGGTGTCAGCGTTTGGAAGCTGATTATGGGATGGATCCCTGGATATGGCAGTCTCTAGATGGTCCATCCTTTCATCACAGCTCCAAACTTTGTCTCTGTAACTCCTTCCATGGGTGTTTTGTTCCCACTTCTAAGAAGGGGCACAGTGTCCACACTTTGGTCTTCATTCTTCTTGAGTTACATGTGTTTAGCAAATTGTATCTTATATCTTGGGTATCCTAAGTTTTGGGCTAATATCCACTTATCAGTGAATACATATTGTGTGAGTTCCTTTGTGATTGTGTTACCTCACTCAAAGTCTGCCATGTGAGTATGTTCTTCTGTACAAATATTGGAAAGGACCCAGAACTATTGTTCAGAGATGAGTAATGCCTACCTAATATCTGGGTTAGCATCTTTTTTTTCCCCTCCCTGTGCAAGTTGAGACTTACTGGCACCTTGAATGCCAAATAAGTTTGTATTGCATTTGGATATTTTGGTAATCATAATAAGCAAGGCTGTATGCTAGTCAGTATCTATGAGGAGTGTTGTTTTGTTTTATCCAGATGCCAACACAGTGAGGGTCAGGCCACAAGCTACATTATGTGCATAGGCAGTCTGATCTTGGTTCCATGTGTATATTAAGTAGCCTAAAGACTTTTATTTATTTATTTTATTATTATTATTATTATTATTATTATTGTTATTATTTTTGGTTTTTCGAGACAGGGTTTCTCTGTGTAGCCCTGGCTGTCCTGGAACTCACCCTGTAGACCAGGCTGGCCTCGAACTCAGAAATCTGCCTGCCTCTGCCTCCCAAGTGCTGGGACTAAAGGCGTGCGTCACCACGCCTGGCTAAGACTTTTATTTTTAGTTCTCAATGTCTTTGGTATGTTGTTTAGGATCAGAAATGAGACTCTGAAATGATTCTATATAAACCTTATAGTACTGCATTCTTCTGTTTATTTTTCTTCTTCCTGGTGGTCTATTCAGTACTTTCTGCTTCTAGGGGACTTGTATTTCCAGTCTGCTGCAGAAAGCTGGGTCTTCTGTTGCCTACTGCCACTTGCTTCTACAAGTGTACCCTGCCTGGAGCCAAGATGGGAAGAAAGAACAATGAGAAAAGGAGGAAGATTTGGTTCAGACTCTTTATCAATTGAAAGTTTTATGTCATCAAGGTTTCAGTTTTTGTTGGTTCCATTTGTAGTGTCTACAGAATTTCTGTAAAACCAAACAAAACTTGTTATTCAGATACTTTAATTGATGTATTAGTTATGGTAATTTCTATGAAAAGATGTCATAGCAATGGCAACTCTTCTAAGGAAATGTTTAAATGGAGCTGACTTACAGATCAGGGGGTTTAGTCCATTATTGTCATGGTGGGAAGTATAGCAGGCAGACGTGGTACTGGAGAGGTAGCTGAGAATTCTACATGTGGATTAGCAGGTAGGAGAGAGAGAGAGAGAGAGAGAGAGAGAGAGAGAGACAGAGAGAGAGACAGAGAGAGAGACAGAGAGAGAGACAGAGAGAGAGAGAGACAGAGAGAGAAACAGAGAGAGAGACAGAGAGAGAAAGATAGAAAGAGAAAGGACAGAGAGACAGAGACAGACAGAGACAGACTGGGCCTTGCTTGAGCTTCAGAAACACCCCCGGTGACATGCTTTCTCCAAACAATGCCACATCTACTTAAACAAGTTCACACCTCCTAATAGTACCTCTCCCTATGGGCCTGTGGGGGCCTCTTTAGTCAAACCAAAATTGGTGATTCAAAAAAAAAATTTAAGGAATAAATGATTCATTATTAGTCCAGCTAATTCAGGGTTATTTATAGAAAGAAAAAGACTAGACTCTCCAACTTACTTTTCTAGAATGCTCTTCATATGAAAATTAGACAAGGATAACAAGCAAAACTACAGGCTATCTCAGCAACATCAATATAAAACTTTTTTTCTCATCAAAATGAACATTTTTTATTGTTCTCTCTTAAAGTACATCCTGATCATAGCCCTCCATCCCTCAATACCCTTACAAACATACATATGTCCTCTCTCCTCTAAATTTACTGCTCCATCATTTCCCTTCAGAAAAGAACAGGCCTCCAAGGGATATCATTCATAACACTGTATAACAAGATGCAATAAGACTAGGCACAAACTCATATCAAGGCTGGATGAGGTAACCCAGAGCAGGCAACAGAGCCAGGGACACCCCCACTCCATTGTTAGCAGTCCCATAAAAACCCTAAACTAAACAACCATAATATGTTGCAGAAGACCTAATGCAGACCCAATGCAGGCTCTGTGATTGCCACTTCAATCTCTGTGAGCCCCTATGAACCATGTTTAGTTGCTTCTGTGGGCCACGTTTTCCTGATGTCCTCGACCCCTCTGGCTCTTACAGTCTCCTCCCCACCACCACCACCACACACACTTCTGTGGTTGGAAAGACATGGATCTATCCACTATTGGAGTTCTCGCAGTCCCTTAAGGAGAAGTCCTTGAAGTCCCTCAGGGAGTAACCTTGGAAGTCCTTCTAGGAGGAGACCTTGCAGTCCCTCAAGAAGTCCTTCAATCCCTCAAGAAGAAGTCCTCACAGTCCCTCAAGGAGAAGTGCTTGGAGTCCCTCAAGGAGGAACCTTCACAGTTCCTCAGGGACCCTTCTCTCACTCGTGGCCTTAGGCAGCCATGGCACCCAGCCAGTATGGCATGATCCTGAAGCCTCACTTCTATAAGGATTGGTAGACAAGTGGACACTTGGTTCAACCAGCTGGCACCTAAGATCTACAGACACAAGGCTCATCAAGCGAAAGCACATCACATGGCCTCTTGTCCCATGTCTGGTTCTGTCTGGCCCATACTGAGGTTCCATACAGTTAGATTCACAAGAAAATGGGTCACACTATCGGCATCTCTGTGGACCTGAGAAAGTGAAACAAGTCCACTGAACCACTCCAAGCCAAAGTGCAGCGCCTGAAGGAGTTCCACTCCAAGCCAAAGCGCAGCACCTGAAGGAGTTCCACTCCAAGCCAAAGTGCAGCACCTGAAGGAGTTCCACTCCAAGCCAAAGTGCAGCGCCTGAAGGAGTTCCACTCCAAGCCAAAGCGCAGCGCCTGAAGGAGTTCCACTCCAAGCCAAAGCGCAGCACCTGAAGGAGTTCCACTCCAAGCCAAAGTGCAGCACCTGAAGGAGTTCCACTCCAAGCCAAAGTGCAGCGCCTGAAGGAGTTCCACTCCAAGCCAAAGCGCAGCACCTGAAGGAGTTCCACTCCAAGCCAAAGTGCAGCGATTGAAGGAGTTCCACTCCAAGCCAAAGCGCAGCACCTGAAGGAGTTCCACTCCAAGCCAAAGCGCAGCACCTGAAGGAGTTCCACTCCAAGCCAAAGTGCAGCGATTGAAGGAGTTCCACTCCAAGCCAAAGTGCAGCGCCTGAAGGAGTTCCACTCCAAGCCAAAGCGCAGCACCTGAAGGAGTTCCACTCCAAGCCAAAGCGCAGCACCTGAAGGAGTTCCACTCCAAGCCAAAGTGCAGCGATTGAAGGAGTTCCACTCCAAGCCAAAGTGCAGCGCCTGAAGGAGTTCCACTCCAAGCCAAAGCGCAGCACCTGAAGGAGTTCCACTCCAAGCCAAAGCGCAGCACCTGAAGGAGTTCCACTCCAAGCCAAAGCGCAGCACCTGAAGGAGTTCCACTCCAAGCCAAAGCGCAGCGCCTGAAGGAGTTCCACTCCAAGCCAAAGCGCAGCGCCTGAAGGAGTTCCACTCCAAGCCAAAGTGCAGCGCCTGAAGGAGTTCCACTCCAAGCCAAAGTGCAGCGCCTAAAGGAGTTCCACTCCAAGCTCATCCTGTTCCCCAGGAAGCCTTCTGCTCCAAAGAAGGGAGACAGTTCTGCGGAAGAACTTAAATTGGCCCACCAAGCTAACAGGACCTGTGATGCCACCCGGAATGTGTACAAAAAGGAAAAAGCCAGAGTCATCACAAAAGAAGAGAAGAACTTCAAGGCTTTTGCCAGTCTTCACATGGCCCATGCCAATGCCTGGCTCTTTGGCATCCAAGCAAAAAGGGTGAAGGAGGCTGCAGAGCAAGACATTGAAAAGAAACAGTTGGAGTGTTGCAATAAATTTTCCATAAAGAAAAAAGAAGGAAGGAAAGGGTTATTTTGGCTTAGAATTTGAGAAGATCTAATCCACTGTGCCAGAGAAGGCATAGTGGCAGTGATATGGGTGGCCAGTCACTTTGCATCTGTAGTGCTAGTACTAGAGGTGAATGCTAGTACTCAGCTTTCTCCCTTTTCTCTGTTTATTCAGTCCAAGAACATAAATGGGGTGGTGCTGCCTACATTCAAGGTGAATCTTTTACTCTTCAGTTAAACCTCTGGAAACACCTTCACAGGTAGGGCTAGAGGTATCAAGTTGAAACTATTTGTCACCACAAATGTACATCTAGTTAGTTGATACCCATACATGTCACTTTCATCCACAAATTTTCACCTTTACAGGCTTCTCTACAGAGAGGATGTTTGTTTAACAAACCAAAGTTAGGTTTGTTTAGGCCCAGGTTGATGGTTGTGCAGGCTTCCTAGAGATCCCTATTCCATGTAGCACATGGGTATATGCTTAGGATTTCTTCCTTTCTCTCCAGAATTCTACCCAAATGAAGGATGCTAAATTTATACTTGCTTTTAGAGTAAACATTAAGGTAGATGGGGAGCTGACAGGCCATGCACTGGTAGCTGGCATTAGCAATATTCCTAGAGAACTCTGTACTTTTTAGTAGCTAACTCTCTGTGTTGAACATTATTGCTCAAAATACCAAGGGGCATGTGATGACCGGCTTTTCTTTTCCAAAGTCTGTGGCCTCTGGGCCCACCATGCCCCTATTGCTTTCCTTTATTAGATGCAGCTTCAGAAGCCAGAGTCATCTCTTACACACCACAGACGTGTGGCATTTCTGGACTGGCCTAAGTCCCATGCTGAGCCTGAAGCTCCCTCTGGAAATAACAAAGGTAGGTGAGAAGGAGTTAGAAATTACCCCCTATGAGTTAATAACACTAAATGTTCTTGAGAGAAAATTAAATACCAGTTTATTAAAAAGGAACCCCTCCTCAGTGTGAGGACAAAATGTACAGAATATCATTTTCCCTGTAATTTGATATCTAAAGGGTTTCTGATTTCTTATTGTGTCAAGTTCAAATTGTGGTGGAAAAGTAGAAGAGGAAGTTTCTTGTGGTGAAAGCTTGATGTTCCTAATTTCTTCAAAATTAGTTCTTAGAACTCCTAACCAGTTTCACCTTCTGAGTAGAAGAGATGTTCCACCTGGATTAATGCCTTTTTCCCACCTGTGTTTCCCATCCTTTAGTTGTACTTTGTGAGATACTGGACTTGGAATTTCTCATCATTGTTTAGGTGGTCATTTGTCATACTATAGGAAACATCGTTCAAAAGATTTGCCTTTGACTCCATCCAAAATGATGCAGTTTGTCAGGTCTCAAAGCACCCCCTAGAAGATACTATCATGTAGCTATTAAAATTTTTCTGGTGTGAGGCATAGATTTTTATTACTTTGAGGGTAATATATCTTATTTCCAGTTTTGGCTTCATTTCTCTGATAAGAGATAGTTCTTAATAAGTATTGTTGATCAGCAGGGGTCTAGATGTGGTTTATTTCTCAGAGCTAGAGGAAAGATTGAATTCTAGGACATGTAGCTGCAAAAGGGAAACACATGCCTTAAATGTGCACAAGCCCCAGAAAGTAAGTTATTCTACAGGGAGCTGGGCTTGGTAGCCCTGCTGTGTCCACTCTGCCCTATAGTTGATGAACCCAAGTTCATCAACTTCAGACTGCCACCAGAGGGCAGCAGATGCACAGCTCCAAGTATTTAGGAACAAGTTAGTCATACCTATTTTACTCTGGGAAGCTCTTTTGTAGACTCAGGCACGTCAGGGACCAAGTGATCTTATAAGATCAATGAAACAAGTCAGGTATTTGGAATTCAGTTCTTGTTATTTCCAGAGGTTTTGGAGTCTTATTCGGAAAGTAATCACTAATGTCTAGAATGTTTAAGAGTTTTTTTTAAAAAAAGTATGTGTGTGTACTTAGAGAAGGCCAGAGGTGTTGGATCTCCCAGAGCAGAAGTTACAGGTGGTTATGAGCTGCCCTATGTGGGTGTTAGGAAGAAAACTCAGGTCTCCCTTAAGAGCAATACTAACTCCTAACTGCTGAGCCCCTTCTAGCTCATATGCTTAGATCTTGAAGTATTTTTCTTTAGTAGTTTCAAAGTATTAGTTATTTCACATTAAGATCTTTAATACAATTTAAGCTACATAGTGACAGACAGAGATCTAGTTTCATTCTTCTACGTGTGGATATTAGAGACTAACTGTTCCTTTCTTCTTCGTTTTTCAGGATCAGGTGTCTGAAGTTGCTTAGGCTTATTTCTAGATCCTCTGTTCTATTCCTTTAGTCTATTGCCCAAGGAGCTTCCCTAGTCTTTTAAGGGATCTCAACTCAGGCCTAACTAGGATCTGTGGCTTTGACACAGAAATAATTTCAAGACTAGCCAGTATGAAACACATAGCTATGGCATGTGTGTAGAGATCAAAGAACAACTTTCAGGAGCTGGGTTCTTGTTTTCCATCTTGTTGAAGTAGGGTCTTTCTTACTCAGCTGCTGCCAGGGTAGCTGGCCTGCAAACTCCCATTTCCCCTTAGGAGTGCTGGGATTATAGATGCATACCATCACATGTAGCTTTTTACATGGGTACTGGGGATCAGACTTGATCCTCAGAACACCCAACAGTTTGGTGTGTGCTTCACTTAAGAGTCACACTTCCACTTTCCTGCCTCCACCTTGGACCATGCAACTGCTGTGATGTTAATGCCTAAGAACCAAATTGCCATCTATGAACTCCTTCTTAAGGATGGAATAATGGTCACCAAACATTGGATGCTTAAACATCCTGCACTGGCAAATAAGATGTACCCAACCTTACTATAATGAAGACCATATAGTCTTTCAAACGTCGAAGCTATGTAAAGGAGCAGTTTGCATGTAGATCAACTTCCTTCCTTCCTTCCTTCCTTCCTTCCTTCCTTCCTTCCTTCCTTCCTTCCTTCCTTCCTTCCTTTCTCTCTCTCTCTCTCTCTCTCTCTCTCTCTCTCTCTCTCTCTTTCTTTCTTTCTTTCTTTTTCTTTCTTTCTTTCTTTCTTCCCTCCTTCCCTTCCTCCCTCCCTCCCTCCCTTCCTTCCTCCCTCCCTCCCTTCCTTCTTCCTTCCCTCCTTCCTCCTTCCCTCCCTTCCTCATTTCCTCCATTCTTTCCATTTTTTTCAGTTCAGAATTTATAAGTGTATATCAATCACAGTAACTTAAATACAGAAGGGGTTAGTACACCACAAGCATTTTCTATACTTTTCTTCTATGGTAATTATGAAACAAACCCAGTCAAAACACAAGACTACGAGATTTCCCTCCCAAGAACTATCTAGCCAAAAGGACCAGTTCTCACAGAGTCATGAACCACCTTGTTCGTGATGGAGTATTAGTAAAACTATTTCTAAGTGCTCATTAGAGGCCCCTGTAATACATCATCTAAAGCTAGCTTCTTGTGATGTCCCTTTCTAGACCATGACAGGATTTAATGTAGCTGGTGTCAGACTAAGGGGAGGCAGCAGCAGACTGGGGAGGCTCCTATATGCCTTCTGATGGTCACTACACATGCATTTGTGTTATGTTATTGAGAAAGAATTTCAGGGTAAATGGCTATTATGGTGAGAAGTTAGCATCCTAACCCAATAACTGCTGTAATTGGGGTTCCTGGAGACATTTCTGTTGGTACCTTACAAACGAAGGTATCCAGTATCTCTGAGATTACTTCCAGCTACCTCTGGAGATAGTGCCTCCCACAGCCTGCACCCCAGCCATCCTCAAACTGGCAGACTTTGGCCTAAAGTTCTAGAGGGTGAACCACCTGCAAGATTGACAAGAGAGGAGGCAGACAGAGACACCTACAGAAGGACTGCTATGCCCCTGGTGCTAACAAAAAAAGCTGAGACTGGGGCTTAACTGAATTCCAGTTTAGAGGGTGACTTTGGTTGTGGACATGGTCAGCTATCTTAGTGAAGTAGGAGATTATTTTGTGTTGAATAACTTAAAAGAAAAAAAAAAGGTCACACTTCATTTTCTTTTCAATAGTCACATACTGAATTTTGATGGGCGTGATAGTTTTGTTGTGAAATGCCCCCACAGGCACAAATATCTGAATACTTGTTCCCCAGTTAGTGGTACTGTTTGGGATGTAGGTGCAGGGGGAAGTACATCACTAGGGGTGGGCTACGAGGGTTTATAGTCTTGCCCCCACTTTTTGCTTGCTTTCTTCTGCATCCCGCATGTGTATGTGATCTGCCATCTCCTTCAGCCATGCCATGCCTTCCTTACCGTTATGGACTCATTTTCTCTCTTTGGAACCATAGCTAACATAAACTCTCTCTTTTTAAAGTTGCTTTTGGTCAGCATAGTATTTTATCACAGGAAAAAAATATAACAAATACAGCAGGTTTAAAGCTATTATTATTATTTTTTTAAAAGGAGTTGCTAAGCAACCTAACCGAGATTACAGGACATGTGGCAGAATTATATCTGATAAGGTAAAACTATAGGTCTCAGGGATGCTTCAGATCAGGGTGCCCTACCCAGGACTAGAGAGTAAAATTTTCATTTGACAATATGGGGACCAAATTAGTAGAAGGATAGAACTGGAATTTAAAATGAGGTCATTTAAAGGAAGATGAGAATGGAGGAAAAAGAAAATAGTAAAACCAGGTAAACTGAAAATGTAAAATACTATGGAAGGAAACATCCTAATATGTCTGGATCACAAAGCAAAGAAATGGACCAGAATATCCGCCAAGACAGGCAAACTTAATTTCAAAATTAAATTCACCTGCCTGTGGTTTATGAATTTTATGTCAACACCAAAATCACTATACTATTACTACAGACACAGGAGTAATGTAGTACACTATAGTGTGGTGGAAGCTATGTGTCCTTCATAATCTGAATTCTTCTGTTCCACATTAATTTTATGGGGCCACATCTATATGTAGACTATTATAAAAGAAATGTTGCTATACCCAGCATATCTGTATTTCTATGATTTACTCTTTTCCATATTTACCCTTTCCTGTTTTTTGCCCCACCATTGCATATCATGTGCTTTCAGTTTATCTTATTTATTCCCTTCTGTCTTAGGGTTTTACTGCTGTGAATAGATACCATGACCAAGGCAACTCTTATAAGGACAACTTTTAATTGGGGCTGGCTTACAGGTTCAGAGGTTCAGTCCATTATCAGCAAGGCAGGAGTTTGGCAGCATCTAGGCAGGCATGGTGCAGGGGGAACTGAGAGTTCTACATCTTCATCTGAAGACAAACGGGGTGAGACTGGCCTCCCATGCCAGCAGTGACACACCTACAAGAACAAGGCCATGCCTCCTAATAGTGCCACTCCCTGGGCCAAGCATATATAACCACACCCATCTCTCCTGCTTTCTTTTTTCCTTTCTTCCCTGCCTTTCTCTCCTTTTCACCCCTCTCTTTCTGCTTTTGCTATTTGTGACAGGGTCTCATGTAGCATAGGCTGACCCTGAAATTACTATGTAGCTAAAGCTGACCTTGAATTCCTGGTCCTTTGCCTCCTAAATACTAGATTCACAAACACATGCCATCATACCTGTCAGTTTTCTTCCATTCTTACTTTCTTTTGGGCAATTGGATTAAAAAAAATTCTATTTTCTCCTCTGCTAAGTTGGCCATTAGCTTCTATTTTAGATAACTCTAGTAACTTGAATATATACATGCCACTTGAAGTGACTGTTTTTATTTTAGATTATGCCATTTTACACATTATTTCCTGAGTATTATCACTGCATTCCCTTGCCTCAGCTACCACACTGAATTGGACAATATAATAATAATTTCATACTAAATTATTTGCGTAGGGTTAACACATTCCCCACTGTCCTTGTTCCCCATGTCCTCTGCATTTCAGTCTATCTTTCATTTCTTATATTATTGCCCTTCTGAAAGACATATAATCTTAAGAAATTTCTTTAGTAATGTATGTTCATTGAAAACTGTCTCATTTTAATCTGTTAAATGTCTTAATTTTTCTCTTAAGGTCTAGATCTGGTTATTCAGTTTTGCAGCCATTTTCATGTTTCCTGTGTGTTGGATGGCTTCACTGTGCTATGTCTAATAGTTGTTTTTATTTGTGCTGCTTGATCCATGTGGTATTTATTAAACTTGACAACCAATTAATGTTTTCTATAAAATTTATGTCTTTTTATTTCTCAATTTGCCATGCCTCTAGTTTTTGTAGTTTTCATTTCTCTTCTTACTTGGTCACATGTTTGTGGGAGAAGGGTGGTGGTGGTGGTGGTGAACTTGCTTCCGTGGAGGCGTAAGGTTAACTGTTGGAAGGGCTTCCTCAGTCACTTTTTGAGACATGCTCTGTCACTGAACTTGGCTCATGACCTTTTGGTTGGAAGGGCTGGACAGCAAAGCCTGGGATCTGTTTGCCTCTACCCTCTAGCACTGGGGTTCCAAGCACATACCCAGCTTTTTGGGTGTTTGCTCAAGACCCAAACTGATTCCCATGCTCGCACAGTAAGCACTTTAACCACAAAGTCCTCCATCTATCTAGCATCTGTTCAGTTCTTTTTAGCTCATTAAGTCTCTCATCTGTGTGCCTACTAGTTTACCTGGCCAGTGTTTAATTTCAACCTTTATTTCAACTCTGAAAGATGTATTACTTTGAAGTTTGCTTACTTTTGAATGTGTGTAAACACTTTATATGTGTTTGTTTATGTGATATGTCTCATATTGCCACTATGTGAAACTCATGAGTGATTTGTGTTTAGTCAAAGTCATGTTTTACTTCTTTTTGTGCTTGGTGATTTTGGAAGGTTTATAGGAAGCTCATCTTAGCACTAGAAAATGCCTGTAGTTAGGGAATGATGTTTTCCTTCAGAAGGAATTTATGATCTTTATTTTCTATACCAAAGATTGATCTCATTGAATCATTTGAGGCCACTTCTTTTAAAATTCTTCTGACATTGTAGATGTGGATGCCATAGGTTCAAGCCAAGATTTTATGGTATAGGTCAGGATTTTTTTCTCATTCAAAACTAAGACAGAGATAGCCTGTTTACTATTAAAGACAGAATTTTCTACCTTTTCACAAGGGTGGACCCTTTATAAATGGTCTCTTTTGTTTTTTGTTTGTATATGCATATATTTTTCTTTTGTTAAGATAAGATCTCCCTAATGTAACCCAGGTTTGCTAGAACCTACTTTGGAAAGAGGCTCGCTTGGAGTGAACACAGCAGTCCTCCTGTCTCTACACCCAAGTGCTGGAATTATAGGGGTGTTGCCAACTCCTTAACAAGGATTGAGTATCTGCTCACGTCGCACACACCTGTAGTGCAGTTAGTTTGACTCCGTTTGTCCAGTTGCTGCTGTAAACATGAGGCCAGGGCAGCCCGAGGTGCCACACTTGCCTATCACTCGGCTGTAAGTGACTAGGTTTGCCGTTGAGATATGCTTTCCCACTTCCTTACTTTTTCATTTTAGTAATGCATTTAGATTAGTGTTCATAGTGGTTTATCTGATAGAAGTTTTGCTGCCATAGGAGAGCATTTGTAGAATAACTTGTCTGCTAAAGTGTGGGGGAGGGGGGTCAGTCTTAGCAAGGTTTAATCTCAGCTAGATACCCAGTGTGGTGGTTTGAATAAGAATGGACCCCGTATGCTTATATTTGAATGTTTAGGGAGTGACATAAGGAGGTCTGGCTTTGCTGGGGTAGATGTGGCCTTGTTGAAGGAAGTGTGTCACTGTGGGTGGGCTTTGGGATTTCAAAAGCCTAGCCTAGTCCCAGTGGTTTTCTCTCTGCCAGTTGCTGGCAGATCCAGATGTAGAACTCTCAGTTACTTCCCAGCACTGTGTCTACTTGCATGTCACCATGCTTCCCACCATGACAATAATGGCCTAAACCTTTGAAATTGTAAGCAAGCCCCAGTTAAATGTTTTCTTTAAGAATTATGGTAAGGGGCCTGGAGAGGTGGCTCAGGGGTTAAAAAGCACTTGCTGCACTGGAGGGTACCAGATGCCAGGGAAGTGAGAGGCTCCCAGGACCCAAGGGGGATGACTTTTGTCAAAATTTGAAATACACAGTGAAGGGAACCTGTAGAGACCACTTCTAGTAGATAGGCATAGCCCCAGTCAAGGGATGGGGCCACCCACCCATCTCAGAATTTTTAACCCAGAAATGTTCCTGTCCAAAGGAAAGACAGGGACAAAAAATAAAGCAAGACTAAAGGAAGGGCCATCTAGGGACCTCCCCACCTGGGGATCCATTCTGTCTGCAGACACCAAACCAGACACTGTTGCTGTTGCTAAGAGGTGCACACTGACAGGAACCTGGTGTGTCTGTTCCCTGGGAGGTTCTGCCAGCATCTGACCAATGCAGATGTGGATGCTTAGAGCCAATCATCAGACTGAGCTCAGGGACCCTAGTGGGGGAGCTGGCAGAAAGACTGGAGGAGTGGAGGGAGATTGCAACCCCATAGGAAGAACAGTGTTGGCTGGCTGGACCACCGAGTGCTCCCAGGGACTAGACCAACAACCAAGGAGTATACAGGGAGGGAATCCATGACTCCATATACATATGTAGCAGAGGATGGCCTTGTCTGACATCAATGGGAGGGGAGGCTCTTGGTCCTGAGGAGGTTTGATGCCTCAGCATAGGGGGATGCTGGGGTGGTGTGATGGGAATGGGTGGGTGGTGGGGGAGCACCCTCACAGAGGCAAAGGGGAGGGGAGAGAGGGCTGATGGGGGTGTTGTGGAGGGGTAACCAGGAAGGGGATATCATTTGAGATGTAAACGAGAGGAATGATTTAATAAAAATAAAATTTAATAATAATAAAGAAGAGAGTACTGGCTGAAATTCCAGAGGACTTGAGTTCAATTCCCAGTACCCACCCGTCATCTGTAATTCCTGTTCTAGGGAGATCTGACACCCTCACACATGCAATCAAGACACCAATGTACATAAAATAAAAATAAATTATTAAGAAAAAGAAAAGGAATTGCTGTGGTCATGGTGTCTCTTCACAGCAATAGAAATCTTCTAAGACAACTAGCAAAAAAATCTCTGACTCACAAAGCATCAGGCTATTACTGAGCAGGGAGTTCTTTCCTTGTCATGAGCTTCTGAAATGTGTTTGTTCAGGGTTCCTGAGTGGCCCAGGGAAGAGCTCCAGAAAAGGGTATAGTGATGGGACCCTGAAAACGTCACTTTACCTCTGTCTCAGTTACTTACCTGTAAAATGAAGATAATCATAAAACCTTCCTGAAGACTGTTAGCACATGCTTAGAAGAAACTTTCACACCCCCCTCCCCAGGTCTGTACCAGGACTTTGGGATCCCAAGCTGTTTTCAAGCTGTTTCTGAGGCTCAAGAAGCTAGTTTATTAGCTTTTCATTGCTGTGACCAAAATATCTAAGAGAAAAAACTTAGAGGTGGAAAGTTTATTTTAGCTCACAGTTTCAGCCCATTGAGAACTATTCATATCATCTTGGAGAGGAAGAAAAGGGAATTCCTGAAGAGGTTAGGGCAAGATATAGTTCCCTCGGACGTGCTTGTGTCCTGCTGCTTCCAGCTAGGCCTCACATCCTAACTTTCAACACTTCCCAATAATGGTGTCATACAAATCTATTAAAAGGCTAATCTATTGGTTAGGGACAGCCTCCTGATCCAGTTGTCATTAGAAATGCTCTCAGACATATCAGAGATCTACGCCACTAGTCTCTTAAGCACTGTTCATCCAATCAAGCTACCTAGCACAGTTACATATGCCAGAACTGGAGACACACTGTCTTCTTGCTTGTTAGGTGGTATAATAATGGAAGGCCAAACCCTTTTACATCACAAATGGGAAAACTGATACCCCAAAGGCTGGCTGGTATGCTTAAGGCCACTCAGTCATACTGGGACTGGATGATGTATTAAGCCTCTGCTTACTTCACCAGTTTGCCACAGTGACAGATACTTAATTTTTTTCTCTTCTCCTTTTGCTTATTAGATGCTTCTATACACTGAACTCATCTGGGGAGAAAAGGATTTTGATAACTTGTATGGCTTTAAGTTTTGCTAGTTTTTGTATAATTATCTGTTGATTACCCAAATTTGTTTCCATTGTAATTGATACAAACTTAACCCCCACTTAAGCTCCAAAGGGCAGTTCATTACCTCATAACTGGAATGCTGATGACTAACTTTTGCAGATGAGCATAGGTACATGTGTTCAACAGATGCCAGCAGAAGTATCTTTCTATAGTGTAGATAATCTTTTCCTCAACATGATTTTGGTTGTAGGCTGACATCTCTATGTATGGTTTCTGATTTACAATGCCACAACTCCAACAAAAAAGGGCTTTATTTCTCAGGTCTGATCAGTCCCTGAATTTAATTTCTTTTCTGGCTTGGGTTATTTCTGGGCCATAGAACATGGATTAGTCTGGTCTGTCTGATGCCACAAGTGGGTACAAAGGAGGGACCACCATTGAGAAAACAACATATCTCAGCATAAGGACACAATACCCAAAGGGAAATCAGTGTTGCCACCAGAAAGACCAGGAAGATGTACGAGAGAAGCTGAGTGTGCACAGTGCCACATACCAGCTTAGTGGAGGGCCATGTCTAAGTTCAAATCCTACATCTGCCTCTTTATAGCTGTGACCCTTGAGCAAGAAATAGTCTTAATTCTGCTTCAGTGTCTGTGCCTATAAAATGAGACAACTTTTCTTGCTTACAAGGCTATTAAAAGAATTCAATGAGATACCATATAACTAAAAAGTGTTAGCAGTTTCTGGCATGTTAAATATTCAGTGTGTGTGTGTGTGTATGTGTGTTTGTGTATGTGTTAGATACTTTTTCCTTACCATTATAACTAGCACTGCTAACAAACAAATAACAAAACTCAAACAGCTGTTAATTTCCAAAATACTTTCACTTTCTTTTTATTTTTGTAGAATAGAGCCTTTGGTTTTCTTGCCAGATGGTCTCAGTGGTGCTGGACCAATTACTACTGTACTAGATAGAGAGGCTCTGGTGTAATCCAAGTGGAGTAATACTTGAAGGGCAAGTCTGTTGGCCTAGCACACTCATCAGTGGGAGGGTCTCATGTAACAAGATGGGTTTCTCCAAGGATGCTATACCACCTCCATCAAGAAATTGCTCACAAACCACCTAATTCCTAATCCCTGTGTTTTGCCATCTTCTGGGGCTTGTGTTCTCCACTTAGAGACTTTTGCCAGCATCTCTGTCCTTTGGAGCTGCTAGGATTTTCCACCACACTCCCCCTACATTCTGACATTAACAATGCTTCCTTCTTTGTTACTCACCTCTGCTCAGAGTGGCTCAAGGAACTGAATTCCACAGAGACAAGGATTTTACAAGGTCACAAAGGCCCTGTGTTCCTAAGGGAATGGTGCCTAATAACATAACCATGGGTGAGGCCATTTCCTTCTCTTTGTAGAGAAGCAATTCCCACTGCCCTGGTTTGTAATATAGAAAACTATGCTACAAAAGTAGAAATTTTAGAGAAACATTAAAGAACTGAAAAATGAATGAATGACCAGGTAGAACTAATACAGTGCAACAAGCTGATTTTTGAAATATTTGATCTAGTTGTATTAAACTGAAGACACTCATTGGTGGGCACTGTTAAATACATCTCAGGATACAACACTACCTTCTCTTTGCACATGTTTTAGGTCTTTCACTGTATTGCTTGTCAGCTGTACTCAGAGCACAAAATGTTACTCTTGGAAGTACCAAGGGGGTGTGCAGTGGATGGGTTCTTCCTTCCAGATGCTCTTCAGCCGCTGGGCCCATGATGCCAGCATCACTTTTTTTTCTTCTTCTGATGAAACATCAAGACCAAAACTGATCTGGGGGGCAAGGACTTTAAATCCACAGAAGTGCAATGTACCATGCTGAAGCCAGAAAGAAAAGAAATAAACATAACCACACGCTTTATGTACATTCACTTAAACTAGTAGAGGGGGGAAGTTGTGTGATTAAGCTTTAAAAATTATGAAACAATGCTACAAAGTAATTGATAACAATCCCCTTCTGGATAGCTGCAGGATAGAGTGCTTCATTAGCAGAAGAACCTGGCAGCTAGAATTTACAGACAGATCTCTACTAATGAATCCACCACTAAACAGAGTTTTGATGGATTTGGCAAATTATGCTATTTTTCCAAATATGCTATTTGAAATATATTTGTCAAAATATGTTATTATATATTCAGTGTTAAGCACAGAGAGGTTATTTTAGCTATGATGTGCTGCTGTTGACCATACTGGTTAAATCAAAACAAATTTTATGCAATATTTGTTGTATACTACTTATGTAGAATAATAATAAACTAATAAGGCTCTATCTAGGCCATTAGGAAATAAATTACAAGTAATTCTAGAAGTGTAGATTAAGTGGACTTTTAATTTTTTTTAATTATGTTTACCATTACTTTTACTTTATGTTATTATAAACTGGGGTAAAGTACATGTTTTTAAAACAAGATTTAAGATTAGTCAAGGACATATGTGAGAATGGCTAGCCTTCAGAGAGGGAAGCTCACAGATTGTAATTGACCTTAATGGAGCACCACTAATCCACTAACTGGAATCATCTTTCAAAACAAGCCTACTTTCTCCCTAGAAATACCACACTTGGTCTTTTGGACTATGCTTTTAAAAACTCACATGCGCCGGGCGTGGTGGTGCACACCTTTAATCCCAGCACTTGGGAGGCAGAGGCAGGTGTATTTCTGAGTTTGAGGCCACCCTGGTCTACAAAGTGAGTTCCAGGACAGCCAGGACTATACAGAGAAACTCTGTCTTCAAACAAACAAACAAACAAACACCAACTCACATGCTCATCCAAGCCTTCCCTATCAGGTGGAGTTAGAGGACAAAAAGCCCACATATATGTTTTTATATTACTTTCCCTCAGATGTTATGATTTATTGAAAATCAGTTCTTAAAAATCCATTACTGGGTGCTGGAGAAATGGTTCAGCAGTTAAGAGTCCTCAGTGGGTGTCTCTTGTGAGGCTATGCCGGGGCCTAGCAAACACAGAAGTGGATGCTCACAGTCAGCTATTGGATGGATCACAGGGCCCCTAATGGAGGAGCTAGAGAAAGTACCCAAGGAGCTAAAGGGGTCTGCAACCCTATAAGTGGAACAACAATATGAACTAACCAGTACCCCCTGGAGCTGTGTCTCTAGCTGCATATGTATCAGAAGATGGCCTAGTCGGCCATCACTGGGAAGAGAGGCCCATTGGTCTTGCAAACTTTATATGCCTCAGTATGGGGGAACACCAGGGCCAAGAAGTGGGAGGGGGGAGGGTATGGGGGACTTTTGGGATAGCATTGGAAATGTAAATGAAGAAAATACCTAATAAATTAAAAAAGAAAAAGACTCCTCAGTGGGTATGGCAGCATTGATCCATAACCTCAGTATATGTGGGGAGAAGAGCAAAGGCAGGCAGATCCTGGGACTCACTAGCCATGCAGTCAAGCCAAATCAGCAAGCACCATGGTCAATGAGAGATGTAATCTCAAAAAATAAGGTAGAAAGTGATCAAGGAATTTATTTGAAACTGACCTCTAGCATTCACACATGCATGTACGGGCAAGTGCATCCACACACACACAAACATACACTTCCATAACACAAACATGAGAACAAACAACAAAGGCAAGGAATGAACTTAAATACATACTGTCTGTATAAAGAAAACTCCTACTGCTCAGTCAGGCCTCAAGCTTGTGTAGCTGAGGATAACTCTGAACTTCTGAGCCTCCTGCCTCCACCTCCTAAGTGATGATTATGGGCATGCACTACCACAACTAGCTTAGAGGAAGCTGGAGCTCAAACTCTACTAGGCATGGTATGCACTCAGCACTTGCTCCACCACAGACTCATACCTGCAGCTTCTGTCCACAATGTCTACGTTGACAAAAGCAATCTCTCTAACTATTAAGTACAAGCTTTCCTCGTAACTGTAGTACATCCATTTAGGTTTCAAGGACTCCTAAGAGTCTTTGCCCTGAAGTCTGCCTCTTGTTCTCTGTCCTTCATCAGGAAGTTCCATGCACATGGGCATCTTAGCCTGCTGGAACTCACTCTTTCATCGCCTTTCTCTTCTATAAAGGGCTATTCTTCAGCTACTCATCTGTCTAGGTTGTTCAGAGGCGCAGGTGAAGCTATCCATATCACAGGGTCTGTGGTACCCCTCACCAAGGCTAAGGAGTGTTGCTAGCTTTGTAGATCATTGTAAGTCTGGAAAGGGCTCTCTAGGCCTTGCTGTTGCTCATCACTCATACCCATACACCTGGTCCCACCTCAGGGCTATCACAATCCCCAGAAAACAGACAGCAGGCTAACTAGGTTTGGCTTAACTTTGAGTCAAACATTATCAAAAGTTGTATGTTTTCCCTCTGAGCCAGCCTTTAAACTGCTATCAATTTAAAAAATAAAATAAGGACAAAATGTTATTATTTTCTCTATCTAGTTGGGAGTCAAAATGATATGGAGTGTCAAGCTTATAAGACATATGTGCACGTATGTGTATGTAGGGTGCAGGGTGAGGAATTGTCCAATGGGCCAGCAAAGTAGAGAAGGCATGTTTACCTGAAGTGGCCACAGGAAGTACCGGAAATCTCCACTGATCCCATCTTTTGTGTACATCTCTGCTGTACCTCCCGTGGTCAAGGAAAGGAGAGCTAATTTACCCTACAAGCAGGGGAGAAAGTAAATGCATAATGTGACTACAAGAAGAGGAAACTGTGCTCCTATGGTGTAGTGCAGAGAATATGATGGCCAGAAGGGAGTCTGGGGTCAGGTTTTTTCCAGGGTAGACAGATGTAATCCTCCCATGTCCCATGGGCCCATTTAAAGATGATAACTAATGCCCTAACAGGGATGGGGACAGAGCAGGCAGCAAAGGGACAAGTGAACATCAAACTTCTAACATACAGGACTTCTCAGGGAACTAGGTTTCAGAGACACCATGAGACAGACCTGAGATACTGACCACAGGGCTAATGGAAAGGTGATGGGGCTTACACAGGATGATTGTGCCATGAAGGTCAGCATCTTGGTTACCTGGTTCATTTTCATCATATACATTTAATTTCTGAAATTTTTAGAATTTAAAGCCATTTGCTTAGCAGAATGTTCTCTCAATAAGATACAGATATTATTCATGATACCTACCAGGTTTCACACTCCCTCTCCTACAATATAGGAACTGTGTGATTACAGGCCCCCAGGGTAAGCATATGAACCCAAAGGTGTCAACTGGTATACAAGACCAGCCAGACTGTCACAGAGTTGGTACTCTGGCAGTGGGGCTGATAAAGGTACTGTCCATGTCATTCGCCCTTGCTGAGTACTCAGCCCATACTTTCTTTGCCTTGTGTGTAGATTAGTGTGGATGGATAACCCCCCACTATCAAAAAGCTCTGTGAATTCAAAAAGGATGTACTTGTCATCCATAAAGTGTGTTGTGCAGAATTAACTGCTTAATGAATATTTACATATCTAATGCAAAAATTCAAATTAGAAATATAAATTAATAGATGCCCTCAATTTCCTTCCATTGGACAGATCTGTAGTGATCCTTATCTCCAGAGAACATACCTTGAGAAAACCAGAGTCATAAAAGCCTGGGATATCAAAGGCAAACCCTCGGCACAGCACCCTATCCATCCAACCTTTTAGGATTGCTGGAACGCTGAACCAGTATAGTGGAAACTGGAGATGGAACAAGCAGAGACAAATTATGACCTATCTCAGGATTCATACTTTAGTTCCACTGATCTCTCCTCTGATGGCACCCAGTAGGCAAAGGTAGCCTACAGGATCAGCCTAGTGTGGACACAACATGAGCACAGTGGGGAGAAGGGTAGAGATGACTATGGTACTGAGGAAGTGTGCTGGATAGCTTTATGTCAGTTTGACAAAAGCTAAAGACATCTGAGAGGAGGGAGCCCAATCAAAAACATGCTTCCATAAGATGAGGTTGTAGGCAAGTCTGTAGGCATTTTCTTAATGAGCGATCAAAGTTCTGACTATTGTGGGTGGTACCATCCTTGCACTGGTGGTTCTGAGTTGTATAAGAAAGCAGGCTGAGCAAGCCACATGGAGCAAACCAGTTAGCAGCAGCACTCCTTTGTGACCTCTGCACTAACTCCTGCCTCTAAATTCTCTCCCTGTTTGAGTTCCTGTCCTGACTTTTTCAGTGATAGTCTATGGATGTGGAAGTGTAAGCCAAATCAGCCCTTTCCCCCCTCAATTTGCTTTTGGTTATGGTGTTTCATCACAGCCATAGTAACCCAAACTAAGATAGGAGGTAAAAACAGAGACTTTGGGTCGTTGAAGTCCTTGTGTGATGGAAATCTGGGGAGAGCAGGGCTCTCCAGAAGTGCTGCCATGGCCATTCTCGTCCAAAGGACTCAGGTTGAGCAGAACCCTTATTTACTGAGTTTGACTTATATTTCAGTCAATGTAACAACACTAAGTGGATGCTCACAGTCATCTATTGGATGGAACACAGGGCCCCCAATGGAGGAGCTAGAAAAAGTACCCAAGGAGCTGAAGGGGTCTTCAACCCTATAGGAGGAACAATATTAACTAACCAGTATCCCCAGAGCTCATGTCTCTAGCTGCATATGTAGCAGAAGATGGCCTAGTCAGCCATCACTGGGAGGAAAGGCCCTTGGTCTTGCGAAGATTATATGCCCCAGTACAGGGGGATGCCAGGGCCAGGAAGTAGGAGTGGGTGGGTTGGGGAGCAGGGCACGGGGAGGGTATAGGGGACTTTCGGGATAGCATTTGAAATGTAAATGAAGAAAATATCTGATAAAAAATTGTTTTTGAAAAAAAGGAGCAGATGCTTATATGACTACCCAGATTGTTATAGGTACATGTTAACTCCACCCTGTCCAGTTCTGGCAGGAGTGGCCATATTGAATTAGTGCTCCTGGAAGTCAATTTGTTGGTCTAGTTCCTTATGTAGCAGCTTCTTGGGAATATATACACCAATCTAGTGTGTGTGTGTATTGATATGTATGTAGCAACCAGTCAGAGGATGGAAACAAGGTTGTCCTGTTAATGGTCAGGGCATGTAATACAAGAATTGGCCGAAATTGCCTTGATAAGCAATTGGGCAAAGAAATCTGGTTCCAGCTAGCTGGCATGTCTGGGTCAGTGACTTTGGGAGGATGAAAACAGCAATACTCGCACAATTCAGATGCTTCTGGGACTACTGGGCCATGAGTACATTCTTTATTCATGCTGACTTCAGGAGTGAGGGTTTTGAATAACATTAGCTATAAGGATCTCTTTACTGCAGTAGGTAAGTGTTCTAACTAGAGTTATAACTAAGAAAGTTATTTCAAGTAACTGTGTACATGTCCTAAAAAATACCAGTTCCAAAAGCAGTGTTCAAGTGTTTATTCATAGGAAGATTCTACTCATCTGAGGAAAAAAAAAAAAAAAAACAAGCAAACCTGAAATATCACAAGATCAGCTTCTTGCACCTTTCTCTGTTCTTCAAGTATGTCACTGGTCAGAGCTTTCTTCTTGTAGGCTTCATGGGTTTCTATCCCATAACTGAAGACTTCAGGATTAGAGAGGGCACCTAGCAAAGAAAAGGTCAAGTTTTCATTTGTAGATGAGTATCCCCAGCTTGCCCCAGCTTTCCAAAAATGGCTATGTGGTCTGAGCTCACCAAAGCTTTAGGAATTTTCTGGGATTGACCAGAAGCTCAGCCTTGAAATCAGGATGACAGAGAAGGCTTGGAGAACACTGGTAAGAGTGCTTCCTATCTTCCAGGAACTGTGGTCTGCACAGGTCACTTCTCATTTCTCCCCAGCAACCCAAGAGATCACTGAAATTCCTGACTTAGTAGAAAGGAAGCCAAGACTTGTAAGAAGCTAGGTACTTAGTGCCATGTGAGTCCCAGGTAGCAGAAGTGACCCTGCAGGTATGGTGGCCCAAGACTGAAAACAGTATACAGATTAAATGCAGTCCCCATCAAAATTCTAGCACAATTCTTCACAGACATGGAAAGAGCAATTCTCAATTTCATATGGAAAAACAAAAAACCCAGAATAGCAAAAACAATTCTTAACAATAAAAGAACTTCTGGAGGAATCACCTTCCCTGACCTCAAGCTGTACTACAGAGCAATAGCGATAAAAACCACATGGTATTGGTACAGAGACAGGTTGATCAATGGAATAGAATTGAAGACCCAGCCAGGCAGTGGTGGTGTACACCTTTATTCCCAGCACTTGGGAGGCAGAGACAGATGGAGTTCTGAGTTCGAGGCCAGCCTGGTATACAGAGTGAGTTCCAGGACAGCTAGGGCTATACAGAGAAACCTTGTCTTGAACCCTTCCCCTCAAAAAAGAGAAAGAATTTAAGGACCCAGAATAAACCCACACACTTATGAACACGATCTTTGACAAAGAAGCCAAAAAATATACAATGGAAAAAAGAAAGCACCTTCAATAAATGGTGCTAGTCTGACTGGCAGTTGGCATGTAGAAAAAAGAAAATAGATCCATATTTGTTACCTTGCACAAAGCTCAAGACCAAGAGGATCAAGGACCTCAACATAAAACCACTGGACTGAAGTTGGGGACATTGTGGTTGAATTAGGAAAAACTGGATGAAGCTGAGAAGGGGAGCAACCTCATAGGAAGACTAGCAGTCTCAACTAACCCAGACGCCTGAGGTCGCTCAGACACTGAGCCACCAACTGGGCAGCATACACCAGCTGGTACTATGCCCGAGCCCCCTGCACCTGACAATTATACAGCCTTGGACTGCCTAGTCTAGACTCAGTGGGAGAAGATGCGCCTAACCCTAAAGAGACTTGAGGCCCCAGGGAGTGGGAAGACCTGGTGGGGTTAGGAAACATCTTCTTCCTCAACATGGGACACAATGAAGGCAGTCCCAAGAGGAAAACTCATAGCCCTGAGTGCCTCCATAAAGAAACTAGAGAGAGCATACACTAGCAGACTGACAGCACGCCTAGAAGCTCTAGAACTAAAGGAAGCAAATTCACCCAAGAGGAGTAGACGGCAGGAAATAATCAAACTCAGGGCTGAAATCAACCAAGTGGAAACAAAAAGAACTATTCAAAGAATCAACCAAACCAGGAGCTGGTTCTTTGAGAAAATCAACAAGATAAACCCTCCACCAGACTAACTAGAGGGCATAGGGACAGTATCCTAATTAACAAAATCAAAAATGAAAAAGGAAACACAACAACAGAACCTGAGGAAATCCAAAACATCATCAGATCCTACTACAAAAGGCTATACTCAACAAAACTAGAAAACCTGGATGAAATGGACAACTTTCTAGACAGATACCAGGTACCTTGGTGTGACTCTAACTAAGGAAGTGAAAGAGCTGTATGATAAGAACTTCAAGTCTCTGAAGAAAGAAATTGAAGAAGATCTCAGAAGATGGAAAGATCTCCCATGCTCATGGATCGGCAGGATTAATATAGGAAAAATTGTTATCCTGCCAAAAGCAATCTACAGATTCAATGCAATCCCCATCAAAATTCCAACTGATTTCTTCACTGAGATAGAAAGGGCAATTTGCAAATACATCTGGAAAAATAAAAAACCTAGGATAGCAAAAACTATTCTCAACAATAAAAGAACCTTTGGTGGAATCACCATGCCTGACATTAAGCTGTACTACAGAGCAATTGTGATAAAAACTGCATGGTACTAGTACAGTGACAGACAGGTAGATCAATGGAATAGAATTGAAGACCCAGAAATGAATCCACACAGCTATGGTCACTTGACCTTTGACAAGGGAGCTAGAACCATACAGTGGGAAAAAGACAGCATTTTCAACAAATGGTGCTGGCACAACTGGTGGTTATCATATAGAAGAATGAGAATTGATCCATTCTTATCTCCTGTACAAAGCTCAAGTCTAACTGGATCAAAGACTTCCACATACGACTAGAGACACTGAAATTAATAGAGGAGAAAGTAGGGAAAAGCCTCAAAGATATGGGTACAGGGGAAAAATTTCTAAACAGAACAGCAATGGCTTGTGCTGTAAGATCAAGAATTGACAAATGGGACCTCATAAAATTGCAAAGCTTCTGTAAGGCCAAAGACACTGTCAATAAGACAAAAAGTGCACCAACGGATTGGGAAAGGATTTTTACCAATCCTAAATCTGATAGGGGACTAATATTCAATATATATAAAGAGCTCAAGAAGCTGGACTCCAGAAATTCAAATAACCCCATTAAAAAATTGTGTTCAGAGCTAAACAAAGAATTCTCAACTGAGGAATACCGAATGGCTGAAAAGCACCTGAAAAAATGTTCAACATCCTTAATCATCAGGGAAATTCAAATCAAAACAACCCTGAGATTCCACCTCACAACAGTCAGAATGGCTAAGATCAAAAATTCAGGTGACAGCAGATGCTGGCGAGGATGTGGAGAAAGAGGGACAGTCCTCCATTTTTGGTGGAATTGCAAGCTTGTACAACCACTCTGGAAATCAGTCTGGCGGTTCCTCAGAAAATACTACCGGAACATAATACTACTGGAAGATCCAGCAATACCTCTCCTGGGCATATACCCAGAAGAAGTTCCAACTGGTAATAAGAACACATGCTCCACTATATTCATAGCAACCTTATTTATAATAGCCAGAAGCTAGAAAGAACCCAGATGTCTCTCAACAGAAGAATGGATATAGAAAATGTGGTACATTTGCACAATGGAGTACTACTCAGCTATTAAAAACAATGGATTTATGAAATTCTTGGAAAAATGGATGTATCTGGAAGATATCATCCTTAGTGAGGTAATCCAATCACAAAAGAAGTCATTAGATATGCACTCACTGATAAGTGGATATTAGCCCAGAAACATAGAACACCCAAGATACAATTTCCAAACCATAAGAAATTCAAGAAGAGGGAAGACCAATGGGTGGATACTTCATTTCTCCTTAGAATAGGGAACAAAATACCCATGAAAGGAGTTACAGAGACAAAGTTTGGAGCTAAAATGAAAGGATAGATTATCCAGAGACTACCCCACCGGGGGATCCATCCCATAATCAGCCCCCAAACCCAGACACTATTGCATATGCCAGAAAGATTTTGCTGAAGGGACCCTGTTATAGCTGTCTCGTATGAGGCTGTGCCAGTGCCTGGCAAATACAGAAGTGGATGCTCACAGTCATTTTATTAGATGGAACACAGGGCCCTCAATGGAGAAGCTAGAGAAAGCACACAAGGAGCTGAAGGGGTCTGCAACCCCATAGGTGGAACAACAATATGAACTAACCAGTACCCCCAGAGCTCGTGTCTCTAGCTGCATATGTAGCAGAAGATGGCCTAGTGGGCCATCACTGGGAAGAGAGGCCTGTTGGTATTGCAAACTTTATATGCCCCAGTATAGGAGAATGCCAGGGACAAGAAGCAGGAGTGGGTGGGTAGGGGAGCAGGGCGGAGGGAGGGTATGGGAAACTTTCGGGATAGCATTTGAAATGTAGATAAAGAAAATATCTAATAATAGGAAAAAAGGAAACATCTTCTTGGAAACAGGGGGAGGAGGAATGGGATGAGGAACTATAGGAGGATGGACCAGGAAGGGGGCAACGACTAGACTGTAAAAAATAAAAGCAATAAAAAAGTGTTATGAAAACTTACTGTCATAGAAGCTTCCTAAAATATATATGTAAAAAAAATTTTAAATCGACTTACACTATAATGTGGTAACAGGACTAAATAAATAAATACAAAGCTTTAAAAAAAAACATCTCAATAAACCTGAGGAAGGAAGGTGGAGGGTAAAGGAAAGAAGGAGGGAATGTAGAGCAAATGAAAGATCATTATCAGTCTCTTGAAGAGCAAGAAGCAGCATAACAGAATTCCCCCTAAGTTCACCTATATGGTTAATGGAACCTTGGCAAAAATATCACTGGATTTCTTTTTTAATCTGGAATGCTTACTTAAAGACTTTATGGAAAACTAAAGTAAAAATCATCACCAAAACTAGGAAGTGACAGTGACCTACCTTGGTCAGACATGAAATTCTATGTATGTATGTATGTATGTATGTATCTATCTATCTATCTATCTAGATATAGGTATAGATATAAATAGATATTATTATGTGTGTTGATTCTCAGGAAATACTTCCTGGAAGATTTTACCTCAGTGATGCTGGTTTCTTCTTAATTACTGCTAATTTCTCAGCTCTAGCTAACCAGCATCTGTACCACTGTGGTGGTTTGAAATAGATTGACCCGCATAGGCTCACATATTTGAATACTTAAGTCATCAGTTGGTAGACTGGGAAAGATTAAGAGCCGTAGCCTTGTGGAGGACATGTGTCACTGAGAGTAGGCTATGAGGTTTCAAAAGCCCACACCAGATCCAGTGTCTTCATTTTCTGCCTGCAGATCAGGTTGTAGCTCTGAGCTATCTTTTCAGTACCATACCTGTCTGCATGCACCATACTCCCTACAATGATGATAATAGTCTAACCCTCTGAAACTGTAAGCAAGGCCCCAATTAAATGCTTTCTTTTAAAAGAGTTGCTTTGGTCATGGTGTATCTTTACAGCAATAGAACTGTGACTAAGACACACCCAGCAAAATAAGTATTTCACTTCATGGTGCTGGTTTCTTGTTAATCACAGCCGACTCTTCAGCCCCAACTGGTCAGAAAATGCCCTCTATAGTCTTTAAGTGACTCTCAAACTTTCCTCTAGATCTTCACAAGTCAGGCCTCCACCATTTGCATTTCTTGTAACATTCTTTTCCTCCAAGTTCCCACAGAACAGTTCCACCAAGCTTTTCTCACTCAAACCTTCAATGGCCTTTTTTACCTAAAGTACCAAAATCCTTTCACAATCTTCCCAAAACCAATATGTTTAGGTCTGTCCCAGCAATACCTCATTCCTGATACCAAATTCTGTCTTAGTGTACTATTGCTATGATGAAACACCATGACCAAAGCAACTTGGGGAGGAAAGGATTAAAAGGCATATACTTCCACTTTACTATTCATTCATTGGAGGAAGTCAGGACAGGAACTCAAACAGGGTAGGAATCTGGAGGCAGGAGCTGAAGCAGAGGCTATGGAAGGGTACTTTTTATTGGCTTGTTCCTTCTGGCTTGCTCATCTCAGCTTTTGTACAGAACCCAGGACCACCAGCTCAGGGGTAGCCCAACCCATAGTGGTCTGAGCCCTCCCCTCAATCACTAAATTAAGAAAATACCCTACAGGCTTGCCTATGGTCTGATCTCATGGAGGCATTTTCTTAATCTATATTTCTTCCTCTCCAATGATTCTAGCTTGTGTCAAGTTGCCATAAAACTAGCCAGCAGACAGTAGGGTAATTTTCTTAAGGGCATCTCAGGAGATCCCATCCATAGAAGCTTACAGTTATGAAAGAGAAAACTTACTTGAATATTTTTCCTTTGAGAAGACTATGCCTGTGGGCAACCTGATTATAATGGAAATCCTAGGAAGCTGTTTCATTGTGCCCAGGCTCCCAGGTATTTAGAAGTCTGTGCAACAATGATGCAAATGGATCCAGTCACTGACCTAGAACTGCAAGCCCGAATAAATCTATCCTCAAGTTGGCTATGTTAGGTGTTCTGTGAGAGGCAAGGAAGCAATAGTTAGATATTGCTGGCATTTTAAAAATTGTTAAAAGTTTTAAGACAGAGGATTTATAGCTGGACTCACCAGTGATATCATTTCTTGTGGCCCTTGGCTCAAAGTTCATGCTATATAAATCAGACACAGTGACTGTGCATCCCTGCTTGCTCAGTTCTTCAACAGCCACTTTCTTCAGGGACCCATTGAAGGACTTGGGTTCTTGGTGTGCATAGACGATGAGCACTTTCTTACCTGTCAAAGGGATATATGTTTCCCTTAGAAGCCAGTGCAAAGAATTTGAAAAGCAAATCCTTTTTGCCAAAACCCAGTGCAGGCTAGGGTAAAACTGATATGTAGGCACATCACTGCATTGAGCCAAAGAAATCAGCAGCCCTTTAAATGGGTGATATAATAATAAATATTTTGGTGCTATTATAGGGTACTGTAACCAGACTTACTAATAATACAAGTTGAGTGGCTTGTATTTTTTGAATCTTTGGGACCAGAAATGATTTGGAATTTGGATTTTTTTTCAGACTTTGAAATGTCTGTATAGATTTTATAAGTCCACACCCCAAATTTGAAAATTCAAAATTGTAAATGCTCAAGAACCCAAACATTTTGATTCTGGAGATTTAGTAATCGTGTGCTCAGAACTGTATTTCTGTATTAAGATAGTCAACCTTTACTCATAGAACAATGAACCAAACCATGTCTCTTTAGAAAACATACAGTAAAATTCTTCTTAAAGCCTGTTCCACTTTGGATAGCATCTATGACAATGTTTAGCCTTGCTTTATAACAGACAACAAAACAAAAAACAGTAGGAATTAATCTCTTTTGCATACATTAGCAGTCAGCAATAATGGCATGTTTCAGACTAGTGTATTCTGCTTCCATCTCCTCCAAGTCCATGGACACCTGACACTGATATAAAATAGGATGAACCAGACCATGATCTTTTGTGGGAGACAGGGCTTTGTGGAACCTGTTTTTTGGTGGTAACATTGAGACAAGAAGATTCTAATAATAGGTCATGAAGGCACAGTTTCTATCATGAATAAGCATGATGACCTGAATTTGGATCCCAGCATGCACCAAAAAGCCAAAGATGTCAGCACACTTCTGTAACCCTATAATTTGTTGGGGGATAGAGGCAAGAGAATATTAGGAGCTGCTTACTGGCCAGCTAGTCTAGGTTAAAAAGTGTACTCTAGCCGGGCGTGGTGGCGCACGCCTTTAATCCCAGCACTCGGGAGGCAGAGGCAGGTGGATTTCTGAGTTCGAGGCCAGCCTGGTCTACAAAGTGAGTGCCAGGACAGCCAGGGCTACACAGAGAAACTCTGTCTCGAAAAACCAAAAAAAAAAAAAAAAGTGTACTCTATATTCCATTATAGACCCTGTATTAACAAGGTTGAAGGGGATGGAGAGATGGCTCAATGGCTTCTCTAGAGGACCTGTGTTCAATTCTCAGTACCTACATGGCAGCTCACAACCAAACCATCCAAAATTATAGTTCCAGAAGATGCCCTCTTTTGACCTTTGTGAGTGCAAGACATGCATGTGGCACACAGATATACATGCATACAGTCACATACATAATACAATAATTTTAAAAAGTTAGGTAGAGAATGAGTGAGGAAGGCAATTCCAATGTCAACCTCTGGCCTTATGTGCTGACACAGGCGAGTGCACCTATATATGCACATGTACACACATGCCCCCCACAACACACACACACACTCTGTGTGTGTGTGTGTAAAACTCTTGTGTGTATGTGTGCATGTGAATGTGAGTATACCAATGTCCATATGTGAATAGAGCCTAGAGGTCTGTAATAGGTGTTTTCTGCCACACACACTCCAGTGAAGTCTGCTTGACAAGCTGAGAAGCCTAGAAGCACTCACGAGGCAAAGAGTTTCATGGAAACTCACCTCCTGGAGCTTTGGCATTCTCATTAACCTGTATACTCATACCCTATCCCCGAGTCAGTCTGGTATATGGATCCACGTGCCCTCTTTTAGTATCTTATTATAATTACCTTTAAGATTGAATTCTGACATAGACAGAGCCTTTGCCAGTGTTCCAAGGTTTCAGAAGCCGACAAGCTTGGAATCCGGTAGGAATGCAGTAAGGAAGTTACCTATTCTGTAACTAATTAAGCATTACAAAAGATGGAGCCAGTAGCTCAGAGCTGGTCTGCAAAGTATTCACTAAGGACAGTAGCAAATCTCACCCAAACAAGGGAATACTATAATAGAGCTAGGGAATTCCACTGAGACAGGGATCTTCTCTACAGCCAGGTATAGCAAGCTTCATATTAGAAGCAAGTTGGTGAATTCTTCTGAAGACCCAGGAAATAGGGGGGTTGTGGTATTGCAGTATTCATGAGGTGGTGGGCTTAACAATAGACTAGCTTTACACCTGGCTCCCTTCTTAGTGGCAGCAGCCTGGTCCCTGCCTTCTTTTGATGTATACATTCCTTTTGTATTGTGGTGGATTGTATCTGGTTTCTTGCTATTCTGCTGTATAAAAAGTTTGATGCTTGACCTGAAAAAATACATTCAGATTCTACACAACCTCCTGTGTGCATCTGTCTGTCATTCCCGCCAACTCCTTGCCCATCTGCACCGAGAGACCAGTTCCATGCAGACAAGGGACCCAGAGAGTCTGCGGCAGTTTTCTTCAGTAGCTTTTTACCTTTTTTTTTTTTTTTTTTTTTTTTTTTGACATAGTCTCTCATTGAACTGATTTGGCTAGATTGGCTAGCCAGAGAGCTCCAGGAATGGCCCTGTCTGCATGCTGCGTTACAGATGAGCACTCCTGTGTTTGGATTTTGTGAGGGTACTAGGGATCTGAACTCAGATCTCATGTGTGCTTGGCAAGCATGTTACTGACAATCTCTCTGATGCTAAGATTTGATTTGACCTTTCTAGACTAGGACTCTGAATAGAAAACACATCTAAGCTTGAAGCAAACACGTTCAGGGCATTCAACTGAGTGTACAGGTTGAATTTTTTCCTTCTTTTCTTCCCTCCCTCCCTCCATCCCTCCCTCTCTCTCTTTCTTTCCTTTTTGTTTATTTCTTTTAAATGGTTCACCTTTTTTTGTTTGTTTTAAAGATTTTATTTATTTTATGTATATGATTACACTATAGCCATCTTCTAACACACCAGAAGAGGGCACCAGATCTCATTACAGATGGTTGTGAGCTACCATGTGGTTGCTAGAATTTGAACTCAGGACCTCTGGAAGAGCAGTCTGGAAGGCAATTCCAATGTCAATTATTCTTAATTGCTGAGCCATCTCCTTAGTGCAAGGTTGAATTTCTTGTGTTAAGGATTAAGTATGAAGTTTTATTTCATTTTTTAATGTTCCACTGCTATAAAGGGCTTTCCAAGAGAATAAGTATAAATGAAGTACTTGTATCAGTGTTTCTCAAGTAGGGACAGTGTTACCAGTAATGGCTACAACTGTAAACAGTAGAGATGTTTCTAGTTATCATAATTGGTGGTGGAAGTAGTACTTCTGGCATCTAATGAGTACCACACCAGAAACTGTATTAAATAGTACCCCATAAGTGATCTGACTTCAAACATCAGTAGTACCAAGGGTGAAAAATCCAAAACCAGGTACATGGGACATAATGTAGCTGTGTGGAATGCTTGTCTGCCATGTACAAATAAACACTGTAAAAGTAAAGGAAATATGTATAAAATGTACATTATAACATTAACAATGAGATAAATCTACATGTTCTAAAATATAAGAAGTCAATGTTATATATTACTGAGTTAAAAAATGAGTTGTAAAATTATGTATCTCTGATGTGTGCTTGTGTGTATATATAGGTATGTATATATGTGTGTGTATATATGTATATGTATATATGTGTGTGTATATATATATGTATATATGTGTATATATATGTATATATGTATGTGTATATATATATGTGTGTATATATGTATATATGTGTATATATATGTATATATGTATGTGTATATATGTGTGTGTGTATGTATATATACACATATATACACACACACATATATATATATATATATGTGTGTGTGTGTGTGTGTGTGTGTGTGTGTATGTATATATATGTATGTATATATATATATGTGTGTATATATGTGTATATATACATACACACACACATATATACACATACATATATACAAGCAAAGCAGCCCTGGAGGTGTGGCTCAGTGACAGATAGGTGGTTCTGGTGCATGTGGCACCGGGTTTGCAAAAGGAGGGGAAAGGTAAAGATGGAATCAAACCTTGGTCTAAAATAGAAGCTAGTTTCTTCACTGTTCTTTTTGAGAACTTTATGTCTCAAGAATGGTTTCTGGACAAAGGCAGGAAAGGCATGTGCCCCACTTAAAATGGACAGAGTAAATAAAAAGTACCACAAAAGTTAATTGCACATGGCGATCCATGTCATAAACCAAATGGATTCATATGTACTTCTATGTTGCTTAGAATTTTTAATAGCAAATAATACAATTTTTGACTAAATGTCTAACGTCCCCATAGCTAGTCATTACCTGCCATGTTGGAGGAGGTAGATTCTCTGATTTGGTATAATAGCCAAAAGTTTCAGGTACTGTTACTCTCCTTGGTTATTGTAGCACTCTGGAAGAAATAAAAGGGAAAATGGAAGATAGAGCTGAGGTCAGGAAACTAAGTGTAGGCCTCACATGGCTGCTTCACAAACACATCTGAACAACAGCTTTTCAGAGGGTAAGCAAACCTCCCTGGAGAAGTGGGCTTCCTGGTATAAACCACACAATGTCAAACCAATGCTTTCTTGTGTTTTTTTGGAGGACTTGAACTTTCCATGCAGGAGCTATAGAGGAGCTCCTAGGAAATGAGCTACAGACAAACAATTGAGCGGTGCCTGCTCAGCCAGCCTTTCTGCATCCCAAGGTTTCAGTTTTAGCTAGGAAGTGAGGCTGATAAGACAAAGGGCATCTGGGAAGTCAAGGGGTGTTACTATGCATCACTGGGCCCTTTCCTCAGCTGTAAATAAGGCATGCTTCAGTCTTCCTGAACCACTTTCAGTGGTCCTCAACCTTCCTGATGTGTGACCCTTTGTCGTGGTGACCCCCAAACATAAAACTGTTTTCATTGCTACTTCATAACTGTAATTTTGTAGCTGTTATGAATTGTAATGTAAAAATTGGATATGCAGGATATGCAGGATAATCTGATCTATGACCCCTGTGAAAGGATGTTTTGACCCCAGAGGGGTTGTGGTCCACAGGTTGAGAAACACTGCTCTAGAGTCACAGGGTAGCCCAGAAGAGTGAGAAAGATGGCACATATACATGTGGCTATAATACAATATGATTCTAGGAGACCTTGGGTGGATTTAGCATGTGCAAGCAAGCCCTAGGGTTTAATCTCCAGCATACTTTCCTTCAGTAAAAGATTTTGGATAAAATGTGCTTCCTTATGGGCTTCAAACACAAAGAGGCTGTCTTAGTTAGGGTTTTTCTGCTGTTAAGAGATACCATGACAAAAGGCAAATCTTAGAAGGACAACATTCCATTTAGGCTGCCTTACAGGTTCAGAGGTTCAGTCCATTATTTCAAGGTGGGAGCATGGCAGTATCCAGGCAGGCATGATTCAGAAGGAGCTGAGAGTTCTACATCTTCATTTGAAGGCTGCTAGCACAATACTGGCTTCCAGGGAGCTACAATGGGGGTCTTAAAGCCCACACCTACAGTGACACACCTCTCCAACAAGGCCACACCTCCTAATGGTGCCACGCCCTGGGCCAAGCATATACAAATCATCACAGAGGCTCATGTCATCACTGTCTTGGTTAGCCATCTCCAAACTGCTTTCTGGAGGCAGGATGTTTTGGTTTGAATGAGAAACCCTCATAGTCTCTGGTATTTTAATATTTGGTTCCCATTTGGTGATGCAGTTTGCAGAGGTTTTGGGGACACACTGCCTTGCTGGAGGAAGCATATCACTGGAGGCAGAATTTGAGATTAGATGGCCTTACTCCATTTCCTATCCCCTCTCTCTGCATCCTGCTTGTGATTAAAGATGTAAATTCTCAGCTCCCTGCTCCTGTCATCATGGCTGCTGCTTACTGCCATGCTTCCTTGCCATGATAGTCTTATCCCTCTCATACCATAAGCCAAAATAGACCCTTTCTTCTGCAAGTCACTTTTGGTTACAGTGTTTTATCACAGCAACAGAAAAGTGACTAATATACAATATCTCCTGCTACTGGCAAGAAAAAAAAAAAACACAACCAAAAACTCAGATAAAAGTCAACAATGAAAAAAAACCAAACAATCCAATTCAGACTTTTCTCTAGAGTTATACAAATGAGCTTTATGAGCATGTGAAAGTTCTGCTCTTGATTCACGATGCATGTTTACAGAGCAGATCAAAAGTTTCATCTCTCTAGCAGGGCACTAATCAGGTGACTTTATCATATCTCAGTCACTAAACATTATGTAGACACCCGGTGGGAACTGACCTGGAGAATTCAAGAAACAGCAAGAAAGATTATTTAGCTGGGCTCTGGTTTGAAGTGAGTGGCTGGTGATGCAGCCAGGGACCTGAGTGGGGGGATGATAAATAGGTCAGAGTAAAGATTTTATGCCAAGAATAACAGAAGATCTTAGGCAGATAGCCCTAAGGTTAATACACATTTTCAAAGGTTCCCAGGACTACTGTAGATGAGCAAAACACATCCCAAGATTTCCCTCAAGTGGGCACACAGCTGCCTTAGTCCGGACTTTGCAGTGCTGCTCAGCACACTCTACACTCGGTCTTCCACTTCCCCTAGCCTCACCACCTCATCTGTGCTACTCAGCTCAGTTTACAAATTTGTATTACAATTGGGTATGGCTGGCTGGGTGCATGGGGTTGAAATTTCCTCTTACCTAACTCTCCAAGAGTAAGAAATTCGAACATAGATACAATCTCCTGATACAGGCTTTTCACTCTCAGTTACTCGCCTTAGGTGGAAACTGTAAGTTACCCAGGGTTTTGTTGTTGTTTGTTTTTTCTTGTTTTGTTTTTGCTGTAGTTTTGTTTGTGGGGGAGGTGTGGTTGTTAACCTACAAGCCACATGAAAAGAACTACACGATATTTAGAGATAAGCATAATTATGTCTCAACATCCAGCAGTTATTTTGATATTTTTACTGTATCATTTTCCACACAGGCAGGCTCTATAGTGGTCATTCTAACAGCTGACATGTTATCCCGTAGTGACAGCATTGCCTGCCTGCTTTCTGTGTTCTCTTAGGTTATCTTTTTCTAGAGTGCTCTTGCTCAATCGCGCTCCTCTCCCCCACCCTCCATGCTCCCTTAGAGGCTTCTGTGAGTCACAAAATTTCAGTCTTCTGTCTCTTTCTTACTGATATTTCCAGAAATTACAGCTTCCTGAAACCAATAGTTTCACATTAAGGTTACAGAAGCTGATACTTCTTTTGAGCCAGAGTTCTTTAAGGCAGAGTAAACCGTAGTCGCCAGGGTAAGGGAAGGCACCCTGCACAAATTTCGCTCTGGCTCACTTCGATTTTTACCCTTTGGTAAAAAAATATGCAGAGACCCACAGCTGCTCACTATACAAGAGTGGGCTGGCGAAATGCAACCATTCACGTTAAGCAGGACCTGGACCCATTGTGGACGCGCCTGCAAATACTTAAAGGCTTGAGGAGCGAGGCACCCTGGGAACACCGGTCTACAGTTCAATATGCAAGCTGAAAACCGGAAGGGACCTCTTTAGTTCTGCATTTCCCCCAGTCCCCAGAGTTGCTTGCAGAAAGGACGCGCATGCCCCAGGGAAGCAGTGAACAGACTCTTACCTCTGCCTCCTGGAGGGAACACAGGCACAGTATAACACAGCCAGTGTCTAGGGCCAGAAATGCCTAGAACTTGCCTGCATGAATTGCGGCTGCGCCCAGGTCCGTTTTCCCCACCCGGCCCCGCCCTCACACTGACCTCTAGCCGCTTCTTGGCAACAACCCGCCCCACAACTCCCAATCATTGGACTTCAATCTTCCCTCCCCTACTGTCTCCTTGACCTGTTCCTGCCCCACACTGGGCTCCAGTAGTTGTGGGCAAAACCAGTTTCTCTCCTTGCTTCCGGCATCTGGCAGAAAGCCTGTGCTGGGAGATGGGAAGTGGTGCCTTCCTGCTTTGTACCTCATCCTCCACAAGCACTAATATATCCAGGCAAACCAGCACAAAAAACGCCCACAGCAGTGTACTACTAGGCAATCAAAAAAAAAAAAAAAAAAAGTTGTGAATACATCCTGCTCCAGTCTTCGGGGAATTTCCTTGAGTAAGAGCGTCCAATCACAAAACGATATGTACTTAATGATTCTGTTTCTTGAAAGAGTAAATTACAGGAATAGGGAATCAGAGTAGTGGTTGCAAAGATTTAGGAGTTAAAAAAACAATCTTTGTGTTGAAGGATGCATTCTTTGCCTATCCTATCAGTGTCACGCCACGGTAAGCCACTTTTGCCAGATGTCGTCAATGGAGAAAACAGTGAAACATATATAGGTAAAAATAAAATAGTTGATTTTAAAAAAAATGTTGCAGAAGCTGGGCAAAGGAGCTGGTGGAACTTTAGGTGAAAAATTGTGTGTGTGTTGGTGGTTTTCTACCCACCGTGACATCTTACCAATTCAAGGAATGGTGGTGTGGCTCATCTCTCTGCTACCATTTTCCTTATATTAAGAGGTGGATTACTGCATCCCCCGGCAGGGTCAGGGCTGCCAGTGAACCCTGACCTGGAGATGGTCTACATTTTCTAATAGAGATGCAGGTGTAAGTGCCTCAGCCTCTGTGGGATCATGCATGACTGGAGTACAGCAGCATCTGTGAACAAGAACTCACAGACACACTCTAGGTAAGTTGCTCTTCGTCTGCCCGGGACCAGGACTGGAAGCTGAGTGGTACTCTCTGGTGTACATAATGGTGTAGGCTGAATGGAAGTTGAACAGTAGGACAGTTCACTAGGAACACAATCTTCAATAGAATAACTGAGCTTTCTGCCCATCTGGTATTGTTTCAGTTACAGCAAACAAAATAAGATCAACGTCATTGTATGCTGACTTTCAGCTCTAGGTCATGCTATCAAAATGAGATGCACTGATAATGAACATTGCTCCATTGGATTTCCAGTTAATCATTTGTGTCACTTTGATGTTGCAGAAATGGACAAATGGAATTAGGAATAGCAGGCAAGGAGGCAGGAAAGGCTATCAAAGCCTTCCTCAACTCCTCACCTTGAATATTTTATTTCACAATAAAATGGCTACTGTATGGCTACTTTATTTTTTTTTCAAGTTTTTCTTTTTCTTTTTTTTCTTGGATATTTTCTTTATTTACATTTCAAATGTTATCCCCTTTTCCAGTTTCCGTACCTCCCAGAAACCCTCTATCCCACCCTCCCTCCCCCGGCTTCTATGAGGGTGTTCCAACACCCACCTATCCACTCCCACCTCCCCGCCCTCAATTTCCCTGCACTGGGGCATCTATTGAGCCTTCATAGGACCAAGGACCTCTCCTCCCATTGATACATGACAAGACTATCCTCTGCACATATGCAGCTGGAGCCATGTGTACTCCTTTGTTGATGTCCCTGGGAGCTCTGGGGGGTCTGGTTGTTGATATTGTTGTTCTTCCTATGAGGTTGCAAACCCCTTCAACTCCTTTAGTCCTTTCTCTAACTTCTTCTATTGGGGACCCCACGCTCAGTCCAATGGTTGGCCTCGAGCATCTGTCTCTATATTTGTAAGGCTCTGGCAGGGCCTCTCAGCAGACAGCCATATCAGGCTCCTTTCAGCATGCACTTGTTGGCATCCACAATAGTGTCTGGGTTTGGTAACTGTATATGGGATGGATCCCCAGGTGGGACAGTCTTTGGATGGCCTTTCCTTCAGTCTCTGCTCTACACTTTATGTCCATATTTGATCCTGTGAGTATTTTGTTCTCCTTCTAAGAAGGACCAAAGCACCCACACTTTGGTCTTTCTTCTTCTTGAGCTTCATGTGGTCTGTGAATTGTATGTTGGTTATTTGGAGCTTTTGGGCTAATATCCACTTATCAGTGAGTACATACCATGTGTGTTCTTTTGTGACTGGGTTACCTCACTCAGGATGATATTTTCTAGTTCCATCAATTTGCCTAAGAATTTCAAGAATTCATTGTTTTTAATAGCTGAGTAGTACTCCATTGTGTAGATTGTACAGCTACTTTAAAGATGATCATACTAGTCAGGCTGTCTCCTACAGAAGTTATTGTTTGGGTTTTATTTAATATTTATTTCCCTTCTGCTAAAAAATTTACTTTTTTTTGATAACCAGGACACTTCCTAATAAAAACCATTGGGTGTCTGTGTATTTTATGTGTAAAATTAAGTGGCTTTAGTTACATTCACAGTCTTTAGCTACTATTACTACCAATTTCCAAAACATTTGCACAGCTCCAAACAAAAACTCCTTTTCTATTCCATAGTTTGGATCTTGAATGTCCCCAGAGGTCCATGTGCTGATGAGGGCTTGTATCCAGGCCATGGCACTTTTGGAAGGTGGTGGACGCTGTAGGAGGTGCCTATGAAAAGCAGTTGGATCACTGGGGATATGCCACTGAACAGATGTGGGTACCCTGGCATTCTCTCCTCTCTCCCTGGTTCCATGTCTCTGTGAGATGAATCAGAGTCCTCCCCATGTACTGTCTGCCAAAATAATTAGCCTTTGCACAGGCCAGAAAGCATCAGAGCTAGCTAATCTTGACTTAGATCCTCTGAAACTGTCAGCCAAATGGACCTCTTTCTACCTTTAAGTCGAGTTATCTCAGATGTTTGGTTATATACCATCAAATAATAACTCCTCATTCTTCTTTCCTCTAACCTCTTGGTGTTATAGTTTCATCTCTATGATAGATACCCTGATAAAAAAAATCAACTTAGGAGTGAAAGTGATTATTTTAGTTCACAATCCTGTTACAGTATATGAAATCAGGGAAGTCAAGGCAATGGGAAATTAGGACTGCTAGTCACATTACAGCAGACCAAGAACAGAGAGATGCAAGTTTACACTTACTGCATATCTAGTTTTCTTTACCCTTCTAAACTCCCAACCCAAAGCCAGGGAACAGTGCTGCCCACATTCAGGCTGGGCTTATTCACATTAATTAAGGCCAGTCAAGACAGTCTTCCACAGACATGTCCACAGGCCAGTCTGATCTAGACAGTCTCTCACTGGGAATGTCTACTTAAGTGATTGTATCAAGTTGGTAATTAGAACCAAGGATCACAGTTCTAGTCTACTTTCTGTTTCCTACAAGTTTGTATATTCTCTTTCTTATAAGTGTGTTTATTTTCACTTGGTTTATTTACCTTGAAAATCTGGTTGCTAAAATTCATCCACGATGTAGTGAATACCAGAACTTCATTCCTTTTCATAGATGTATAGTGTGAATACACACACACACACGCACACACACACACACACACACACACACACACTACATTGTTTATCCATTCATATGATGATAGACAAGATTCTTGATTATTTCGAATAATTTTGTTTTTTTTTTAAGTGTTAAATACTCTTTATTTGATATCATACATAAACCACAGTAAATGACTTTCAATAGTAAAAGGCAGCATCCTTGATGTAGGGAATTCTAATTAAAACTGCACTGTCAAGAATAGACAGCTGCCTCCTGGTGGTTAGCCATGACCTGTAAGAGGCCAGTGAACACAAACTGAAACACATTTGAGTCTTCTTGTTTCTGAGACAGTGATAGAATTTTCCCAGTGTTTAAGCATATTCATATGCCCAGTTATATAAATCTAAGTATAAAACCATTTAGTAGATTTGAGGCAACATGCCTGTATTTATGGAAAGTAAAACATTACTAATTAAGTCCAATCTTATCTTGAGAAAGGGAGAGCAGTGGTAGCGTGTATACAACTGGAATTGTTGCTTTAAAAAAGACCGTACCCACTTTATGACAAGTCAGTTTTACTTAAATCAGGACTGTCCAACAAGTATATTGTTAGCCATTCATGATCTGAATTTGGTGTATGAATTAAATTATGGTGTACATTAAAAGCCATGAGACATTTGTTTTGTAATAAATAAGGCAGTGGAATTACTCATTAGTAGCCTTTTTAAGATAAGCTATTAGGTCTGCCCTTTCTCCCTTCTTCTTGATTCCAGCGAAGATCATTTTTGTTCCAGGGATGGACTTTTTGGGATTCTCCGAATACTCCATCAGGGTATCCTCTCCCCGGGTGATGCCTTTGTTCTTGCTGGCATCTGTGTAAGAGAATCCAGCAGCCTGGCCTGTCTTCCGCCCGAACAGACCATGGAGATTTGGTCCAGTCTTATGCTTGCCTCCCTTTTCCACAGTGTGGCACTGGACACACTTCTGAACAAAAATCTTCTTGCCTTTTTCAACATCACCCATTTTTAATTCGTTCCGGGCTGGTCAACACCGCGAACGTTCGGACTCGAAGACAGACGTCCCGCGCTCTAGCCCAAGGACACGCCGGCCCGCGCCTATGTACCGGTGTCGGTGCAACCACACTTCTCGAATAATTTTGTATTGACTATTGATGTATGTTTACCTTTCTCAGTTCCTATATTCAGTCTTTTTGTGCATATACTTAGGAATGTAATTGTTGGGTCATATGGCTGTTCTCTTTAGCTTTTTAAGGAGTAGCTAGTGGCAACATTTCAACACTTATTTAGTTAAGCAGTATTTAAACCCTTAAAGTTTTTTTTTTAATGTGTACTTTTGTGCTTGTATGAGTTTATGTGACCATGTACGTGCAGCTCTCTGCAGTGGCCAAAAGAGGGAGTCGGAGCCCCTGGTACTGGAGTTAGAGCATGTTATAAGCCACCTAAAGTGGGTGCTGGGAACAAATCCAGCATCTCTGCAGGAGCATCAAGTGCTTTTAACCCCTGAGCTGTCTGTACAGCTCCCATTTTGGAATATCTTTATCATCTCTGGCCCTTGATAAATTTCTTCTCAGTTGGTATACCTCTAGGTTTGTCTTCCTGTTGATTCAGAAGATTTTTGAGCTTAGGTTCTGTTGAGCCATTTGGAATTCACTTTTCTCACTGTTATGATCCAATACATGATGAGAAAAAAACATAAGAGATTCAGGGCTCACTGTTTAAGGAGAGCTATGAAGTAACTAGTCCATATTCTGTCCACAGTCATGAAGCAGAGAGAGGACAGGAGATAGGGTTAGGGTATGCATCCTCAAGGCCAACCCCTACTGACCCATTTCCTTCAGCAAGGTTACCCTTCTTAAACTTCAACACCAAATGTTAGACATTTGAGCCTATGGGGAAACTTTCACATTCAAACCATAACAGGGCTTTTAAGATGTGGGAGTTTTGTTATTTGGGCTTCTGCTGTATGACAGGAAAGGCTGAAGTGAGTCATAGTCTTCTGTGGCTCTTCTGAGTCCTGTGGATTTTATTGAACAAACAGAGGACACAGAGAAACAAAGATTGGTAAAAAAAAATAATCCATTGTAATTTTATAACTATAAAAATGTTAGGTCTGTACTCTTTTGGTGACTCCAATGGAGAATTCTTTCTGACTACTCTTTTCTATACTTATAACATATCATCTGAATATAGTATGAATAAATGTAGTTGTTTTTGTGTCATTGTGTGCCTAAAATTTAAACTGCCTGTGTGTGTGTGTGTGTGTGAATTTGAATATCTGAGGATGATTTTTGAACTACATTAATACATAAGAATTGTTACCTCTGACATTTTCCCCCCTTCCTTTGAAAAAAAAAACATTTAGTTAGAATGCAGGAAATTAACAGTTATTGTTGAATTTTAGGCCAAAGAAAAACAGGTTATTTGAGGATTTCACTTTATCCAGAACTAATCAAAATGTTAATTTTCAGCTTTTTTCCTGATATAATGATTTGTGCCACATGCTATTAAATATTAATATGTAAAGTCATAAATGTCTGGCACATTAAAGTTTTAATCTTAGAAACTGAGACTAAAATGTTTTATAAGATTATTTCTATTTTTAAAAGTAGTATTCTTTTCTTCTTTTGTGTGTGAGTGCAGGTGCATGTTGGTGTGCAGTCAGAGGTCAACATCGAGTGCCTTCCTCAATCACTCCCCACTGTATTTTTTGAGACAGGCTTTTTAATGAGCATTGAACTTGGAATTCATTGCCATTAATAGGCTAGCTTACCACCAAACCCCCTAGCTGTTCTGTCCCACCTGTCTCCAGTTCTGGGAGTATAAGTGACTACCACTGCAAGGCTAGATTTTTTTTGCTTGGTGCTAGAGATTAAACTAAGGCCTTCATGTTTACACAGCAAGCTAGCCAGGTCTATATGGTAATATTATGTCTAAGATACCTAAATAAGTAATTAAATCACACCCCCAAACCCTGACCTTATATCAGTACTCCAAAGATGGATTTAAAGGGTCAATGGATAATATGAAAGTATTTAAATATTTCTTTTTATTGTAAATGTATAGAGTGTTTGTTCCACATGTATATAGGTATGCCACATGTGTGCCTGCTGTATGCAGAGGTCAGAAGATCCCCTGGAACTGGAGCTGCAGATGATTGTAAATCATCATGTGGTCACTGAGAATTGAACCTGGGTCCTCAGGAAAAACTGCCAGTGTCTTACCTGCTAAACCATGTATCCAGCTCAGAATGGTTGATCTTGATTATCAATTTGCTTGGATCTAAAAATCAAATGAAAGACATCTCTGAACAGGTCTGTGGGAACATTTCCAGGAAGAATTAACTGAGGAGAGAAGACTTTCCTCAGACCAGGTGGCTGTTTCCATAGCAGCTCAGAAGAAAAGAGGTCCAAGGGAGAGGTAGTGCTGCTGACTTAAGTGTGCTTATTCCTCTATTGTTGCTGCTGCCTTCACCTTCCCTAACACCCTGAGATTGTCCAGGGATCTCTGAGACCTTCAGGGTCATACTGGGACTGTTGAGGTGACTATCACTAGGTCCTCAGTGTTTTCAGCATATGAACAACAATCATTGAACTACTTAGGCCCTATTATGTAAACCAATTTTTAAAATCCCATTATAACTACAGGTTCTATTTCTCTGGAAAACCCTGCATAGTTAACTGGCCCTCTTTGTTCCTCTTTCTAATAGCCACATAGAGTAAATCACTTTTCTCTGCTTCACACTGTTACTTGTCTCTTTAATTGATCTGTTGGGGATAGATGGTTGAGCCTAACTTGTTAGGCTGCTAAGCTCAGACTTTGACCCGGAGAACTCTGGTAACAGGAGCTGAGCACATGACTGATTCAGGTTGTGTCTGTTGTCCTCCTCTCCCTTCCAGACTTCTTGATCCAAGAAATCTGCTATTTCCAAGAGGGTGAGTGCCCCCTGCCTTGAGTTTTGTTTGTAAAGTCAGATTAAAGCATGTCTCAGGAGTCAGTGTGGAAAGACTAAGACTTAGCCCATGCAACTATGAGCCTCTCCCACTTATCCAGATACCCTCTGTCCTCAGATTCTTTTGGGAGTGTCATACAGGGAACTCAGGGGAAAATTAAAAATTGTGTCCCTCTCCTGCAGAAGATAGCCACTTTCACCAGGTGGCACCATTTGGTACTTGCCCTCTTGCCTATGTCTAAAACGTCGCAAACAATCCAAAATAGAGTGATTTAGCTATGATTCCTCCAAATCATTCAGTAAATAATTCCAAGGACTCACTTTGGCTTTCGACTTGACCTGGCAGAATATTTATATCACCCCAACTGCCTGCTGCTTGCATGTCTGGCCTTCAGTGTGAGCCTAGGCTGTTAAGGCTGACTTTCTCAGCTAAAACCTGGCCAGCTCTGCTCTCTTACCTGGAGAGCCCTTGCTGGTCTTGTCATGCCACTTGCATAAAGAAATGATCAGGGATGGTTCAACCCAGACTATGCAATTGTCTGTCTACTGGATAGAATGAAAAAAGCCAGTATAAAACTCGTTAATTTTCATCAGTTGAGTCACAGGAGATAACACCGCTTCTGACAATCCTGCTCTCTTTCAATCTAGGTTAGCTGAAACTACATTCAAGAATACATATCTGGGTCCTGAGAGTCTAAGGGTGCCAAGCCATCGTGGCCTGTAGGTTTGTAAGTCATGCCTTTCACGTACTTGGCAAGAGCTTCAAAAACTATGCCAAGGATTCCTACAATCCTTTGACTATTTTACTAAATGTGTACTTCAAGGATTCTTTGTCACCAGGAGGTGACCTTAAGGGCCTGAAAGACCAAAAACTGTGAGAGGACAGAGATATTTCAATATTAGGAAACCCTAGAGCTCCATCTAGTGGTGATTTGTACTAAGGCAGGGCTATCCAACCTTTTGGCTTCTCTGTCCTCCACTGGAGGAAGAATTGTCTTTGAGCTACACATTAAATATACAAATACAAAAGCTGATGAGAAAAGGGGGGGGGGGTCTGTGTATTACTTTCCTGCACATCTGTGCCATTGCAGAGAAGGAAAAAGTTCTTACATAACAATCTTAATTGTGCCATCTTCTGCTCATAAGAGTGTGTAGCCCTGGCTGTCCTGGAACTAGCTCTGTAGACCAGGCTGGCCTCAAGCTCACAGAGATGCACCTGCCTCTCTCTCCAAAGTTTGAGATTTAAGGCATATTGTGCCTCAAATCCTAGCATCCTGGAAGCAAAGCAGACTGATATCTGAGAACCAGGCTAGCCTGGTCTACAGTATATGTTCCAAGACATCCAAGACTACAGAAAGAAACCTTGTTTTAAAAATAAAATTGCTACACAGGTCCAAGATGTACAATCTGTCTCCCATACACTCCCCACCAAAGTGAACACATTTAACAAATAAAAATTCGTTATTCAAACTTTTTTTCCCTTTTTAAAATTTGATATTTTCTTTATTTACATTTCAAATGTTATCCCCTTTCCTGGTTCTCCTCTGAAAACCCCCTATCCTCTATCCCTCCCCCTGCTCCCCAACCCACCCACTCTCATTCCTGGCCCTGGAATTCCCCTACACTGGGACATGGAGCCTTCACAGGACCAAGGGCCTCTCCTCCCACTGATGACCGTGACTAGGCCATCCTCTGTTACATATGCAGCTAGAGACAGGAGTCCCACCATACGTTTTCTTTGGTTGGTGGTTTAGTCCCAGGGAGCTCTGGAGGTACTGGTTAGTTCATATTGTTGTCAAAACTATTTTCAATTAAGTAAAATAAGGATGGCAACAACCTAATATGCTGTTTAACATTTGCGTCAATAGCTGCTTCCATGGAAGACTAATGTGCTTCTGAGCACATTGTAGGTGCTTGTCAAGTGTCTGGGCTCTGACTTTAGTAGATGTGCTTCATTCTCAAACACACTTGCTCAGCCCAGCAGTGGTGGCATTCGCCTTTAGTTCCTAAGAGGAAGGCCTATCTCTCAGTTCAAGGATAACCTGGTCTACAAGAATTCCATACTTCTACAAGAGTTCCATACTTGCTCACAAATATATAAGCTGCCAACAACTGATGACATGAACAGGTTGTGACTGGGAATGGAGAGATAGTTGTGTCTGGAGAGACAGGTTCCAGAAAAGCTGAGTAAAGAGACCTAACCAAGTTTATTCTTAGGTTAAACGTCAGATTGCATCTTTGTGCATTCTGCTTGAAAATTGGTATATAACATATTATGTGGGCTGAAAATGGAGATGCAAATATATTAAAATATTAATTATTTTTCCTGGAAATCTTGAAATTTGTTTTCAAATTCTGGTTCCAGATTGAAAAACTGGGCTACATATGTCCACTTTTCACAGGGCTGTGTTTAGCTAACATGTTGAAATGCATACAATTGTCCATCTAAATTTGAGCTTGGCATAATCTCAGCTTTATTTGGAGTGATGCTATAATTTGAAACTTAAGTACTGATAAATTTATGCCCCTTGAAGGTGCATGATCAACTCATACAAATGAGTATTTGAATCTATGAAAAAGTCTAAATCTATAAGCCAATATTTTATATTTATTTTGTCATATGTATATGAATATTTTGCCTACATGTGAGTATATGCACTATCTGCTTGCTTGGTACCCAAGGAAGTCGGAAAAGTGTGACATAGTCCTTGGAACTGGAATTACAGACAACTGCGAACTGCTTTGTGGGCACTGGGAATAAAACCCAGGCAGGCCCTCTGCAAGAACAGCAAATGTTCTTATCTGCTGAATCATCTCTCTAGCTCTGAGTCTCAATTTTCAGGGGGATTTCGGCATCTTTCCTTGGCCAATGTATACTTCTTTTGATGGACTTATATGCCAATATGGAGAGACAGAAGAGAGTCCAGGCATATACTTGGATCTGGCCATGGGCACCTTCAGCTGGAGAAAGGAAAAGAAGGAAAAACTAAATCTGATTTCTCAATCCATGCTCAGTCTTCCATGGGAATCTGCCCATCATTTTCAATTGTTCTAGGTAAGAAGAAACAACAGCACTTGGGGGCCCCTGATAAGAGAGACAGGAAGTTGAGAAGCATTCTATGTTTACCTCTTTCTTCTGGCCGGCTCACCAGGTGTTCTAGACATGGATCTGAAGTCCCAGGCTACATGCTGAAGTATGCAGATTCTTGTGTACTGTAGCAAAGCATTAAACAGGGAAATGTCTAGAAACAGAAATAGAGACGGTTTCAGGAAGAGAGAACACTCCAGAGAATGGGAGCGCACTACATAGCCTCACCTCTCTCATGTTTGGATAATGTACTTTTCCTGAGTATGAAATCCTGGTAAGGCAGCTCTTCCAGTCTTTCTGTCAACTGGCTTCTTTCATATGTTAATCTTGATGCAACTTTCTCTTGTCACTCTTCCCTGTCCCATTCCAACTCTGCTTAGCGTTTCTCCTCACCTTTGTGAAAGCTGGTATCATATCTCTTACCTTGACTTTCTGGAATCACCAGATGGTGTCGTTTTAGTTGTTCAGACTCTCACCCTCTTAATCCTGCTCACAGTCGCCTTCCTTTATCACCTTCTCAAATGCATCTATGATGCCCTCAAGTAACACTGTCCCTTCTTGGTTTTGACTCCCTTTAACTCCTAATTGGACACTAGAGATTATCCAACAGATTATCCAGCTTCTTTATTCAAAGGAACCCAATAAGCCATATCCCTCCATATGCATCTCCAGTGACCACTCCCTCACTGGACTCCCCTAGCTGAATCTCGGCATATATTTTGTTTCCTTACATCTCCTTGCTCATTAGTTGAGGGTGCAGTCTTCCAGCTATTGTGCTCTTAAATCTGGCAGCCCAGGGGCCTACTTTCCTCACCAGAATGCAGTATTTTATCTGAGCCAGTCAAGTAGAAATATTACTATGCAGTTAAAAGTCCAAAAGTCAAATGTTCTTTAAGACAGACAGCCTCTGTGCGCAAGCTCTATGGAAGGGCACATGGGACTGGGACTCCTGGTTTGTGCCTCACCTAGATCTACCTGGTGGCATAATTGTCTCCTTTTTGACCCCTGCTTCCCTAATCTTTTAGTTTGATTGCTGTCTTCCAGATTACAGGCCATTAACCAGATTACATGGTTTTAGGAATGTCATCTGTTAGTCATCGGCTTCATGCAACTTTCTCTTGTCACTCTTCCCTGTCCCATTCCAACCCTGAAACTATTTCACAATACTTCCTATGATAATCACCCCTCCCCCTCTCCAAAATGCAACTCAAATCTTTCATGACTTAAGGTCCTACACGCCTATGACAGACCAACAGTGCCAGTCAGGCCCCTAGCATCCCTTCTCAGCTCCCTTTGTTTGTTTGTTATTTTTTAAATTTTTTCAAAAAGGTTTATTAATTATGTATACAGTGGCCTGCCTGTATATATGCCTGCAGGCCAGAAGAGGACACCAGATCTCATTATAGATGGTTGTGAGCCACCGTGTGGTTGCTGGGAATTAAACTCAGGACCTCTGGAAGAGCAGCCAGTGCTCTTAACCTCTGAGCCATCTCTCCAGCCCCCCTTTTTGGCTTTGAAGCAGTCTCAGGAAGAAGACCTTGAGCTAGTGTCAAAACTGACCTTGGTCATCTGGGGGGAGGGGACTGTGGAAACAAAAAGGCCCAAAATGAAAGCACACCCCCACTCCACACACAAATACCCACTTCAACAGCAGAATCTGACTGCCTTAAGCCTGATCCAGTAACTTGTGATGCCTAATGCATCATGGGATCCCCTAATGACCCTTGGGGCCTCACCTAAGTGGCCAGGCTCAGGAAGGACAAATGCTGCTGTGAGTGTATTACTTATCAGGATAGTAACATGGACACTTCCTGTCTACCCAGGTATGACATCACACAAATGGCCTATGTACAAAGATCAAGTAACTTCCCCACTGATATGAAAGGATTCCCTTCCATCTGCGGAAGGAGATTGTCTTTGGAATCTTTTTTTCTTTCTGTGTTTCTGTTTCTTCTGTAATATACTCTCTTTATTAAGCCTCATATCAGTTCTGATTTGGTAAATACTTCTGTCCCTATCCCATCAGCTTCTTATTTACAGCTTGACATCTAGCAGGCATAGAAAGGAAGACTTCTAGATTTGAATTCTGTTTTCCAAGTTGAGTAGTAAAGCTTTACCTTATTTGGCTAACTTGGAGAACAGTATATTAAAGTAACTAAACATTAAGACCTTTGGGAATTCATGGAAGTTTGTTTGTTTGTTTTTTTAAGGATTCACTCTTGTTTTGTTATTTATATATTTGCTTTTGAGAGAGTGTCTCATGTAGCTGGAACTCAAGGATGATCTTAAGTTTCAGGTTCTACTATATCTACCTGAGTGCCGGGAGTGCAGGTATACATACTTTCCCGGGTTTTCTATGATCAAAGTCAGTTCAGTAGAAGGGAAGCAAGCAGTCTTCCAGCTGACATACATCCCTAGCCCAGTTTGTGTTATATAAGAACTATAAAAACATCCTAAGTTTGAGTGGAGGACTCAAATAACTAATGAAACATTTGGAATGACAACAGAAAACAAGGCTTCAGGACTCTGCCAGTACAGGCTAGATTAACTGTCCAAAGAGAGTGACTGCATGTGCTTTTTGCTGTACTAGCATATCACATGTGATCTGCTTAATTTCCTTACTTGCTGGGCCAAGAGCACAGTCTAAGCCACACCCTGTGGCTAACAGGCCGGTCATCTTAGGTTAAGTTGTCACTTGACCTTTTCTACCACTCTACCCCAACCCCACCCACCCCTTCCTAGCCTTGGCCCCACATGGTTCAACCAGGGATTTTTCTCTCAGCAGTCCAGCCTCAAAACCCCTAACCAGACCCTGAGCAAAATCCTCCTGGGCCACAGCCCATGAAGTCCCAGGTCTACCTCAGCCCCTGTCCTGTCCCGATCCCCCTACACAGCCTCCACCCCCAACCCCTGCCCTCTTCTCAGAATCCCTGTCCTCTGGGATCTCAATTCTCTCAAGTATGTGACTTCATCTCCATCCTCTGGACTTCATGGGCTGACTCTAGCACAGGCCCCTGTGGCTCAGTTCCATTACAGTGGCTGTGTTGGTGTGTGAGAGCTTCTGCCTAGGATGCAGTGAGTGGGTTATGGGGTTCAAACTGGCTGCAGCAAGTGGGGAGTCCTTTGTGGCTGGGTTCAGGGACAGCTGGGAAGAATGGATACTCCAGCAGTGGGGCAGAGCTAAGGGACCTGAAGTTTTCCTAAGTTTCCTAGTCTTTAGGTCATGGAAAGGAGAGGCTTCTCCATATTACCCATGTGCCATATTCCTTCAGTAATCTGGAGTCATGACTATCCTTGTCCTGACTCTTTCCAGAGCAGGCGGATTCCTCCAGCTGATTAATCATGATTTGTCTCTGACTCACACCAATCATTTCCTCTGGGTGTCTAGAGACATGGCACTGCAACCCTGACCACCTCCCTGCTCTGCTCTCCACAGAGGTCACAAGCTCACTCCAGTGCCAACAGATCCTCCAGCACTTGCTCATTCCTGCTCTAGGCCAGACCACACCAGTTCCACCCGGCTTTCTGCCCTATTACCAACCCTGGTGCCTCAGGCCTGATCATAGAGACTCTTAACATTTGACTCCACTTCCCTGCCATTCATTCCCCTAGTAAAATCCACATATACCTCTGCCTCCTCACTGTTCTTCAAGAAACCAAACCATGCCCCCGCACCCCCATCCTTCCCTATTTGAAGGCCACTGCTCTCAACATTGCTGTTCAATAGGGATTCTTCATGGCCCCAAACCACCCTGGTCCATTTTTTTTTTAAGCGCTAGTACCTTCTCTTTGTTCTTAATAACCCATTCCTCAGTGTTTCAGGCCCCTTTGTCCTCTCCTAGTCAGCTGCTGGCTCTTTCCTCTCTATTTACCTTTGTGTACTGACATTCCTGGGAATGTTTCTCCTCTCTGGGAAAACCTCACTTAGGCCCATGACTTCAGTCTGTATGTATTTGACATCACATTGACACTTGGTTCCTAGACCTCTCTTGAACTTCCCATGGAACTTCAATCTTTTCATGTCAAAATGGAAATTGACTCTGGACCTGGTGTCAGAGACTTGTTATCCAGCTATGTGGAAAACTAAAGGCGTTTGAGTCTATCCTGGGCTACAGACAAAATTTAAGGCCTGCCTGAGTACTTACTGAGATACTGGACTGCCTGGTATCCTGACAATAGATCAGAATCAATCCTAAGAACAAATTATAAACATGTTCAAATCCCCTTGTCCTATTTACCATCTTTTCTCTCCTGCCTTTGGATGATGGGCTAGAAGGGGGTGTTGAAGCATTTGAGAAATCTAAGCCTATCGCCTTGGCTCTCTTGGAACTAACTATGTAGACCAGAATGGCCTTGAACTCATAGAAATCTGCCTACCTCTGCCCACTGAATGGTGGGATTAAAACCTTGTACTACTATGTCCAACTCCCTAGCTTGCTTTTTCTTGATGTGATAAACTTCACAACCAAAAGCAGCTGGAATGTTCCCTTCTGTGTGCCATTTACTCAGCTCATCCTCATTCTGAAATTCTCAGTTCTAGTGTTAAGAACTCTGACATCATTTCTAGTTCATATTCCCAAGGGCAAAGTTATTTACTCAGCTTCTACTTGTTCCTGCCCCAATATTCAGCACAGATACTGACATACCACAACATATTTCATCTGCTTGCACTTCTGTACTGAGACCAGAGACTATCCTCTCCATTTCTGTCCCCAAGTGGTCATGGCCTGCTCAATAAGTAGAATAAGTTTGTGGAACAAATGAAACAATTATACTGTATCAGGCAAGCCATTGACGTAATTTTTCCAATACTAGCCAGCTATATAATAAAGTTACTAAAGCCGATATTACACATCAAACTACCCAAAGAACAAGATTGCAATTGTCCTAAAGGACTTTGCCTATGAAGTTACATAGTTAACTCACAGGCTGGGAAGTACCCCTGTCCTGTGAAGGCCTTACATTGTTTCTACATTTTTTGATGACCCTGGAAAACGGGATGGGCAATGTGTATTTGGAGGGAAAGTCTTAGGAATGCTGCAGTGAGAACTAGACAATAGAGTACTGTTCTATACAAGCACTTTCTCCTTGCCCTCAGCAAACAGATGCCTTCCTCATAAGAGACTGGGGTGCTATGCTTTGAGTGTCCCCAGAAAAACTTACACTGAAGCCAATCCCTCATGTAAGGTATTAGGAGGTGGGGGTCTTTATAGAATGATTAGGTCATGAGATCTTTGGTATAAGTGGGGTACTAAATCAATGTGCTAAAGGATTAATTGGGCAATGGGATACCTTTTTCTCACTTCTTTTTACTTTTTTTGTTTAAGACACAGTTTCTCTGTGTAGTCCTGTCTGTCCTGCAACTATGTAGACCAGGCTGACCTTGAACTCACAGAGATTCACCTGCCTCTGCCTCCTGAGTGCTGGAATTAAAGGTGTATGCCAACACTGCTTGGCTGGCACAGGGGTATCTTAAATGAGTCTGTTATAAAGCCTAGTTGTCCTTGCATTTTGAAAGCATCTCTTTCACAGTGTCAAGCCCTGTACTTTCTCAGGACTCTGCAGAGTCTCCCCCAAGTCCCTGCAAAAAGACCCTTACTAATATATTCTCTTATTCTTGGACCTCCTAGCTTCTAGAATGGCAAGCTAGATTAACCTCTCTGTTCTTTATAGAAATATATTGTCTGTAGTACTGGTCATAGTAACTACAACAACAACAATAACAACAACAACTACTACTGTGACTACTAAAACAAGTAGGCAAGGGATGCTGGGGGCCAACTTAAGCATTCAGATACTGAGGTTGGACACAGCATCCAAAGATCAAAGGCTGATGACCTCTGGCCTTGTAACTCTCTCTTACTCTTCTGGGGGACCAGAAGCTACTGGTTTCTGGCGATTTAGCTCTTTATAGTTTCCAGAGTACCAAGATTCTCTTAATTTAAGTTTTAAATACAAGAGTATAATTTCAACAGTAAAAAAACAAATAGTTGAAACTCAGGTCATGAAATCCATCTTTGAGGTTTCTGGCACCGTGGCACTTTCAAGCTTCACAGCCCCACCTCTTCTGGGCACCTGTCTTCCAGGTGCTAGGTTACTGCACTGGGAAGTACAAATACCCTCTGAGCCACTGACCTGATAGATAAAAAATAATAAAAAGAAAGAAAACCAGCACACTATTATTCTCTTGAGAAAACCATTTTTTTCAGTTTTGGTTTTCTTGTTTATCAATTTTCATATTTCCTAGCACTTTGCTAGCTGATTACAATTGCCATGATTCAAAAGGTAAATGATAGACTAAACTCATCTCTTCTGACCTTAAACACAATCCCTCCAGCTCCTTCCAGCTCTGGCTGGCTGTCTCTTGATAGTCCTTCAAGCTGCTTCATGAGTGCTTTATGCATCTTCTCATCTCTTCCCATGCCTGACTCCCACTCAATTAGCTGTTTGCTTTTTAAAGGTGATAAGGATGGAATCCACCATGCGTAGAACACTCTATCACCCAGGCCACATCTTTAACCCTCTTTTTCATTTGTGGGGTTTTTTTTGTTGTTGTTAGTATATTTTAAAATTTATCCTTTGAGAATATCATAGATGCATATGATAGATATATTTTGATCACATCTCCTCCAACCCCTGCTGGACAGCCGCCCCCCATTTCCCTCTCAATTTAATTCCCTCTCCCCCCTTTCCTTTCTTTTTTTTTTTTTTTTTTGGTTTTTCGAGACAGGGTTTCTCTTTATAGCTCTGGCTGTCCTGGAGCTCACTTTGTAGACCAGGCTGGCCTCGAACTCAGAAATCCGCCTGCCTCTGCCTCCCGAGTGCTGGGATTAAAGGTGTGCGCCACCACGCCCGGCTCCCCCTTTCCTTTTCTTTCATAACTCACTGAGTTCAGTTAGTGCTATCCATATATACTGAATATAGGGCTGTCCTTTTGCTCATAGGCACTCTATGTCCGGTAGAAGACAACTGCCAGCAATTCCCTAAGCTCTTTTTTATCCATGCTGGAATGTTGAGTGGCTATATCTCATATGGGTCACCTACAGGCAATCAGCTACCATGAATTCTTAGATGGCAATGGCCCTGCTGTGTTTAGAAGACATGATGTTGTATCAATTCTCTGGTACTTCTGGATCTTATGTTCTTTTTGCCCCCAGAGAGTAGATTAATAATACTCTTGGTACTTGAGGGAGCAGTTTACCTGGCACCCTCATGAATCTCCCTTCAGCAATGACCCAAGACCTCATGGCCAGGTAACTGTATACCTGCACCCTGACAAGCATATGGGAATCCTCTCTTCATTTGCATCTTGAAACAGATTACATAGTGATACTGGAGTAGATCAGATGGGCTTCTTTTTATCTAAAACATAGATTATCAAACAAAAAGGTAGAGCTAGGTATGGGATACTTTCCTTGGAGTTGGTAGCCAGGGAGCTCCCAGAGTCTCTAAAATAATACAGGCTATTGTCATTGCTCCTAGTTCCCCAACAGAACACAATGGGAAGAACCTATTGCTGAAGTCACTACATAGTTTGGAAACACAACTTGAAGAAATGAAGCTGGTACTGATCTGGAAGCTTCCTCCATGCTGGGTAGCATAGTATCATAGTATCAGAAGGTTCTAGGCAAGATGCAGAGTGATCCCACTTGGTTTTGTCCATTCTCTCTTTTTAGCATCATATCTGGATTGTTTAAAGAATATTTTGACTTTGACTAAGTTCATTGTGATGTCTCTCTCTTTCTCTGTGTGTGTATGTGTGTGTACACGTTGTAAGTGATTGAAACTTGGATTTCATGTGTGGTACACAAGCACTTACCACTGAGCTGCATCTCCTTCTTGCCTTCTGTTCTTCTCTATCCTGTCACAGTGGCCTCACTATAATTTTTCCATCCTTCCCTGCCCCCACACTGATATGTAGATGCTTCCAGTATAAATACATTTGCTATGGGTGGAAACCCATGCTCTGAAAACCCCTGTGGAAAAGTGAGAAACCCAGGAGAGAACAATCATCCATTGCTGGTAGGATTGCAAGCTGGTACAACTACTCTGGAAATCAGTTTGGCGGTTCCTCAGAAAACTGGACATAGTACTACCTGAGGACCCACTAATAGCATTCCTGGGCATATACCCAGAAGATGCTCCAACATGTAATAAGGACACATGCTCCACTATGTTCATCTCAGCCTTATTTATAATAGCCAGGAGCTGGAAAGAACCCAGTTGACCCTCAATAGAGGAATGGATACAGAAAACGTGGTACATTTACACAATGGAGTACTACTCAGCTATTAAAAACAATGAATTTATGAAATTCTTAGTCAAATGGATGGAACTAGAAAATACCATCCTGAGTGAGGTAACCTAATCACAAAAGAACATACATGGTATATACTCACTGATAAGTGGATATTAGCCCAGAAGCTCAGAATACCCAAGATATAATTCACAAACCACATGAAACTCAAGAAGAAGGAAGACCAAAGTGTGGATATTTCAATCCTTCTTAGAAGGGGAAACAAAATACCCATGGAAGGAGTTACAGAGACAAAGTTCAGAGCAGAGATTGAAGGAATGACCATCCAGAGGCTGCTTCACCTGGGGATCCATCCCATATGCAATCACCAAACACAGACACTTTTGTAGATGCCAACAAGTGCTTACTGACAGAAGCCTGTTATAGCTGTATCGGGAGAGGCTCCACCAGTGTCTGACAAATACAGAGGAGGATCCTCGCAGCCTACCATTGGACTGAGCACAGGGTCCCCAATGAAGGAGCTAGAGAAAGGACCCAAGGAGCTGAAGGGATAAGCAGCCCCATAGAAGAAACAACAATATGACCTAGCCCAGAGCTACTAAACCACCAACCAAAGAGTGCACATGGTGGGACTCATGGCTCTAGCTGCGTATGTAGCACAGAATGGCCTTGTTGGTCATCACTGGGAGGAGAGGCCCTTGGTCCTGTGAAGACTCTATGCCCCAGTACAGGGGAATGCTAGGGCCAGGAAGCAGGAGTGGGTGGGTTGGGGAGCAGGGGGAGGGGATAGGGGGTTTTCGGAGAGGAAACCAGGAAAGGGGACAACATTTGAAATATAAATAAAGTAAATATCTAATTAAAAAACCCAACACACCATATCTCTATCTCTATCTCTATCTCTATCTCTATCTCTATCTCTATCTCTATCTCTATCTCTATCTCTATCTCTATCTCTATCTCTCAAGAACCCAGGAGACTGCTAAGTCACTGATGCCTCCTGCTCATTTTTTGGTCCTTTCCCACACAGTGCAGGGTCCACAGGGCTGAGGCTATCTACCAAAGATAAGCACAGCTATTTCTTCATTAAATGAGGAAGAGAAGAGGGCAAAGAGGAGAAAATACAGAAGACCTGTGAGGGATGGCAAACAGTAACCTTTATATTCTTCACCAGGCTCTAGAAACTGTTTTGCCAGGCTTTGTAAGAAATTGCCAGCAGGGGGAGCTGCATGGGAGAGGGAGTGTAGGCTTAATATACAGCAGCTCTGGGTCCAATCTTTGGGGGTAGAGTGGAGGGCTGCACACAGTTCTCCCTGTTGAAGGAATAAAAGATCAAGTCCCCTCCTGTTCTGAAGAACTACCTCAGACAAGAAGGTTAGAGACTCTTGCAAATAGGGAATAGAAGCTTCTATCCTTTCTATATCTGTATCTATTGCTGTTCCAAAACGCTTATCATTTTTTTTTCTTGCAAAACTAGGGCAGAAGCGCCTGTAGCTGCAACTCCCACAAAAGCATATGGAGAAAACTAGTTCCCAATCCTTGGTAATTTCTCTATTGATAGTGAAATTTCCTCCAGCAGTCATACCCATCAACTTAGTGTTGTTTACCATCACCACAACTTCTAGACCTTCCCATACTGTTGGATGTAAAAAAGGGATGGATCAGGGACATAGGCCCAATACAGCTTCTCTATCATCATTGTCATGTCACTCTACAAACTCACAATCAGCCTCATTCTTTGTTCCAGCATCAGCATGTCTCATTAACCACTCTGGCAGCTAGCATGCTCCTTCAGCATCCTGCCAGAAAAACACAAACATGCCCTCTTCCCCACACTCAGAGAATTCCTTGGCATCCAAATTTTAAAATTTTTGTGATGTATGGAGATATGATTCCCATTTTTCTTGTTTTTTCTTAAGTCAATTTTTCAGACTTTGATACACATGTTTATCAATTCCAATTGTCCAAATGGATTATAAGGAATTCCAGTTTTATGTTCAATTCCAAATTTCTTACAAAATTGTGTAAGGTTGTATCCAATATAAGAAGGTCCATTTTCTGTCTTGATGATTTTAGCCAATCTCATAGCAGTAAAAGTCTGTAAGCAATGATCAATTACATTTCTAGAAGCTTCTCCTGTATGTAGAGAAGCAAAATGAATCCTGAACAAGTGTCAATACAGACATGTATATATTTCAATTTTCTAAATTCTGACTAATGAGTTACATCCATTTGCTAAATATGATTGTACACAATGCCTCATGGATTAGACCCTAAATGAGGAACTAGAGATAATGTAAGACAGTCAGGGCATTGTTTTACAATCATTCTAGCTTGCTCCTTAGTAATCTTATGTCAGAGCCTTAAAGTATGACTAGAAAGATGAAATTTATTATGATCACATTTAGCCAAAACAATAGGATCTGAAACTAAAGCTTCTCCTATTAAAGCTCTGTCAATACCATCATTGCCCGCAGCTAAAGGTCCAGGAAGACCAGAATGAGCTCTTATTTGACCAGTATAAAATGGATTTTTTTTTCAAGAATGATGCTTTTCAATTGTGAAAACAGAGATCCAGCTGGTGTATTGAAATGAAATGTATCACAGGTTTCCAACAAAGGAACTGACTGAGCCACATATATACTTTCAGTAAAAAGATTAAAAGAATCATTTATAGACTGAAAAACATTTAGTACTGCTGTGAGTTCTGCCAGCTGAGCAGAAAGCCCAGGAGTCTCTATGACTACCTGTTGATTATTTATAAGATATCCTGTGAGTCCTTTAGAGGAGCCATCAGTAAATATTAAAAGAGCATTATGTAGAGGTTGTAAAGATGTCATACTAGGAAATATAAACTTATGTACATTTAAAATTTTTATCAGCCTATCTTGAGGATAATGATTATCTATAATGCCTTCAAATCCTATCTGAGCAAGCAACCAATCTGTACTATGCTGCTTTAACCAAGTATTTTGATCCACATTAAAAGACTGAATAATGATATCTGTTTCTTTGCCAAAATGAATCAGTACCTGCTTTCTTCCAAGTATCATAATATGACCCACTGCCTCATAATATGGCTATATATTATGTTTAGGAGATATCTTTGAATGTATCCACATAAGAGGAGCTTTTTGGCATAGTAATTCTGTAGGTGTATGAGTTGTATTAAAAATCAACAAATGTAAAGGCAAAGAATAATGTATATAAGTAACAAATTGTTTTTCAGTAGCTCTTTCTACTTGTTATAAGGTCAACAACCCTTCTGAAGTTAAAACTTGAGGAGAGGTAGGACCAGCACTACCCCTAAGAATATCAAATAAGGCTTTCAATTCTCCTGTAGCAAGCTTTAAATAAGGATAAAGCCAATTAATATCACTGAACAGCTTTGGAAATCGTTTAAAGTTTTTAAATTGTTCGTATGAGTAATTATTTTCTCAGAAAAAACGGCTTGATCTGTAAGCCTAAAACAAATAATTATAAGAATCTTGAGTTTGCACCTTTTCTGGAGCTATTTGTAATCCTTTATTAGCTAATGCTTGTTGTAAATCTCTAGACATAGAAACAAGTCCTGAGGATCTTTTTCTGCTCATAAGATATCATCCATGTAATGTATAATGTATATTATTGGCCATTGCTGTCTTATAGGCTGAATGGCTTGTGCCACTAAATTTTGACATAATGTAGGACTGTTAGCCATGCCTTGAGGAATAACTATCCATTGATACCTTTTCATTGGCTCTTTATAATTAATAGAAGGAACACAAAGCAAATCTTTCACAATCCTGAGGATGCAAAGGAATAGTAAAGAAACAATCTTTCAAAGCTACTATTTTATAATATCCTTTAGATACATTCTTCTCCACTTGCTTGATTTTTTTCTTAATTACAATTATGGATGAGTTAACATCTTGAGCTTGTGATTGAATTGTAAACTGCAGCTAATGGAACATTGGCAGTTTAACTATATTTTTAAATTTCTTTTGTAATATTAGAGCATGCCCATAATTTTGAAAAACAAAACCTAGTTTTAAACCACCATTCTCTTTAAAGTCAATACCAAGAGCATTACTTTCACGTACAAAGTTTGGCTGCCAGTTCTTATATATGAATGCATGACATTGCAACTTTTAATACATATTAAAGAGACATTGTCTTAAATACTATCCTCTGTAAATCTAGTTTCTAGGATAAGAATTACATAAAATATTATCCCAATTTAGAAGTATCTTTAAAGATCTGTTTTCCTGGGTTGGTTCATGCCAGGTGTAATTTAGAATGACTCCAACCCTGAGTTACCAATTTTAAGCTGACTTTCTGTTACAAGCAAAAAGCTGTTGGTCCCTTTAAGAGTGTGACTTGTGTAGATAATCAGCCTCTAGTAGGGCTTTTCCAGCTGTGCTTGACTCCCAGGAACAGTGCAGTGTAGCTTACCAGTTTCTGCTATGCAAATTGAGACTGCCTTTTAAACAAGTTTAACTAAATCAAAGGATGGACAGCCAGCAGATAAAGTTTTAACCTTTTTTTTTTCCCCAACATGAAACACAGAACAACAATCATTCAAACAACAAAACAAAAACAAACATAAATAGACAGACATATGGATAAATGGTGTACCAAGGACAGACGATAAACAGAGAGGAACTAGAACTTGATGTCTCAAAGGGACCCAGATATTCTAACCAGAACTAAGTATATCTCCAGCAGGAGCCAGAGAGGAAGCAGGACCAATTTCTTCCTGACCCTAGGAGAGCTCTGAAATATCTTATATCTATTTTCCTTCTCTTGTGCTAAAATGTCCCGGACAGGGGACAACTCCGTTTCTGAAACCTATTCTCTCTTTCTCTCTCTCATGTTCAAGGCCTAACTCTTTATCTCCTTCTTCTGGGAATTCTGCCAGAGAAGGGAGAAGAGGCACAGTGGTAGCTACCGATAGTTGTTCTCCAGAGCCCTGCTTTTCTAACTTTCCCAATTCCTCCTCAATGTGACTAATTCTTTCATTTATATATTTACCATTCCTATTTCTGGGAATTAAGGACAACATAAATGTACTTGAGCTAAGAATTTTTCTAACATCTGTTTTGGTTGTTGTTGTTTTTTGTTTATTAATCTTTTTATTTTATTTTAAATCCTAACCCTTTCACCTGGAGCAGCTCCTGGCTGTGGACAAATGCCTATTTAGAATTCCCTTGCCCCATTACACCTTAGGCGAAGCCCGTGTTGGGCCAACACCTCTTCAGCCTAGCCTGTATCCTCCTGAAAGCACTTTTTTTTACAGCAGCAGTTTCAAAAAATAAAATTTATGGCTAGTGCTAGTATTAATGCTGCATGTTGCTTACAGTGCTTCATGGATACTTTCACTTTTCTTCTGTTTTCTGTGGCGCTCCACCCAAGACAGCACTTCTCAGTAGTAGTCCCCCCTTCACCCCCACCCCAGTTTTCAAGTCCATCTGTAGCCATCTAGCAGCCATGGTCGAACTGGTTTTACCTCAAAGGGGGGCTAGAAATAAGGCAAAGGGGCGAGAGAAGGATGAAGCTAAGACAAAGGTTCTGATCAAGGCTCAAAGTTTAATAATAAGCTTTGCATTTATAAAGGAAAAAAAAAAACCACAAAATCCATCCACTTCTTCAGCTTGAGTATGTTGTAGCAGCAAGGTCAGCACAAAAACATTAAAGTTCCCATGGGTACCTGCAATTGTAGCCAAGACAGATGTCTGTGTCCAGGTTGATAAGATCTGCTTAGCCTGCTGAAGGCTGGGAATACTGCTCATCTTTTTCAAGGCTGGAAAAGGCCTACCCAAAGCTGAGAAGGCTACACTGGGACACAGGCATTGACCACCTTTCTTTATTTTTCTGTGCCTGCTGAATAAGATCTCTACCTCCAGCCCCAGTAGTTAAAAGTCTTTTCTTCCTTTCTCACTTTAAACTTATGATCTGCTTTGTCACAAGTATGTCCATCCACTAAGTGCTGGCACACTTCTGGCATCGCTAAGTGGAGGTAGCCAAAGCATCCAGAAAGTACCAGAAAGATCAGCTGCCCAATCTGAGGCAAAGTGGCCAAGAGCCAGAGGATAGGCTAGATTGTGGGTCCGCCGGCACTCACCTGGCCTTACTCTCTTCCTTTTCCTACTCGGGAGCGGCCGCACCCTGGCCTTCAGACTCCTCCCGACTCTCCGCCCCCCCTAAGTATTTAAGGCCTCGGGGCGCGGTTGGGGCCTCCTCATCTCTTCTCTGCTTGCTACCAGTCCGGAAATAGAGAATCGAGGAAAATCTAGGGTATGCTCTTCGGTGGGCTGAGGCGGGGGTGGGGGGTGGGGGTGGGGGGGGAGCTGGGGACGCGGGCGGGTGTGGCGTGCGGCGAGAGTCCTGTGGACCTGACTCGGGTTCCCTCTGCTGCACAGCGGCTTCAGCGGGCCGTGACGCAGCCAAGTGAGTCGCCTTGTGGTCCCAGCCATCTGGTGACATCGCCGCCCTCCCAGATCTGCCAGAGTCCTTGGAGGCGACAGCTAGCGAGGGATGGGGGCTGCGCGGAGCCGGCCTGGCTGCTGCGCGGGGCCCCGGGGCTACAGGTGATCACGTATGTCCTTCGATCTGGAGTGAACCTGGAGACTCCAGAGACGCAGGCTGGTGACGCACTAGGACAGGCGTTGGGATCTGGGAGGTGGGGGAGAGAGACCAAGGGCTGGGTGCTCAGACCCTTTCCTGTCCAGTGTGCCCGAATCTCCCAGGGGCGCTGCCCAGGGTGTGCTGGGGAGTTTGTGACAAATCTTCAGCACCCCGGAGGCCCGCAAACATAAATACTTGTGAGAAACAATTCCAGATCTTTTTTTTTTTTTTCTTTTTTTTCCCCTCCTACTAAACTCACAAATTTGATGTCTGTCAGGTTAGGAGAAAATCATGAGCAAAGTTTTTGACAGTTTCAGTGCCAGAAGAACTTGGCATGTGAACTTGTTTTTTCCTCCCTCCTCCTCTTTTTGATGGACCCAGAGCCTTGTAATATGCTGATCAAGTTCTTTCCTACTGAGATACATGCCTGATCTTCCTCCTTTCCTCCCATTAGGTTAGGTCTTTTCTCCACATTAGGATCAGAAGTATGGATAGCTAGCATTCATATGGTGTCAGGAACACTGAGTGAGGGAAAACTGGGTGAGGTTTGGCACTTATTTTTCTGACTGCTTGGGAGGCAATTGATTGTAATAGGTCTCTTCCGGAGGCTGCTCATTTCCTCCCTCCAGTGGTTTAGGAGGTGGGTGTGGGATCTAAAATATCAAGTAACCTTGGGTAAAAGTATGTGTGATCAGGGACTGTGGCGCTGGGGCTTATGGGATGATTGCTGTTATCAGTTTACATGGGGTGTGTCCTAGTGTTTCAAGGCTGCTCTGAGTAATTGTATCCGCTATGGCTTGTGTCATCGTGCAGAAAGGGTGTGTTTGGGGCACTCTTGGCTCCATATACCAAGTTTATTTGGCTTCCTATACCTGCATGTCTCTCCATACCATCCCATACATGGATTTTACTTTTAGTCAACATGAAGCAGAAATCAAAATCTGATAGAAAACATTGAAGGAGAACTGAGATGTGTTGCTGTATACCTGTAATCCCAGGACCCAGGAGGCTGATGCAGAGTTAGGATCACTTCTGATCCTAATGTGATGCAGAAATGAGAGTTTGAGCCCAATCTGGACTGCATAGACTCTTTCCCCTTTCTTGTTTTCTAAACAGCATGCTAATAGGGATCATTTATCTAGCTTTTACATTGTGCTGGGTATTTACTCATCTCTAGACCATTTAAAGTACACAGGAGCATTTACATTGGTTAGGTCAAATATTAAGTTATTTTACATAAGTAAATTGAACACTTAAAGATTTTGGCATCTTCAGATATCAACTGATACCCTTCAGATACCCAGAAATGACTGTGTATTTAAAGTCCCATTAGTCCATTTCTAGCCCAAAACACCTTTAAATTATTTTAGTGAGTTACAACTGACTCAGGACAACAGCAGTGGATTGAATTAGAGTAATCAACAGTTGTACCTCCCACAATCATCCCCTTCTCTATCCAAAAGAGCCTTCAAGCATGTGCTGTAGGGTCACATGGAATACCAACCCTCTGCTTGCTGGACATGGGATTAAACCACACAGTCAGTCTTTGCAGACCTTTCAGCTGTGTGTTGTCATTGTGCTAGTGAAAGGGAACAGATATTTGACCCTATTGCTTATATGCCCTTCTTGGCCAACCATCTCTGTAACCACTGGCCTCCAACTGCCATACAAATGCCATTCTTTGTGTGTTCTTAGACTTGGAGAAGGTTGGTGATGATTTTCTAATTGGCAGGAGTGGAGTCACTCAGGAGACAATACTCAGGAACACCAAAAGTTACTGTCTTGATTAGGTCAGCATCTTGGCCAGGCCATTGAAGGGCCATCCTGATTATATTGAGGTTTGAAGACCTATTCTAAAAGTGGGCAGCACCGTTCTTTGGAATGCATAAAACATTGACAGCTAATTGAGTACAAATATTCATCTCCCTTGAACTCTGGAGCTATGAGCCAAAGTAAACCCTACCTGAAGTTGCTTTTGTCAACAGACATCACGGAAGTCCTAGATGAGCTCAGTCCAAGAGTTTTAGCATCTGACAAATAGGTAATGCAGAAAGAGAGAGCACAGAGTCAGTGTATGAGAAATGAGCAGTGCCTTCAAAACTGTTTCCATAGTGAAAAGGAAGTTTTCTTAAATTGCTAGTTTAAAAGGGTCCTCCAAGAACCCAGCAAAATGTGTGAGTAGGGTCACAAAATTTGGTGTTTCTGAATATCTGAAATAAGAATAAGAATTCATACGCTTTCAGAGTTAGGGTTGTAGGGAGACAGTAGATAGATCTGGAGTCAGTATGTCATCAGACCTTCCAACAGCAAAACTGGCAGCTGGGAAGCTGTGAAGCCATGCAAAGTCACATGTAACCTTTTGTGGACCCTGCCAAACTCAGTGGCATGGAATAATAACATATTTTCAAATGTTAGAAACCAGAATAGCTATATTCTTTCTTAGAATGTGGTTGGACAATGTGCTGAATCAAAATAAGGGAACAAATAAGTAAACAAGAATATGTTTGGGTCCAGAAAGATGATATAGACAAACAGGTATGATCTCTAGTATTCACAGAACAAGAGCCCAGGAGTCCTGTCACTAATCTGGCCAGTAAGCACTGGTTGTATGAAACATCCGTATAATGAAAGAGGAGAGTAGTATGGTTGAGTGCAGAGATGAATGCCTCCAAGTGCCAGTGGGTCTCAGAAGAGTCAAGTACACGAGAACTTGCAGTGATGATCTAATTTAAAGCATGGCCCATGAGGGCCTTAAAGGAAACATCTATCCCATCTTGTCAACTGTGTGTCCAACCATAGCAACTTGGTTTTCTGTTGTTTCGTGTGTGTGTGTATAATATATGCATGCTTGCTCATATGCATATGTCATGTAGGTGTAGATATACATGTGTATTGACTTGCATATAGAAATCAGAGGCCAATTTTAGATGTGGTTCCATGCACTTCACTTTGTTGAGATAGGCTCTCATAGTTGGCCACCGCGTTTGCTAGGCTTCCGGCCCATGAGCTTCTATATACTCTTCTGTTTCCACCTCCCATCTTGCAGGATTGGAATTGTAGATATGTGCCACCTTGTCTGGCCTTACATGCTCAGGCTTCAAACTCAAGTCCTTACAGTTGCATGGCAGACACTTTATCCACTGAACCATTTCCCCAGCTCAAATCAGCACCAATATTCAATCTATTCTCCAAGCAACACAGTACTTCACAAATCCCATCCTGAAAGAAACCAGGAGGGGAACCATATTGTGTGCTTGGTCTGGAAGAGTTCAGCATAGTACCCTTTTGTTCCTGTAAAGTCAGAATGTTTAAGACCAACAGCTCAGGGCAAAGTAACCAGTATAAAGGGATTCTCGATAGCCATATGAGGACAAGTCTGTGCACCAAAAAGAAAAAAATGTTAGTTCATTAGAAAATTTTACAAAAAGGCTTAAGTCCATGACTAAATTCAGATGAGTCAAATCAGATGACTTAAAGGGCACAAAGGAATTCAGCAGTGTTTATACTCCTAGGAATGTTAAAGCTGAGACATGTATTGCTATTACTTCCGCTGGGTACCCTTCCCTTTCCTGTAGCCCATTACTTCCCCTTCCCTTGTTCTGTCAGTTCCCAACCAGCTCAGAGAAGCCTTAGAGCTGTTGTACTGTCTGACTGAGAAAGGAATTTAGCAACTGCTAGTAGATGATGTGAGCATGAACAGGCCCTCCTCTTACATTAGCTTGCTTCCAACCTGCATGGCTGCATTTGTGGCCCTCCTGGTTGATGTGTCCTCAGAGCCAGTTCCTTCTGGTTCCCCATGTATTGACTTCTACACATAAGAAAGACAAAGATGAGTCAACCCAGTAGGGCTGTACTTCTTCCTGCATGTGACCTTTACTTACCAGGCTGTTTTCCTTTTTTTGTTTACTGAGCAAAAATATCGCAGTGTAAGGGAGAGTGAAGATGTGTCCTACACATCAGCCTGTATTTATGTGATATTAATTCCTCACTCTAGGCTCACCATCATGGATCCTCTACAGGAAGCAAATGGCACCTTTGCCTTAAACCTTTTGAAAACACTGGGTGAAAACAGCTCAAAAAATGTATTTTTGTCACCCATGAGCATCTCCTCAGCCCTGGCTATGGTCTTCATGGGAGCAAAAGGAACCACTGCTAGCCAGATGGCTCAGGTAAGTGCCCCATTTCACAGCAGCTAAGCATCATACATTGTCAGTTGAGCTTGACTTCTTCATTTCCAATTTCAAAGAAAAAAAATTCTATCTTGAGGAACACATGGGAATGAAATAACAGAGGTTGGCAAGCTGAAGGGAATGGTGTATTATCCTTGTTAAGACGCCTTCACTGCCTCACTGGTGTTTACAGTGTGTAGGTGAGGGACAGCTTGAGTAAAAACCCCAAAAGGGTGGATCAGGGTCTCTGTGGTCCCTTCTGTCTTCTCTCTAGCCCTAAATGAAGCTCAGCTGTTTATAGATAAGAAACACTAGACTGAGCTTGTCCCAGGACTTTGGAGTTTCTTCCCAAATGAGGTCACCCTTGGCTGAGATACCAGGGTCAGATCCATTAGGGCTCTTCTTGGATATAGTGCTTTAGCTACAGAAATGCATGGACTGCAGAGGCAGACTGTCCGGGCTGGGAGACAACCTTGGACAGGGACTGCATTCTGGATTAACTCTTAGCAGTGCCTTTCCATTTTTATAAGATGTAATTGTGTTTGTTTCTTCCTCAAATTGCTTCCTGCTTGAAGAGAGTTCTGGCCTACAGGCTTGCCTTCAGTTTGAACTGTCTTTCTTTTAGTTCCAAGCTATTACAACTAGTGATAGGCAGTTCATCTGTTTCCTATGGGAGTAGCTGAAGTCATTCATGTAGCTTTTCATCAGGCTTGGAAAGTCTAAGGAGGTATATCTAAGGTTTGACACCTGGATGTTCACTGTTGGCTGGGATCCTGATTCTTTTTCAAGCAGCTTTATGCGGTAGCAATTACTCCAGTATTTTCCATGTGGCCTCCTGCAGGATGGCTTGGATTTCCTTCTAAGAGCACAAAGGTGGTAGCTGCCAGGCCTTTTAAAACCTAGGCCTGGAACATGGTGACTCTCCTAAATTCTGGTGGTCAGACAGTACTGGAGCCAGGCCACACCAAGAGTAGGGAAGAGACTGCATGTCCTCGTTCAGAAGCCAGCTGCACTTGAGTGACAGCAGGTCTGGTTGGGAGCCACGCTTGAAGCTTGAAGTCATTAGTGACCATGAAGAGCTGGGTTTGTGAAAGGCCATTTCTGTGCTTTTCAGGGCTGACAGGGTACAGAGAGGACCCTAGACAGGGAACCTTCAAGGTACTTTCTTCTTTAACTATATGGGTTTTGAGTAGCTGCAGGATTCTGAGGATGATTTTAGTGCTGACTCATTTCCTATAGCTGGGCCTGATAAAGTTGTATTTTTAATCTGTTTTGATTTCAGGCACTTTCTTTGGATAAATGCAGTGGCAATGGAGGTGGAGACGTCCACCAGGGCTTCCAGTCCCTTCTCACCGAAGTGAACAAAACTGGCACACAGTACTTGCTCAGAACAGCCAACAGGCTCTTTGGGGATAAGACTTGTGATCTTTTAGCGGTAAGTGTCATTCAGAGACGGTAGGCCAAGGATTCACCTTACTCCATTGCCCACTAATAAAGTTTTGTATTTGCTTACAAGCTTTGAAACTATATGTGAGTATATTCCTATTGTACAGAATGTCTAACTAAGAGCTATCCTCTCATTCTGCTCCTTCTCCAAATATGAGCTTCCATAAGTGAGTGTGATGTTTGTGTTCCTGCATAGACAGAAATTCAGTTGGTGAAAAATTCCCATTTGTCGTGCCATTATGTGTATTATTTTTTTAATGAGTTTTTTATTTCTTGAATATTACAAGACTCTGCCTCATCATTATTATTGCTGTTGTTGGTGTGAGAGATAGAACCCAGGGTCTCACACATTTAAGCTACTGTTCTAGCACTGACCCACACCCTAAGCACTGTTCAGTACTATTAGCCATCATATGAAATTCCTGAGTGGAAATGTATGGTGACAGAGTAAACCATTCTTATGTGGGTAGCATTTTGCTTGTCCCCAGTGTGAGCCATTACCAACACAGAGTTATTGAATGTACATTCATGCCCATGTGTCTTAAGATTGTAATATGTATTGCTCCATTGCATTCCCAAATTGCCAGAGATATCAGCAGAGTTTTTATTTTTATTCTTGTCATGAGCTATGAAAAAAATCTTAATCTTTTACATTTTGAGATTAGAAACTTTTTTTTTGAACATGCTCAAATTGAGCATTCTTAAATACAAAAAAAATAAAAAATAAAAAATCTGAAATCTGAAGACTCCTGAAGACATCTGACACTGAGCATTTTGGGTAAAGGACATTTAATTAATATGTGAATTGTTCATTCATTTACTCTGTGGACATTTTTGTGTTGGGTTGTCATCCTTTTTATTGCTTTATAAGAGATTTCCTTTTTGTAATGTATGAGATCAGTCTTACTCTTTTATTGTAATTTTCTAACCTATTTCAGATCTCTACAGGTTTATAATGATGTGATAATAAAGAGGGTAGCAGAGTGTTAGGTCAGACAGCAATAAGTTCTGTGCACTAGTTTGTTTATTGCACATTATTTTACTTTCTTTGCATCTTTAGCTGCTTTCTATGTTACTATCATTTTTAGGCTTTTTTATATGAAGAAAAACAAAACTTTTAGCAAACAAATGATTAGCTTACTCATTTTCTTTTTTTTGCTGAATTTTTTTAAAAAAGCATTGATAATTTAAATTGTTCTTTTCATGTGGATCTCAACTAGATTTAGTAATATTTTGAGTTACTTCTCACTAATTTATCATTAAAGATTCCAAATCCTAAACCTGGCGAGGTGGTGCATGCCTTTGAGCCCAGAGGCAGGCAGATCTTTGAGTTTGAGGTTAGCCTGGTCTACCACGTGGGTTCAGGACAACCAGGGGCTACACAGAGAAACCCTGTCTTGAACACACCCCTCTCCATAAAAAAATAAAATTGAATCCTAATTGCTATATGCGATTAGATTTTTTCTTAAGATTGGTTAGTTGTTACTTAAAAAAAATAGTAGCTTAAACTGACAGTGCACGGTGTGTTTCAAAATTGTACAGTCATTCACAGGTATAACAAGGTATCAGTATGTGAATAGCCTGTTTTCTTTTTTCTTTCTTTCTTTCTTTTTTTATTGTTGTTTGTGGGGTTTTTTGGAGACATATTCCCTGTATCCTAGAGTACCCTCAAATATAGCTAATGGATTACTCTGAACACCTAACCCTCTTGCCTCTACCTCCTCAGTGCTGAGATTACAACATGTCTCTACCTCCGGGTTTATGTGATGCCAGATTTGAATCCAGGATTTTTTGCAGAATAGATAAAAACTGTACAAATTGAGCCATGGCCCAGCCCCCTAGACTGTTCTTAGGTTGAGATGTATTAAAGATGTTTCAGATGCAGAACATGGAAATCGGCAGAGCACAGACTTGTGTAAGGGTTAGAAAAACTGATCTGTGAATTTCACCTTGGCACTGTACTGAGACGTCAGGGATGTAAAGCATTTGCCATGAAAAACATCTATTAAAGAGCTGATAAGTGGCTTAACAATTGAAAGGCCTGGCTTCTCTTCCTTCTTTCCAGCTTGGGTTCTATTTCTAGCACCCACATGACAGCTCAAGCCATCTGTAACTATAGTTTCAAGGAATTTGAAGCTCTTTTCTGGCTTTCCTGAACAGAGGCACACACTAATATACATGTAGGCATAATATTAATTCACATAAAATATATATAATAATAAATATAATAAAGTAGCCTGTCCACACCCCGCATTGACCCTCTGAGGTACAGCCATCACTGTCTCCTCATTTACAGGGTTTCAAGAGGTGTAGAGAGACCAGCTAATGTCATTCAACTGATACTCAGACTGTGGTGTTGCGATCCTGTATCATAATTCTGTTTTCTTCAGGGCCTGGAGAGATTGCTCATTTGCTAAATAAAATTGCTGGTTATCTTAGTCAGGGTTTCTATTCCTACACAAACATCATGACCAAGAAGCAAGTTGGGGAGGAAAGGGTTTATTTGGCTTACATTTCCATACTGCTGTTGATCACCAACGGATGCAGGACTGGAACTCAAGCAGGTCAGAAAGCAGGAGCTGATACAGAAGCCATGGAGGGATGTTCTTTACTGGCTTGCTTCCCCTGACTTGCTCAGCCTGTTCTCTTATAGAACCAAGACCACCAGCCCAGAGATGGCCCCACCCACAAGGGACCTTTTTTCCTCTTGATCACAAATTGAGAAAATGCCTTACAGCTGGACCTCATGGAGGCATTTCCCCAACTGAAGCTCCTTTCTCTGAGATAACTCCAGCTGTGTCAAGTTGACACACAAAACCAGCCAGTACAATTGACCCCTTGTCAACTTGACACTCAAACACATCACTATTAAGTCTCAACCCTTACATTCTTATTCATCCCCAAGATCTAAATAACTTTAAAAATGCACAGTCTTTACACATTCTTAAAATTTCAATCTCTCTTAAAACCCAAAGTCTTTTTACAATTAAAAATCTCTTAACTGTGGGCTCCACTAAAATAGTTTCTTCCTTTAAGAGGGAAAATATCAGGGCACAGTCACAATCAAAAGCAAAAATCAATCTCCAACCATCCAATGTCTGGGATCCAACTCACAATCTGGGATCCTCCAAGGGCTTGGGTCACTTCTCCAGCCCTGCCCTTTGTAGCACATGCATTGTCCTCTAGGCTCCAGATACCTGTACTCTACTGCTGCTGCTGCTGTTGGTGGTCATCTCATGATACTGGCATCTCCAAACCAAGGCATGACCCCTTCAGTCCTGGGCCATCAATTGCAACTGAGGCTGCACCTTCACCAATGGCCTTCCATGGCCTCTCACAGTGCCGAGCCTCAGCTGCTCAGCATGACCCCTTCATGCCTTCAAAACCAGTACCACCTGGGTGACCCTTACACATTACCAAGTCCCGCTGCAGCAGGAGTACAGCCTTGGCTATCTCTGGAACACAGCCAGAAAACACTTCCCAGAAGATGGAACCTCAACGATGCTGGTCTCTTCTTAAATCACCGCTAATTTCTTAGCTCCAGCTAACCAGCATCAATAGTCCCAGTAATGCAAAGTTTCTGCTTTAGTAGTTCTGGTATCTTGTCAATCACAGCTGATTCTTCAGCACCAACTAACCAGAACTACAGAATTTTCACAATCAAAACAGCAATGGCCCTGAAAAGTCTTTAATTTTCCCTCTGAAATTTCACAAGCCAGGCCTCCATCTTCTGCACTGTTCTCAACATTATCTTCCAAGCTCCTACACAACATCTGACAGAACTCTTAACAACGAATGGATCTTCAAGCCCAAAGTTTCAAAGTCCTTCCACAGTCCTCCCCAAAACATGGTCAGGTTGTCACAGGAATACCCTACTATGCTGGTACCAATTTGTCTTTGTCAGGGTTTCTATTCCTACACAAACATCATGACCAAGAAGCAAGTTGGGGAGGAAAGGGTTTATTCGCCTTACACTTCCATACTGCTGTTGATCACCAAAGGATGCAGGACTGGAACTCAAGCAGGTCAGAAAGCAGGAGCTGATGCAGAAGCCATGGAGGGATGTTCTTTACTGGCTTGCTTCCCCTGGCTTGCTCAGCCTGCTCTCTTATAGAACCAAGACTACCAGCCCAGAGATGGTCCCACGCACAAGAGGATCTTCCCCCTTGATCACTAATTGAGAAAATGCCTTACAGTTGGATCTCATGGAGGCATTTCCCCAACTGAAGCTCCTTTCTCTGTGATAACTCCAGCTGTGTCAAGTTGACACACAAAACCAGCCAGTACACTGTTATAAAAGCAAACATGTCCCAAGTTTAGATCCCCAGCACCCACATAAAAACCCAGCATGAAGTTTCATGACTGTAGGCTTAGTACTAGGAGTTAAATAGACAGGTAGATTCCTGGAGTGCGCTGGGAAGCCTACTCAGCTTAATTGCTGAGTTCAGTGAGAGGCTGTCTCAAAAAATAAGGTGCAGAGCTCTTGAGAAAGATATTCATATTCTAGCTTTCACATACACCCGTGCACACACGTGTACATACCTAGATGAAATGTACGTTTACCACACACATGAATATATAAATGAAAATACAAACAGTTCTCTCAAATAAGAATTAAATATGTAGGTATGAGATGAGCTGTTTCATAGAAATATTGAGAAACTATTCTATATACACTTGTAAAAGTAATTTTTGGGCTTTTCTATACTATTCTAGTCCCCAAGTATTGACACAGAGACCCTATATTTATTAACAAGCGTTATGCACTGTAGCTGGGCAGATGCACACCTATTTTAACCCTCTATGGCTGCTACTTCCTAGCCACAAGCCCATTACTGGCCATCTTAGCCTTGCCCTGGCTGCACCTTCTGTATCATTGTCCTTGTGATGACTTCTCTGGCCACCTGCTCATGGCAAATGCTCATGGTCATATTTTCTCCTGGCCCATTCTCTTTACCCACCAGAGCCTCTCTCACTGGGATTGCTAGCTTCTTCTTCTCTGGCCCAGATTTTGGCTGATCCGCTTTTTATTAACCAATCAGAGGTGATGAAAAACAATTTTTACACATCACTGAGACAGGAGATGCTCCAGTGATCATGATGAGATGTCAGTGATCATGACAATGCAAATGTATTACTACAACCAGATCTCTGGGCACAGAAATCAGTGTCTGAATACACAGTGCACAAAACTATTCCCCAACACACAGTGTTAGCATAATGGGAATTTTAGCCCATTTATGTTGTATTGACTTTTGTGTTGTAACATGGCAGAATGTGGGTAGTCCTCAATGTCATTGCCATTTCATAGAGTATATCAGCAATGGCTTGTACTTTTGTGTATCTTATGGTGCTGGTGATCAGTTCCCTGTAAGGCCCTGTGCATGCCAAACTGGTCCTTCACTTCTGTGCTGCACCACTCGAGGTTTTGTGAATTGCTTACTCCATGAAACTGAGCTGCCTGACATGGTGACCATGAACACAGAGCTATTCAAATTCCATATCATGAAGTACAATAAATTAAAATGAAACTTCAGTTTCATAGCTTCCATGGCCACACCCCTAGTGTCTGTCTCTATAGGTGACACTATATTGAGTGGTGGAAATTTGTGTTTCTTTTGGCATAGAAATTTGTGGTAGAAGGTCCAGGCCATGCACAGCACAGAAGTGTCATAGCTCTTGTGGGGTTAACCCATACTCTGCCAGTGTGGTGGTCTCTTAGAGTGACAGCAGTGTGATACTGCATCTGAGGGTGCTCCCAATAATCTCCTTGGGCTTCAGCTACTACCTCAAGGGTCCAACTGTTCATCATGTTTTTTAGTAAGTCTTATACCAACCAGCATCTTACCTCATTCATAAACTAAGGGTCATGCTGGACAGCTGGAAAAAGGAAGAATGGATTTTTATATTCTTTCCATATATTTGTTTTCATTAAATTTTAATGAATTTTAATTTCATTACATTTTGATTATCTGCTTTTGGGCATTGGGAAGGAGGCTGCTGGTGCTAATTACTTCCATGGCTGTATAATTGTTCTGTCTCAGTCTTTTAAAGATTCCTGCCGCAAGTTCTATGAAGCAGAGTTGGAAGAGCTGGACTTTCAGGGTGCTACAGAGGAGTCCCGACAGCACATCAACACCTGGGTAGCCAAAAAGACAGAAGGTGAACACAGAGTTTCTCTATTTGTTTGTTTTTAGTGCTGAGATTTGACTGCAGGTCTCCGAGCATTCTGCCCAGGATCTCCTCTGCCACTGAGCTATATTTACCCCATCCCTCTTAAGCAGTTAAGCCTACTTAAGAAAATGATACATTGAGTTGTTTGTTTGTTTGTTGTGAGTTTGTGTATGTCTATGCACACCTGCAGTCAGGACAACACACAAGAGTTAGTTTTCTCTTTCGACCACTGGGTCTTAGAGATTCTATTTAGTTCTTCAAGTTTGCCAGACCATTCCCCTGTCTCTAGTCTTTTTGCTTTCATTTTTGTTTTTGTTTTTGTTTTTTGAGACAGAGTCCACCACATAGCCTATACTGTCCTGGAACTTACTCTGTAGACCAGGTTGTCTTGGAACTCAGGGATCCATTTGACTTTGCCTTCTCACATTAAAGGTGTGTTAGGCTCAGCCCATAAATCTGAACTCTTAAGCTTTACCCATCACAACTCGTTTTTGCCTGAGAAATTTTTTGTATGACCTTGTACAATATACAAGACAAGTATACATTTAGATAGTCTATAGAAATGTTTTAAAACAACTCGTTGGTATACCTATATGTATCATAATTAAAGATGGAGCCAAACTTTCATATTAATGAGGGAGTTTATCTAAACACAATACAATCCAAAGAGATAATAAATTTAAAGCTTTAAAAAAATCTTCGTATGTATTTATGTCTGTATAAAATTATGTGCACCCTGTGCCTACAGCTGCTTGAGAGTCCAGAGAGTGACAGATCTCTGGAACTGAAGTTATAGGCAGTTGTGAGTCACCTAATGTGGGTGCTATATGAACTTTGAAGCATTTAATCATCTATTCATCTTCCCAAAGATGTAATAACTTGATGCTTACTTGCTGAGAATAAGAGTATGAATATGTGGAAAGACTATTTTTCACAATGAAGCTATTCTGTCTATAAGAGCAGAAAAAATTGTATGTAGTCACAAATGCTGCATTTCTAACATGACAGTTTTGAGTATGAGCTGATATGTTTGACTCATTGTTTGTTGGCATTGTATTTCATAGCGCAGTACAAAATGTTCATGTATGTCAGGACCAAGGTCACAGTGAAGTGATGTAAAGCAAGATGGAGCCACTGCCATAAGCACCTTGGGTTCATGAATTTGAACTGAATGAAGCTCTGGTTATTGCATGTTCAGAATGCTTTGACCATTGGCAGTTTTTTCAGTAACTACACATTAGACAGTATGATCACAATACGCAGTTTACAGGGCTTTTTTCTAAGTAGATACAGACTTTACAAAGCGGTCTCTAAAATACTGTCAGTATCTGACACTTTGCTTAGCTCTTTCCTGTTCCTTTTTATTTTTACTTTTTAAAGATAGAGACTCACTATGTATTGCTGACTGACCTTGTTATATAGACCGGGTTGGCTTCAAAATGGGCTTGGTCCTGAGATTAAATGGCGTATTACTACATCTGGCTTTCTTCAGCTTTTAACAGTGTGTCTGTGATGTCTCCCAATATTTGATATACCTATTCTAGAACTGACCAACCTGCTGTCTCTCCCATCCTTGGTCTATCCCTCCCTCCTCTGTGGATATCAACACACATGTGGACATATTCTCTCTCACACACACATGCATAAACATAATTAAAAATAAATCTTAAAAAACAAAAAGGTGTCTTTTTGTTGATGTCAAGGTTGTTGCTTTAAGGCTAAATGTCTCTTTATATTGAGAGAAGTGAAATCTCTTATGTAACCTTCTGACCAGAGCCGCAGGTGGTGCCATTTGCCTATCAGCCCTTGGCACATATCAGCCACCTCTGTTAGCCAATTGGGTCTTGTCTTTTTACTGTCCTCCTGTTGCTATGAAGAGACACCATGACCAAGGCAACTATTATAAAAGAAAGAATCAAATTGGGAGCTTGCTTACAGTTTTAGAAGGGTTATTTCATGATCATCTTGGCAGGAAGCAGACAGATGAGGTGCTGGAGCAGTATCCAAGAGCTTTCTATCCTAACCCAAAAGCAGCAGGAAGAGAGAAGGGTGGGAGGTGCTGTGGGTTTTTGAAATCTAAAGACCACTCCCAAAAACACATCTTCTCCCTCAGTACAACTGAGGCTGAGCATGCAAATATATGAGCCTATGGGGCCCACTCTCATCCATACCACCACAAGTCTTTAATTAGTTTTCTTTTTTAAATTCATTCTTTCAGATAAAATCAAAGAGCTGCTGTCTCCAGGTACAGTGAATTCTGATACATCACTAGTCCTTGTGAATGCCATCTACTTCAAAGGAAACTGGGCGGAACAGTTTAACAAAGAGCACACCAGGGAGATGCCATTCAAAGTCAGCAAGGTAACCACAGTGCAGTAACTAAGGAGACTCCTGGGCAAGGTCCTCTGTTCACACTGGCTTCTAAAACAAAAGGAGGCTCCTCATGTAGCCTGTGCTTCTAGTGTCTCTGGGCAGCTCTTCAGGCAGGACCCTCTCTCAGCCACCAGGAGGTTACCAATGATGGCTGCAGGCTATATGGTTTCAGTCCTGGCCCTGCTTCTGTCAAGGGCTATCCTGTCACTGGCAGATGTTGAGGCCAAACCTGATGGCAGAGCTCTGCAGTGGTCTTTCATAGAAGTGTGAACATAAAATCCAAACTCCACATGTGGTTTATGAGGCTCCTTCTGGCCCAGAATGCAGCCCATTCCTTGTGCACAGTCTGTTAAGTTGTCTTCTCTGAAGTGCTGCTGTCTTGGGTCTCCTGCCTCCTTCAAGAGGACCACACCTTGTGTTGGTTCCTACAAAACAATACAGATGGAAAGTAACCTTTCTTATCCTGTTGGAAAAACAGCTAAGGGCAGAGAGCTGTCTGAGTGCCTGACTTATGATTGGCTCCTCCTCAGGCCTTTGAGGAGGAGCCCAAGGCTGGGGGTTCCAATAATTCTGAACATCCAGACCCTGGGTAAAGGGGAGTTGGGAACAAAGTGGACCTGTGGGCTGGGGCTGGGATGGGGAACTCTGGCTTAGCTCATTAGTAATTGTTCTTAGCTTAGTGGTGGTTATGGGGAGAACAGAGGGGCCTTCTGTGGGAGACTTAGGCTGTAGATGAAGGCTTTCTCCGTGCTCCCTGCGGTGGTTCGTGATGAAAGAGACAGTCCATGTTTATCCATACTGTTTACTGACTATTCATCATGGAAAATGGCTGCATACCACCTTTTCAGGGTAGACCATTAAATACCTTTTGTAGGAAAGAATGTCCAGGAAGGGAATCTTACTGGCAAAACCCTCAGGGCCTCATTATCGAGAACTCTCTTATCTACATGACCATAGGTCAATTGGTGATACTTGTTCCAGGCCAGGAATCTGGTAAGGAGCTGCTTACTGTCCCAGGTGAGTGCCTGGGTGCTGGGGACTCTGAACCTACTCAAACTTACCAATTTTTTGTTGCAGGAAATAGTTTTCTTAAAAAATGAACCGGTTCATTCCTGCACTTGTGCCAGCAACTCTCTGTCCTGTGGGGCTGGCCTGCCATTCAATGCCGGGCAATGGCCGACCTGTTTTTATCTCATGGAGACTCTCTGGTCTGGAGCTCCCAAAACGTCTCCACCCAGCTCGCTAAGTTCCCATTGGTGGGTTGCTACCATGCCAGCTCCGTGTTTCAAATCCCCCACCACCTTTGTGGTGTCCTTCAGGCAAACCCACACTTTGCTGCCGTACCTTTCTCCTGAGAACACAGACAAGTCGCCTCATAAAGGAAAATGCAATACAAACTTAGTTCAGAAACAATGGTAACTCAATTGCTGGGAGCAACAACTAAAATCCTAATTTGTAAGCCTTATTAAATCTAAATCCTCCAGTGGCGAAACCTGAGGGATCCGCCATTGAAACTGGGAGACACTCGTAATTACACCTTGTCCTCATGCTATCCTGGTACAAAAGGACCTCTCTCCTGCTTCCTCGCTTCCTCCATCCAACCTACTTGCCCAGTGATTGGCTCCTTTATTCATTAGCGGACTTGTTTACATGAAGTCACTTGAGTATGCAACCCCTCCTAAGAGAGTGGAATTAGCATCAAAATACAAACAGCACCAGGCTCATCCACAACAGTTTCCTGGCATGGTCCATTGTCCCACACTGGAGGGCAGGGAATGGGTGGAGCCTGGGGCTGCAGGCTGGGAGTGATGTTCTTGGGAACTGGCTCTCCTTTCCTGCTATACCACCTTTAGCATGGGATATTTTTCCTCATGCTCACAGCAGGGCTTTGACCCTGATATAGTCCACAAGGAAGGACATAGGACTGAAAGCAAAAAGCTTTTTTTTTTTTTTTTTTTTTTTTTGAGATCTTTCCCATATATAACATAAGTGCAACTACTTACTGTGGGTCCTATTAGATGCAGAGTTAAAAGCATTGTCTTGTTTACTTGTCTGCACACTAGGACACAGACAACTGTGTGACTACAACAGCTCCTGATAGTAATCATATATGTGGCAATGCCTCCAAAGACACAAAATTTTCTGTCCTGTGGATTTTTATTTAAATTATGAGCAGAATTTCTGCCCATTAGTTTACCAGATCACTTGTGATCTTACTGTGTACCATGCACTAGCTTGCTGAGTGTGCCTGCCCTCATGAAGCTCTGTTTTTCTGGGGAGAGAAGTTTGATATAAGCATAGGTAAGAACACCGTAGTTGGCTCCAGAGACACACAGAAGTAGTGGCAGGATGCTGTGCTTGAGTGTAGTGGCAGTGAGAGCTGCTGAGGAATCCTTCACTGTAAGACTGCATAGACACCAGAAGCATGTTCCAGATTCTTCAGACCACTGTTTTGGTAGAAAGAAACATAATCTAGTTAACCACAACACTACAAACAGCCATATGACCAAAGAAGAGAGAGTGAAGTAGAATAGGAAGCAGGGTGGGCTCTGTATTATTCCAGGGTATTTTAAGGATTTAGTTAGCCTTTGTTCCTGGTAGAGTGGTACCACAAAATGTTGTCCAGCCACTGAAGGGTGGTCTGACTTGCCTTGTGCTGGGACTTATAATAGCTGCTATGCTGAGGTCAGTGGCAAGGAGGTCATCCCAGGGCTGTGCTGGTGGCAGTCTTTTAAAAAAGCAAAGTCAGGTTTGGGTTATAATTCAGAGATACAGACAATACAGTTTTGTAATGAGTCAAATCAGGGTATTAGAGAAAGACTGGAGTCAAGGACATGAAATGGGTTTGGTAACTGGAAGGAGGACATCTCTGTCAATCAGTATGAGTAAGACTTGTAGGTAGAGCAGCTACAAAAAATAATATCAAAGTGAAAGAGTCAAATAGACTATAAAATAAGTATTCCATTGTTCAAGTTCAGGCTAGAACAGAGAATTTGAGAATTATGTTCAAAGTCATGAGAATATATGAGACCCCAATAGAACAGAATTTTTGGCCTAGGACATCACAAGTGTTTGGTGAGTGGGTCAGTCAGCTTTCTGTCATTAAAATGTGGAGATAATCTAATTTAATAATAGAAAGGGTTTATTTGACTCAGTATTAGGGCTTTAAGTCTATGATGAGATGGGTCCATTGGTTTGGGCCCTGTTTTGAGGGTACTGGAATGGAATACTGGGAGCAGGCATTGGAGCAAAATGATTTTCCAAGACCAGGAAGTAAAAGACAGGAAAAAGCCAAGAATTCCTCAGTTCTGTTCTGCTCAGTGATATAAATTCCTCCTTCTAAGCCTCGCCTATGAGAGTTTCCACCACTATGCCATGCATGGTGGCAAACACCTTTAGTCCCAACAGTGAGGAGGCAGGAAAAGGTAGCTCTCTGAGTTCAAGGCCAGCCTGGTCTCTGTAGCAAGTTCTAGATCACCTAGGGCTATAGAATGAGACTCTATCTCAAACAAACAAGATTCTATCTCCTCAAACTTGCACATTGAGGACCAGCCTTGAAAAATGGGCCTTAGGGGTCATGTAAAGTCTAAACCTGTGTTTGAGAGGCTGATGAAGTATTCTAGAAGTCAATTCAAAAATATACTCTCAAGGCTGGAGAGATGGCTCAGCAGTTAAAAACACACATTGTTCTTGAAGAGGACTGGAGTCAAAATCTAGTATCTCATAACCATCCATAGCTCCAGTTCCAGGGGATCTGATATCCTTTTCTGAAATATACAGGCACTAAATGCCCATAGTCATGTGGTACATGTATATACATGCAGGGCAAACACTCTAAAATACAATTTAAAGAAGCAAATGTGCCTAGTTTCAGTGCCTGGCTACTTTGGTTGAATTTGCCCAATGTGTCACATGTATCACCTTTCAACTTAATATTTATCCTTCCTTTACAGGATGAGGAGAAACTTGTGCAAATGATGTTTAAGAAGTCTACCTTTAAGATGACCTATATTGGAGAGATATTCACTAAGATTCTGTTGCTTCCCTATGTCAGCAATGAGCTGAACATGGTTATCATGCTTCCAGATGAACACGTTGAACTGAATACAGTAAGGATCATTGGGCCTTGATGGAGCTGTGATGGAGGAAGAGTGGTGTTTGAGTTTGTGCTGGGGAAGCTCTCCTTTTTTAATCTTCCATTCTTGTGTGAGTGTGGTAGAACCCAGGACCTAGAGCATGCCTAGTAAACACTCACCACTGAGCTGCTCCCTGTCCCCTCCCAGTTACCATAATAGGTAACAGCCACACTTCCTTGGGCACTGTAGAGTGTTACTGTTGTTTCAGTTACCTGTTGTGACAGCACTGTCCTAATGTCTTCACCTCTCTTCTAGGTGGAAAAGGAAATAACTTACGAGAAATTTATAGAGTGGACAAGGCTGGACAAGATGGACGAAGAAGAGGTAGAAGTATTTCTCCCAAAGTTTAAGCTGGAGGAGAATTATGACATGAAGGATGTCCTCTACAAGTTGGGCATGGCTGATGCCTTTGGCGGCAGGGCAGACTTTTCTGGAATGTCTTCCAAGCAAGGCTTGTTTCTGTCTAAGGTTGTGCATAAGGCCTTTGTGGAGGTTAATGAGGAGGGCACAGAGGCTGCAGCTGCTACAGCTGGCATCATGATGGTGAGGTGCATGAGGTTCACTCCCCGCTTCTGTGCCGACCACCCCTTCCTTTTCTTCATTCAGCATGTTAAGACCAATGGAATTCTGTTCTGTGGCCGGTTCTCCTCTCCCTGAGCAAAGGTGTTCCTGTCAGTCTTTGATCCTCTCTCCATGGTTTGCTGTAACCCAAGTGACCTTATCCATAAGTGCAATGGCAATTATGAAATAAAGGGCTTTATGGCACCCCACCTGCAGAACTGAGAGTCTGTCTGCCTCACCGGAGGGCTTTTTCTAGGATCTGGATTTGCACTTCTGTGGGTTTATGGTGTTGCTGGCTCCAGAGCTCATCCCTGCTGCAGGACCCTGTGGCTGCCAACTCAGGCAGCCATGAGTGCTTCTGTCCTTTTCCTTGGTAGCATCAGGATCTCATCCCACTTTAAGTGAAAAAAAGCCAGTGAGTTGAAGCGTCAAGGAATGGACAGTAGAGAAAGCTCCTTTGCCCTATATCTGCTTTCCCTGTCATATGCTATGACACATAAGCCTCTTTAGATACTTACTGACTACTTTCTCCCAGGGGTTGGAAACATGAGGTCATTCACTGACAGAAGCCATGTATAAAAGGCTATAACAAGCAAGTGAGTTTTCTGAAGATGGCCTACTGCTTTGCATGGCTGCAATGGGTGTGCTGTGGAGAGGCACAGCCCCAGAGACTTTGTCTCAGGATTCATTCCCACTGCTCATATGCCTCTCCTGCCACTATAATATAGCCCAATGATTCCTGGGCATCAGCCCACTCTATTAGGCAAATTTCCTGCACATCAACATGAAGATGGACTTTCATGAATTAATGGTGTTTATATGAATTAATGACTATAGAAGTCAAATAATTTTAGGAAGAAAGTTTAAGGAGATGGTTTTAGTTGTTTTTTATTTTCCAGAAAGATGTAATAAAGTTAGAATTAAGAATAGAATGTGCAATCTCCTTATAGAATAGTAAATAAAGGCTACATTATAAGGAATACAACGAGCCTTCATAAATTGCACTATGAAGAGAAATAGGCTTGGAACAAAATTGTGGTCAAGGAAAAACATTCTAGATCAGGTCTAAGGATGGAGCCACAGATATGCCATCTGATAAAACAAGGCCACTTGAAACTTTTGCTTTGAACTTATAATGAGCTTATAGAATGAAACAGTGCTTTGACATCATCCTTCACTTAGTTCCCTTTTGTATAAGATTTTATCTATGAGGTAATTTTATAAAGAACATCTTTTCTAAAGGTATAAAAAGGTTGAGAGAAAAAACAAAGTGTGGCTGTTGGGATTCTGTTTTATCTACCAAATGTATGTATGTCTGCCTGTCTATATGTATGTACATACATGTGTATGTAGGTAAATGTGTGTGTACCTACACATGTATACACACTTGTGAAATTGATGAAACAGGTGGTCAGGCCTGGCCAGAGTATGACCTCTCTATCCTTTTCTTTCTTACCAGCCACATAAGAGTTAAAAAGTTCAGCAGTTCTTGCTAGGCATTCTTATTTGGAGACAGGGTTTCTCTGTGTAGTCCTGGCTGTCCTGGAACTCACTTTGTAGACCAGGCTGGCCTTGAACTCAGAAATTCGCCTGCCTCTGCCTCCCAAGTGCTGGGATTAAAGGCGTGCACCACCACCGACTGGTCTTGCTAGGCATTCTTGTCAGCTCTAGATAATTACGTTTTGTTCCATCAGTGGTGCTGACTCTGTAAATTGCCCGCTGCTGTCAGCTGGGGGGTTGGGGGATGTTGACTGCTAGTAGCATTGACCCCAATCACTGTTGCCACACCCCTAATTGCCTATGATGTCAAAGCTGGCCTTTGAAAATTCACATAAATACCAGATAACTTTATATTTAGTGACAAGTATTATAAATAAAAGGTGACAAGTTTCTGCAGCCATGTTGCGCACTTTCTGGAAATACAATAGAAGCATTTATGAGGAAGGTAAGAAATTAAAGGGGTCAGGGTCTGTGTGAAAGAGTCACCTTGAAAATCTAAAGGATGGCAAGAAGAACTTTCCATGACCTATGTGCAGTTTTGCAGTTGCCAGGATCCCTTCTGACTTCACTGATGCTGCTGTGGTGACAATAGAATTGAGTAACATTATGACAAATGGAGTTGATGTGAAGAAAGGGTGAGCAAGGCTTGCTGCTTTTGATGCTCACCATTTTTCTGTGTTCTGTTGCTATAGCAAAAATGGGCTAGAAAGCATGAGCATGGTGGTACAGATGAATGATTCTAGCACTTGGGAAGTAGAGGTGGAAGGATCTAGTATCAAACCATCTGGAATTAACTGGAGTTTAATGACACAAGTTAAATAGACCTAGCATGCACTGACAGCATGCAAATACTAAAGAAATCACATTTCTCAGCATCCCATGGAAATTTCTCCATAATCTATGACATATTAGGAAAGATAGCAAGTTTCAACAAATTTAGGAAAATTGAAATAACATCTTCCATTCTGTCTGACCACAGTTGAATAAACCTGGCTACCAATACAAACTACAGAAAGCACACATACCCATGGAGACTCAACAACACACCTGAATGGCAGTTGGGTCAAGGAAGAGATGAGTAAGGAAATTAATAATTCCTAGAATTGAATGAAAATGAAAATACAACCTACCCAAACCTATGGGACACAAAACAGTTCTAAGTGGAAGGAGTTCATTGCAGAAATAAGTACCGACATCAAAATTTTGAGAGGTGTCAAATTAATAATGCATCTGATCCTTGGAAAGACAAGAAAAAACAACAACCCAAAGAGCATGGGAAAAGATAATCTAACTCATGGCTAAAAGCAAGAAATAGAAATAAACAGAATACAAAGAATCAAGGAAACAACAGGTTCTTTGAAAAAAAATCAAGACTGACAAACTATTAGCCAATTAACAGAGAGAGAGAGAGAGAGAGAGAGAGAGCAGATGAGAGGATCTACATTAATACAATTAAAGATAAGATATCAGGGAGACATCATTGTAGATAGTGAGTGTCTTAGTCAGGGTTTCTATTCCTGGACAAACATCATGACCAAGAAGCAAGTTGGGGAGGAAAGGGTTTATTTGGCTTACACTTCCATGTTGCTGTTGATCATCAAGGATGGAACTCAAGCAGTTCAGAAAGCAGGAGCTGACGCAGAGGCCATGGAGGGATGTTCTTTACTGGCTTGCCTCCCCTGGCTTGCTCAGCCTGTTCTCTTATAGAACCCAAAGACTACCAGACCAGGGATGGTCCCACCCACAAGGGACCCTTGGCCCTTGATCACTAGTTGAGAAAATGCCCCACAGCTTGATCTCATGGAGGCATTTCCCCAACTGAAGCTCCTTTCTCTGTGATAACTCCAGCTGTGTCAAGTTGACACAAAACTAGCCAGAACAGTGAGGAAACTCAAAATCATGAGGACATACTTAGAAAATAATGTGTATCCTACCAAATGGGAAAATCTAAAAGAAATAAATGAATTTCTAGATTTATATTACCTACCAAAGTTAATTCAAGGTGAAGTCCATAATGTAAATATATACAAACAATGAGATGGTAACAGTAACTAAAATTTCCCAGCTAAAGTGAACCCAGATGGATTCTGTGAAGAAATGTGTCACCAATGCTCCTCAAACTATTCTCCAAAATAGAAAAGGAAAGAACATTTCTAAATTCTCTGTATAAGACCAATATTATCCTGAAACAAAAACCAGACCAAAAAGAAGAAAGAAAAAGAAAATACAGAAAGACAGAAATTGATTATAGTCCAACTTCCCTGATGAACATAGACATAATAAATCACAATAAAACACTTGCTAAGCAAATTCAAGAGCACATCACAAAGAGAACATCTTGATCATTTGGCTTCATCCCCGAGATGCAGGAAGGCTCAACACAACATACCTAAAACAATAAGCAAAATCTACCACATAAATGCACTAAAGGACACAGACCACATAACCATCTCATAGATGTAGAAAAGGCTTTCAAAAATACTCAATATCTTCCCTTCATGACACAAGTTATGAAGAATCTAGGGATTGGGGGTCATATCTCAACATAATAAAGGCATTATACAACAAGACCAAAGGCAACATTATCCTAAATGAGGAAAAACAAAGTATTTCTACTACCATAAGAATGAGACAAGGATGCCACTCTCTCCATTCCTGTTCAATATTGTGCATTAAGTCTTGGCTAGGAGGTAAGACAAGTGGATGAGATAAGGGGGATACAAGCAGGAAAGGAAGAAGCTTAAGTCTCCTTATTTGAATATGCAGTGGTTCTATGTATAAAAGATCTTAAAGACAGCATAAGAAAACTACAAATAATAAACACTTTTATCAAAGTACCAGGATACAAAATTAACACATGAAAGTTGTCTTTTATACAGAAACATGCCAAGAAGAAAATTAGGGAAACAGTAGCCTTAAAGTTTTTTAACCCCTTCTCCTCCAAAACCAATGTTCAGCAAGGGATACCTTAATTCAAGTAAAGTGGCAACCTACAGAATAGAAAAATGGTTACCAGCTGCACATCTGACAGTGTTCAGATCTAGAATATATGAAGAATGGAAAAAAAAATCCTAGACATTAAGAAATCCAACAATTAAAAATTAGGAAATTAAGAGAAGGAACTAAACAGTTCTCATAGAATAAATGCAAAAGGCTGGTAAACATTTTTAAGAATGTTGCATTCTTTGCTATCAGGAATGTGCAAATTAATGCTGCTTTGAGATTTCATCTTACAAGTCAGAATGACTACCAACAAAAAACAGAGCTAAGCCCTCAGACAAATGACTACAAATGCTACAGATGCTGATGAGATGGGGAAGGGGAGTGTCTACTCACTGTTGCTGGGTGTGCAAACTGGCACAGGAAGTATGAAAATCACTTTTGAATTCCTCAAAAAGCTAGGAATGGATCTTCTCTATGATCTAATCATTTAACTGTGGCATTCTGGGGCATATTCAGCAATATTCCCTAAATGTGAAAAGTCAAAATATTATGGATTCAAAGCCAAGTTATATTTGGCTACTTGGTTCTGTTTAACATCCCATTTATTTATTATCTTTTTTTGTATATAAAACTTTCTTGTGATCTAAAATGAAACTAATTAATCTTCAATGAAATCTGTTGCTTCCCTATTAAAACCCATCTCTGAGGGCTGGAGAGATGGCTCAGGAGTTAGGAGCACTGACTGCTCTTCCAGAGGTCCTGAGTTCAATTCCTAGCAACCACATGGTGGCTCACAACCATCTGTAATGGAATTCCATACCCTCTTCTGGTGAGTTTGAAGACAGGAACAATGTATTCACATAAAATAAATAAATCTTTTTTAAAAAAACAAAAAAACAAAAAAACAAAAAACTTTACTCTCCCCCACCCTCTGCAATGTCCTCTAAAAGCAAATCTTCAAATCTTATTGGCATTTATCAATGCCTCTTCTGTCAGCAACTCTTTTATTTACCCTCCATCTCTTTTGCTTAATCACTTCCAACTAAATTGATTTTAAAACTCTCATAGATGTCATGCCCTATGTTTATGGGTATTCCTTTAATAATTGCTTTGAATTATACCTATAGGTAGGCACCTTTTTAATCTAGATGTCAATCTAGTTCTTCCAGAATACTGTCCAGCCACACTGTTTGTACTCATATGGGCAATAGCTTCTTGATGCACAAGCTTCTGCCCCAGAGACCAGTAGGTACTAGACACTGCTCATTGTAGATCATGAGGCCCAACCCTAGTTTGTGGCTAATTTTAGCTGAGAAGAAGCTAGATTCAGCCCACACCCATTGTCCCTTGGATCTCTCTCCTCTATCTTCTTTTCCTGTGAAATCATTCCTCTATTTGTTTTTGAAACTCTAGGAATGTAACATTAGACTCCAGAAGAGACTGCTATTCAGACTACAAAATAATGCTTGTGAGCGAGCCTCAAGCTATCAAAGTTCCATGTATATGATGCAGGGGTATTGGCATACACATATTCTGTTCCCTAAAATCTTTCTGCCTCTTTCTGGGGAATCAGAGGGCCTGGCAGAAGATTCCTGCTCTGAAATCACCTCCATCAGAGAGCTGTAAGAGAGTCTAGGTTGGCTGACAGATTTGGTAGTTAAGAGCACTGACAGCTCTTTTGGAGGACCCAGGGAACCCAATGGCTTCTTTGACCTCTGCAGACACCAGGCAGCACGTGCAAGTACATATGTGCACATGGCATATGTACATGTAAAACCCAGGCATACATACATGTGGTGCACAGGAGTACATACATATGGTGCATAGGCATACATATATGTGGTGCATAGGCATACATACAGGCAAAACATCCATACACATAAATTTAAATTTAAAAAGAAGAGATGATGTCTCAGTCCTGTGGGCCTAATTCCTATCTTCTGAGGGTCTTTCATAGACTACATCTCATAGACCACATGTTTTTTGAGGCTTTTCAGGACCACTTGATTCTTTTGCTCCATAAAACTATGGTGCCTTACTATACTAAAAACTCCAGCTTCTGGAATAACATACTTTGTTCCTGTCAAACAATCAGTAACAATACATACTGCTGTTGAGGTTTGATCTTTTAGTATGTATTATAATGATAAGTACTGGCCCCTCAGGCCAGGTTGCTTTCAAGAACAAGAGACTCTGAATACAATGTGACCTTGCTCCTTGGTTTATAACTATAGGTTAAATAAAAATGTTAACAGCTGATAGCTAGGTAGAAGAGAAAAGGGTTTGGAATTCCCAAGCTTGGGGTCTGAGAGGACCAAGGCGCAGAGAGAGGAAGGTGGACAGAGGAGAAGACTCCATGGAGTAAGAATCTTAAAAACATGGTTGTGAGGGCTGACAAATTGGAGTTAAGATCAACCATCAGCATCAGTACCTGCCTTACGCTGCTGAAACCACACCACAGTGCTGTATGTAATAACCATCCCTTCCCTTTCTCCAAAATGCAACTCAAACCTTCCATGCCTTAAGTTCCTACACCTGTATGACAGACTAACAGTGCCAGTCAGGCCCCAGCATCTCTTCTCAGCTCTAAAGCCGTCTCAGTAGAAAGTCATTGATCTTGTGTCAATGACTTGTCCTTCCTGACCTGACAGGGGAAAATTGTAGCGACAGAATGGCTCAAAATGAAAGTATCCTCCCACCCCCATCCCTTCCCTGCTTCAACAGCAGAACCTAGTTTACCTTAAGCCTGATCCTGTAAATCATGTCACCTTGTGCATTATGCGGTCCCCGAGTGACCCCTGTAAATGTTTTACTTGGCAGACTAATGAGATGGGTATTTCCTGTTTATCCAGATATGACGTCATACAAATGGTCCATGACCTAAGATTGAACAGCTTCCCCTCTGATATAAAATGGCACAATCCATCTCAGGAGGGAGAGCCTCTCTGAGATTTTCTTTCTGTGTTTGTTTTGCCTGTAATACACATTCTTTATTAAAATTCTTATTAGTTCTAATCTGGTAAATAATTTTATACCTTTGTTGCCATCTTGCTTGTTCTCAGGCAATATCTTTATTCTTATATAGTTCAGGAACCCTCACCTAGACAATGGCGCTGCCCTCAGTGGACATATTAATCAATTAAGACATCCCGTAACAGACATACCTACAGGCCAACCTAATGCAGACAATCTCTCATTGAGAGTCTCTTTGCAGGTAACTGTCAATTGTATCAAGTTGGGCATTAAAGCTCACCATCCTATCAATATTTTTGCATTCCTGGGGATCAAATCCGGGGCATACTTTGTAGAAACAAATCCTCTACCCAATGAGATTCATTCCCAGACCAGTTTGTCTTATTTACAAGTGTCTATAAACCTGTCCTAAGGTGAGTAAAGGGCTCAAGTACAATGAAGTGTCAGCAGAAAGCTAACCTGTCAGTACAGATTATTCAAAAGCCAGTTACAGTGGCTTGTGCCTACAAGTGATACCTTGGCAGAACCCAGGGGCTCTTGGAAATGATCTGAGTGTCATCAGGAATACCAACAGATAAGAGGTGATGGGGTTAGGTCCTGCTGGGACACAGACCCAGTGAATGTCAGCACCCAAGTATCCTGACCTGGGGTGACTGAACAGCAAGACCCCTCTCCCTAAGCACAAGCCATGGGGTTTAAAGCCTCTTGAGGCTCATTTTCCTCCCACATGCCTCAGTTAAGATTCTGCTCTAGGACACTTGCCAGCTACCCACAACACCCGCCACAGGATCTTAAGACTTCTGGTGAGTGGAACACGGCTTCTGCTCCAATCCAATTGCGCGAGGGACCTGAGACTGCATTAATTAGGGAAACAGAAAACTGGCCTGAGTAGGGCCACAGGCCTCATCCAGCCGGACCAGCACCGGGGTAGCTAGAGCACAGGGTCGGCTGACACCCGCCAGCTACCCACGACCCCCGCCACAGGATTTTGAGACTTCTGGTGAGTGGAACACAGCTTCTGCTCCAGTCCAATCACGCGGGACCTGAGACTGCTTTGGTTGGGGAGGCAGAAATCCGGCCTGAGTAGGGCCACAAGCCTCTTCCGGTCAGAAAAGCACCGGAGTAGCTAGGGCGCAGGGTCGGCTGACACCCGCCAGCTACCCACAACACCCGCCACAGGATCTTAAGACTTCTGGTGAGTGGAACACAGCTTCTGCTCCAATCCAATTGCTTGCGGGACCTGAGACTGCATTAATTAGGGAAGCAGAAAACCAGCCTGAGTAGGGCCACAGGCCTCTTCCGGCCTGAACAGCACCGGGGTAGCTAGAGCGCAGGGTTGGCTGACACCCGCCAGCTACCCACGACCCCCGCCACAGGATTTTGAGACTTCTGGTGAGTGGAACACAGCTTCTGCTCCAATCTTTAAACAGTGACAACGACAACAACTAACCCCAGAGATTACCAGATGGCGAAAGGTAAACATAATAATCTTACTAACAGAAAACAAGACCACTCACCATCATCAGAACCCAGCACTCCCACTTTGCCCAGTCCAGGGCACCCCAACACACCGGAAAAGGTAGACACGGATCTAAAAGCATATCTCATGATGATGGTAGAGGACTTCAAGAAGGACTTTAATAACATACTTAAGAAATACAAAGGAACACTGGTAAACAGGTAGAAGACATTAAAGAGGAAGCACAAAAATCCCTTAAAGAATTGCAGGAGAACACTGCTAAAGAGTTTCAAATCCTTAAAGAAAAACAGGATAACATAATCAAACAGGTAGAAGTCCTTAAAGAAAAACAGGAAAACACATCCAAACAGATGATGGAAATGAACAAAAGCATACTAGACCTAAAAAGGGAAGTAGACACAATAAAGAAAACCCAAAATGAGGCAACACTGGAGATAGAAACCCTAGGAAAGAAATCTGGAACCATAGATATGAGCATCAGCAACAGAATACAAGAGATGGAAGAGAGAATCTCAGGTGCAGAAGATTCCATAGAGAACATCGGCACAACAATCCAGGAAAATGTAAAACGCAAAAAGATCCTAACTCAAAACATCCAAGAAATACAGGACACAATGAGAAGACCAAACCTACGGATAATAGGAGTGGATGAGAATGAAGATTTTCAACTCAAAGGACCAGCAAACATCTTCAACAAAATTATAGAAGAAAACTTCCCAAATCTAAAGAAAGAGATGCCCATGAACATACAAGAAGCCTACAGAACTCCAAATAGACTGGACCAGAAAAGAAATACCTCCCGACACATAATAATCAGAACAACAAATGCTCTAAATAAAGATAGAATACTAAAAGCAGTAAGAGAAAAAGGCCAAGTAACATATAAAGGCAAGCCTATCAGAATTACACCAGATTTTTCACCAGAGACTATGAAAGCCAGAAGATCCTGGACGGATGTTATACAGACACTAAAAGAACACAAATTCCAGCCCAGGCTACTATACCCAGCCAAACTCTCAATTAACATAGATGGAGAAACCAAAGTATTCCACGACAAAACCAAATTCACACATTATCTCTCAACGAATCCAGCCCTTCAAAGGATAATAACAGAAAAAAACCAATACAAGGACGGGAACCACGCCCTAGAAACAACAAGAAGGTAATCCCTCAACAAACCTAAAAGAAGACAGCCACAAGAACAGAATGCCAACTTTAACAACAAAAATAACAGGAAACAACAATTACTTTTCCTTAATATCTCTTAATATCAATGGACTCAACTCCCCGATAAAAAGACATAGACTAACAAACTGGCTACACAAACAAGACCCAACATTTTGCTGCTTACAGGAAACTCATCTCAGAGAAAAAGATAGACACTACCTCAGAATGAAAGGCTGGAAAACAATTTTCCAAGCAAATGGTAGGAAGAAACAAGCTGGAGTAGCCATTCTAATATCTGATAAGATTGACTTCCAACCCAAAGTCATTAAAAAAGACAGGGAGGGACACTTCATACTCATCAAAGGTAAAATCCTCCAAGAGGAACTATCAATCCTGAATATCTATGCTCCAAATACAAAGGCAGCCACATTCATTAAAGAAACTTTAGTAAATCTCAAAGCACACATTGCACCTCATACAATAATAGTGGGAGACTTCAACACACCACTTTCACCAATGGACAGATCGTGGAAACAGAAACTAAACAGGGACACAGTGAAACTAACAGAAGTTATGAATCAAATGGACCTGGCAGATATCTACAGAACATTCTATCCTAAAACAAAAGGATATACCTTCTTCTCAGCACCTCATGGTGCCTTCTCCAAAATTGACCACATAATTGGTCACAAAACAGGCCTCAACAGATACAAAAATATTGAAATTGTCCCATGCATCCTATCAGATCACCATGGACTAAGGCTGATCTTCAATAACAAAATAAATAATAGAAAGCCAACCTTCACGTGGAAACTGAACAACACTCTTCTCAATGATACCTTGGTCAAGGAAGGAATAAAGAAAGAAATTAAGGACTTTTTAGAGTTCAATGAAAATGAAGCCACAACATACCCAAACTTATGGGACGCAATGAAAGCATTTCTAAGAGGAAAACTCATAGCTCTGAGTGCCTCCAAAAGGAAACTAGAGAGAGCACACATTAGCAGCTTGACAACATACCTAAAAGCACTAGAACAAAAGGAAGCAAATTCACCCAAGAGGAGTAGACGGCAGGAAATAATCAAACTCAGGGGCGAAATCAACCAAGTGGAAACAAGAAGAACTATTCAAAGAATCAACCAATCAAGGAGCTGGTTCTTTGAGAAAATCAACAAGATAGATAAACCCTTAGCCAGACTCACTAGAGGGCACAGGGAAAGCATCCTAATTAACAAAATCAGAAATGGAAAAGGAGACATAACAACAGATCCTGAAGACATCCAAAACACCATCAGATCCTTCTACCAAAGGCTATAGTCAACAAAACTGGAGAACCTGGATGAAATGGAGAAGTTCCTAGACAGATACCAGGTACCAAAGTTGAATCAAGATCAGGTTAATGATCTAAACAGCCCTATATCCCCCAAAGAAATAGAAGCAGTCATTAATAGTCTCCCAACTAAAAAAAGCCCAGGACCAGATGGGTTTAGTGCAGAGTTCTATCAGACCTTCAAAGAAGATCTAATCCCAGTTCTTCACAAACTATTCCACAAAATAGAAACAGAAGGTACTCTACCCAACTCATTCTATGAAGCCACAATTACTCTGATACCTAAACCACAAAAAGACCCAACAAAGATAGAAAACTTCAGACCAATATCCCTTATGAATATTGATGCAAAAATCCTCAATAAAGTTCTTGCTAACCGAATCCAAGAACACATCAAAACAATCATCCATCCTGACCAAGTAGGTTTCATCCCAGGGATGCAGGGATGGTTCAATATACGGAAATCCATCAATGTAATCCAGTATATAAACAAACTCAAAGACAAAAACCACATGGTCATCTCGTTAGATGCGGAAAAAGCATTTGACAAGATCCAACACCCATTCATGATAAAAGTCTTGGAAAGATCAGGAATCCAAGGCAAATACCTAACCATGATAAAAGCAATCTACAGCAAACCAGTAGCCAACATCAAAGTAAATGGTGAGAAGCTTGAAGCAATCCCTCTAAAATCAGGGACTAGACAAGGCTGTCCACTTTCTCCATACCTATTCAACATTGTACTTGAAGTCCTAGCCAGAGCAATTCGACAACAAAAGGAGATCAAAGGGATACAAATTGGAAAAGATGAAGTCAAAATATCACTTTTTGCAGATGATATGATAGTATATATAAGTGACCCTAAAAATGCCACCAGAGAACTCCTAAACTTGATAAACAGCTTCGGTGAAGTAGCTGGATATAAAATTAACTCAAACAAATCAATGGCCTTTCTCTATACAAAGAATAAACAGGCTGAGAAAGAAATTAGGGAAACAACACCCTTCTCAATAGTCACAAATAATACAAAATATCTTGGCGTGAATCTAACTAAGGAAGTGAAAGATCTGTATAATAAAAACTTCAAGTCTCTGAAGAAAGAAATTATAGAAGATCTCAGAAGATGGAAAGATCTCCCATGCTCATGGATTGGCAGGATCAACATTGTAAAAATGGCTATCTTGCCAAAAGCAATCTACAGATTCATTGCAATCCCCATCAAAATTCCAACTCAATTCTTCAACGAATTAGAAAGAGCAATCTGTAAATTCATCTGGAAAAACAAAAAACCTAGGATAGCAAAAACTCTTCTCAAGGATAAAAGAACCTCTGGTGGAATCACCATGCCAGACCTAAAGCTTTACTACAGAGCAATTGTGATAAAAACTGCATGGTACTGGTATAGTGACAGACAAATAGACCAATGGAATAGAATTGAAGACCCAGAAATGAACCCACACACCTACGGTCACTTGATCTTTGACAAGGGAGCTAAAAACATCCAGTGGAAGAAAGACAGCATTTTCAACAAATGGTGCTGGCACAACTGGTTGTTAACATGTAGAAGAATGCGAATCAATCCATTCCTATCTCCTTGTACTAAGGTCAAGTCTAAGTGGATCAAGGAACTTCACATAAAACCAGAGACACTGAAACTTATAGAGGAGAAAGTGGGGAAAAGCCTTGAAGTTATGGGCACAGGGGAAAAATTCTTGAATAGAACAGCAATGGCTTGTGCTGTAAGATCGAGAATTGACAAGTGGGACCTCATGAAACTGCAAAGCTTCTGCAAGGCAAAAGACACCATCAATAAGACAAAAAAACCACCAACAGATTGGGAAAGGATCTTCACCTATCCTAAATCAGATAAGGGACTAATATCCAATATATATAAAGAACTCAAGAAGGTGGACTCCAGAAAGTCAAACAACCCCATTAAAAAATGGGGCTCAGAACTGAACAAAGAATTCTCACCTGAGGAATACCGAATGGCAGAGAAGCACCTGAAAAAATGTTCAACATCCTTAATCATCAGGGAAATGCAAATCAAAACAACCCTGAGATTCCACCTCACACCAGTCAGATTGGCTAAGATCAAAAATTCAGGTGACAGCAGATGCTGGCGAGGATGTGGAGAAAGAGGAACACTCTTTCATTGTTGGTGGGATTGCAAGCTTGTACAACCACTCTGGAAAGCAGTCTGGCAGTTCCTCAGAAAATTGGACATAGTACTACCGGAGGATCCAGCAATACCTCTCCTGGGCATATATCCAGAAGATGTCCCAACCGGTAAAAAGGACACATGCTCCACTATGTTCATAGCAGCCCTATTTATAATAGCCAGAAGCTGGAAAGAACCCAGATGTCCCTCAACAGAGGAATGGATACAGAAATTATGGTACATTTACACAATGGAGTACTACTCAGCTATTAAAAAGAATGAATTTATGAAATTCCTAGCCAAATGGATGGACCTGGAGGGCATCATCTTGAGTGAGGTAACACAATCACAAAAGAACTCACACAATATGTATTCACTGATAAGTGGATATTAGCCCAAAACTTAGGATACCCAAGATATAAGATACAATTTGCTAAACGCATGAAACTCAAGAAGAATGAAGACCAAAGTGTGGACACTGTGCCCCTTCTTAGAATTGGGAACAAAACACCCAGGGAAGGAGTTACAGAGACAAAGTTCGTAGCTGTGATGAAAGGATGGACCATTTAGAGACTGCCGTATCCAGGGATCCATCCCATAGTCAGCTTCTAAACGCTGACACCATTGCATACACTAGCAAGATTTTGCTGAAAGGACCCAAATATAGCTGTCTCTTGTGAGACGATGCCGGGGCCTAGCAAACACAGGAGTGGACGTTCACAGTCAGCTATTGGATGTATCACAGGGCTCCCAATGGAGAAGCTAGAGAAAGTACCCAAGGAGCTAAAGGGATCTGCAACCCTATTGTTGGAACAACATGATGTACTAACCAGAACCCCGGAGCTCTTGTCTCTAGCTGCATATGTATCGAAAGATGGCCTAGTCGGCCATCACTGGAAAGAGAGGCCCATTGGACTTGCAAACTTTATATGCCCCAATATAGGGGAATGCCAGGGCCAAAAGAATGGGAATGGGTGGGTAGGGAAGTGGGGGGCGCTATGGGGGTCTTTTGGGATAGCTTTGGAAATGTAATTGAGGAAAATATGTAATAAAAATATTAAAAATTAAAAAAAAAAGATTCTGCTCTAGTGCTGAGGAAGAGATGCTAGGAGTCTTGGCTTTGTGTGCTGTTAGGCACGCTCCCATGGAAACAGAATGAATGGATAATGCTACATCCCTCTAGGGATGGGAGGAAATAAAGAACTTGTTGGGCTGAGAACTCACAGATTGGTTATCTATGACAGGTGTCAAATTTTTTTCAAAACCCAGCCTTCTCACCCCTCTTACATTGCCTAAGAGCATGGGTAGTTTAACTAAGGGCCATCTTTTCTCACATGCATAAGTTCAGCCCCTTAGCCTACATTCTAGTCCCTGCCCCTGTCTTTATAGCCCTGTCCTGTTTGGTCACATTTTTTTCTGAGTCTCTAACCTCCAACCTTTTCACCTGTCCTTAGTCCTGCAATGTCCCAGGCTCAAGCCCAGGCTCATTGAGCCAAAGCTCCATTCCTTCAAACTGAAGGAGGCCAGTGACCCAGAATTCCCGTGTCCCAGGCTTCCTGGTCTTGGCCAACTGGTGTGTGAGAGCTAAGGCCCAAGGCTTAGTTATGAGGCCTGGTAATAAGGAGTTCTAGGTTGGGAATGCCCTACCAGCAGAGGCCCTCCCTGCCATGCTGGATGCTGTGCCTGCTCCCTGGAAGGAATAGACAGTGGAAGTGGGCAGCAGCTGAGGACCCGAACTGTTCCCAAAGTACTGCACTTCTGGGCAGATGCCAGTAAGACCCAGGAAGCCTAGGGTTCCAGAGTGGAGGGCACTTTGCCTCCACTGGTTTGACTGTGCTATCCCTCCATCTGGTTCAGCCCTTAACTGCTAGTGAGGTTATGTTGGTGACTCAACTCACTCTGTCCTTACCAGTAACATCCTCTAGGTGTGTGAGGGAGACACACTGCTTTTTCTGATCCTATCTAGGTTGAATATTCTCAAGTGCCCTGCCTATCGCTCCAGCATGTGCCACTGATGAGGAATGGACTCTTTAGTTTGTGGGTCTGTAGTCCAGTCATGACAGTCTCACTGCGTTCCCAACCCTGGTGCTTCAGGCCTGTTCATAGAGCCTCTTAACATCTGACCTGGCTTCTCTGCCATTCATCCTCCCAGGAAAATCCAAATCACACTTCTACCTCCTTAGTCTCCTCCAAGAAGACCAAACTACCTTCTGTCCTCCTTTATTCCAAGGCTCTTTCATTCAACTCTGACCACCCACTTCTGTTCAACAGGGATTCTTCATGGCCCCAAATCACTCAGGTTCTTATTTAGAACTTTCCCCTCTTCTTTGTCCTCAATAACTCATTCCTCTGGCCTCTCTTAGTCAGCTGCTGGCTCTTCCCTATTCACGTTTGTGTACTGGCTTTCCTGGGAATTCTTCCTCTCCCTGGGAAACCCTCACCAGGGCCTATGACTTTAAACTCTATTTATTTGACATCACATTGACACTTGGTTTCTAGACCTCTCTTGAACTTCCCATGAAACTTCAATCATTCCATGTCAAAATTGAAACTGATTTCAGACCTGGTGTCACAGCCTTGCTATCCCAGCTATATGGGAGAATGAAGGAGTTTGAGTCTATCCTGGGCTCCAGACAAAATTTAAAGCCGGCCTGGGTACTTACTAAGATACTGTCTCAAAATAGAAAGTAAAACTAGGGCTAGGGATGTAGCTCAGAGGCAGAGTGCTTGCCTAACATCCAGGAGAGCCTGGTTCAGTCTCCAGCACCACAGAGGGGAAAAAGTGAATCATTTTACTCAGATGTACTGTGATATGGCTGAGTGGGTAAATCCTTGTGAGTCAAGCCTACTAACCTGGGTCTGTTCCTTGAAACCCATATGAAGGTGGAACTAAATTAACTTCCACAAACTTTACTTTCAATTGCCACAGGTAGGCTGTCATACACCCTCACCCATACACATCACACACACACACACACACACACACACACACACACACACACACACACATTGATAATAATAAAGTAAATGGCCAAACGATGTTTCCTTAAATTCCTCTAATTTCTGTTTTCCCATCATGCTTGTTGTCACAGTCTCTAGCCTGGTGGGCCAGGTCATCCATCTGGGTCATGTCTGCTTCCTCTTTCCTTACTCAACTAACCACAGGGCATCCTCCTTTGTGTTTTATTAATTTTATTTATTTACTTAGATAGTGTTTCACTCTGTATCTTTGTTTGGCCTGGAGCTCTCTATTTAGACCAGGTGGTTCTTGAACTTGCAGAGATCTTCCTGCCTCCTCTTCCCTAATGCTGGGATTAAGGGAGTGCACCTAGTACTACTGCCTGTCCTCTTCTGTAAGCACCTGTCTGGTTCCCGTTAGTGATTTTTATCTGAAAACTTGGCAGCATTGGTTTCCCTGCCTGGTTCTCACTCCTGCCAGGCTTCCACACCACTGTGAAGCAAGCGTTCCTATCTTAATTCTGAGTATGTTGCTTCATGCTCCAAAGTGTGTAAACCCACTGGCATGATGTCATGACTATAAAACAGTCTAGTATCTAAGTTAAATTGCTTCTTATTTAATGATACACTATGAGCTATAGGTTTCCTGTGGTATAGGCACACTTCCATGTTTCCCAGCCTGCACAGCTGGAATGTTCCCTCCTGTGTGTCATTTACTCAGCTCATCCTCAGCCTTCAGTTCTCAGTCCTAGTGCTAAGGACTCTGACATCCATTTTAGTCCATATTCCCAAAGGTAAACCTGCTGTTCCTGCTTCTACTTGTTCTTGCCCCTGTATTCAGCACAGGTACTGCACATACCACAACATATGTCATCTGCTAGCCCATCTATACTGAGGGCAGAAACTGTATCTTCTCTATTCTGTTTCCAAGTGGCTCCTGGATGGTTCTGTAAGTAGAGTAAGTCTGTAGAACAAATGAAACAATTATATCACATCTGGCAAGCCATTAGCACCATTCTTCCAATACTACCCAGCTATATAATAAAATTTCTTAAAGCTGACGCTCACACATAAACTTTCTGAAAAGACAGTATTGTGATTTTTCTAGAGGATTTAGCTCATAGGCTGAGAAGAACCTCTGTCCTTGTGAAGGTCTTAGTTGTTTTGAGACAAGCTGATGGCCCTTTAAAACAGGAAGGGAAACAGTGATTTGGAGGCAAAGTTTGAGAAATGCTGTAGTGATAACTAGACAATAGAATCCTGTTATACCCAATTGCTTTCTCTGTGGGCTCAGCAAACAGATGCCTTCCTCATAAGATCCTGGGATGCTATGCTTTAAGTGTCTCTAGCACAACTCATGCTGAAGCCAATCCCTCATGTGAGGTATTAGGATGTGGGTTTGTGGAATGATTAGGTCATAAGAGCTTTGCTATAACTCACCTAATGCATTTATCGATTTGACAAAGGCAGAGTGAGAAGGCTGGTGAAACCACACTGTAGTCCTCCGTAGGAAACCACCCAGAGCCTCCAGCCCCTGTTGAGCTTGCTGTTAGTAAAGGCATTCAGGACCAGAAAAATCCGCAGCTGGAATGGCAACCCGGTGGCCCGGGAGACAAAGGATGGGCTGCTGCATTGTTAGGTTCCAGTAACCTAGCCCAGCCCTCTGCATTTCCTAACACAATAGGCCAGCGCCCAGAGCTCCAGTCTCCACCTGCCTCTCCACCAGCCAGTAGCTCTGGGCACAGACAGTACCTTTCAGATCTCTGCTCATCTTGCTATCTCCAGGTGAACCTAGTGTGGGGGTATGCTCTGCTGACTGCAGGCTTTGGCACAGGGCGCTGGGGACGAGGGTGGCAGGAGCGGGTGTGGCGTTGGGCGAGAGACCTGCGATCAGGGGTAGGGGTTTCATCTTGAATTATGCAGTTGCTGCAGTGGTACTTGACACTGTCTGGAGAGTAAGTCTCTTTGTGTTCTGGGCCAGCTGGTGGCCACGCCTTCGGCTCTGATGCAAGGGGCGTTGGTCAGTTCAGCACCCACTGAGGAGGTGATTTGTTCACGATGGGGTCGGTTTGCCAGATCCAGAACTACATGTGACTGCTTGCCCAGACTTGCCCAGGACTCATGACACGTGAGACAGTCTTCGGAATCTCAGAGGGCGGGGACCAAGGGTGGGGAGGTGGGAGGAGGTGGGGGGATGAAGAGGCCTGGGAGTCAGGGCCAAGGGTTTTGGACCTGCTTTTATGGACATTATGGTCTTTGTGAAGTTAGGCTCAAACGACAGGTCTTTGGAGACCCTCAGTGTAAGAAGATAGATACTGGTAAGGAGTTGACCTGATCATTTTGATGTTCTTTCTACTAAACTCTTGTCAGGCAAAGTGTTAAGGATCCAGTGTCTGCCTAGACACGCAGAAAGTTTTAATCCGATTTCTGTTCCAGATTAGATTGAGTTATCTTTTCTCTCCCTTTCTCTTTGTTTTGTTGGCAGACTCACAACCTTGCTGTGCTGAGCTTGCTCTGCCCCTTAGTAACAGACCTGGAACGTCCCTTTCTCTTAAAATTGTTTTGAGAATTAAAAGTACAGAAAAATATCATTCTTGTGGTTTCAATATTACTGGAAATTTTAGGTAGCCCTATTTGGAGGACCACTTGTCTCTAGGAAAATTGAGTTTCTCTAATAGTTCTTAGATTCCTTATTTATTTATTTATTTATTTATTTATATAGAATAGACACAGAAGGAGTTTCAAAGAAATGTCAGAGAACAGCTTCTGAGGGTTTTGAGACGGAGTAGAGGAGGAAAAAAGGCCTTGCTAATTGAGTGAGGGTGAAGGTTCAGCAAGCAGCCAAATGGCAAAAAGGGACAGCGAGTACAGAGCTAGGAAGACATCCTTAAGCTGTGGCCAGGAATCAGAAAGTAAGAGACAAAAGGGAGAAAAAGAAAAAAAGCAAGGCTTTTCTGGGTCTTGACTCAGAAAGATGGCCAGAGCAAACAGAGCCTCACAGCAGCTTGGGAGGGACATAACAGATGCGGGCTTTCTAGGAAGGGAAAGTGCATCATCTTCTCAAGGGATACTTATTACCCTCATATATTCATCTTGGCACTAGCTGGATCTCCTTCCAAGGTGTGGTCTCTTAGGCAGTTGATTAGTAATGATTGTTTTTGAGTAGCCTGGAATGTTAGACATACCCAGCCCAGAGCTAGAGTCCATTCTCTTGATCAGAAAGAAACAGTTTTTCTTTAATGGGCCTCATCAGAGAGCTGTGTCGAAGGCTAAGGCTACTGTAACATTCTTCTCTCTGAAGAGGTATCATTAAACCAGTTAGAAGGGGTAAAGTTGGAAATAGATGTAACCCCCCTTTTGGTTTTGGTTTTGTTGCCTCCCCAGGGTTTCTCTGTATAACAGCCCTGGCTGTCCTGGAACTCACATTGTAGACCAGGCTGGGCTTGAAATCAGAAATCTACCTGCTTCTACCTCCTGAGTGCTGGGATTATAAGCAATATAACTCATTTTAACCATGAAAATCTAGAGATCTAGTTCTATAGCTATTCACTAGAAGGATTTACTATCTAGACTGGAGTTTGGTTCTGCCCTCACAGGTATCCAGGGCAATTAGACTCTTGAGCTCCCTTCTGGAATCCTGGTCAGGTAATCAGGGACATTACGGGAATTGATACTTTTGGGGTCTCTGATCCCCCAGTGCCTAGCCAGTTTTTATGTCCTCTTCTTATCATAGGAACACATGAGGAGAACTGTGAGGGAATGCTGGGTGAAGTTTAGTAGTTGTGTGTGTGTGTGTGTGTGTGTGTGTGTGTGTGTGTGTGTGTGTGCATGTGGAAGGGAATTGCTTTGTGACATGACTATTCCCAAGGATGTTTGCTCCTCTTGGGTGTGGCTTATGACTAGGTGTGGTATGTGATGGCTGAGTAACCTTTAAGATCATGTGATCATGGATTTTAGTGCTGGGATTTGAGGCTCCAGGGATTGCGGATGTTATCAGTAGTTTAGACTGGGAGTGTCTTGCTTTTCTGGTCTATCTGGAGGAATTGCAGTCACTATGGCTTGTATCATCAAATAGAGAAAGGAATGTTTGGTTCACATTAGGGTCCCTAAACTAAGGCCACCTGGCTTCCTATATCTGCATGTCTGTTTACATGATTGTACATGTATAATCAGCAGACAGAAATAGTATACTGAAAAAATTGGGAGAGAAGCCAGGTGTGATGGTATACACCTGTAATCCTAGTAATCAGGAGACTGAGGCAGAGGGATGATAGTTTGAGGCCAGACTGGGTTGTATAGCAAGACCCTAACTCAGATGGACAGAATTCCACCCCCCCCCAACACACACACTTTTTTTTCTTCTCCAAACAGTACGGTGTACAGGCTCCATTTATCTGGAAGTTATATTGTTTTCAGTATTATAGGTTATCTGCAGATGATTTCAAGAAGTGAATTGAGCACTTGAGTATTATGGCATTTCAGACACCAACTGGATATTTAGATATACAGGAATGACTGTATTTAAAATCAAACCAGGTCAGTTCCAGTCTAAATCATTTTGACAGGTTTCTTTGTGTAGCCCTAGCTGTCCCAGAACTTGTTCTGTAGACCAGGTTGACCTCAGATTTAGAGATCTGCCTGACTCTGCCTCCCTCCTATAAGGATCAAAGGAATGCTCCTCCATGAGTGGCCCAAAGCATCTCTCAAAGTTAACTATAGCTAACTCAGACCCATAAGAATACAAGGAATTAGGACAGAGTCAGATTCCCTACCCCGTACCCCAGGTCTGGCAGAAATGGCAGACAGATGCTGTAGGATCTCATGGGAGACCCACACTTCTGTTTCTAAGCTTTCTGGATCTGGGTTAGGTCAGGGAGTCAGACTCTGTAGACCTGCTAGCTGTGTACTGAGCCATTGTCCTGACAAGAGGAGAACAGATGGCTGAAGAGACTGATTCTCCACAGCTTAGCTAATACCGTCTGTCAGCCCTTAACACCCACTAAGAAGCCTTTTCCCAAAGTGCCACACAAATGTCCTTCTCCTTGTGCTTGGACACTGAGAAGGTTGGTGTGGTAGTGTTGACTGTCAGACTGACAGAATACAGATTTACCTAGCAAATGTTGATCCTGGCAAACTATGAGTTTTGTTTTGTTTTAATTCCTTCTGGGCGAGTTACTATTTTTATTAGGTTAATGGATGTGGGAAGATCCATCCCAAAGTGGGCAGCACCATCCCGAGCTTGGGCCCCATTCTGGATGCAGTGTGAGGGGCTGCCTCCCTAGCTTCTTTGCCATGAGGAACCAGGAGCCAAAGCAAATTCTTTTTCACTGGAGTTGCTTTTGTCAGTGTATTTTATCACAGCAACAGGGGACAGAGCTAAGACTGAAGGCAAGTCCCAGATGAGCTCAGTCTAAGAGGTTTTCCATCTGACAAATAGGTGATGCAGGGCCGGGGTGTGGGTGTGGCAAAGAAGGGAGGGAGAGAAAGGGAGAACAGTGTCTGTCTGTAAAAAACCAGCAATACTTGCAAAATTGTCACCAGAGTGAAAAGGACATACTCTTGAATTGCTAGATTGAAAGGTCCTCCGGTGCCCTTTCAAATGGGTGAGCTGTGAGCAGAGGGCTAGTTAATGACCATATGAGTCTCTAAACTTTCAGAAAATTGGGTGAAGGAGGGACCTTGATGGAGCTGGCATCAGAATGTCATCAGACTTTTGAACAGAAAACTTGGTTGCTGGAAAACAGTGAAGAAGTAGCTCAGATGTCATTCACACACCCTTCATAGACTTTGTTTAAAGAATAGTGGTATGGAAGAATCATTATATTTTCAGACATGCTAGATATTAAATTAGTGGCAATCTTTATTAGGAAGTGATGGGACAATGCACTTGATTAATGGGAGAACAACTCACCACTAAGCAAGATGTCAGGGCCCAGAACAGATGATATTGGTAAAGGGGTGTGAGCTGTGTATCATAACCCTAAGCATGAGCATGGGCAGCCAATTCAAAGTAGATTCATGTCAGTAAATTGGCTGATAGACAGCAGTTGATATGACACATATATACAATAAAAACAAAGAGTAGTGAGTGTGCTGCTTCCAGGTGAATGCCTCCAAGTGCCAGAGTGTCTTAAAAGACTTAAGTAAGTGCATGAGAACTTCAATGGCAATCTAGTTTACAGCATGGCCCATGAAGACTTTGGAAAAAACATCTCTTCCAGCTTGTCCTTGGTGTATCCAACAGCAGCAGCTGGAGTGTTTTCCTTTTATCTATTGAGTAGATTCATGGTGTATTTGTGTGTGTGTGTCTATATGAAAGCACCTGTTTTCCTCCAGGCATATATGGAGGTCAGTGGCCAATAACACCTGTTGGTCCCTGCCTATCACTTTCTTTGAGATAGGGTCTCTTTGTTCGCAGCTGCCTTTGCCAGGCTCTGGGCCTATCCATGAGCTTCCAGAGACTCTCCTGCCTCCACCTCTCTGGCCCATGATTAGGATAGCAACTATGTGCCACCTTGTCAATCCTTACATGTGTATGTGTATGACAGTCACTCTGCTCTGTCCACTGAGCTGTTTCCCAAGCCCAACAGCTTTTTTTTTTTTTTTAATAATTTGTTGGTTTTTTTTTTTTTTTTTTTGACTTTTTGAGACAAGGTTTTTGTGGTATACAGCCTGGGGCTTGCTTTGTGGTCTAGCCTCAAACTTAGAAATATGCCTACCTCTGCCTCATGTACCACCATGCCAAACGCAAGAGCTGAATTTTCAATCAGCAACAATACTCTGTGTAGGACTGTGAAAGGAAGCCTGGTTCCTGGTTGAGCTAAGGCTAGAAACCCTGATGATCCTAAAGGGATGGAAGGTGTTTCACCCTGCTCTCTGGGAACCAGGCTCCTGGCATGAGGCTGGAGCCCTTTATATATTTGTGGCCATCAGTCATGTATGGGATATGCCCCAAGGCCTTCCACAGGTAGAGGATGTGACCTGAGGTCACTTATCCTCAAGACAGATCCCCATTTTAATTAGGTACCTAAAGGCCTGGAGGACTTAGTCAATAAACTCTCCTTTTCAGACATTCCTCCCTGCAAATTGTATTTAATCTCAGGCCTACCCTGAGAAGTGGGGATACTGTTCTACTCATCCACTTTCCACCATGACAATAAATGCTTTGAAACCATGGATCTGTTTACCAGATCCTCCCTGGTGAACGATGGAGAAGGTTGTCACCTAAAGAGCTGCCATCTAATCTCCTGTAGAAGGCCTCTCTGAGCTCCCAGCCACAGCCACCACCAAGCCATCAATACCAAGCCCAAGCCTGCTGCCTTCAAGCCAAGGACTCATCCCAGAGGGACCAGCTGGATCTCCCCGACCCTTTTCCCCCTCGGCCCTGGGCTATATCCAGCCTGTGGCCCCCACTCTGTTCTCAGCTCTTTTGAAGCATCCAGTCATGGCCAGGTGTCTGAGAGCCTGAGAACCAGGTGGCCCTGGTCTCCTTGCAGGACCTGCTTCAGCTGTCCCACACCTCAGGCTGTGTTCCCCCACCCCTGTAGCTGTGTCCCACTGATTCCCTACAGCCCAACACCTGCCAGGAAGCATGGCAAAACTCCTGTGTTCTTCCTTCCTGAGGGGCCAAGCCCTATGGCAGAGCAGAGACAGGAACCACTAACCCTACAACTCTGTTCTCCAGGGAATCAGACTTTGTATCTCATAAATTTCCCCTAATGAAACCAGGAGATGTTAGGCATCATGCCTTTGGATTAGAAAAATTGAGCATGCCTGTAAGATCCTATTTTTATTAGTTTATCTGTCTCTTTTGAGATGGAGTACCACTATGTATCTTTGGCTAGCTTGGACTTGCTACATAGACCAGGATGGACACTTTCTGCATGTGACCTTTACTTTTTATGCTGTTTGTGTGTGCCTTGTTCACTGAGTCAGAGTATCACAGTGTAGGTGAGAGTGAAGATTCAGCCCATACATCAGCCTGTGTCATGTGATGTTTATTCCAGGCTCACCATGATGGATCCTCTGCTGGAAGCAAATGCTACTTTTGCCTTAAACCTTTTAAAAATATTGGGTGACGACAGCTCCAAAAATGTATTTTTCTCACCCATAAGCATCTCTTCAGCGCTGGCCATGGTCTTCTTGGGGGCAAAAGGAACCACTGCAAGCCAGATGACTCAGGTAACCAACACTATATATAATACAGCAGATAAATACTGTGGACTGTCAGTTGAGCTGGTGCACCACATTCCAAGTTGCTCTTACAGATGATGTAGGGGTGTGACTGGAGACATGATGGGCAGGATGTGATGCCCTGCTGGGATGCTAGCTGTAGCATTCTGATCCACTGGTGGTGATGGTGTATGTAAGGGTTAACTGGGGGCAGAAATTCTTAAGGCATAGCACCACAGCCCCATGACCTCCATTGTCTGTGGTCTGGCCCTAATAGATCTAAACCTTCCTACAGATGAGGTCTCCTCCTAGGATCTTGAAGTTTATTCTCAAATGGGGTCATTCTAGGCTAGAAGACCAGGAATAGAACCTTTGAGGATCTTGTTAAGTACAGTGCATCTGTAGACATTATGAACCTCATACTGCCCCAAGGTGGGGATAAGTACAGTTCTTGTTCCCTGAAGTATCAGTTGGCTAGGGCAGTGTTACAGATAACACAGATTGGCTGGCTTAAGTAACACAGAGTATTTTTTTTTTTATAGTTCTAGAGGCTGAAGGCTAAAAATTCAGAAGTTGGAAATCTGATTGTCTATGGCATGTAAATGGCATCTTTGGCTTCCCTGGATATCTAGGTGATAACCAGCTTTTCTCAATGGGACACAGCTTGGGTTCCACTCATTCTAGTGACTTCATTTTAACTTCAATGTCCCTTATATGAGCTTAACTCCAAACACAGTCCTATTCTGAAGAACTGTGTGTCAGATGACAAAATACCAATTTGGGGGGATACATTCAGTGCATGGGAGAAAGGACACAGTGCAGCCTCTGAACTGTAGCAGTTCTGATCCACAACTAAGTGTTTGTGTCCAGTCTACTGTTTCTCATGATTAGGGATATCTTGATTCACAGTCTTCCTAATCCATGACCACCTTAGGCCACAACTTTGCATTCTGGGTTAGCTCTTGGTAGCATTCTTTTGTTTTATAAGACAAACATCTGTTTTTTCCTCAGGCTATCCCTTCACTGGAGGATTAGGGCTAGAGGCTTGCCTTCAATTTGAACTCTCTCTCTTTTTCAGTTTCAAGGTATTATTACAGATCCTGGGAGGCAGTTTATCTATTTATTATGGGAACAGCCAAAGTCATTTGTGTAGCTTTTCAGCAGGTTTCAGATGTCTAAGAACGTGTATAAAAGGCCTGGCAGCCAAGTGTTCACTCTTTGCTGGTGTTTTGCTTCTTTTAAATGCAGCCTTATTTGTTGGCAATTACTCCATGTGACCACTGCGGGATGGGCTTGGATTTCCTTCCACCATGGTCACGAGGAACAAGAGCACAAAAGTGATAGCTTCTAGGCCTTTTAAAGCCCAGACCTGGAACAGGGTTGCTTACCTCAGTTCTGGTGGTCAGACAGTGCTGGAGCCAGCCCAGACCCAAGAGCAGGGAAGAGACAGTATGTCTTGAAGTCAGAAGGCAGGTGCACTGGAATGATAGCAGGTGTGGTTGGTAGCCATGCTTGAAGCCAGAGCATCATTAGTGAATATGAAGTGTTGGGTTTGTGAAAGGCTATTTCCTCTCAGACTAGGGATGACAGGACTGTAAACATGGAACCTTCAAGGTACTTTCATCTTTGACTAGGTGGGTTTTGAGTGGCTGCAGGGATCTGCAAAATTCTGAGAATGAGCTTAGGGTTGACTCATTTCCTATATCTGGGCCTGATGAAGCTGTTCTTTTAAATCCGTTTTGATTTCAGGCACTGTCTTTGGGTAAATGCAGCACCAGTGAAGATGGAGACGTCCACCAGGGCTTCCAGTTACTTCTCAGCGAAGTGAACAAGACTGGCACACAGTACTCGCTCAAAGCAGCCAACAGGCTCTTCGGGGAAAAGACTTTTGATATCTTAGCAGTAAGTGTCATGTAGTACTTAGAGATGTTAAGCTGGTTATCTTCTAACAATCCCATAGGCTTATACATACGTACATGCACACCTTGAACACATAGGCACAGACCCACATGAAAGGTACTTCTGCCTTATACATAAAGACACAAATAAAAAATAAAAACAGTTCTGTCAAGTAGGAATTAAATATGCAGTCATGAATTATTTGGTAGAAATACTGAGAAATTATTCCATATACACTGTCAACATAATGGGAGCTTCAACCCATTTATGTTGTTTGTTCTTTCTGGTGTAATATGGTAGAATGTGAGTCATTATCAATGTCACTGTCATTTCATACACTATATCAGAAAGTGGATTTTTCTTTTGTTTGCCTCGTGTTCATGATTAGTTCTCTTTAAGGCCCTGTGAATGTGAGGCCTGTCCTTCACTACTGCAATGAGCCACTAGACCACACGCCACCGTGGGTCGTGCTTTTGCAAACTGCTCACTGCCTGAAACTGGGCTTCCTGACGTGACCGTAGACATATAACTACTCAAATTTCATATCAGGAAGTACAATAAAATAAAATGGATATTCAATTTCATAGCTTCCATAGCCACATCCCTGGTGTCTGTCTCTATAGGTGACACTATTTTGAATGGTGCAAATTTGTATTTCTTTTGGCACAGCAAACTGTAGTAAAAGGTACAGCCTGTGCACAATGCAGAGGTGTCATAGCTCTTGTGGGGTTAACTCTCATTCTGCCAGTATGGTGACCTCTTAGAGTGACAGCAGTGTGATACTGCATCTGAAGGTGCTCCCGGTGACTTCCTTGAGCTTCAGCTACTACCTCAGGGGTAGTAGCTCTGGGGTACTGGTTAGTTCATATTGTTGTTCCTCCTATAGGGTTGCAGACCCTTTCAGCTCCTTGGATACTTTCTCTAGCTCCTCCATTGGGGGCCCTATGTTTCATCCAATGGATGGCTGTGAGCATCCACTTCTGTATTTGCCAGGCACTGGCATAACCTCACAAGAGATAGATATATCAGGGTCCTGTCAGGAAAATCTTTCTGGCATATGCAATAGTGTCTGGGTTTGGTGGCTGTTTATGGGATGGATCCCTAGGTGGGACAGTCTCTGGATGGCCCTTTCTTCTATCTCAGCTCCAAACTTTGTCTCTGTAATTCCCTCCATGGGTATTCTGTTCCCCATTCTAAGGGGGAACGAAGTATCCACACCTTGGTCTTCCTTCTTCTTGAATTTCATGTGTTTTGCAAATTGTATCTTGGGTATTCTAAGTTTCTGGGCTAATATCCACTTATCAGTGAGTGCATATCATGTGAGTTCTTTTGTGATTTAGTTACCTCACTCAGGATGATATCCTCCAGATGCATCCATTTGCCTAAGACTTTCGTGAATTCATTGTTTTTAATAGCTGAGTAGTACTCCATTGTGTAAATGTACCACATTTTCTGTATCCATTTCTCTGTTGAGGGACATCTGGGTTATTTCCAGCTTTTGGCTATTATAAACCAACTAGCATCTTATGTCATTCATAAACTAAGCATAATGCTAGACAGCTGGAAACAGGAAAGATGGATTTTATACTCTTTCTGTATGTTTGTTTGCAAGTCATATCATACAGGATTAAATTTTGATTATCTGCTTTTGGGCATTGGGAAAGAGGCTGCTGGTGCTAATCACTTGCATGGCTGTATAATTTTGTTGTTCTGTCTCAGTCTTTTAAAGATTCCTGCTGTAAGTTCTATGAAGCTGAGATGGAAGAGCTGGACTTTAAGGGTGCTACAGAGGAGTCCCGACAGCACATCAATACCTGGGTAGCCAAAAAGACAGAAGGTGAACACAGTTTCTCTGTTTTGTTTGTGTTCAGTGCTAGGATTTGACTGCATGCCCTGGGCATCCTGAGCAGGATCTCCTCTGCCACTGAGCTATATTTATCCCATCCATGTCAATCAGTTGGCTTATATTGAAAGAGTGGTACATTTATATGGGTTTGTTTGTTTGTTTGTTTGCTGTGTGTCTGTGTTTGTCTGTGCACACCTGCAGTTAAAATCACTCACAGATTTGGTTTTTTCTTTCTGCCAATGTTGTCCTGGGATTCTACTCAGTTCTTTAGGTTTGGTAGCAAGCACCTTCACCTGCCAAGTTATCTGTCTGTTTCTAATATTTTTATTTTTATTTTTGTTTTTGGAGACAGGTCCTCACTCTGTAGCTCTTACTGTGTTATAACTCACTCTTTAGACCAAGGTGGACGAGAAATCAGAGATCCACCTTCCCCTGCCATTCAAATGCTAGGATTAAAGATGTGCCATCATTCCTGGCTTTGTAGTCTATTGCTAATAATCATATTATTAGTACCTTTGCAAGAGTTTCAAACAATAATGACGACGCTTCTTCATTAAATCAGGAGTTCTTTTGTCATGCCTGGTGTTGAACCTAAGGACTTGAATATGTTAGGCAAAGCAAAGTATTCTAAAGTTGGTCTGCATTGTTAGCTCTAAATCAGGAATCAGAAAGATTTTGAAAAATTTTTTGAGACAGGGTTTCTCTGTGTAGTGCCGGGCTGTTCTGGAATTCAGTCTGTAGATCAGGTTGCCCTTTGATCTGACATCTAGATGTTGGTGTCAGGGTTGTTGCTTTAGGGATATGTGGTCCTTTTCTATCAAGAGAAATCTCCTATGTAAGGTTCTGACCAGAGCAGCAGGTGGCGCCATTTGCCCGTCAGCCCTTTGCACATGTCAGCCACTTTTGTTAGGTAATTGGGTTAGCTTTGTTACTGTTATATTGCTGTGAAGAGACACCCTGACCAAGGCAACTCTTATGAAAGAATGCGTCAAACTGGGGCTTGCCTACAGTTTTAGGAGGGTTATTTCATGATCATCATGGTAGGAAGCAGATAGACATGGTGGTGGAGCAGTGGTTGGGAGTTTTACATCCTGATCAACACAGGCAGCAGGCAGTTAGAGAGACTGGGCCTGCTGTCGGTTTTTGGAATCTTAAATACTACCTCCACAACACACCTTCTCCACCAAGGCTGTTCCTACTAATTCTTCCCAAATAGTTCAATTGAGGACTGAACATGCAAATATATGATCCAACGGGGTCCATGCTCATCCAAACCACAAGTCTTTAATTAATTTTAAAAATCTTCCCTCTTTCAGATAAAATCAAAGAGTTGCTGTCTCCAGGTACAATACATTCAAACACTCCGCTTATCCTTGTGAATGCCATCTACTTCAAAGGAAAGTGGGAGAAGCAGTTTAACAAAGAGGACACCAGGGAGATGCCATTCAAAGTCAGCAAGGTAACCACAGTGCAGTAACTAAGGAGACTCCTGGGCAAGGTCCTCTGTTCACATTGGCTTCTAAAACAAAAGGAGGCTCCTCATGTAGCCTGTGCTTCTCATGTCTCTGGGCAGCTCTTCAGGCAGGACCCTCTCAGCTGTGAGGAGGTTGCCAATGATGGCTGCAGGCTATATGGTTTCAGTCCTGGCCCTGCTTCTGTCAAGGGCTATCCTGTCACTGGCAGATGTTGAGGTCAAACCTGATGGCAGAGCTCTGCAGTGGTCTTTCATAGAAGTTTGAACATAAAATCTAAACTCCACATGTGGTTTATGAGGCTCCTTCTGGCCCAGAATGCAGCCCATTCCTTGTGCACAGTCTGTTAAGTGTGTCTTCTCAGAAGTGCTGCTGTCTTGTGTCTCCTGCCTCCTTCAAGAGGACCACACCTCGTGTTGGTTCCTACAAAGAGGGAAAATAACCTTTCTCATCCTGTTGGAAAAATAGCTAAGGGCAGAGAGCTATCTAATGAGTGCCTGGCTTATGGTTGGTGCTCAATAAACACTGAACCACTGAGTGAAATTTACTTCTGGTTTGATGGGATAAACACAATCTGGAACATGTTACTGGAATATGTTTTTGTAACCATATTACTTTTCCCCCTCATCTCTGTCTCTTTCTCCCTACTCCCCCCATCACCTGGTGCCTATACTCCTAGGATGACAAGAGAAATTAATTACATCACATTCTGGATCATTAACCAGACCTCAGATCTCTCAGGCTAACTTTAATTGAACTTACAGTTTATTAGAAAATGAATTTCATTTCATGCTTTATTTTAAATAAATTCTTCAGTTTTTTTCTGATCAAGTATTTCTGTCTTTGAACAAAGTCACTGGTTGACAAGATGTACCTCAACAAGTTGTTTCTGTTACTTACTTCAACTGAAAGTAGCAGAAACCCTAGATGATTATAGTTGACTTCTTACAAGTTCATCCAACAAGGAGGACAGGAAATGGGTGGAGCCTGGGGCTGCCTGCATGGTGTGATACTTATGGGAACTGACTCTCCTTTCCTGGTCTGCCAACCTTAGCTTGGCCTTTTTTCCCTCATGCTCACAGCAGGATTTTGACCCTGACTCTGAGGTCCACAGGGAATGATATAGGACTGAGAGCAAGAAGCCTTTTTTGAGATCTTTTCCATATAGTACATAAGTGGACCTACTTCCTGCGGCTCCTGCTAAGTGCAGAGATAGTGCTTTGCTGTCTTGTACCTACCCTGGACATAGACTCATCTGTGGCTACAGCAGCTGATGCTCATAATCCACATATGTGGCCCTGCCTCCAAAGGCACAAGATTTTCTGTTCTATGGATTTGTGTTGAAATTATGAGCAATGTTCCTGTACATTAGCTTGCCGTTATATTCTTCAGATGTCACAAGATCCTACTGTGTACACTGAAATACCTGGCTGAATGTGCCAGCCCTCATAAAGCTCTGTTTTCCTGGAGAAGAGAAATTTGAGATAAGCATAGGTAAGAACACAGTGGTTGCAGGAGGCTCCAGAGACACAAAGGGATGGTGGCAGGATGCTGTGATTGGGTGTAGATCTAGTGAGAGCTGCTGCTGAAATCTTCACTGTAAGATGGCAGGAGAGCAGACACCAGAACATACAAAGCATGTTTCAGATTCTGCAGACCAATGTGATGGGAGAAAGGGACATAATCTAGTTAACCACAATACTACAAACAGCTCTATGACCGAAGAAGAGAGAGTGAAGTAGAATAGGAAACGGGCTGGACTCTTATTTTTTATCCCAGGGTGTTTTAAGGGCTTTAAGTAAATTTTGTTTCTGCTTGGACAGTCCCACACAATGTCATCCAGCCAAAGCAGTGTGGTCTGACTTACCCTGTGCTATGACCTATGGCTGCTGCACTGAGATCAGTGACAAGAAGGTCATCACAGCATCCCAGGGCTGTGCTTATGGCAGTGGAGGTTAAAAAGCAAAGTCATGCTTTGGGTATAGTTCAGAGATACAGACAATGCAATTTTGTAATGAGTCAAATCCAGGTAAGAGAGAAAGACAGGACTCAAAGACATGAAATGGTTTTGGTGACTGGAAGGAAAGACATCCCTCTCCGTCAGAACAAGACTTGTAGGTAGAGCAGCTAAACAAAGGAATATCAAAGTGCAGCAATCAATTAAAAAATTGAGTGTAAAGAGTGCCATAGACACAGACATTCTTGGTACTTGGGGTAGAGCCTCCTCGACTCCCCCTTTCTGTTTTATTAGATGGAAGTCCAGTCAGGTGGGTCACGTCCTTCTGACGGCAGAACTGTTGGAATTTTTGAGATATATAAGCTGGTCCATTATCAGTCTTAAGGAGTTTGGGTTTCCCCCAAGCACTCCATGCCTCAAGGCAATGTTGAATCACATGTGAGGCCTTTTCTCCAGTTAAAGGAGAGGCAAACAAAACTAATTGTATCTACTGAAAAATATTGGCAACTTTACTGGAAGGCTTAATCACTCCAGCCACTTTTAAAAAATTAAGGTGTTCTAAAAAGGTTTTTAAAACTTCTAAAACCACTAAACATTTTACCACTTGAGGTGAATTTTCATTATATTGTTTGGATACTACTTTACCATTAGCCACATAGGCACCTATGCCAGTTTTTGATCCATCAGTATATACCACAATCCCATTTTTAAGTGGGTTTCTTACTGTTATTTGTGGAAACACAACAGATTGATTTTGGGCAAACTGTAAAATTGGATGTTTTGGATAATGGTTATCTATTTGTCCTGAAAAGGAGGTAACTAAAACTGCCCAATCATTAGATGTGGCTGCCAAGGTTTTAACCTGTCAAAAGTCCAATCTCTCTGCTCTGGAGTCAAAGCAGCAGCGTTTGCTCGGGCCTGCGTTTGTGCAGCCTCTTGCCATAGAGCTCTCCATTCCGTATATTTGCCCATATTGGGGAGAGCGGCTTTTGCAATCATTTGCCAGTCGGCAGGAGTTAGTGCCATGCCGGCAAGCCTGTACTCTACCGGAGCATGAACATGCCCACCCTCCGCTCCTTCAAAGACCGGAAATGCCTGTTGCATCTTCCTTTGTTCCTCTCTTGAAATGAATGAGTCTGTGCACTGCCTCTCTGCGCAGGGCTGACGCACTACGCAGGGCGGGGGCTCCACATAGGGCGGAGGTGCACTATGACCTTGAAGCCGACTGCCTGGAGACCGAGCAGCAAGCTGGCCTTTGCCAGCCGCTTTTAGCTTTTTTCTTGACCTATAAGCTCGCATTTCTCTCTCATAACGAGCTGCTCCCTCCTCCAAGTCTGTTTTCTCAGAAGAGCTAATTTATTTATCTGATTCACAGCTACTAAGAACTAGCTCTTTAAACTCATCTTTTTTCTCCTCTTTCCTTCTAATCTCTCCCCAGGTATTCTTCCCTGACATTAACTTTTCCTTGGGTTCAAGACCCGTGGAAAGGCCTGTATACTTATTTGGCGCGCCATGCTTTCTCTTTTTTCCTGCTCTCTCTCCCCGCTTTACTTCTGATAGACTGTCTTGAATTTCGTTCAGAATTCTCCACCCCACCTTAACTGCTTGTTGACATATGAAAAGGAACAAAAAGGCTTTTAACACTAGAGAAAGTTCAAGACCAGACATACCTTGTAAAGCTGTAACGAGTCTCACCGCAGTTCTGGTTCCGCTCCGTCCCCCAGCTGAAGAGTTCTGAATCCACACCGGATCCTTCTCAACAGTCTGTTTTGCGGGAACACTTCATTACCACAGTTCCCCAGCTGAAGAGTTCTGAATCCACACCGGATCCTTCTCAACAGTCTGTTTTACGGGAACACTTCATTACCACAGTTCCCCAGCTGAAGAGTTCTGAATCCACGCCGGATCCTTCTCAACAGTCTGTTTTGCGGGAACACTTCATTAACCGCTCCTTCCCCGTGATGTAGTAGCTCCCGGGTTTCGGCACCATTTATTGCCCGCACTTTTGTTCCCCCTGGTAAGAACACGCTCAGGGCAACCGGAATCTTCTGCAGCACAAGCTTTATTGCTTACCCCATCAGGAGCCAGTGGAGAAGAGAGCCAGAGAGAGAGCCAGAGAGCGAGAGCGTGGCGGAAACCGTCCCTTTTATGGAGGACTGTCCTCCGTCTCAGATGTGTCGTTCCCTGATTGGCTGCAGCCCATCAGCCGGAGTTGTCGTCACGGGAAAGGCAGAGCACATGGCGTGGAAAGCTACCCCGGCACATGCGCAGCTTGCTTGTTTACTACTTAGAACACGGGTGTCAGTACCATCAGTGCCATCTTGTAATGGCGAATGTGAGGGCGGCTGGCTCCTTACAGGACAGTGAATATTAGAAATTATGTTTATATTCATAAGAATAAATCAGATCCCTCAATAGAAAAGAATTGTCGGTTTATAACATGACAGGTATTTGGATATTGGGTAGTTTGTTCCCTGTTCCTACCACTAATATAGAGATAACCAAGTTTTCCAGTTGATTATCCATTTCCAGGGTACTTCTCAATGACCCGAACATCTTTTTCTAGGCCTCACCTCTGTTTTTTTTTTCTGTCTCTTTTAAATTTTTTTATTAGACATTTTCTTTGTTTACATCTCAAAGGTTATCCCTTTTCCTTCTTTCTGCTCCAAGACTCCCTTCTCCCATCCCGCCCCTCACCCCCTCGCTGCTCACCAACCCACCCACTCTTGCTTCCCCGTCTTGGCATTCCCCTGCACTGGGGCATTGAGCCTTCACAGAATCAAGGGCCTCTCCTCCCATTGATGTCTGACAATCCCATCCTCTGCTATGTATGTTGCTGGAGCCATAGGTCCCTCCATGTGTACTTTTTGTTGGTGGCTTAATCCCTGGGACCTCTGGGAGTACTGGTTGGTTCATATTGTTGTTCCACCTATGGGACTGCAACCCCCTTCATAAGGTCTACCTCTTATCATCCCTTTCATTTCCAATTTCCACTCTAAGGACCAAGTCTTAAAAAATGGGCCTATAGGGACATGGAAAGTCTTAACTGTTTCAGACATTTAGAGGCTTATAAAATATTCTAAAAGTCTCATCAAGAAAATTCTCCCAGGGGACAGTGACTCTCTTCTCATGTGGTAGTTGCACAGTTTGCCCTATTTCAACTTAGTATTTATCCATGATTTACAGGATGAGAAGAAACCTGTGCAAATGATGTTTAAGAAGTCTACCTTTAAGATGACCTATGTGGAAGAAATATCCACCAAGATTCTGTTGCTTCCCTATGCTGGCAATGAGCTGAACATGATCATCATGCTTCCAGATGAACACGTTGATCTGAGTACGGTAAGGAGCATGGGGCCTTGATGGAGCTTTCAGAGAGAGAGAAAGAATGGCATTTGGTTTTCTGCCAGGGTAGCTCTCCTAGGCTCCCATGATCATGACTTTATCTTATATTTATTTGTGGGACTAGGGTGGAACTCAGGGCCTGGAGCATGATTTATAAGCTCTGCATCCTAGCCCCTTCCTGCTCCTATAATAATAGTTCCCTGGGCAGTGTAGAACTTTCCCATTGTCTCAAGGGCCCTGTGTGACATCACTGTCCTAATGTCTTCACCTCTCTTCTAGGTGGAAAAGGAAATAACTCATGAGAAATTTATAGAGTGGACGAGGCTCGACAGGATGAAAGGAGAAAAGGTGGAGGTTTTCCTCCCGTGGTTTAAGCTGGAGGAGAACTATGACATGAAGGATGTCCTCTGCAAGCTGGGCATGACTGATGCCTTTGAGGAGGGCAGAGCAGACTTTTCTGGAATATCTTCCAAGCAAGGCTTGTTTCTGTCCAATGTCATACATAAGTCTGTTGTGGAGGTGAATGAGGAGGGCACAGAGGCTACAGCTGCTACTACAATTGTTCTGAGGGGGTCATCACGGTTCACCCCTTGTTTCTGTGCTGACCGCCCCTTCCTTTTCTTCATTCAGCACATTAAAACCAATGGGATTCTGTTCCTTGGCCGGTTCTCCTCTCCCTGAGGAAAGGTTGTTCTTGTCAGTATTTTATCCTTTCTCCATGGTTTGCCTGTAACCCAAGTGACCTTATCCATAAGTGCAATGACAGTTATGAAATAAAGGGCTTTAATGGCATCCCACCTTCAGAACCGAGTGCTTTCTAGGATCTGAGCGTTCACTCCTGTGGTTTTAAACCTGTTGTGTTTCTGGCTACAGAGCTCATCTCTGCTGCAGGACCCTGTGGCACCCAATCCATGTTTGCTTCTGTTGTTTTCCTTGGTAGCATCAGAATCTCATCCCACTTTCAGTGAAAAAAGCTAGAGAGTTGAAGCTCTAAGTGGACAGTGGGGACATGTCTTCTTAGTCTATATGTAGAACTGAGATTTTCAGAGACTCAGCCCTGTAGGAAAAGCTCCTTTCCCCCATATCTGTTTCCCCTGTTGTATGGTATTACACATAGCCTCTTTATGTACATACTGACCCCTTTCTCCTGGGGTTGGAAACATGAGGTCACTCACAGGAATATAGTTGACCATGGATGTGTGAATAAACAACCAGGTGATTTTGAAATGTTTTTGCATCCATGTTGGTCACCTACTTAAAATACAGTAGAAGCATTTTGCAGGAAGGGAAGACATTGAAGAGGCAGGGTCTGTATGAAAGAGGCATGTAGATGGACTGGTAGGAAGTACTTTCCATGACCTGTGTGCAGTTTTGTAGCTGCCAAGATCCCTTCTGTCTTCACTGATGCTGCTGTGGTGACAGTATAGTTGGATTGTGGTGGTTTGTATATGCTTGGCCCAGGAGAGGCACTATAAGGAGGTGTGGCCTTGTTGGAATAGGTATGACCTTGTTGGAAGTGTGTCACTGTGTGGATGACCTTTGAGACCATCTTCCTAGCTACCTGAGTGTCAGGTTTCTCCTGTTTGCCTTCAGAAAAAAAGATTTAGCACTCTCAGCTCCACCAGAGTGATGCCTACTTGGATGGTGCTATACTTTCTGCCATGATAATAATGGACTGAATCTCTGAACCTATAAGCCAGCCCCAATTAAACATTGTCCTTTATAAGACTTGTTTTAGTTGTAGTGTCTCTTCACAGCAATGGAAACCCTAAGACAGATGTCGGTACCCAGGACTGGGGTATTGCTTTGACAGGCCTGATCATGCTATTGTTTGGAAGAATGTGAATTTGGTGACTTTGTTTTGGAAAACAGTAGAATGCTTTATTTGTGGCTTAATAGACCATACTAATAGAAGCATGAAAGACATTGATCCTAAGGATGTTTTGAACTGTGGGGACTAGGCTCAAGAGGTTTCAGAGGATAAGAATTTTAGTATGTGGCCTAGAGACTGTTCTTGTAATATTTTGGTGATGAATGTGGCTTTCTTTTGGCCATGTCTTAAGACTCTTCCTGAGGTTAAAAGGTACAGTGATTTCAATTAATTGCATTGACAATGGAGTCTCAGAAAAGCTCAGCATAGATGTTTTACTCTGGTTTAATCTCATGAAGAGCATTTTGATGAAGGGTAGCAAGCTTAGAAAGGAAAAATATAAATGTATGGTTGAAAGGGTAAAGGTACAACAGGAAGTGCAATGGAGCTAATTCCTTTGTTGAAGGAGATAAACAGATTATGGGAGTGATACTTTGGGGCATGATGCCACCCAGCTAAGCTTATTGTTTACATGTTTGCAGTTGAACATCAGATAGTTACATTTTTATGACATAGTTATTGCTTTCATTAGGACATAAGGCGATATCGCTGTTTGTCATCCACAGGCTTTTGATCTGAATCTTGAGGCATAGTCATGATGAAAATTTTAGGTCCAGGCATGGTGGTACACACCTTTATTCCCAGGAGACAGATGCCAGCAGGCCTCTGAGTTCAATGCCAGCCTGGTATAGAGCAAGTTCCAAGCAGAGAAAAGCTTAGCTCCAGGCTCGGTGGTGCCACCTTTAGTCCCAGAACTCAGGAGACAGAGGCATGCAGATCTCTGTGTTCAAGGTTATTTTACAGAGCAAGTTCCAGGACAACTAAAACTTAGGAAGTGAATGAACTGGAAAACAGAAGCTGATGATAATGTGATAGAACTAGGGGACCATGTTCCAGCTCTAGTAAGTGCAGAACTTGGCAGCTTTGGCCATGTGGTTCTGGCTTTAGAGTCAAGAATAGAAGGGATTTCTGGGACAATTGATGCTGGCTAGCTGGAACTAAGACATTAGTGGTGATTAAGAAGAGACCACCATCACTAACATGATATATGCTGGGAAATTTTTCTTAGTATGAAGAACTGTGTAACAGAGATAGCCAAGGTTGTACCTCATGCTGCAGCTAGACTTGGTAAGAATTACCCAGGTGGTATGTGGGGAGCGGGTGTGGTCGTAGACCCAAGATGGCGCCCGGGACTGCAGCCAAGTCTTATGATTTGTACCTGACTTCCTCATACACCTGAAAAATAAGCTACGTCCATCGTGAGAGCTGCGCAGGCGCACCATGACACAAGATCAGGCCATTTGACGAAGGACAATGAACTGAGATTACACAGACTGGGCTGATGGGGCATGGTTGAGGGGTTATATAAGGGATTGTGATTGGGGGATAGAAGGAGATTCCTGCTTGCATGTAGGGAATTCCTGCTTGGATGTTGAAAGGTTCCTGAATAAACTGCTTTGAGAAGAATGCTGTGTTGTTGCTCTTTTCTGCTGGTCAGAGACAGAAGCGACAAGTAGTGGCCCGTATGAGGAACCTTCTCTTCGTTCAGAACTCATTGCAGTCAGGGAAGCTAGCTGGTAAGGTTCCTGGTTTTGGAACGAGTTAAGTTCTCAGATTGAGACTATAAGGTTCCCGGTTTTGGGATGAGTTAAATTCTCGGATTGAGACTATAAGATTCCCCGTTTTGGGATGAGTTAAGTTCTCAGATCAAGACTATAAGGTTCCCTGTTTTGGGACGAGTTAAGTTCTCGGATTGAGACTATAAGGTTCCCGGTTTTGGGACAAATTGCACCAAGCACCATGGGGACTTGAGGTTTGCAGAGGAACAGGGGGTTTTACAAAAAGGGGTTTTGCCAGTCTGGAAGTTAGTGAGAAATTGCATAGAAGATAGAGAAAGATGTAGCGCAGAACTCCAGAGAGGTAATGAGGCACTGAATCAGGTAAGAGAGGAGCGCTCTCAATTGGTTTGGGTGAGAGGGTCTGTTTGTGTGTTTCCTCAGGATCATTGACAGCCGCTGTTTGTCCCGGAGCACTTGGCCAGAGCAGTCCAAACTGAGCGGAGTGGGGACGGCGTGGATGTTCCTGGTGTTGAGGATACTTCCCGTGGTGATGACTGAAGATCCATGATGGGGAATCTTATCTGTGTTTCCCAAACCCATGCTATTGACACATTCAGCACAAGTGTTCCCTCAATTTTTCACATCTAATGCTTCGCTGCAGTTACCCTTTTTATTATGGGATGAGGAAATAGTGCCTGTGCAGGAACCAATGCAGCTTCAGTTGAGGGGATTGCTGTGCTTTCAAATGATTCAAAATATTTCTCAGAAATGTGTGGTTGTTGTGTGGTGTGAATGGTAGCTGCACAGATCTTTCTCCTCTGAGTATGCTAGTGGGAGGGGCATGGAGTAATGCAAGTTTTTATTGAAGTGGGTCTAATGTGTTTGAAACCTCTGTATCTCAACTTGCTGGAGGGGCACAATGCTTCCTTTAAGGCTATGCCTGTTTGTTTGTGGCCTCCTTTTGTGTTTATTGTTTATAATGGTAGTTATGAGAATAATGTTGTTAATTGTAGTAGTGATATTTGTTATTATAGTATGTGCTGGAATGCATCTGAATATCATTTAGCTGTTGTGACTAGGATGCCTCGTTTTGTACCTTGGCCTGTTCAAGCTCCTTCTGCTATGACTTTGTTTAGACCTAAGAGATTTTTGGCATTACTGCGGCCATTGTCACTGCTATAGCAATTTCTGCCACGGCAGCCATGGCTGCAGCCATATCCCTTACCTCTGTGGTACAAACTGCCATGGCTGTGAGTAATTTATCCGCAGGTGTTGCAGATATCTCAGTACCTTAAGGACTGGCCAGCTGTATCTACAGCTGTCTCCTGCATGAAAAAGTGGGCCAGAATTGGTGGACTTGCCCTGTGTCTGATATTAATCAGCATCCTGGCCTTTTGGTGCATTTGCTGTATACAGTTTCATCAGCGCAGAACCCAAGCCTTGTTGATACAGGCTTTTGCAGTGGTGGAGACAGGACAGTCTCCTCAAGTATGGCTTGGCATGCTAGAGAAGTAGTCAATGATGGGTAAGATTCCCTGGGCATGTCACCAACCTAAGACAGGGATCAAACCAAAGCTGTTTGTCTCCCAATGACGGGTAAGGGGCATTGCTGCAGAGGGCAACCTAAGACAGGCATTCTCTCTGCCAAAAAAGAAAAGAGGGGGAGATGTGGGGAGTGGGTGTGGTGGTAGTCCCAAGATGGCACCCGGGACTGCAGCAAAGTCTTATGACTTGCACCTGACTTCCTCATACACCTGAAAAATAAGCCACGTCCATCGTGAGAGCTGCACAGGCACACCATGATGCAAGATCAGGCCATTTGACGAAGGCCAATGAACTGAGGTTACACAGACTGGGCTGATGGGGCGTGGTTGAGGGGTTATATAAGGGATTGCGATTGGGGGATAGAAGGAGATTCCTGCTTGCATGTAGAGAGATTCCTGCTTGCATGTAGGGAGATTCCTGCTTGCATTTTGAAAGGTTCCTGAATAAACTGCTTTGAGAAGAACGCTGTGTCGTCGCTCTTTTCTGCTGGTCAGAGACAGAAGTGACAGTGGTACTAGTTTTGAAGGCATGAAGAGGACATGGAGAACAGCTGAGTTTTAGCACTGTGAGGGGCTAGGAAAGGCTACAGGTGTAGGTGCAACCTCAGTTGTAGTTGACATTTCCAGACTGAACGGGCCATGCAAGAAGTTGAGGCTTGGCACCATGAAGACAGCTTACAAGAAGCTATTGGTGAGCCGGGCATGGTGGCGCACGCCTTTAATCCCAGCACTCGGGAGGCAGAGGCAGGCGGATTTCTGAGTTCAAGGCCAGCCTGGTCTACAAAGTGAGTTCCAGGACAGCCAGGGCTATACAGAGAAACCCTGTCTCGAAAAACCAAAAAAAAAAAAAAAAAAAAAAAAAAAAAAGAAGCTATTGGTGAATCTTAGTTGCAGTGGAAGACTCCAGTGAATTAGAGATGCCAGTAGTATGGGATGATCACCAAGAACCAGCTGCAGTCAAGCAGAGCCTAAAGTGCTCCAGAGGGCAGAGCTGGAGAAGTGATCCAAACCCTTTGGAGGAGCCCAGAAGATTGTAAGTGGATCCCAAACACTGGAACAAGAAGCTGCAAAGTTGAAGTTGTCATGAATACTCCAAGATGTTAGAAATGTCAGAGTGGTGGGATATCTGCCACAGAAAGCTAACAAGGAGTGGAACCAGAAAAATAGAATTGTGTGGTAGTTAACAAAGCTGAAAGGATTTGGCGATCTGAAGAGTGCTTTGACCCCAGACATGGATATGCAGAGCTTGGAGTTGGCCCAGCTGTCTTGCTTTGGTCCAGCATTTCCTCACCATAATGTTTTTGAGTGGTGATATATTTCCTGTATGATGTTGCAGGTATTTGATGTACTTTTCGATTTTGATTTCTTAGGGGATTAGAGTTTAAGAGTGCATCAATTGCAGAAGAGACTTTGAACTTTGGACTTTTGACACTGTTGTGATTGTTGTGGACTATGGTACTTTGGAAGTTGGGTTAAATGTATTTTGCATGATGCTATTTCTACATATACCTCCCCCTCCCCCGAGACTCATGTTTAAACAAACCTTTGGGGGTGGTGGTGGAATATGGTGGTTTGAATATGCTTGGCAGAGGAAATGGAACTATTAGGAGATTTGACTGTGTTGGATTAGGTATGGCCTTGTTGGAGGAAGTGTGTTACTGTTTGGTGGGCTTTGAAACCATCCTCCTAACTGCCTGAGAGTCAGTCTTCTCCTGTTTGCCTTCAGAACAAGATATAGAATTCTCAGTTCCTCTAGTGCCATGCCTGCCTAGATGCTGCCATGCTTCCTGCCATGATGATAATAGACTGAACTTCTGAACCCGTAAGCCAGCCTCAATTAAATTTTTTATTTATAAGAGTTGCTTTGGTCATAGTGTCTCTTCAAAACAATGGAAACCCTAAGACATTGGGTAAGATTAAGACATATAGAACTTAGGAGTTATTGTGAAGAAAGGGTGAGGAAGGTTTGCTGCTTTTGATGTTCACTGTTTGTCAGTGTCCTTTTGCTACTCTCACTATAGCAAAAATACCTGCAACTGGAAAAGCTGAGCATGATGATACAAATGATTCCATAACTTGGGAAGAAGAGGTAGCAGAATAAGGTGTCAAAGCCATTTGGAGCTAAGTGGAGTTTAATGACACAAATTAAATGGACCTAGCAGACATCTACAGAACATTTCATCCAAACAGTAATCAATACACATTTCTCAGTAGCCCATGGAAATTTCTCCATAATCTACTGCATATTATGACAGAAAGCAAGTTTCAACAAATATAGGAAAATTGTAATAACATCTTCCATTCTAGTGGAATAAACTGGGTTACCAATAGACACTACAAAAACCACACATAACCATGGAGTAAACAACACACCTGAATGGCTGTTGGGTCAAGGAAGAAATTAATAAGGAAATTAAATCCAGAATTGAATGAAAATGAAAATAAAACCTACCCAAACCTATGGGACACAAGACAGTTCTAAGAGGAAATACTTTATTACAGCACTAAGTACTTACATCAAAAATTTGAGAGATGTCAAATTAATAGTGCTACATCTGATATCCTTGGAAAAACAAGAACAAACAACATCCTAAAAGAGCATGGGACGAGATAACAAAATTCATGGCTAAAAGTAATAAAATAGAAACAAACAAACAAATAAAACACAGAGAATCAGGAAAACAATAGGTTATTAGAAAAAAATGAACAAGACTGACAAATTATTAGCCAAATTAACCAAGGAAGGAAGAGAGGGATGGAGGAAGGGAGGGAAGGATGGAGGAAGGGAAGGACACAGACACACACACACACACAGACACACACACACACACAGAGGGCTTGAGAGAGTGAGCCACATTAATATATTTAAGGATATAACAGAGACATCACTGTAGATAGTGAGGAAACTCAGAATCATGAGGACATACTTTAAAAAATGTATATAATACCAAATTGGAAAAATCAAAGAAATAAATGAGTTTCTAGATTTATATTACTCAATTCAATTCAAGATGAAGTAAATAATGTAAATAGACCTGTAACAAACAAGGAGATGGTAACAGTAACTAAAAATCTCCAAGCTAAAAGCAAGCCCCAGTGGATTCTGTGTAGAAGTCTGCCACCAATACTCCTCAAACTATTCTCCAAAGTAGAAAAATAAGAAACATTTCTAAATTCTCTTTACAAAACTGATATTATCCTGAGGCCAAAACATACCAAAGGAAGAAGGAAAAAGGAGAAAAGGAAAGAAAGAAGAAAGAAATTGATTTTAAGCCAATCTCCCTGATGAACATAGACACAGTAAATCACAATAGCATATCACAAAGATCAGCTATTATGATCATTTGGCTTCATCCCAGTGATATAGGGAGGTTCAACATGCCTAAAACAGTAAGCATAATATAGTACATAAATACACTAAATGACAGAAGCCACATAACCATCTCGTTAGATGTAGAAAAGGTTTTCAACAATACCCGACATCCTCCCTTCATGTTAAGTTATGGAAAAATCTAGAGATATGGGGGACATATATAAAAAGGCAATATACAACAAGACCAAAGGCAACATTATCCTAAATGGGGAAAAACAAAGTATTTCTACTAGCATAAGGGATGAGACAAGGATGGCCACTCTCTACATTCCTGTTCAATATTGTTCTTTAAGTCTTGGCTAGAGCATAAGACAAGGGGATGAGATAAAGGGAATACAAACAGGAAAGGAAGACGCTTAAGTTTCCTTATTTGATGATAATATGATTATATGTATAAATGAGCCCAAGATGCCAAATGAAAGTATAGATAATAAACATTTTCATCAAAGTAGCAGTATACAAAAATAACACAAAAAGTTGCCCTTTACATACAACCATGCCAAGAAGGAAATTTGGGAAAAAGTACATCTACAACAGCATCAAGCAGAGTTTTTAGACCCTACTCCAAAAATCTTCAGCAAAGGATACCTCAATTAAATGAAGAAGCAGCCTAAAGCATAGAAAAAAATCTTTATCAGTTGTATAGCTGACAGTATCTTGAATATGAAGAACTAAAAAACATGTAAATATCAAGAAAACAAATTACTTAAGATTTGGGAGATTGGGAGATTGAGAGCTTGAGTTAAACAGTTCTCAAAAGAATGAATGCAAAGAGCTGAGGAATATATTTAAAAAAATTTCAACATTCTTTACTATCAGTAAAGTGCAGATTAAAGCTGCTTTAGATTTCATTTTTCTAGTCAGAATGGCTTAGAACAAAAAACGAAACCAAACCCCAAATAGGTGACAATGAATACTTATGCTAGGAAAGGGGAGCCCACTCACTGTTAATTGGTGTGCAAACTGGAACAGAAAGTATGAAAACCAGTTTGCAGGTTCCTCTAAAAGCTAAGAATAAATCTACCTGATGATCTAACTATGACAATCTTGGGCACATACCCCATCTTACTAGATAGATATTTTATCATTTACACTCACTGTTCCTCTATTTACAACAGCCAGAAAATGGAAACAGTCTAAATGTCTACCAACTAATGAATGAAAAATAAAAAAAATGTGGTGAATTTGAACAAATAAATAATGAAATAATATTTCTTTGTTAAAATTAATAAAATTAAGGACATGCACATGGATTGTGAACAAAATAAGCATTCAGAGTAAGGCAACCTAAATCAGATAAACAAGTATTGTATGTTCTGTCATATATGTGGATGCTGAATTTCAATCTTTGGCTATGTGTATTTAAATTGAAGTACTCATGGACTTCAGAAAAGTGTTAATGGATCATAGTGTTGTTCTTTAAGATAGGAGCGATGGTATAAAGAGGAAATAGAATATAAAGGCATAGAAAGGATTGGGTGTTATGAACAATAGGAGGGCAGGGTAGACAAGGAATGACTAATACTAAAGCATCCTGGAGCTCCTGGCAATAAAAATAATCGCTACTAAATAATGTGATCCAAGAATGTCTTTCTTGGCAGGTTTTTATAATTTCTCCCTGGGTTTGGTAATCATTTCTTTCTATTTAATGTCAGCCTTCCTTGTATCTTAGCTGCATCAGATCCCAGGATAAATGTCTAGGTGATTCTCTACATTTCTAATGCTGTGATCCCTTAATATGGTCCTCATTTATGATGACCACCAACCGTAGAATTATTTTTCTTGGTACTTCAAACTGTAATTTTGCTATTGTTATGAATTATAATGTAATTATCTATGTCTTCTGATATTCTTAAGAGACATCCGTGAAATGGTTATTTGAACTTCAAATAACCTCAGGTTGAGAGATGCTAGCCTAGATGTACTAGGATGTGAACTTGATAATAGGCTGAAGTCACAACAGAAGTCATGTGTGTTGGGACTCATCAGTGTGGTAAGAACATCAGTGATATTCTCTAAATGTGGAGAGTCAAAATACTATGGTTTAAAAGCCAAGTTAGATTTAGCTGCTTAGTCCTTTTTAACAGCCCATCTATTTATTACATTCCTCCATATATAGCTTTCTTGTATTTCTTCTTTAAAATGATACTATTTAATTGGCTAGTATTCAATGGGATCTGTAGCAATCTTATTAATACCCATCTTTACTGTGCCTCCACCACAATGTCCTCTAAAAGCAAAACTTCAAATCTTATTGGCATATCTTTATTGATGCCTCTTCTATCATCAACTCTTTACCCTCAATCTCCTTTGCTTAATCACTTCTAACTAAAATGATTTAAAAACTCTTCATGGATGACATAATCTATGATTATGGGTATTCCTTTAATAACTGCGTTGACTTATATCTATGGGCAGGCACCATTTTAGTTTGCACACCAATCCATTTCTCCAAGAATACATCCTGCCATACTGCTTGGAGTTGTATGGGCAGCAGCCTCTTAATGCACTCGTGTACACACAAGTTTCTGCCCCAGACTAGCAGGTACTAGAGACTACTCATTGTAGATTATGAGGCCCAATAAGAAGAGGTCCAGAAGAAGCTAGACTCAGCCCACACCCATTTTCCCTTATGTCTCCTTTATCTTTTTTTCCCCCTGAGAAATCATTCCTCTATTTGTTTTTGACAGAAGCAAAGTCTAGAAATGTAACATTGGACTGCAGACCAGACCGCTGTTCAGACCATAAAACAATGCCTGTGAATCTCTAACTATCAACGTTTCAGAGATATAATATGTCCCTTAAGAAGTGAATTGACATCAGAGAAGGCAGTGGTAGACTCATATTCTGCTCCTCACAATCTTTCAGTGACTCCTGTCAGTGAATCAGGTTCCTGCTCTGAAACCCCTTTCCTCAGAGAGCTGAACGAAAGCGGGGGTTGACTGACAGGTTTGGTGGTTAAGAGCACTGTCAGCTCTTTGGGAGATTCAGGGAATCCAATGCCTCTTTTGACCTCTGCAAGTACCAGGCAGCATGTGGAGCCTGAGCTGTCCTCTATTTAGGGAACAAAACAGAAAATATGGTAATGAAAAGCATTCAGAAAATTTTGACTTAATTGATCTTTTACAGGAGTCTCACAAGTGGATACGTTTTTGGCTCTGTGACACAGAACAGCATACAAAGCTGCAATCCAGTCTTATCAATCGACCTCTACCTATGGCTTGTTTTCAATTTTGTTTTTTAATTTTAATTTTTTGGACAGGGTGTTGTTTCCAATACTTAGATGCTGCCAGCAGCAAATGACTTAGATCTTGTCACCATAATCTTACAACACACATATTGTTCTGAGTTGGGAACAAATGGGTCACAAAGGAAAAACAGGGAACATGGTGCAATTGAGGCTGGGTGTTCATCTGATATTGTAGGAGTTAGTTAATTACTTTGGAAATCCAAAGTACAGTAAGATTTATTATTCTGCTTATCTTAGAGCTTGATTAATTCTCAGCAGGTTGAATATACAGTGTTTATGTAGTTCATTGCACAGCTCATTATTCACCTGGTTACAGGTTGTATGAAGGTTTGATTTGTAAAGGCAAGCTTCAAACAGTATTTCTCTGAAAACCCATTCCTGTGGGAGGATATAAGCCTGGCAGCTCTGAGAGGGAACAAGGGCTGCTCTCCTGGTCACTGTCCAGCCTGAATCTACACTCACTCTGGTGTAAGTCTTCCTTGCTGCCTGAATCTTTTACTTTGGTTGCTATCTTCCCGCTTACAAACCATTAAGTTCCAGATGAAATGAGTTTAGGAATATTATCTGTTATCATCAGCTCCAGTGCCTGCCTCACACCCCAGAAAACATACCACAATGCTGTCTGTGATAACCACCTCTTCCCCGCTTTAAAATGCAGCTAAAATCTTTCATGATTTAGGGTCCTACATCAGTATGACAGACCAGCATTGCCAGTCATCCCAGTATCCCTTGTTAGCTCTGAAGAAGTCTCAGGAGAATGAAGACCTTGATCTTGTGTAAGTGACTTGACCTTGCTGATCTGTCATGGGAAAGCTATAGAAACAAGAAGTCCATAATGAATGAACCCTGTCCCCCCCTTTAACCTCAGAACCTGACTTGCTGTAATTCTGATCCCACAACTCACGATACCTTATGGATCATGGTATCCCCTAATGACCCCTATAGGTTTATTAGATTGTAAGGAAAATGAGATGAGCATTCCCTGTCTGTATAGATATGATATCACAAAAGTGGATCATGGGTAAAGACTGAGCGACTTGCCCCCTGATATAAAAGGGCTCCTCTTCCATCTTAGCACAGATATTTTTTTGAGAATTCCCTATGTTTCTCCTGTAATATACATTTTTATTAAACCTCTTATCAGTCCTAGTCTGATAAATATTTTTATACCTGTGACACCATATTGCTTGGTCTCATAAAGACAATTTCTTTACTCCTAAATAGTTCAGGAACCCATGCCTAGAGAATGGTTGGCCCTCAGTGGGCCGAGTCTGCCCACATTAATTAATTAGGACATCCCTTAATAGATAGACCCGCAGGTCAACCTAACATAGTCAATGCCTCATTGAGAGCCTCTGCAGGTAATTCTAGATTGGGTAAAGTTAGAAATTAAAGCTAAACTTCCTATCAGGTTTTATGCATTGCTGGAGATCAAACACGGGGCCGACAGTATGGAAACTAACACTCTACTCACTAGGATTCATTCCCAGGCAAGTCTTCTTCATAAATGTCCATAAAAATGTCCTAAGGACAAGTGAAGGCTTCAAGTATAATAAAGAGATAGCAGAAAGCCTCAAGTATAATAAAGAGATAGCAGAAAGCAAGCCAACATGGCTCTGCCAGTGTAGACTAGGCAAAAGCCAGTCATTATGTCTTTTGCCTGCTCATGATACCTTGGCAGAGCTCAGAGGAATTTGAAAATGATCTGAGTGTCATCAAGAGTAACTGGCCAATGAGGTGTGATGGGGTTATGGTCCCCACTTTCTAGGCCATAGACTCTGCCAATGATATCATTCAAGTAGCCTGACCTGGGGTGCTTGGTCAACAATTCTCCTTTCTCTGAGCACAAGCCATGTCTCCTCCAGGGTTTTGGAACCTTTTGGACCTGTCTTTCCTCCCACCTGCCTCAGATGAGATGCTGTCCCATTGCCAGGGGGCTAATGGCAGGAGGCTTGGCTTTGTGTGCTGTTAGGTACTCTCTCATGGAAACAGAATGAATGGGTAATGGTACATTATGCTAGGGTTAGATAAGAAATAAAGAAGTTGTTGTGCTAAAAGTAGCAGATTGGTTTCCTTGGGGGTATGACACATGTCTCTTGACTTTTTTCCTAAACCCATCCTTCTCCTCACCTCTCTTACACTGCACCAGGGCCTGAGTAGTCTAACCAAGGATGCGCTACTGGCAGAGGTGCAGTCTCTGCCCCTTAGCCTGATTCCCAGTCCCTGCCCCTGTTTTACAGACTTCTCCTCTTTGGTCTCAGATGTACTGAGCCTTTAACCTCCAACCCCTACTTGCACACATGCAGTCTCTGCCCCTTAGCCCGATTCCCAGTCCCTGCTCCTGTCTTATAGGCTTCTCCTCTTTGGTCTCAGATGTCCTGAGCCTTTAACCTCCAACTTTGTCACCTGGCCCCTGCCTTGAGATGCTCCAGGCTCTGGTCCAGTTTTATTTGGCCACAGCCCCCCTATTGCTTCACACTGAATGAAGTCAAGAGACACGATTCAGGTAACCAGGGAATCTTGTGGCCCAGTCTTCCTGATCTTCTTGGCCAACTGGTGTGTGAGTGCTTCTGCCCAAGGCTCAGCTATGAGGTCTGGTGGTAAGGACTCCTAGGTTGTGAATGCCCTTGCAGCTGAGGTAATCCGTGCCATGTTGGATGCTGTGCCTGTTTCCTGAAGGAATGGACACTCTGGGAGCAGGCCACAGATGAGGGTCTGAACTGTTCCAAAAGTGCTGCACATCTGGGCTGATGCAAACGAGGCTCAGGAAGCCTAGGGTTTAATAGAGGCAGGTTACCTTCAAATGCACTTTGCCTTCAGTGGTTTGACCATGCTATCTTGCCTTTTGTCTCAGCCATTTCCTGCCTTCTCTTGGTGTCATCTTGGTGGCTCAACTCACTCTGTTCTCACCAGATCATTCTCTAGGTGTCTCAGTGAGAAGGCCTGGTTTTCTAACTTCACTTCTGTTGAATGTTCTCAAATGCTCTGCCTACCTCTCCAGCAACTGCTGGGGCTGCCCAGCTTGAATTCTTCAGCTCATGGGTCTTTGGACCAGGCCATGCCAGCCTCGCTCTGTTCCCCACCCTGGTGCTTCTACCTGGTCATAGAGTCTTAATATGTGACCCCACTTCCCTGCCATTCATCACTCCAGTAAAATCAACTCACACTTGTGACTTCTCACTCTCCTGGAAAACCAAATTACTGTCTGCCAAACTGACCACAATCCACCTCTATTTGAAGTCTGCTGTACTCAACTCTTGCCACTCACTTCTATTCAACAGGGAATCTTCATGGCCCCAAACCACTCAGGTCCTCAGGTCCTTTTATAGCATTAGCCCTTCTTTGTTTTTAATAACCCATTCCTCAACCTGTCAGGCCTCTCTGGCCTCTCTTAGCTGCTGGCTGTTTCCTTCCTTCCTTCCTTCCTTCCTTCCTTCCTTCCTTCCTTCCTTCCTTCCTTCCTTCCTTCCTTCCTTCCTTCCTCCCTCCCTCCCTCCCTCCCTCCCTCCCTCCCTCCCTCCCTCCCTCCCTCCCTTCCTTCCTTCCTTCCTTCCTTCCTTCCTTCCTTCCTTCCTTCCTTCCTTCCTTCCTTCCTTCCTCCCTTCCTCCCTCCCCCCTCTCTCTTTCTCTCTCTTTTAGATATTTTATTTATATTTCAAATGTTATCCCCTTTCCTGGTTTCCCCTCTGAAAACTCCTTATCCCCTCCTCCAATCCCCCTGCTCACCAACCTACCTACTCCTGCTTCCTGGCCCTGTCATTCCCCTTACACTGGGGCATAAAGCCTTCACAGGAACAAGGGCCTCTCCTCCCATTGATGTCTGACAAGGCATTCTCTGGTACATATGCAGCTGGAGCCATGGGTCCCTCCATGTTTACTCTTTGGTTGGTGGTTTAATCCCTGGGAGCTCTAGGGGTACTGGTTGGTTCATATTGTTGTTCCTCCTCTGGGGCTGCAAACCCCTTCAGCTCCTTGGGTTCTTTCTCTAGCTCTTTCACTGGGGACCCTGTGCTCATCACAGTGGGGCTGTAGCATCCACTTCTGTATTAGTCAGGCACTGGCAGAGCCTCTCATGAGACAGTTATATCAGGCTCTTGTCAGCAAGCTCTTGTTGGCATCCACAATAGTGTCTGGATTTGGTATGTGGGATGGATCCCCAGGTGGACAGTCTCTGGATGGTTGGCTCTTTCATTTCTATTCACTTTTGTGCACTGGCATTCCTGGGGATTCTTCTCCTTGGGTAAACCTCCTTGAGACCTATGACTTTAGGCTATATGTATTTGACATTCACATTGACTTTTCATGTCAAAATTGAAATTCACTCTGGACATAGTCTATAGGCTTGTTATTACAGGTATGTGGGAAGTTGAAGGAGTTTGATCCTATCCTGGGCTACACAAAATATTTAGGGGCAACCTTGGATGCTTACTGAGATACTGCCTCAAAATAAAATAAAAAAAATGGCTATGGATGTTGCTCAGTGGTAGAGTGATTACCTAGCATTCAGGAGCCCCTAGTTCAGTCCCTAGCACCACAGAGAGCAAAAAAATTTAATATGGGCTGGTGTTATGGCTATGTGGGCAAATTCTTGTCAGTCAAGCTACTGACCTGAGTTTTATAACCCACATAAGGGTGGAACTAAATTAACTTTAACAAATTTAACTTCCAATCTTCATGTTTAGGCTGCTCTCTCTCTCTCTCTCTCTCTCTCTCTCTCTCTCTCTCTCTCTCTCTCTCTCTGTCTCTCTCTCTCTCTCTCTCTCTCACACACACACACACACACATTAATCAAGTAAATGAAGAAATCCTGTTTCTCTAAAGCCCTCTACCTTCTGTTTTCCCATCATGCTTGTTGTCACAGACTCTAGCCTGCTGGGCTAAGTCATCCATCTGGGTCATGGCTGCTTCCTCCTTCCTTGTCCAACTCTTCCACAAGCCCCAATGCTGCCTATCTTCCTTTGCATTTTTATTAATTTTCTTTATTCATTTAGATACAGGGTCTCATTAAATATCTTTTACTGGCCTGGGGCTTTCTATTTAGAGTAGGCTATCCTGAGCTTGCAGGAATGTTTCTGCCTCTTCTTTCCTAATGCTGGGATTAAGGGGGTGCATCTATAGTTGCCTTTCCTCTTCTGTAAGCACCTCTCTGGTTCCTGGTAGTGTTTTTTATTTGAAAACTTGGCAGCATTGGTTCCCCTGCCAGGTTCTCATGCCTATGCTTCCACACTGCTGTGAGGCAATCTTTTTGACCTCCTTTCTGAGGACATTGCTACATGTTCAGAGTCTGTAAACCCATGGGTTTGACATCATGGATATAACACAGTTTGCTATCTAAGATAATTTGCCTCCTATTTAGTGATATATTATAAACTATAGGTTTCCAGAGGTATGAACACACTTCCTTGTTTCTCAGTCTGCACACAAAGATTTCTCCCTTGTATTCCATTTATTGAGCTCATTGTTAGTCTTCAGTTCTCAGTTCTAGTGCTATGGACTCTGACACCCTTTTTGGTCCATATTCCAAAAGGCAAACTTGTAGGGGTTTGGCCTGGTGCTGCATTGTATTCCAGTGCTAAATAATGCCCCCCACTATCTGTTCCCCCCTATAAGGAGAACTTCACATACACCAAATGATGCTATGTAATCCTTGCCCCTCCCCCATTATCACTAATTGATTAATAAAGTATGCCTGCAGCTTGGTCTGGGCAGAAGAGAGTGTGGCAGAGTGAAGGTTCTGGGGTTTGTGGTCTAAGACAGGAACCACAAAGAGAGTCAAGGAGGAGGAGGAAGGAAGTCTTCATGAGATAATGTGGATTGTGAGTGCATGATCATGCCTGATGCAGTAGGTGTGGTCCAGGCAGAACATGAAAGTGACATCTCAGGAATCACCACAGGGAAATAGAGGGTTGATATCTGCCCAACTCCATTGCTTTTCAAGCTAATTATAAATCTAAAAGTTTTTTGTCTCTTATTTGGTGACTATATCATTAAGTGGGGTATAATCCCCTATATAGATATTTAAAGGCAACAAGGGTGTGTAGCAAACCTCCAGAATATTAAGAGATACACATAACCTTTATATTTGTGCTTCTATTGTTCTTGCCCCTATATTCACAATTGGTCCTGCACATACCACATCCTATTTCATCTGCTGGCATATCTGTATTAAGGCCAGAGACCCTATTTTTTCCTTTCTGTTTCCAAGGTGCTGATGACCCATTGAGTAAGTAGAATAAGTCTGTGGTACCAGTGGAACTTTTATACCATGTCTGGCAAACAATTGGCACCATTTGCCAAATTCTAGGCAGTACTTTTAATAAAATTATTAAAGCTGCTGATTATATATCAAACTATTCTAGGAAGAAGATTGCAATTGTTCTAAATGACTTTGTCTAGAAGTGACATAGTTAGCTCACAAACTGGGAATAATGTCTGTCCTTGTGAAGGTCTTAGTTGATATGAGACAACCTTATGGCCCTGGAAAACTTGAGGGGCAGTGTGTGCTTGGAAGGAAAGTCTGAGGAATGCAGCAGAGATAACTAGACAATAGAGCCCTGTTCTATACAATCATGTTCTCCTTGAGCTCAGCAAAGAGATGCCTTCCTCATAAAAGTCTGGGGCTCTGGGGTTCAGGGACAGGTAGCGCTGTGCTTTGATTGTGCCCAGAAAAACTTAACCTGAAGCCAATCCCTCCCGTGAATTCTTAGGATGTGGGGGTCCTTTTGGAATGATTAGGTCATGAGAGCTTTTCTTTAAGTGAATTTATGGACTAATAGATTGAATAAATTGAATGGGATATGTTGAATGGGTCTATTATGGAGCCCAGTTGTGTTTGTCAGTATGAACTCCTTTCATAGTGTCAAGACTTGCACCACAAAGGAACTTTATAGATAATCTCTGCCAGCAAAAAGATTCTCATTAAGATGCAGTCCCCCAATCATGGGCCTCCCAGCCTCTAAAATTACAGCTTAAAAAACCTCTGATCCTTATAAAACATTGGTCTGAAGTATTTAGTAATAGCCAAAGAAAATGAGCTAAGACAGGCATTGATAAGGGAGGTTTTGTAACTTCACTTAAATACCCAAACACTTCTATCAAGGATGAACAGGGACATATTCATTTCACATCACCCCCAGTTTCCTTCTATAATACTCTGGGGGCATTTTAGAGTTTATTCACTTTGTGTGGTGTCCAAATGGGTACTAAAGAGCATATCACTGCAGTAAAGCTATCATTATAACCCCTATCTCCCAGAACAACCCTCAGAGGCAAGGTGATAGAGGGGGATGCTGTTCCTAGGTTCCAATCGGAGGCCGACTGACATCACCCTCAGCCCTAAGCACCTCTCATCACAGGTTAACTGCCATTTTTCTTTTTTTCTTTTGTATTTTTACTTTTAAGGCATTCATTTATAGGGCTCCCATAGAGACCATCTGGATGAATGCTCCAGGTGTCTCCAGGGAGCAGTGTCCTGCAGGTCCTCATGAAGACTCTGTAGTCTTTTCCAGCAGTGATCTGGGACCTCAGGATTAGGCTTCTGGTCTGGTGGCCTGTCCTAGGAAGGTGGTTACTTTTTCAGCTGCCTCCTCATTTGTATTTTGAAAGAGATCATCTATGGATGCTGGGGTAGATAAGATTATGAGCTTCTTTTACTATGGAAAAAGAAAGACACAGATAAGCATGTCAAGGAACCAGGTCATTCAGGAAGCCAATCACTGAGGAATTTTGCAGTACAGGTTTATTCCCAAAGTGGTTATACATGGACAGGGCTCCCCAAGTCCGAAATGTGTCTCTTGAAGGATTGAGGTTTGAGATATTCTGGGGATCAAGAGGTATACTGGCCTAAGTCAAAGGAAAATGAAGTGTAGGGGAAGTGACAGTGGTCTGCCTCTGCCACTCAATCTTCATGGCTGATTATAGAATGATGTTCAGAAAATAGTGATTTTGGCAGAGGTTAGGGCAGACTCTCCAGCCCTCCGAGGACAATATTCACCCCATCTGACACCTGAATAGTCTCAAACTTGTAGTCTGTATTTTCAGCAATAGTAAGTTGAAGAACCAGCCTGTAATTCCATTGATTTAGGAAACAAGTTTACCCATAGTTGAGGCTTGCCTACCACAGAAAGAGCTGCTGGACAGCCTGGGCATATTATTGATACCCAATCTCAGACTAAAAGGAGAAGGTAAGAAGCATTGCAGGTACAGCTCAGTAGTACAGAACTTTGCCTAGCATGTGTAAGGCTTCAGGTGCAATACAAGTACAGAGTAGGGGCATGAAAAAGGAAAAAAAAAAAAAAGAAAAGAAAAAGAAAAAGAAATAAATAAAAGTGGCCTTCATTTCCATGAAAATAACTTAGATAACTGTTACCCTGCTGCAACAATGAACGGCACCATCCCATTGCCAATGCTGTTCAGGGATGGATGTGTACACTGAGCTGTTGGAGCAGAAAACAGTACTTTTGCTTCCTGGTAGATTTGGCTCAGAGCAAGACTGCTGGTGCCTATGGACAGGATGAGTCAGATTTTAACCTTAAAGTCTGGCTGCAATTTCTTGTGAGGATTCCAGTAACACTCAGAGGACAGCCTCAGAAGCTGACTCTTAGTGACTCATATAACCGTATCTTTCCTCTCACATTTGCCTTGAAAGCAAACCAGGAATTTATAAAGCATGTGTGTGTGTGTGTGTGTGTGTGTGTGTGTGTGTGTGTTGTGTAGGTGTTGCATTACAGCTCAGCTCAGACTGACCTGAAGTGGTCTGGAACTTATTACATAGACAAGACTGTCTCAAACCTCGTGGGAATTCTTCTGACTCATGCTCATGCATTGCATGGGTCACCACTCTAGGTTTTCTTCTTTCTTTATGATTTAGGATCATGCCTTTGTTTTCTGTCTGTATTCTTTGTCTGTATGACTGAACTATTCTCTATATACATTAGTTTAGGAGAAAGTCTAAGTTTAAATGTAGTTGTGTACAATAGAGATGGCACTGACAATGAAAGAAACTAGACATACAGACCTTCAAAGAAAAGTATAAATAGTCCCACCTCATGTTCTCAGTTCTCTCATGACTCAGTGCCCAAAGGATTAAGAGTATACACTTGGAAAAAATTGCAGTATTTGTTATTTCTCAAAACTAAGGAGCTATCCAGGATTATCTGATTGAGCTGAGGTAACATTCCTACAAGAGATGTTATATAAATGGTTTTTAGAAAGCCATCCACCTTTCAACAGATTTCCTTAGTGTTAAGTAAAACTTCATTTCCTAGTTACTGTGGCTATGGACTCTTTGGCTCTATGAACCATAGTAGCATCAAATCTTTTATGAGTACACTCCATGTCTACTGTGAGAAAGATCTTTTTAAAAACCGACCCACTGATCATGTTTCACTAGAGTAAGGCAAAACATTTTGTCTATATTCATGATCTCTTCTTCATGTCCTGATCTACCCCTGAGAAATGATGTATAACTTAATCATGCTTCATAGGTTAGTCACTATACATGACTATTACTGGTAGTTCATTGGAAATAGTGTTGGATCACTTGACACGAAGAGCTAGAAGGCAATGTGACATGGTGATGAAAGTTTGCCATATGCCATTGGAACAGCTTTATTACTCATGGGAAATGTCATTTTGCACATTGAAAACTAACAATGCAGGTGTGATTTGAAGTGTATGTACACATCTACCTCTAGAACAGTCTGGCTTTTCTACTATAGTTATGTGGCTATTACTCATGTAATCAAATTGGGTTAATCAAGCAGTTGACAATAGTGGGTAGCTTAGTCCATTAGGTGGGTTCCTAGTCTTCTAAGTTTCCATTGGCTAGACACCTAGCCTTCCTTGATTCCACTCAGTGTCTTCTGGATTATAGGAAGTATTGCTAAATCAATACAATCTACCTCCATCCCTGACCTCCAAGAGTAAGAGCTGTTTGCATTCCATCAGTTAGCTAATCGATAGAACTCTGAATATTTCACATGGACAACAGGAGCATTACCTACAGTTACAAAATGTGTGTCAGGGTGAAGCATGCTAACATGCTTAGCAAACAACTGCTAAGAGGATGTTTGTCTTCTTTTCTAAGGCCACACGAGGTGACATGTGGGTGCAGAATGATTTCTTAGCTGCTGTGTTGGGATGTGTTCAGCGACCTTTGTGTGCATGGCAGTAATCATTTAGGATGTTTAGAAGGAATGTGTTTTTATAAGTAGAGCATATAGCATATGCTGAGTGACAGAGTACATGGCTTCACATCTGCAAGGCCATGATGTAGATTCCTGGGAAGAATTTTTTCCATACCAAAAATATAACACAGAAAAACATATGTAGTTGGAAAAATCCAAAATTTCTGAGTAAAATGAGGTGTATTTTCTACTCATAAATAACATTCCTGGTAAATGTCTGTCTTTCTGTCTCTCTCGTCTCTCTCTCATTTGTGTGTGAATGTGGTATATGTATATGATGTATATTTATACACAGTGTGTGCAGTCTGTGCTCGTGTGTGTTTTACATTTAATTTACAAAAGAAAACAAAATGCTATTCTTTGTTTTATTTTATTTTATTTTTGCCTTTAGGAAAGGCAGAAATTAGAGTTGTATATAGAATTCTAGTACAAACACTGAGTGTGTTTTCCCAGAAAAGCTGGAAGGAAAAGCCATAAATATTAGAGAGGCAAGGATCCAAGAAGCTAATGGGAGTGAGATATTTGAGCATTCCTTTATGTTTCAGTCTTTTAAAAGTAAAAACTCTTCCCAATCTGTTGGTGGCCTTTTTGTCTTATTGACAGTGTCCTTTGCCTTACAGAAACTTTGCAATTTTATGAGGTCCCATTTGTTGATTCTTGATCTTATAGCACAAGCCATTGCTGTTCTGTTCAGGATTTTTTCCCCTGTGCCCATATCTTCGAGGCTCTTCCCCACTTCCTCCTCTATAAGTTTCAGTGTCTCTGGTTTTATGTGGAGTTCCTTGATCCACTTAGACTTGAGCTTTGTGCAAGGAGATAAGAATAGATCAATTTACATGGTTCTACATGATAGCTGCCAGTTGTGACAGCACCATTTGTTGAAAATGCTGTCTTCCACTGGATGGTTTGAAGGAAGACCAAAGACTTCATTCCTTCTTTAGAAGTGGGAACAAAATACCTATGGAAGGAGTTACAGAGACAAAGTTTGGAGCTGAGACTGAAGGAAGGACCACCCAGAGACTCCCCCATCTGGGGATCCATCCCATAAACAACCACCAAACCCAGACACTATTGCATATACCAACAAGATTTTGCTGACAGGACACCTTGATATAGTTGTCTCCTGTGAAGCTATGCCAGTGTCTGGCAAATACAGAAGTGGATGCTCACAGTCATCTATTGGATGGAACACAGGGTCCCCAATGAAGGAGCTAGAGAAAGTACCCAAGGAGCTGAAGGGGTCTGCAGCCCTATAGGAGGAACAACAATATGAACTCACCAGTACCCCCAGAGCTCGTGTCTCTAGCTGCATATGTAGCAGAAGATGGCCTAGTTGGCCATCATTGAGAGGAGAGGCCATTGGTCTTGCAAAGATTTTATGCCCCAGTACAGGGGAATGCCAGGGCCAGGAAGTGGGAGTGGGTGGGTAGGGGAGCAGGGCGGGGAAGTGTATAGGGGACTTTCAGGATAGCATTTGAAATGTAAATGAAGAAAACATCTAATAAAAAATTGTTTAAAAAATACTGGCTAGCATGACACTATAGGTCACAGATGAATTAGACAGAGGTCTGTGCCTAGTTTCTGGCATGTCATCAATTAAATTTTATATCAGACTTTCTCCTCCTCCCCAGAGCTCCCTGGGACTAAACCACCAATCAAAGAAAGCACACAGAGGTACTCGTGGCTCTAGCTGCATATATAGCAGAGGATGGCCTAGTTGGCCATCAATGGGAGGAGAGGCCCTTGGTCCTGTAAAGGTTCTATGCCCCAGTATAGGGGAAGGCCAGGGCCAAGAAGTGGGAGTGGGTGAGTTGGGGAGCAGGGGGAGGGGAGAGGGTATAGGGGATTTTCCGAGGGGAAATAGGAAAGGGGATAACATTTGAAATGTAAATGAAGGGAACATCTAAATTAAAAAAAAAAGGTAAAAACTCACAGCTGGGCTTGATGCCTGGTTTGCCACTGAGATCTACTAAGTAGAGGGTATGAGCTCTGGTAAAAGATCCTAAAAGTTCCTCAGAAAAGTGTCTGTCTTCACAGACTTTGGAGACTCAGGGTCTCCAAAGATCAGTGGTTTGAGTCTAACTTTCCAGGCCATGCATACAACTGTCACAGACCCAGACACATTCCAGAAAGACTACAGAAAAGTAAGTCCACTCCCAGGCCTCTTTCTGGCTTCAACTCTCTGAGACCCCAAAGCCTGATGCATGTGTTAGGAGGCCAGGATCTCACTTTCTGGGCAGGCTGGGGTCGCATATAGATTCCTAAATTGAGGATTGCCACATTTTATAAAGTAAAGGCATCCTGTACAACCAAGTCAAATGTTGGTAAGGTCATTGCTGTGAGTCCTTGGTTTAGGCAAAGGAGGCAGAGTTGGCTAGACCCTTAAACTTGGCCATCATTTACCCACGAGTTCATCTTGCCCTCCAAGATAACTGTGAGATGACAAACAGGGTTTTCCTCCTCATTGAAAAAAAAAAAAAAACAAACAAAAAAAACAACTCTTCTTTTTAGCACATCTGGGAAAACATGCATGTGCTGTCTGTGTTTACACTAGATTCTACATACAGCCATGATTTCTGCCTTTCCTTCAAAAGAATGGCATTTTGTTATCTGTGAATGGTTTTGTAATTTGAACTTAAAAGACACCTCCCTTTAAAACACACACACACACACACACACACAAACACACCACATAGACACAAAAGCACAGACTGCCCACACTTGTGTATACATTATGTACATACACTACACTCACACAAAAATGAGGGAAACACACACACACACACACACACACACACAGACAGAGAGAGACAGAGAGACGGAGAGAGACAGAGACAGAGAGATATTTACTAGAAATGCTATTCATGAGTGACAAACAACTAATTTTACTCATGTATTTTGATTTTTTCAACTAAGTGCATTTTTCTGTGTCTAATTATTTTGGCCCAGAGAATAGTGGAGACGTGGAACACCTACTCGTCTTTGTTTCTTTGTTTCCTTTCCTTTCCCTTTTCCCTTTCCCTTTCCCTTTCCCTTTTCCCTTTCCCTTTCCCTTTTCCCTTTCCCTTTCCCTTCCCCTTCCCCTTCCCCTTCCCTTCCCCTTCTTCCCCTTCCCCTTCCCCTTCCCCTTCCCCTTCCTTCCCCTTCTTCCCCTTCCCCTTCCCCTTCCCCTTCCCCTTCCCCTTCCCCTTCCCCTTCCCCTTCCCCTTCCCCTTCCCCTTCCCCTTCCCCTTCCCCTTCCTTCCCCTTCCTTCCCCTTCCCCTTCCCCTTCCCCTTCCCCTTCCCCTTCCCCTTCCCCTTCCCCTTCCCCTTCCCCTTCCCCTTCCCCTTCCCCTTCCCCTTCCCCTTCCCCTTCCCCTTCCCCTTCCCCTTCCCCTTCCCCTTCCCCTTCCCCTTCCCCTTCCCCTTCCCCTTCCCCTTCCCCTTCCCCTTCCCCTTCCCCTTCCCCTTCCCCTTCCCCTTCCCCTTCCCCTTCCCCTTCCCCTTCCCCTTCCCCTTCCCCTTCCCCTTCCCCTTCCCCTTCCCCTTCCCCTTCCCCTTCCCCTTCCCCTTCCCCTTCCCCTTCCCCTTCCCCTTCCCCTTCCCCTTCCCCTTCCCCTTCCCCTTTCCCTTTTTCCCTTTTTCCCTTTCCCTTTCCCTTTCTTTCTTTCTTTCTTTCTTTCTTTCTTTCTTTCTTTCTTTCTTTCTTTCTTTCTTTCTTTCTTTCTTTCTTATTTTTTTCTTTCTTTCTTTCTACTTGTTTAACTGTACTTGCTAGACAAACAGTCAGACTTCTGTTGTGCTTTGTCCCATTTATGCCCATTAAGTGCTGGTGCACTTCTGGTGTTGATAAGGCTGTCATTCAGTCTTGAAAAAAGCAGAGTGAACAGGATGCTGAGACCACATTCTAGTCCTCCATAGAAAATTACTCAGAGACTCCAGCCTGGGTTTGATCCTCTCCCTGTTCTTCCAGAGTTTGTTGTTAGAAAAGTTATCCAGGACCAGAAAAATCAGCTGCCCTATTGCCACTTGGGATGGCCAGGAGGCAAAAGATGTGTTGTTTTGCTGGGTTCAGGTCACCAGGCTCTGACCTCTGAATTTCCTAACCTAGAAGGCCCAGACTACACCCACCTCTCTGCTCTACCAGTATTTGAGGCCCTGGGTGCAGCTAGTGCCTTCAGATATATGCTCTTCTCATCATCTCCAGGTGAACCTAGGGTCCTGTATATGCTCTGTTGCGGGCTGGCTTTGGCACTGGGTACTGGCAGGAAGGTGCGTGTGGTGCAGGGCAAGAGCCCTGCAATCCTGGTTATGATTTATCTGAGCCATGAGAGAGTCCCAATGACTCCTCTAGGGTGTCGGTTTCCGTTATTGGTGCTGCCCTTGTGTTCCCAGCCAGGTGGTGGCTCTGCCACCTGCTCTGATGCCAGGGACATGAGTAAAGCACAGATTGTGGAGGTAGCTTGTGCTCTAAGGGGTGTGTCAGCTGAGCCTGGGGACACATGTGACTCTGCTTGCTCAGAAGTTGAGATACTGAACTCCTGTCAAATGAGACAAGCTTTGGAATCTCAAAGGGCTGGAGTCAGAGAGGCTTGGAAGTCAGTGCCAAGGGTATTGGATCTGTTTTTCTGGAGGCTCTCTAGAATGTGTTGTGGTCTTTGTGACTTGCAAAACTGGAAATTTTGCAAACCACAGCTACTTGGAGACCCTCAATGTGAGAAGATAAGAAACTGGTGTGGAATGCCGGGTGTGGTGGCGCACACCTTTAATCCCAGCACTTGGGAGGCAGAGGCAGGCAGATTTCTGAGTTCGATGCCAGCCTGGTCAACAGAGTGAGTTCCAGGACAGCCAGGACTACACAGAGAAACCCTGTCTTGAAAAACCAAAAAAAAAAAAAAGAAAAAAAAAAAAGAAACTGGTGTGGAGCTCTCCTGATCATTTGGTGTGCTTTCTATTAAATGCATGTCAGGTGAAATGTTAAAGGATCTGGAGTCTACCAGGATAGCCTTATAGGTTTTGCCGAAAGTTTTGATCCTGTTTTCTGTTCCAGATGAAACTGTCCGGTGAGTTACATTTTTCTCACTTTCTCCTTGTTTGCTGATGGACACAGAGCTTTGTTGTGCTGATCAAGTGATCTGCCCCTGAAAAACAGGTCTTCAACTCCCTTTTCTCTTAAAATTGTTTTGAGAATTAAAAGTATGTAAAATTAGCATTTCCATGGTATCGAGGTTACTGGAAATTTCAGGGAGTCCTACCTAGAGTACCATCTGGTTCTAGGAAAACTGGGGTTCTTTTTTAAGGGTTCCTAGATGCTTTAAAGTTTTTTTCACCAAGAAAAGACACAAATGGAAACTTGACCGGTTTTATTAGAGTTTAAAAGAAAAACCACAGAACAGCTCTTGGGAATTTTGAGGTAGAGTAGAGGAAGAGAAAAACCCTGCTGATTGAGTTAGGGAGGGAGGTTCAGCAAGCAGCCACATGGCAAAAAGGGAAGCAGTATAGAAGCAAGGAAGGCTTACTCAAGGTGTGGAGAGAAACAGAAAGAAAGTGACAAAAATGAGAAAAGGGAACAGCTGGGCTTTTCTGTGTTTTGACACAAAAGGATGGGCAGAGCAACCAGAGCCTCACAGCAGCTTGGAAGTGACAGTAACAGATGTGGGTTTTCTGGAAAGTATAAGTTCATTATCTCCTTAGATGGACAATTATCTCCCATGCTTTTAGCTGGACATTTGCTAAATCCCCTCCAGAGGGATGGTCTCTTAGCCACGTGATTAACTGTTTTTTGAGTAGCTTGGAATGTTAGACACCCCCAGGCCAGAGGTAGAGTCCATTCTCTTGACCGGAAGGAAATAACTTTTTTGAATTGGCCTCAACAGAGAGCTTTGATCAAGGCTACTGTAACAATCTTCTCTCCAAAGAGGTAACACCCAATCATTTAGGAGATGAGGTAAAGTTTGAAATAGATCTCTCTCTCTCTCTCTCTCTCTCTCTCTCTCTCTCTCTCTGTCTCTGTCTCTGTCTCTGTTTCTCTCTCTCCAGGGTTTCCTGGCTGTCCTGAAACTCCTTTTGTAGACCATGTTGACCTTGAAGTGTGCTTGCCTCAACCTCCTGGATGCCGGGATTACAGATATAGCACCACATGTGGCTTCTCTCCCAGTATTTTCTATATAGCATTGATTTCTTTCTTCTAAATTTACATATGTGATCCATAAAAACAGGCATCCAGATATTGGGAGGGATAGTAATTTGAGACCAGCCTGTGTTATATAACTCATCTGGACAGACTTTTTTTTTTTTCCTTTTTTCCGCTCCATACTGTGTGGTGTACAGGCTCCACATATCTGGCAGTTACATTGTATTGATTATTGTAGGTTGTATAGAGGTGATTTAAAGTTATATAAGTGAATTAAGCACTAGAGGATTGTAGCATTTCATAGACCAACTGATGTCATTTAGATATGTAGGAATGATTGCATTTAACATTGTATCACACCAATTTCAATCAAAGCATATGTAGTATGTATATGTATGTATGTATGTTTGTTTGTTTGTTTTTCAAGACAGGATTTTTCTGTGTAGCCCTGGCTGTTCTGTAGACTAGGCTTGCCTTGAACTCAAAGGTCTGTCTGCCTCTGCCTCTCGCTTGATGGAATGAAAGGCATGGTGCACAATGTCTGTCCTAAAGCATCTCTTAAAGTCAATTACAGCTAACTCAGATACATAATATTACAAGGAATTAGAACAGGGTCAGATTCCCCAACCCCTACTCTGTATTTGGTAGAAATGGCAGACAGATTTTGAAGGATCACATAGAAGACCAACACTGTTTCCAAGCTTACTGGATCTGGGTTAGGTCAATCAGTCTCTGTAGACCTTCTAGCTGTGTGCTGGCTATTGTTCTGGCAAAAGAAGAACTGATGGGTCAAAAGACTGATTCCCCAAGCTTAGCTAATCCTCTTAGTCAGCCCTTTATAGCCCAGTAGTCTTGCCCCAAATTGCCACACATATGTCATTCTCTGTGTGTGCTCGGAGGTTTGTGTAGTAGTGTTGACTGATGTAGAATCACCTAAGAAATGTTGATCTAGGTACACTATTAGTTGGTTTTTTACATTCCCCATGGGTGAGTTATAATTTCAATTATGTTAGTAGATTTGGGAAGATCCACTCAAAGTGTAGGTAGCACCATTTTCTGAGTTTGTTCCTCTTTGTGGATGCAGTTTGAGGGGCTGCCTCTAGGTTCTGCCTCCCTGACATCTTTGCCATGAGCCATTAGCCAAAAAATACACTCTTTTTCAGTGGAGTTACTTTTTCAGCAAATTTTATCATAGTAGCAGGGAAAGGAGCTAAGACAGAAAGCAAGTCCTAGATAAGCTCAGTCCAAGAGTTTTACCACCTGACAAATGAATAATGCAGAAAGAGAAGGGATAGGGGAAGGGAGAAGGAGAGGGAGAGGGAGAGGGAGAGGGATAGGGAGAGGGAGAGGGAGAGGGAGAGGGAGAGGGAGAGGGAGAGGGAGAGGGAGAGGGAGAGGGAGAGGGAGAGGGAGAGGGAGAGGGAGAGGGAGAGGGAGAGGGAGAGGGAGAGTCAGTCTGTGAGGAAGCAGTAATACTTTCAAAATTGTCGCCAGAGTGAAAAGGACATGTTCTTGAATTGCTAGATTGAAAGGTCCCCCTGTTACATTTCTTTTTTCTCTCTTTTATTGGATATTTTTCTTTATTTGCATTTCAAATGTTATCCTCTTTCCAAGTCTACCCTCCAAACACTTCCTATCCCATATCCTCTCCCCCTGCCTTTATGAGTGTGCTTTCCCACCCATCCACCCACTCCATCTTCCTGTCCTGGCATTCCCCTACACTGGGGCATCAAACCCACTCAGGCCTAAGGACTACTCCTCCCACTGATGTCCAACAAGGCCATCTTCTGCCACATATGCGGCCAGAGCTATGGGCCTCGCCATGTGTACTATTTGGTTGGTCCAGTCTCTGGGAGCTCTGGGGGTTGATACTGTTGCTCCCCCCATGGGGCTGCATTAGATCCTTCAGTCCCTTCTCCAACTCCTCCATCAGAGGCCCCACACTCAGTTCAATGGTTGGCTGCAAGCATCCACCTCTGTATCTGTCTCTGAAAGGTTCTGGCCTAGCCTTTCAGGAGACAGCCATAGCAGGCTCCCATCAGCAAGCACTTCCTGGCATCTGCAATAGAGTCTGGGTTTGGCGATTTTTTTTTTTCGAGACAGGGTTTCTCTGTATAGCCCTGGCTGTCCTGGAACTCACTTTGTAGACCAGGCTGGCCTCGAACTCAGAAATCCACCTGCCTCTGCCTCCCGAGTGCTGGGATTAAAGGCACGAGCCACCACGCCCAGCTTGGGTTTGGCGATTGTATATGGGATTGATCCCTAGGTGGGGGCAGTCTCTGGATGGCCTTTTCTTCAGTCTCTGCTCCACACTTTGTCTACATTTGTCTATATTTCCTGCTGTGAGTATTTTGTTCTCCCTTCTAAGAAGCACTGAAGCATCCATACTTTGATCTTCCTTCTTCTTGAGCTTCATATGGTCTGTGAATTGTATCTTTGGTATTCTGAACTTTTGTGCTAATATCCACCTACCAGTGAGTACATACTATGTGTGTGTTCTTTTGTGACTGGGTTACCTCACTCAGGATATTTTCAAGTTCCATACATTTACCTGTGAATTTCATGAAGTCATTGTTTTTAATAGCTGAGTAGTACTGCATTGTGTAAATGTACACATTTTCTAGATCCATTCCTCTGTTGAGGACATCTAGGTTGTTTCCAGTTTCTGGCTATTATGAATATGGCTGTTAAAAACTTAGTTGAGCATATGTCCTTATTCTGGGTATATGCTCAGGAGACCCAGGATATCAAAATCTATTCTCAACAATAAAAGAACTTCTGGGGCAATCACCATCCCTGACCTCAAGCTGTACTACAGAGCAATAGTGATAAAAACTTCATTGTATTGGTATAGTGAGAGGAAGGTAGATCAATGGAATAGAATTGAAGACCCAGAAATGAACTCACAAACCTATGGTCACTTGATCTTTGACAAAGAAGCTAAAACCATCCAGTGGAAAAAAAGACAGCATTTTCAACAAATGGGACTGGTTCAACTGGCAGTCAACATGTAGAACTCAAATTGATCTATTCTTATCTCTTTGTACAAACCTCATGTTCAAGTGGATCAAGGACCTCTACATAAAACCAGATACACTGAATCTAATAGAAGAGAAAGTGGGGAAAAGCCTCAAATACATGGGCACAGGGGAAAATTTCCTGAAAAGAACACCAAGGGCTAATGCTCTAAGACCAAGAATCAGCAAATGGGACCTCATAAACCTGCAAAGCTTCTGTAAGACCAAGGACACTGTCACTGGGACAAAATGGCAACCATTATCAATCCTACATTCTATAGAGGACTAATATCCAATATATATAAAGAACTCAAGAAGTTTGACTCCAGAGAACCAAATAACCCTATTTAAAATGGGGAACAGAGCTAAGCAAAGAATGCTCAACTGAGGAAATTCAAATGCCCGAGGAGCACCTAAAGAAATGTTCAATATCCTTAGTCATCAGGGAAATGCAAATCAAAACAACCCTGAGATTCCACCTCACACCAGTCAGAATGGCTAAGATCAAAAACTCAGGTGACAGCAGGTACTGGTGAGGATGTGAAGAAAGAGGAAAATCCCTCCATTGCTGGTGGGATTGCAAGCTGGAAATCAGTCTGGCGGTTCCTCAGAAAATTTGACATTGTACTACCTGAGGATGCAGCTATACCCCTCCTGGGCATATATCCAGAAGATGCTCCTGTTTCCTGTGTATTAGATGAGCATTTGAAATGTTAATTTCAGCATATATATAAGCTGTTAGCAGATAATGACAAGACATTTGGATATCTGAGGCTCATGGATGAGAATGTGAGTTATAAGCTTTCAGACAGTTGGTTAAAGGAGGAATGTTGATGGAGCTGGCATCAGAATGTCATCAGACTTTTGATCAGAAAAGTGGTCTCTGGTTAACTGTGAAGAATGTGCTCATATGTCATACACACACTCTTCACAGATCCTGTTTAAAGCACAATGGCATGGAAGAATCATTATACTTTCAGACATGCCAGAAATTAAATTAGTGATAATGTTTCTTAGGATGTGATTGGACAATATAGTCCATTAAGTGAGAGGGAAAAAAAATCAACAAATAAGGTGTTGCAGCCTAGAACAGAAGATTTTAGCAAAGGAGTGTGAGATGTGAATCTTTCAATAGGTACCTAATCCAAGTAGGTTTGTGTCAATAAATTGGCTGATATACAGCAGTTGATGTGACACATACATACAATAACAGCAAAGAGTAGTGAATGTGCTGTCCCCAGATGAATGCCTCCAAGTGCAAGTGTGTCTTAGAAGACTCAAGTGCAAGAGAACTTTAGTGGCAATCCAATTTTCAGTGTGGTAAATTAAATCTTTGGTCAAAACATCTATTCTAGTTTGTTACTGGTGTGCCCAACAACAGCAGCTGGAGGGGTTTCCTTTTACCTATTGAGTAGATGTACAGTGTATTGTGTGTGTGTGTGTGTGTGTGTGTTCCTGTTTTCCTCCAGGCATATATGGAGGAAACATTATGAACCAACATTATGGTCATATATGGACAAAATATATGAACCAACATTAGCTGTTGGTCCCTGCCTGTCATTTTCTTTGAGGTAGGGTCTCTTTGTTCACAGCTGCCTTTCCCAGGCTCTGGGCCCATCCATGAGCTTCCAGAGACTTTCCTGTTTCACCTCCCTGGCCCATGATTGGGATAGCAACTATGTGCCACCTTGTCAATTGTTACACATGCATGGCAGTCACTCTATCCATTGAGCTATTTTCTAAGCCCAGTAGATATTCTTTTGTTTGTTGGTTTTTGATTCCACCTCCTTGGCTCATGACTGGGATCACTAATATATACCTCCTTCTTGAGCTTTACAGTTTCTGAGGGTACAAACTAAGATCGTGACAATTGCATGGCATGCACTTTACCAACTGAGTCATTTCCCCTGCCCAACACCAATATTTCAATCAGCAATGATATTCAATCTCTCTTCCAAGCAGTCAGACTTCGTACTTCCCTAATTCCCTCCTAAAAGAAAATGGGATATGTTAAGTATTATGCTATTGGACTAGAAAAATTAGACATGCATATAAGGTCCTTATTTTCACTTGTTTATTTTCTTTGATACAGGGCCTCATTATGTAGCCTATGCTAGCCTGGACTTGCTATATCGACAAGGACGGACACTTTGTGCATGTGCCTTTACTTTCCATGCTGTATCTGTCTCTTGTTCACCAAGTCAGAGCACAATGTTGGTGAGATTCAGCCTATACATTAGATTGTGTGTTTATTATGCTTATTGTAATCCCTCATTCTAGGCTCACCATCATGGACCCTCTGCTGGAAGCAAATGCTACTTTTTCCTTAAAGCTTTTTAGACTATTGGGCGAAGACAGCTCAAAAAATGTATTTTTCTCACCCTCGAGCATGTTTTCATCTCTGGCTATCGGCTTATTGGGAGCAAATGGAACCACTGCAAGCCAGATAAGTCAGGTAGTCAGCACCATTATACAGCAGATAAATGCTGTGGGCTGTCAGTTGAACTTGTCCCCAGTATTCCAAATTTCTCTTGCAGATGACATAGGGATGTGACTGGAGAGGTGATAGGCAGGATGTGCTGTCCTTGTTGGAATCCTAGCTATAGCATTCTGATCCACTAGTGGTGACTGTGTATGTGAAGGTTAATTTGGTGCAAAAATGCCAAAGGTATGGCCCCAAGGCCCCTATGGTCTCCATTGTCTGTTGTCTGGCCCTAATAGATCTTAACCCTCCAATAGGTAAGGTCTGTTCCTAGGCTCTTAAAGTTTATTTCCAAATGGGGTCAGTCTCATATGGAAGACCAGGTATAGAACCTTTGGAGGATATTGCTGAGTTCTGTGTTTTATCTGCCAAAGTATGTGAACCTCAGAGACCATCTGCCCAGAATAAGGTGGATAAAAGTACAGTGTATACTTCCTGAAAGTACTAGCTTTGGTTGTGTAGTAGATACTAAAGATTGTCTGGCTTAATTAACAGAGTATTTTCTTATAGTTCAAGTGGTTGAATACTAAATTCCGGGAGTTAGAAAGCTGCTTTTTTTTTTTTTAATAAATAGTTAATGACAGTTTTGTCTTTCCTCAATGTGGGAGTTTTTGGTTTGTCACGAGATGAGTCAAGTGGCATTTTGTTGAGGTAGATTCATGTGGTCTTTTGTTGAGGCAAGACCCAGTGAAGGACAAGTTTTATTTGGAGAGAATATAAGTAGGACTCAATTGATAGTGACAGGATGCTTGTATAGCTGGCCTTAGAATGTTGGTTTTGTGTCTTTGTTCTTTACTTTGTTGAGAGAGCCATGACAGAACTTCTCCTGAGGTCATGGCTGATTCTGTTACCTCCTGCTGACTCATGCAGATTCTGTGGAGGTCTGCCTGTTTCTGCTGGATTGTGCAGCCTCCTCTGATTTGGATTTAGTATCCAGACACTACTAAACTAGACTGCTGGTATCATGACAAACAGAGATTGAAATTTCCCCAAAGAACTACTTCCAAACAGGTCCACATCTGCTTGTTTTATTTACCATTTTTTTTCCTTTGGACTGTGGGATAGAAATGAGGTCTAAGCATCTGAGAGCTCTTATCAAAAGTAGGTTTAAAAAACCTAAGCTTATATCGCCTGGATGTCTGTGTCATGATCAGCTTATATTATAGGGATGCACATTGCGTTTAGCTCACTTAATGACTTCTTTAAACTTCATTGTCCCTACAAAATCTTAGCTCCAGATACAGTAGTCATATTTGAGGAGCTGGGTGTCAGATGTCAATATGCTGATTTGAAGAAATACATTCAGTACATGGGAGAAAGGACACATTGCAACCTCTGAATGATAACAATTATGATTCACAGCCAAGTGTATGTGTCTAGACTCTTTTACCCAAGGTTAGGGATATTTGATTCATCCCTACTTGTGTTTGAAGACAGTCTTTCCTAATCCATGCCCACTTTATGTCACAACTTTGCATTTTGGATTAGCTCTTGGCAATATATATATATATGTGTGTGTATATATATATATATATATATATATATATATATATATATATGTATATGTTTGTTTGTCTGTTCCTCAGCCTGCCTGCTTACTGGAGAGAGTTGGGTTCTAGATTCAATTTAAACTCTCTCTCTCTCTCTCTCTCTCTCTCTCTCTCTCTCTCTCTCTCTCTCTCTCTCTCCTCCCCCACTTTCTCTCATAGTTCTAAAATATCACATCTATTGATAGGTAGTTTATCTGTTTCCTATGGGAGCAGCTGAAATAATTTGTGTACTTTTTCAGAAAGATTGGTGAATCTAAGGTCTGATTTGGGTGTATCTAGTGTGTTCACTGTTGGCTGGGGTCATGCTTCTTTTTCAAGTATGTTTGTGTGATAGCATAATTACTTCAGGATTTTCCATGTAGCTTGGATATCCTTCCATCAAGGTAGCTGGAAACAAGAGCATAAATGTGGCTGCTTCCAGGCTTTTCTTTAAAGTCTAGACCTGAAACAGGATCACTCTCCTAAATTCTGGTGACCAGACAGTGGTGGAGGCAGCCCAGACTCAAGAGCATGGAAGAGACAGAATGGTCAGAAGCCAGATACACTTGAGTGATATCAGGTCTGATTGGGAGCCATGCTTGAAGCCAGATAATCATTAGTGAATTTGAAGAGGTGGATTTGTGAAAGACCATTTCTTCTCAGATGAGGGCTTATAGGGCACATAGAGGACCCTAGACAGGGAAACTTCAAGGTATGTTCAATTGCAACTAGGTGGGTCTTTGAGTGGCATCAGGAATTGGTAAAATTATGAGAATGAGTTATGTATTAACTCTTTTCCTATAGGTTGGCCTGATTAAGTTGTGTTTTTAATCTGTTTTGATTTCAGGTACTTTCTTTGGATAAACGCAGCAATGGAGGTACAGATGTCCAGCAGGGCTTCCAGTCACTTCTCACTGAAGTGAACAAGACTGACACAGGGCACATGCTCAAAAGCACCAACAAGGTCTTCAGTGATAACAATTTTGACATCATGGAAGTAAGTGTCTTGTAGTACTCAGAGATGTTAAGCTGAAGTTACCTTCTAGCCATCACATAGGCTTATATATACATATATGCACACTTTCAACACAGGCACACACCCACATGAAATGCACATTTACCTTACATATACAAAGACAAATAAAAAATTAAAACAGTTCTTTCAAAGAGGAATTTAGCATGTAGCCATGAGATGAGCTGTTTCATAGAAATATTGAGAAACTATTATACGCATACTGCTGGCATAATGGGATTTTCATTCTTACTGTGTTGGGTTATCTTTTGTATCATGGCAGAAGGTTGGTGGTCATCAAATCCATTGTCATTTCATAGAGTAAATTAGCATGTGGCTTGTTTGTTTGTTTGCCTTGTGCTGGTGATCAATTCCCTGAATGGCCCTTTGCAGGCTAGGCTGGTCCTTCACTATGGCAATGAGCCACTGACCCGCACCCTAACACAGGCTGTATTTGCATGAATTACTTGCCTCTGCCTCTGAGCTGCCTGATGTAGTGACCATTGTCCAATTACATATCATGAATTAACATCAATTACAGTTATTTACACAGTTTTATAGCTTCCAGGTCTAGTTCCCTAGTGTTCTCTAACTATAGGTGACAGTATTTTGAGTGATATAAATTTGTATTACTGTTAACATGGAAAACTGTGGTAGAAGCTCTGGCCTGTGCACAGCACAGAGGTGTTATATCTCCTGTGCAACCTTCCCTCTGCCATTGTGGTGGCCTCTTAGAGTGACAGCGGTATGATACTGCATCTGAGGGTGCTCACGATTACCTCATTGAGCTTCAGCTGCTGCCTAAAGAACTCAGCTGTTCATCACGGTTTTTAGCGATTCTCATACCGACCAATATTTTACCTAATTCATAAACTATGGTTAAAGGTAGTCAGAAACAGAAAGACTGGATTTTTATACTTTCTGTATATTTGTTTGCAAATCCCATGTGTACATCTGAGATTTTTGGTTTTGTGCATTGGGAAGGAGGCTGTTGGCGTTAATCACTTTCATGGCTGTGTAGTCTTTTAATGTCTGTCTCAGTCTTTTAAAGAGTCCTGCTACAAGTTATACAAAGTAGAGATAGAAAAGTTGGACTTTAAGGGTACTCCGGAGCAGTGCCGACAGCACATCAATGCCTGGGTAGCCAAAGAGACAAAAGGTAAACATAGAGTTACTCTATTTTGTTTGTTTTTAGTGCTGAAATTTGACTCCAGGGCCCTGAGCATTCTGAGCAGGATCTCCGTGGCCACTGAGCTATATTTACCCCATCCCTATTAAACAGTTAGCCCATTTAACAACAACAACAACAACAACAACAAAAACACTACATTTATGTGGTTTTTTGTTGTTGTGTGTTTTTGCATTTCTGTGCACACATGCATTCAGGAACACTCACAGATTTACTTTTCTCTTCCTACCAGTGTGTCCTGGGATTCTACTCAGTTCTTCAGGTTTGGTAGCAAGTGCCTTCACTTGCCAGGACAGTCTTCTGTGTCTAGTCTTTATTTTTGTTTTTGGTCTTTGAGACACAGTCTCACTATCTAGCCTTGGCTGTTCTGAAACTCACTATTTAGACCAAAATGGACTTGAACTCACAAATCAGCCTTCCTCTCAAGTCCAAGTATTAAAGACATGTTCTATGATGTCTGGGTTTGCAGTCTGTTGTTGCTAATAATATTGTTAGTGCTTTCACAGTATCTTCAAATGTAAACAATATTTTCCTTTTGTTCTTTAAATAAGGACTTCTTTTGATTTGCCTGAGGACTGAACCCAAGGACTTGAGTATACTAATGTTGATCTGCATCTTTAACTCTAAATCAGAGCAGCAGGTGGCACCATTTGCTTATGACCCCTTTGCAAGTATCAGCAAACTCTGCTAGCAAATTGGGTTTTATCTTTGTTACTGTCCTCTTGCTGTGAAGAGACACCATGGCCAAGGTAACTGTTATAATAGAAAGCATTAATTTGGAGTTTACTTACAATTTTAGAAGTTATTTATTTCAGTGTCATCATGTCAGGAAGCAGACAGACATGGTGCTGGAACAATAGCTGAGAGCTTTTTTTTTTTTACATCCTGATCTATGGGCATCAGGCAGAGAGAGAGAGAGAGAGAGAGAGAGAGAGAGAGAGAGAGAGAGAGAGAGAGAGAGAGAGAGAGAGAGAGAGAGAGAGAGAGAGACTGGGCCTGCTGTGGGTTTCAGAAATCTCAAAGACCACTCTTAAAGACCACCCCAACAGTATACCTCCTCCAGCCATGCCATACCTACTAATCCTTCCAAAACAGTTCAACTGAGGACTGAGCATGTACCCTTTGGGGGCCAGTCTCATCCAAATACCATGAGGCTTTAATTACTTCTTTTGTTGTTGTTGTGTGTTAATTCCTTCTTTCAGATGTAATCAGAGAGTTGCTGTCTCCATATACAGTGAATTCAAACACTAGGCTGATCCTTGTGAATGCCACCTGCTTCAAAGGAAACTGGGAGAAGCCATTTAACAAAAAGGATACCAGGGAGATGCCTTTCAAAGTCAGCAATGTAACCACAGTGCAGTAACTAAGGAGACTCCTGGGCAAGGTCCCCTGATCACACTGGCTTCTAAAAATAAAGAGGATCCTCATGTAGCCTGTGCCTCTCATGTCTCTGGGCAGTTCAGCAGCCAGATTTTCTCTCAGCGGTGGGACCTTCTCCTCCCTTCTCCTTTTGCATGTTGCCAAGGATGGGCATAGGCTACTTGGTTTCAGTCCAAGTCCTGCTTCTGTCATGGGCTATGCTGTTATTGGCAGACATTGAGGTCAATTCTGATGGCAGAGCTTTGCAGTGTCCTCTAAACAGTCTTTTATAAAAATTTGGAGATACGAAAATCTGAACTCTGGATGTGTGTGAGGCTCCTTGTGGCCCTGAATTCAGCCCATTCCTCATGATTCCCCGAAGTAGTGCACATTCCTTTCTTTTCAGTGTATCTTCCCAGAAGATACACTGAGTCTTCTGCCTCCTGCTCATTGCCACAAAACCATACAGAGGGAAAATAGCCTTTCTCATCCTGTTGAAAAAACAGCTGAAGGCAAACAGCTGTGCAATGAGTGCCTGTCTCAGTAAACACTGGACCAGTGAGTGGGAGTCATTCTTGATTTTATGGGATAATTACAGCCCTTTGCTTACAGACAAGCCACACAATGAGATGTGTATCTGGGATGTGTTCATGTTCAGCCTCTTCTAGGTTGGAGCATGCTATTTGCTGGTGTCCCATATTTATATTCTCTCTCCCCCTCCTCCCCCTCCCTCCCTTCATCTCCCTCCCCTCTCTGTACTTTTAATTTGAAGCTAACAAAACAAGTTAATTACATCATATTCTGGATCATTAGTCAGACCTTACATCTCCCTGACGAAGTTGAGTTTGAACTTTCAGTTTCTTAGTGTTGGGGTTCACGGTTAGCCACACAATCCACTCAAATACCAATCTCAGCCAGATACTGATGTTTAATGAACACACATGCCAAGATTGATTAAGCAGTGATGCAGCCAGGAGTTGTGAGTCAAGCTTCGTCCCAGGGCAGTTCCCAGGGTCAGTTTTTATATTCCTTATAACATGGAAAAACCAACACCAGGTATATTTGCAACATTTAGGCCTTTCAAAGAAGCTCTGTCTGATCTTGAAGTAGATTGGTTGAGTCTAGGGGCAGGGAAGCTAGGGAATTTCCCGTTTCTAGGAGGCTCAGTGACACCTTACAGCGATATGACATTATGGTTAGGACAAGGAAAGTTAGGTAAGGTTAAGGTCATGAGCTACAAAATGAAGGTTGAGGTAATATAATAGAACTATTGTCAAGCTTGAACATTTAACGTTCAAAAATGCATTTTATTTCAAGCTTTATTCATAATAAACTGTTTTTTTCTTGGTCAAAGTATTTCTGTCTTTGAAGTCACTTATGATAGGATCCTACCTTAGGCCTTCCTTCTACTGCAAACAACAGAAACCTTAGATGGTACAGTTGAATTCATTCAAGTTTATCACCCACCAGGAGGGCAGAAAATGGATGAATGCCTGTATGTGGTGATGCTCTTGAAAACTGGTTCTTCTTTTCTATTCTGCCAGTCTTTGCATGCAGTGTTTTTCTTCATTCTCGCAGCAGGGCTTTGACCCTGACTTTGTAGTCCATAGGGGAGGACACAGGCCTGAGAGCAAGAAGCCTCCTTCTGAAACCTTTCCCATACATTCCATCAATGGGAATATACTTATTGTGGCTCCTACTAAATGCAGGACCAGTACACATTGTCTTTCTTCTTGTCTCTGCACTGTATACAGACTGCTCTGTGGCTATAGTTGATTCTGACAGGAATCCATATATGTGGCCATGCCTCTAAAGGCACGAGATTTTCTGTTCTATAGATTTGTATTTAAATTATGAGCAGTATTACAGCTCATTAGATTGCTATTAATACAGTCTTCAGATGTCACTCGAGAGCCTACTCTGCCCAGGACACTAACTGGCTTGTGTGCATAACCTCATGAAGTTCTGTTTTCCTGGAGGAGAGAAATATGAGATAAACATAGGTACATGGAGGTTTGTTGGGAGAGCTCCAGAGACCTACAGAGGTGGTGGCAGCATGCTGTGCTTAGTTGCACTGCCAGTAAGAGCTGCCAAGAAACCCTTCACTGGGAAGATGACATAAGAAGTATGCACCAGCTCTGAGAACCAGTTAGGCAGAAAGAGACTTAATCTAGTTAACCATAATGCCACAAACATCCCTATGAGTATAGTGGATCAAATAAGAGAGACTGAACTAGAAGAGGAAGCAAGGAGAAATCATTTCTATTCTACTGTGTTTTAAGAACTTTAACTCTTATTCCTGCTAGAGTGGTCTGACTTGCCTTGTGCAGGGTCCTCTGGCTGCTGTGCCGAATTCAGTGAAAAGCAGGTTATCACCTCCAGGGCTGTGAGGATGATAGTGGAGGTTAAAAATTAAAGTAACACTTTGGTTATACTTCAAAGACACACACAGTCCAATTTGGTAATGACTCAAATCAAGGTCATGAAATTGTTTTGACAACTGGAAGAACATCACTGTCAACCAGAACAAATAAGACTCATAAGGTAGAGCAGAAATACAAAGGGATATCAAATTGCAGGAGTCAAATAGACTGTAAAATATATTATCCAGAGTTCAGGAAGAAGTCCAGGCTACAGCAATGTATTTGGGAATTATGTTCAAAGTCCTGAGAATAAATGAATTCCTCCAACAGAAAAGAATAGTTTGCCTATGGCATCACAGGTGTTTGAATTTGGGCCAATCAGCTTCTGTCATCACAATTAATATGGAGATAACCAAGTGTGCCTAATTAATTATCTCTTTCAAGGTTATACCTTAATGACCTGAGCATCCTCTTCTAGGTCCCATCTCTTAATGATTCCTTCCCTTTCCAAAGCCCCACTCTATGGGACAAGTCTTGAAAAATGGGCCTTTAGAGGCATGTAAAGTCTAAATTCTTTCAGGAGTTTAGTGACTGATAGAATGTTCTAGAAGTCCAATAAAGACAGTTTTCACAGGGACAGTGGCTACCTTCCCCTGTTGAACTTGCCTGGTATGCTTTGTTATCTATCCTTTGCAGAATGAGAAGAAAACAGTTCAAATGATGTTTAAAAAGTCTACCTTCAAAACTTACTATGTGGAAGAGATATCTAGTACTATTGTATCCCTTCCTTATACTGACAAAGAGCTGAGCATGATCATCATGCTTCCAGACGAACAAGTTGAACTGAGTATGGTAAGGAGCATGGGACCTTGATAGAGCTGTGAGAGAGAAAGAGTGGCATTGGGTTTATACTCGTGCAGCTCTCCTATGCTCATAATATCATGTTTTTATCTTCTATTCATTTGTGGGACTGGGGTGGAACCTAGAACCTGGACCATGCCTTTCAAACTCTGCACTCCATCCCTTCCCAGCTACCATATGGGTTACAGTTACTCTTTTTTTAGGGCAGTGTAGAGCCTCCTCATTGTCACAGGAGCTCTATGTGACATGACCTTCCTAAAGTCTTTAACCCTCTTCTAGGTAGAAAATCAAATATCTTACAAGAAACTTATTCAGTGGACGAGGCTTGTCAAGATGGAAGAAGAAGAAGAAGTGGAGGTTTTTCTCCCACGGTTTAAGCTGGAGGAGAACTATGACATGAAGGATGTCATCTGCAAGCTGGGCATGACTGATGCCTTTGAGGAGAGCAGAGCAGACTTTTCTGGAATATCTTCCAAGCAAGGCCTATTTCTGTCCAATGTTGTGCACAAAAGTTTTGTGGAAGTCAATGAAGAAGGCACAGAGGCTGCAGTTGCCACTGAAATAGTCACAGTGGGGTCACCACTAACTCAGCGGTGCTTAATTGCTGACCACCCATCCTTTTCCTCATTCAAGGTGATAAAAGCAAAGAGATTCTGTTCCTTGGCCGGTTCTCTTCTCCCTGAGGAAAGGGTGTTCCTGTCAGTATTTTACTTACTCGCCATGGTTTGCCTGTGGCTCAAGTGACCTTATCCATAAATACAATGACAGTTATGAAATAAAGGGTTTATGGTACTCTACTTTTAGAACTGTGTGTCTGTCTCATGGGAGGATTTAAGATCTGAATTTTCATTTCTGTGGGTTTATGCTGTTGCTGTCTACAGTGCTCATCTATGTCACAGAATGTTATAGCTTCTTTCAGTCAGCCATACATGTTCACACAAGAGAAATGGTGATGCTATCTCTTCTTCACTCAGCTGTCTTCAAATCTCATCTCACTTTGGTGAGAGAATATGTGCAGTATAGGGCTCTGGGGGAAGTGTCCATGAGGACAGACTCAAGTCTCTGTGGGCAGCTCATGTCCCATTCAGGGGCAAGCAGAAGTGCAGAGTGTCAGGACTCAACTCCATGAGAAACACTCTTCTTTCTGTCTGTTTTTGTCCTCAACATGGGATGTGTTATGAGCATCTTTGTGACAAAGGCATGTGTAATTATTCTGGGGAATGTGAGGATCACAACTCATGAGTTTCTCTTTTATAGGAAGTATAACAACTAAAAAAGTGCCTTAGAGTGATGGGGGCAAACCAGTAAAGAGGGTTCTTCATCTTGTTTTCTTGATGAGGCCATTTTATGTTTAATTGATCTCTGTGATGAGGAAACCCATGGAAAATTACCCAACTCTATTTCAGGACTTGAGGCTAAGATGCCTCAGCTAGCTTCTCTTGGGTTCTGTTCAACTGCTAGCTTCTGCAAACCCCTCCCTGTAGTTGCTGAGTGAGATACTAGGATCTGGTTTTTGCCTTTAAAAGCCTCTTGGCACATTATCCTGAGTGAGGTAACCCAATCAAAAAGAACTCAAGTAATAATAATGTACTCACTGATAAGTGGATATTAGCCCAGAAACTTAGAATACCCAAGATATGTTACAATTTGCAAAACACATGAAACTCAAGAAGAACGAAGACCAAAGTGTGGACACTTTGCCCCTTCTTAGAATTGGGAACAAAACACCCATGGAAGGAGTTATAGAGACAAAGTTTGGAGCTGATACAAAAGGATGGTCCATCTAGAGACTGCCATATCCAGGGATTCATCCCATAATCAGCCTCCAAACACTGACACCATTGCATACACTAGCAAGATTTTGCTGAAAGGACCCTGTCTCTTGTGAGACTACACCGGGGCCTAGCAAATACATAAGTGGATGCTCACAGTCAGCTATTGGATGGATCTCAGGGCCCCCCAATGGAGGAGCTAGAGAAAATACCCAAGGAGCTAAAGGGACCTGCAACCCTATAGGAGGAACAACATTATGAACTAACCAGTACCCCAGAGCTCTTGACTCTAGCTGCATATGTATCAAAAGATGGCCTAGTCAGCCATCACTGGAAAGAGAGGCCCATTGGACTTGCAAACTTTATATGTCCCAGTACAGGGGAACGACAGGGCCAAAATGTGGGAGTGGGTGGGTAGGGGAGTGGGGGGGTAGGGTATGGGGGACTTTTGGGATAGCATTGAAAATGTAAATGAGGAAAATACCTAATTAAAAAAAAATAAAAGCCTCTTGGCCTTAATGATCAGGTAGGTCTGAAATACCTAAGTGTAGTCCCAGTCAGCTGGAATCAAGACTTTCAATTAAGTAGAGACTGTATCAAGTGTTGGTCTTATGTGGGCTCCTCATAACATCAGGTTTCTACACCCATATTTTCACTTCCTGGAGATGCAGTCACAACACTCAGCAGCTTGCTATCCTGCTGGGGTTTGTGTGACTGGAACAGCAAAACTGCTTTAGAACTAATGGAGGATAGCTCTCAGGTTTGCACAAAGCTCAATGGATGTGCCTAGGAGAGGCAGAGCCCAGAGGACTAAGGGTCCTGAGGACTTGATGCTGTTGTGGAGTTTTGCTCTGCTTGTTACCCTCATCGTCATTATGATGATCACATCCATTATAACCTATGCGTTGTATGAAAATTCTAAAGGAGATTTCCAGCTCCTCACTTGGCAGTGTCATTGACACTTACAGAAATTGTGATTGGCCTTTTAAAATCATTGCTTCTAGAGCAGATTAATGATTCAACCACCGCACCCAGAAAGAACTTAAAGTTGTAGATTGTTAGCAAAGTTAGGTTACAATTGTTTTTGTTAGTGGCTTTGATTTAGAAAAACTCAGGGAACAATTTACGGTTCAGAAAGGCACAATTTGACCATTGAACAAGGGATTTTTTTTTGAGGTCAGGGAACAAGAATATCAGCAGCTCAACTAGTACTAGTTGAGTTGCCTTTTTTTTTTTTTACTAAAGGTGGGTTGGTGATTAAGGTGATTAATTTTTTTGTATTCATTTTCACCTCAGCTTCCTGATGTAATTTAATAAAATATTAAGGAGTAAAGGTGCACCTTGAGGATTTAAAGTGAAAATGACTGGTTTTTTTTATATAAAAGTTTGGAATTGTGATTCTTTTAAGATTTTTAAAATAAGATTACTTTTTAAGATAAACAATAAAATGATTGATTCTTACTTTGTAACTACCACTTAGAGAAATTGGTGGAGAAAATACCTTGCTTGCTTACACTTTGCTTTCTATCACAAGTTTCTTAAACATGAACATATGTGGGTTCTTAAGAATAATTTGTTTTTTTCACCTATAGTATGTAAAATATTTACTTATGTAAGACTGTTAGGGGATTCATTGTAATTCATCACTTAAAGAAAAATAAAATATAACCACATTGTAATTTTTATATTGCTTGCAATATTTTGCTGGGATATATAAGCTGTGGGAGAATAAATAATCTTGTTGGAGTCTTGCTTTATTCACTTGTGTATCACACACCCACACACCCATACCCCCCCCCACACACACACAGAGAGAGAGAGAGAGAGAGAGAGAGAGAGAGAGAGAGAGAGAGAGACTTCCCTTTAAAATAGGAGAGACCTTGCTTGACCTATAAAGATATCTGTGTCTGTGTGTTCTACCAATGCCATGCATCTTCCTTCAGACCCTGACATGTCAAAGCAAACTTTGACATGATTCCCATTACCATCTGCCGAACTCTAATCCCCTGGAACCATAGGCCAAAGTGAACTCTTTCTTCTATGTTGCCTTGGTCATGGTGTTTTATCACCACAATAGGAAAGTAACTTAGGTAGTCCTACTCAAGTTAGCCTTAACAACCAACCCTTCTCAACCCCACTTTTTGGAATCTCTCAAACTAAGAGCTGCTTAGGTGATGATACCCCATCTAAAAGTGCTAAGAATTATGACAGGAGAGAATACAGGAGGTAAGAGGACTTGTGTTGGCTTCTAATGGTTGAATTTGTCTTGGGACTAGATCACATCTCAGTGTTCCTTGAGTCATTCCCTCAGTAGTACTCCCCAATCTCTTGTCTGTGACATGATTACAAGAACTCTGGATTTCCCTTGGTTTGTCTACTTGCCCATTTGTTTATTCTGAGTTTGTCAGTTAAGAACCCTAATTTTATATATACCTTTTTAGGTCTGTTTTCAAAAGATCTTCTTTAAGGTATCTGGTTTATTTATTTCTACATAACCCCAAGATCCAGTGGGAGAAGAACATCAAATTAGGCTTCTTAACTAAGAGCTGAGGAAGTTAATGCCAAAGGTAACTCATAAAACTGACCCAACACACAGAGTCTATAGCTAGCTAGACAAGCAATTTTTTCTACCTATCTCTACCATTGACTTTAGAGCCTGAGCCATTGTGTTCTGTTCAGAAAGTTGTCTCCTTTACAAAGGAGTTCAAGGCTATTTCCCACGGTTAATTTTTTTCTATTATATTTAATGTATCTGGTTTTATGTTGAGGTCTTGGATCCACTTGGACTTGAGTTTTGTGCAGGGTGATAGAAATGGATTTATTTGCATTCTTTTTTTTAAAATTCTTTTTATTTATTTATTTATTTATTACATGTAAGTACACTGTAGCTGTCTTCAGACACTCCAGAAGAGGGAGTCAGATCTTGTTACGGATGGTTGTGAGCCACCATGTGGTTGCTGGGATTTGAACTCTGGACCTTCGGAAGAGCAGTCGGGTGCTCTTACCTGCTGAGCCATCTCACCAGCCCTTATTTGCATTCTTATAATGCAGATATCCAGTTAGACCAGCACCGTTTGTTGAAAATGCTTTCTTTCTTTCTTTCTTTCTTTCTTTCTTTCTTTCTTTCTTTCTTTCTTTCTTTCTTTCTTTCTTTTTCTGTTGTATGGTTTTGGCTTCTTTATCGAAAATCAAGTGTCCATAGGTGAGTTGGTTTATTTCAGGGTTTTTATTTTGATTCTATTGATCAAGCTGTCTGTTTCTATATCAGGACCATGCAGTTTTTATTACTATCGCTCTATAGTACAGCTTGAGGTCAGGCATGCTGATACCTCTGGAGATTCTTTTATTGTTCAGGATTGTTTTAGCTATCCTTGGATTTTGTTTTTCTATGTGAAGTTGAGATTTTTTTCTGTCAAGGTCTGTAAAGAATTGTGCTGGAATTCTGAAGGGAATTACATTAAATCTGAAGATCACTTTTGGCAACATGGCCACTTAAAAATTATTTATTTTATTTATTTACATTTCAAATATTGTCACCCATCCCCCTCCTTCCTCCCAGAGTTCTTCACCCTATCCCACCTCTTGTTTGTCTCTGAGAGAGTGCTTCCTCCTTACCTTCCCACAGGCATTCCCTTCCCTGGGGCATCAAGGATTAGACACATCCTTTGCTACTGAGGCCAGACAAGGCAGTCCTTTGGTAATATGTGCCATTGGCCTCAGACCAGGTCTTTGGTTGGTGACTTAGTATCTGGGAGCCCTCAGGAGTCGAAGTTAGTTGACACTGTTGGTCTTCCTCTGTGGTTGTCATCCCCTTTAGCTACTTCTATCCTTCCCCTAACTCTTCTATAGGGACTCCTGACCTTAGTCCAGGTTGTCTCTAAGTATGTGCATCTGTCTCAGTCAGTTGCTGTTAGAGCCTTTCAGAGGACAGCCATGCAAGCTCCTCTCTACAAGCACAACATAGCATCAGTAATAGAGTCAGGGTTTGGTGCCGCATATGGGATAGAACCAAAGTTGCTTCAGTCACTGGGAGACCTTTTCTTCACTCTCTGCTCCATTTATGTCCCTGTATTACTTTTAGACAGGATTAATTCTGAGGCAAAAATTTTGAAGGTGTGTTGGTAGACTCATCTCTCCACTGGGAACATGTCTATCTACTAGAGGTGGTCTCTTCAGGTTCCATCTCCTCATGGATGAGCATTTAGGCTAAAATCACCCCCACTGAGTCCTGGGAATCTCTTATATCCCAGGTCTCTGGGACTTTCTAGAAGTTCCCTCCACCCTCATCCCCAGAACCTGCACATTTTCATTCATTCTCTTGGACTTCTGGGATTCTCTCTTCTCTCCCCCAATACATGTACACTGGCTAGTTTTGTGTCAAATTGACACAGCTGGAGTTATCACAGAGAAAGGAGCTTCAGTTGAGGAAATGCCTCCATGAGATCCAACTGTAAGGCATTTTCTCAATTAGTGATCAAGGGGGAAAGGCCCCTTGTGGGTGGGACTATCTCTCGGCTGGTAGTCTCGGTTCTATCAGAGAGCAGGCTGAGCAAGCCAGGGGAAGCAAGCCAGTAAAGAACATCCCTCCATGGCTTCTGCTTCAGCTCCTGCTTCCTGACCTGCCTGAGTTCCAGTCCTGAATTCCTTTGGTAATGAACAGCAGTATGGAAGTGTAAGCCAAATAACCCCTTTCCTCCCCAACTTGCTTCTTGGTCATGATGTTTTGTCCAGGAATAGAAAACCTAACTAAGACATATTGGTACCAGCATAGTGGGGTATTCCTGTGACAGCTTGACCATGTTTTGGGGAGGACTGTGGAAGGACTTTGGAACTTTAGGCCAGAAGATCCATTTGCTGTTAAGAACTCTGTGAGATGTTGTGTAGGAGCTTGGAAGATAATGTTGAAAACAGTGCAGAAGATGGAGGCCTGGCTTGTGAAATTTCAGAGGGAAGATTAAAGACTCTTTTCAGGGCCATTCCTGTTTTGATTGTGAAGATTCTGTAGTTCTGGTTAGCTGGGGCTGAAGAATCAGCTGTGATTAACAAGATACCAGAACTACTAAAGCAGAAACTTTGCATTACTGGGACTATTAATGGAACTAAGAAATTAGTGGTGATTAAGAAGAGACCAGCATCGTTGAGGTGACATCTTTTCGGAAGAAGTGTTTTCTGAAAGCACAAAGAGGCTGTGTTCCAGAGATAGCCAAGGTTGTACTCCTGCTGCAATAGGACTTAGTAATGTGTAAGGGTCACCCAGGTGGTACTGGTTTTGAAGGCATGAAGGGGTCATGCTGAGCAGCTGAGGCTCGGCACTGTGAGAGGCCATGGAAGGTCATTGGTGAAGGTGCAGCCTCAGTTGCAATTGACGGCCCAGAACTAAAGGGATCATGCAGTGTTTTGGAGATGTCAGTACCATGAGATGACCACCAAGAGCAGCAGCAGCAGTGGAGTACAGGCATCTGGAGCCTAGAGGATGATGCGTGTGCTACAAAGGGCATGGCTGAAGAAGTGACCCAAGCCCTTGGAGGAGCCCAGAAGATTGTGAGTTGGATCCCAGACATTGGATGGTTGGAGATTGATTTTTGCTTTTGATTGTGACTGTGCCCTGTTATTTTCCCTCTTGAAGGAAGAAAGTATTTTAGTAGAGCCCACCGTTAAGAGACTTTTAATTGTAAAAAGACGTTGGGTTTTAAGAGAGATTGAAATTTTAAGAATTTGTAAAGAATGTGGGACTTTTAAAGTTATTTAGATCTTGGGGATGAATAAGAATGTAAGGGTTGAGGCTTAATAGTGATGTGTTTGTGTGTCAAGTTGACGAGGGGTCAATTGTACTGGCTAGTTTTGTGTCAACTTGACACAGCTGGAGTTATCACAGAGAAAGGAGCTTCAGTTGAGGAAATGCCTCCAAGAGATCCAACTGTAAGGCATTTTCTCAATTAGTGATCAAGGGGGAAAGGCCCCTTGTGGGTGGGACCATCTCTGGGCTGGTAGTCTTGGTTCTATAAAAGAGCAGGCTGAGCAAGCCAGGGGAAGCAAGCCAGTAAAGAACATCCCTCCATGGCTTCTGCTTCAGCTCCTGCTTCCTGACCTGCTTGAGTTCCAGTCCTTAATTCATTTGGTGATGAACAGCAGTATGGAAGTGTAAGCCAAATAAACCCTTTCCTCCCCAACTTGCTTCTTGGTCATGATGTTTTGTCCAGGAATAGAAAACCTGACTAAGACAACATGATTTTGTTCCCTTCTTCCCCCTCCCCTCTTCTTTCCTCCCTTGGCCTCCCATGATTATTTTGTTGCTTCTTCTAAGTGTAATTGAAGCCTGCTCACTTGAGTCTTACTTCATGGTATCTACTCATCAGTGAGCACATACCATTCATATCGTCTTGGATCTGGCTTACCTCATTCAGGGTGATATTACCTTGTTCCATCCATTTGCCTGAAAGATTCATGATGCCCTCATTTATAGTAGCTGTACAGTATTCTGTTGTGTAATTGAACATTTTACATATCCATCCTTTATTTGAGGAACATCTGGGTTGCTTCAAGTTTTTGACTATTATAAAAAGGCTGCTATACAAATAGTGGAGCACATGTCATTTTGGGTATAGCTGTGGGTATACCAAGAGTGGTATAGCTGTGTCTTCAGGTAGAACTATTTCCAATTTTCTGAGGAATTGCCAGATTGGTTTTTCAGGGTGGTTGTACAAGTTTGCAATCCCACCAGTAGTAACGTTCTTTTTCTCCACATCCTCACCGGATGTGCTGTCATTTGAGTTTCTGATCTTAGACATTTTGATTGGTATAAGGTGGAATCTCAGGGTCATTTGGATTTGCATTTTCTTGATGACTAAAGAATTTGACCATTTCTTTAAGTGATTCTTGGCCACTTGAGAATTCTATGTTGAGAATTCTCTGTTTAGCTCTGTACACCATTTTAAAATAGTGTTATTTGGGATTTTGGGAGTCTAAATTCTTGAGTTCTTAATACATTTTGCCTACTATCCCTCTGTCAAATGTACAGTTCTTGAAAAACTTTTGTCAATCTGTAGATTGCAGTTTTGTCCTATTGACAGTGTCCTTTGCCTTATAGAATCTTTTCAGTATAATGAGGTTACATTTATCATTTGTTGATCTTAGAACCTGAGCCACTGGTGTTCTGTTCAAATCAATACAGGGAATCAGCTGGGAAAAACTCCAAACATCTCCATGTCTGATGTCAAAGTGGCCTTCAGAACTCCACTCTTTTTTCATCTTTGTTGTCTGCAATAAACTTACTTCTCCTGGGCTGGTTCCACTCCCTGCTGGTAGCTTTCCTCAGAAGGTGTGACTCAGCTCTGGAATCTTTAACATCTTTGTCTCCAAGACATTTTCAATGTTACAGCTTCTTGTTTCAATGACTGGGACCCACACATAATCTTCTGGACTCCTCCAAAGGGCTGGTGTCACTTCTCCAGCTCTTCCTTCTGTAGCAATCTAAGCTCAAATTGATCCACTCCATTGCTTCTGTTGTTCTTTCTGATCATGCCATGGTATTGGCATCTCCAATACACTGGGGTCTTCTGCTGCAACTAGGTTTCACCAATAGTCTCTCATAGGCTCTCTTCATGGTGCCAAGCATCAACTCCTTTGCTTGACCCCTTCAGTCCTGGGCTATCAACTACAACTGAGGCTGCACCTTCACAAATGGCCTTCCATGGCCTTCCACGGTGCCAAGCCTCAGCTGTTCTTCATGACACCTTTATACCTTCAAAACCAGTACCACTTGGGTGACACATTTAAAAAGTACAACTGCTGCAGGAGATACAATCTTGTTTATCTTTGGAATGTTGTACCAGGGAAATGTTAGTGATCCCTACCCCCAAAACCAGACAGGAGCCAATCTGATGCAACACAACAGGGTCTTTATTCTATTTGAGCTGGATTGCCCCCCAACCCCAATGCACCACCATCACACAGGACAGTTTTGGTGGTGTGGGAGCCCTGAATGTCTGTTGGTGAAAGGCTTTATAGTAAGCAGCAAACAGGGAGTACATGTATAATCATCTAATTGGGAAGATGTGTGGTCTTAAATGTAGTTGGTTGGTTCTGGGAGTCATATCATAAACTTAACTTCTGCTCTCCTCTGCATTAGTGGTCATTAGGCAAGAGGTGGGCTTGTTACCTGGGGTGCAGATTTGTTGGAGGAATAAACGGGAGATACTGATCTTGTTGGGGATTAGCCTAGAGACTGGAGTTAGGGTCAAGGTGGTTTTTTTTGGGGGGGGGGGGACTTGGAAACCAATGCTAGGTACCAGACTGTTAGTTTGCCTGAGTTCAAACCTAGGCTAGGTTCTCTAAAATGGAGCCTGAATTTAAAAGATTTAGCATCTCCTTCCCCCCTTTCTCTTGTGACTAGAAGTCCCAACCATGGGACTTCCTGAATCGTAATGAAAACAGTTAGTAACAGGGCTATATCTTTGTGGTGTCCTTGGAGCATTGGTAGGGGCCCATCAGTGGGAGGCAGGAAGGAGTCTTGAGGCTGAATTCTCCTCCTGCTGGCCAAGATCTTCTTCAACTGTAAATGGATCTGTGCCAGACCTACACTATAACTCTGTAAGTACAGGGACCCTTTGAGCAAATCAATAGTGACCCCTGGCAGTGTCACTTGACTACAACCCAATCTCTGGACTAAAGTTGACGGAGCTCTGGAGGTGAACCTGTTTTATGGAAAGCACAAAGTGTAAGCCAAACACATTTGTGTACCCATTGGACAACCTTGAGATCACATGACTTCTGTCAGTAGGTAATTCTAACATAACTTTAAAGAGGTGAATGCCATCTGATATGGGGAATTTTGTACTTTATAAAATACAAAATTTTACTTGTAAAGGGGATGAAGGGGAGAATAGTCACCCAGTCACCGTCAGTCTCTAAGGTCAATTTAGTTAAAATCTCTTTTAGGATTTATCTTTTCTACATATCCTGAACTCTGGGGTCTGTGTGCACAATCAAGTTTCTAATCAATCTCTAAAATATTATCTAATCTCTAACTTACCTTGCACACAAATGTAGGTCCATTGTCTGGGCCTATATGCTTAGAAAACTATACCTTGGAAGATTTTTTTTTTTAGTAGTTTCTTTGTTACTGTCTCCACAGTCATGCTTAGTTGGGAAAGTCTCAGTCTATATTGAAAAGGTATCTTTAATATTAGCAAATATTTGTATCTGAATTTTGTTGGTTTTACCTCCATGAAATCTATTTCCTGATACACTCTTGGCTTGGTACTCCTGTATTGAGTACCAGGGCTCTTCTCACTAGCAACTGTATTGGTCAATTGACAGGCCTTATAGATTTTAACAATTTTAGCTGTTCAAATTGGCATCTCTAATTCTGATGTGGGACTGGCAGACTAAGTCCTGCATTTTCTAGGATCACATGTGTGAAGAACAATGGATCTTTTAAAGTATGTGTATATCCATTTTCTCTAGTACAATTAGTTTGTAGTCAGCTGTAATCCATCATCTCTTATGACACAGAGAGGTGGGCAGGCCTTTGGCCTTGATCATATCTTCTGCCTGTTCAGAGAGTATGGGATCTCCTGGGTCTGGGGCAATCAAGGATGTGAGGGGCCCAATTTTTCAGGGCACTCATTGGGCTGTCTTGTTGCCTTCTGGGATGGAGTTTAGTTCTTCCTTCTGCTGTCAGAAGGTCCCTCTCCTTATAAATAGCCTAAGGAATATGAGTGTTAGCAAAGGCACACTGGCTATGTGTGTCTCTTGTCTTTTCTCAGCTCCAGTGCCTTGGTTAGAGCTGCCAGTTCATCTTTCTGGGCTGACATTCCTGCCATATGGCTCTGCCGATATGATCTTGGTGTCTGAGACCACTGCTGCCCAGCATACCTCTGTTTATCCTGATTGAGGCTTTTGCCATTGGTGAACCATGTTATCTCTACATCCACCTTGTACTCAATACAGGAGTACCAAGCCAAGAGCAATTATGCAGAAGCCCATCTCTCATGCTCAGGGTCAGGCAGCAGGGCAGCTGAAAAGTTATACTGCAGACATTCAAGAAGAGAGGCTGGTAATGAGTCATCATGGCATCATATTTAACCAGGAGGTCATTGCTGCACTGATGTGTAAAAAGGGTGGGGGCCAGCTTCTGCCAATTGGTGACACATTGGTCATTGACTGATGCCAGAACCCTGAGTCTGAGTAGGCATCCCCCGGGCCTAGGGAGGTCACCTGTAGTTGACAGAATAGGACCTTCTTAGCAGAGGCTCAATAGCCCAAATTTTTCATGGTATCTAAGAGGTCCTGGGATTTTGTTTTGTTTCTGTTGCCACTAGGAAGTAATTTATAAACTGATGAAGAGACTCTATCTTCAGGTTTTAGCAAGACAGAATGTTGAAGTTATTAATTATCAGTAGAAATGCTAGTGGGTTTTCCTTTTACTTTTAGGGATACACTGTGCTTGGGGAGGGGATACTTTTGATCTTTAAGGCCACCCTTACCTCCTTTTGAAGCTATCTGTTTTAGGCATCTCTTACAGTCTTTTGGTTTGGCTGCCAACAGGATCTTTGCCAGGTCTTGAGTCTGTTGCTTCTGTTCTCTCATCTGCTTCTCCTCTGTAGTCTTTCTTCCATTAAATATTCTCTCTGCCATTATCATTAAATCCCTCAGACTTTTTCTTTAACTTCTTAATCCTCTGGAGCTTTTTAAAAATATCTGGTGCCACCTAGTTAATAAAAGTTAGAACAATTGCTGCCTTTGTTTCTAATAATTTAAAGTTCATTGGGGTGTATTGTCGAAATGTCTCCATGAATTTCTCTAAAAGGGCCTTTACTGTCTAATATCATATACTATGGCCAAATTTGTGGGCCATCTTGTGGCTGCCTTGAGACCTGCCAGCAGAGTCTGATGACTTACCAAGAGCTTCCTTTTACCTTTAAAATCTTTACGGGGTTAAAACCTCTTTTTACCTTTAATGGTGTTAAAAAATCTCAATCTGGGCGAGTCAAGGGAAAGCAAGCATATTGGGAGAGTATCGCCTGTGGGACAAGGAACCAGCTTCTTGGCCTCTTCTGTGGTGAAGGGAACCTGTAGAATACAGTAGAGGTAACCTGTCTCATGTTAATATATCTGTCTTATTAAAGTCACTTCTTTAAAGTCAGCTTGTCAAAATCACCCGTCAAAGTCATTTTGTCAAAGCAATATGCCCATCAAAGTCAAAGTTACTTCATCAAAATAACCTCATCAACGTCATTATGGAAGGAGAAACACAAACATAATACATAAAACTGCAAATAAAACCTTTTTTGTCTATTGAGCAGAAACAAGAAATGATCAGAAAGTGGTGCTCACATAAAAATAACTCTTTATGCCACTGAAAACACAAATCTAACTTGCTCTCTCTATCAGGCAGAAATAATCAGAAAATGGTGTACACCCACAAGAAAAGAATCAGATTGGTGGGTGTCTCTTGACTCCCCCAAGCCTACACCCACCCTAGACTGAGATTCAGGATGTCTCCTGACCCTGAGATAACCACAGCTCACAGATACGTCTATCCTAACTGCAACCAGCCAAAGAAACACATTCGAGGCCTTGAACCACAAAGGATGTGACACTGTTTAGAATCTGTGAACAGAAAAAAGGCACAATCAGAAACAAAATTCAACCAAAACCAGAAAAAAAATACAACCTGTAGTAACAAGTAAAAACCAGAAGGTGGCACTCACAGACACATGAAAACCCTCAGTACAAATGTTTACTCAGACCGGGAAAAATCACCATGGCAACGTAAGTCATTTATCTTTACACAAGTTTTCATTACACTCTGTAGATCTCACAGAAAGTTTTTAACATTTAGAGAAATTAGCCTCCACACAAATCATAAGTTTTTGTGCCACTGGACAAGTACTCACCTGCTTAGACTACATAGAAAACTTCTGACACTCAGACAGATTCCTCAGTAAGGTTCAAACCTAGACGAATTACCATGGCAACACAAAACATCAGGTTCCACACAAACAAATCATCTCAGCATGTCTGGAAGGGTTCCACATTTACCTCTACACAAGCTTGCTTCTGTTCTGCTCTGCAGATCTCATACAGAAAGCTCAGACAAATTCAGAGTTCAGACAGGGAAAAAGCAGGAAGTAACACAGTTATTATAAACATAAACATACAAATACCTAGACTAGTTTTGCTGGCTTTAAGATCCTCCAGATTGGTATTCCTGTGTTTCATAGGAAAATTCCTTGCCAACACACCAAAATGTTGTGCCAGGGAAATGTTAGTGCTCCCCGTAAAAACAGACAGGAGCCAATCTGATGCAACTAACAGCAGGGTCTTTATTCTATTTGAGCTGGCTCACGCTCCACCTCCCCCCACCCCATGCACCATCATCACACAGGATGGTTTTGGTGTTGGGGGAGCCCTGAATGTATATCAGGGCAAGGCTTTATAGTAAGCAGTAAGCAGGGAGTACATGTGCAAGCATCTAATTGGGAAGCTATTGTGGCCTTTAACATAATTGGCTGATGCTGGGAATCATATCATAAACTTAACTTCTGTTTCCCTCTGCATTAGTGGTCATTAGGCAAGGAGTGGGTTTGTAACCTGGGGTGCAGGTTTCTTGGGGGAATAACCAGTGGAGACACTAGTCTTTTTAAGGATGTAACCTAGAACTCTGCTCTTGTTGGGGGTTAGCCTAGAGACTGGGACTAGGATCAGGTTTTGTTGAGGGGGGCAACTTGGAACCTAATTCTAGGTACCAACCTGTTAGTTTACCTGAGTTCAAACTTAGGTCAGGTTCTCTAAAATTGAGTCTGAATTTAAAAGATTTGGCATCTCAGGAACACAAGTTCTTTGTGCTCTCTGAAAATACTACCCAGAACATTTCATCTCAATGATGCTGGTCTCTTCTTAATCACCACTAATTCCTTAGCTCCAGCTATCCAGCATCAACTGTCCCAGTAGTCTCTTCTATTCTGGACTCTAAAGCCAGAGCCACTTGGCCAAAGCTGCCAAGTTCTGTTGCTTGCTGGGACTTGAACATGATCTCCTTGTTCTATTAAATTATCATTAGCTTTTTGTTTTGCAACTCCTTGATTGCCTATGTTTGGCTGTCCTGGATCTTGCTTTATAGATTGACCTTGAATTCAGAGATCTGTATTGCTCTGTCTCCTGCAATACTCATATTAAAGGCCTATACCACAATCCCTGGATTTAAGCTTTTTTTCGCCTAGAACCTTCTTTGTCTCAGGATGGCCTTGAATTTAGAGATCTGGTTTTGAGTCCTGGGATTAAACGTTTGTACCACCATGCCTGGATCTAAACTTTGATGGATCCAAATCCTCTAATCTCTTATCTACTAGAACATAGGATTCAGTTCCATTTCACTTTCTGGTGCCCCTTTAATACTTGAACCATATATTTTATATGCTTCATTTCTAAGCTTTCTATGCTTATTCAACATTTTCTTCATGAGACTTAACCAAAGAACAAAGTCTATGATGGGCATTTCTGAGACTTTGTCAATGCAATTATTTTGAGTCTTTTCACCTTAATCCCAGGCAGGTTTCAGACAAGGGCAAAAAGCAGCCATGCTCTCCAGCAAAATACTACAAAAACAGTCTCTAGGTCACATACTGAATATATTTCTTCAACACTGAATCCTTTTGGGCCATGTCTGCACAATTCAAATCACTCCCAGTAAAACAAAATCTCCCATATTCCTACTAGGATATCCCATTAAGCACCATTTAAAGCATTCCACTGCTTTCCAATCCAAAGTACCCAAATCCACATTTTCCAAACAAAAACATAGGCCTATCATAGCAATACCCCAGATCCTAGTACCAACTTCTGTCCTAGGGTTTTACTGATATGAGCAGTATCATGACCAAGGTGAGTCTTATAAAGGACCACATATATTTGGGACTGGCTTACAGGTTCAGAGGTACAGTCCATTATTATCAAGGTGGGAACATGACAACATCTAGGCAGGCATGGTTCAGGCTGAGAGTTCTACATTTTCTTTTCTTTTTTTTTTTTTTTTAATTCTCCATTCTTGTTTTGAGTCTTTCAAAAGCTTTGTTAACAAATCATATGCCAGAATTTTGTATTGGCTTTTGTTTAAATTTCTTCTTGAACTTGATAATCTTTTAACACATAAATGTAATCAACACAAATGTTAATTTTCCAGATAAATTTTAGTGCTCTGTATCTCTAAAATATAGTTCAGTATTATCTTGACATGTGAGAACTGCTAACAAAATTCTGTAGCTTTTAACCACAGTTTTATTTAGTTGATCTGAAATCCAGTATAATTTCAAACTTAAAGCAATATAGACACACTGTTGCTTCTGTTTTTCTTATTAGATTTTTAAATGCAGAAAGGTTTATTCATAAAAACACTGCATAAATGATTTTTTCATTAAACTTGTATGTCATTTAAATGCAGTGATGTTGACATATCAGGATTGACAGGAACAAACTAAATTTTATACACTTTTTCCACGTTTTAGCAATGTAGTGTATTAACTTTTCAATACATTAACAAAATAGCATCCTAATTAATAGGTTTATATGTTTTTTTCACACTACATCTTGAGCAAACTACATGCTTTTCTATTTATGGTAATCGTATTTCAAGTATAAACAGCTCCATGCATAATGCATTTGCTACACAATATTATGGCAAATGTGTAAAGTTCAGTAGAAAAAAATCAGAATATCAAACTGAGTCAGGTATACCACGAAGGAACTAGTGGTAAAAGAAAAAATATCTAAAGAAATAATAGTCAGACTTGTGGCTGGACTCCTAACTGTCTTTCCAAGTTCATATTGGCTCAAGCTGATGGTTCCATGGCAGGCAGTTGAAATCTTTGAGCAGGCTAGTTCAAGGATGCAAGTCAATGTAATCACACTCCTGATGGCTGTGTGGGGACTCAGAGCTCTCTCTCTCCTCCCTGGCCTCATGAGTTGAAAGGAACTCCCTCTGTCAAAACTCCTAATCATATGCTGTTTCGCCAAAGTTCCAAAGGAGTGGAGTCAAACAACCTTAGTGAGACGTCTAAAACAAAGAAACAAAGTTCTCTTCCTTTCCAGTCTATTATACCAGGCATTTTGCACCAGGCCAGATGGTAGACATCAAACAGATGTGAGAGCATGCCTCCAAGATGGTAATATTGAATCCCTGAATCCTGCTGACAAGATACAACATCATAAAGTCCGTTTTGCATTGAAGAGAATATGTATTAAGAGCAGGGAAGATGAAGCTTGGGGTCTAAGTGTGTAAAACACCTTCCTAGTTGCTTTAACAACTGAAAAACCAGAGAAATATTCAGTCTATGAGTGATTTGAGGCAGAAACTTGTCTTTTAATTCTTGTTGTCTACAATAATATCCCAAAATAATCCTCACTCAATCAATATGAAATATAAATTGAACCACTTAATGGTAGTAGTTACAGATATTTTTTTTGTCACTGTTAAATCCAGGTGGTTTCCTTTAAACAACTGAAGACAGCTGAAAGATAGAAGCTTAAAACAACTTATGCAATAAAAAGTGATGGTTTCAATAGCCACCTGTCTCCAAAATCACATCCAGGAAAAGTTCTATTGTCACAACTGGCACTAAGTACGCACAGGTAAATCTCAGTGAGGACAGGGTGTTGTTAGTATTTTATAACAAAACTTTCCCATATCCTCTACTTAAAATTTTAGTTGGTAAGATGAAATGCTATCCACAGCAATAGCTGAGAGACACATAGGTACTCTCAAAGTTCTCTATTTCTTGCAAATTATTCTCTATAGAAATCTGTTACATACCTATACTTCTTAAGTGTATTTTCCTACAACATAAGAACCTTTCATATTCTGACTATGGGATTAAGAAATAAGTTAGCACTTAAAGGAAACATATCAGGTTGAAATTGTGTTCGACTGCATAATTTAATCAGAGTAAGTGATCCAATTCATATCACTCCTTTCTGCCTCCTGTAGCATTAATCTCAATTGTGTCTGCACATCTTCAACCTTCTGTCTATCTAAACTGCCTTGAAAATACCACCTCCCACAGCAATGGACAGGGATGGGATAAATCACATATTTAAGCTCCTTCAATGGTGTTAATAGCTCCAGAATTCTCATGAGCATTCCCATGGTAATTGGATTTGAAGAAAAGCGAAACACTCGCAGTTGAGGACAGCTGGTTAGGGCTGGGATAAGAACAGAGATTGTAGAATCTGTTAAAAAGCAATGATTAATTTCCAGATGCTGCAAGGTGCTAGAAACATTCTGCAGGAGATAATAAAATGGCTCACAATCTTCCCAATATATTGGATTGTTGCTGATATTCAGCAACTTTAAATGATTGGCTTGAGGGCACTCAGAGAGGAACTTGAAGTCACTGTAAGAAAGTCCACAGAATGGCAGATACAAGAATTCCAAAGCAGCAGATAGTACTCTCAGGACATTTTCAAGATGATCTGTGAGGCAGAATGAAGACAAGCTGAGCTCCTTCAGGTGATCCATACGACTCAGTTGGGTGATAAAATTTCTAAAGGTTCTCCCATTCAAAGATCTACAAGCGATTTCAGACAGGCTAAGTCTGTCCACTACACGAGATAATAGGTCGGTGACTTCAGTAAGGGGAGACTCATCAATTGCCAGGTGATGAACACATTTCAGATCCAGATGGCTTAATGCATGTCTGCATTCACATAAATTATTAATTTGCAAATCTCTGCAGCACAGATGCAGAGAGCCTAGGCTCTGCTCTACTTTATTCAGAAGCAAAGCAAAAAACTCCCTTTCCCTCAAAGTACCATCAAGGGAAATGTCCACTATTAACTCCATAGGCAACTTAGAGGGCTGAGCCTCAGACTTGGAACTTGAAAGACCCTCCTGGCCTTCAATTTTGAAGATAGAGTGCTCAGAGTGAGCACAAGAATGAAAGCAAATTGTCGATTTAGTAGTGATCTCAGGACATACAGTCTTGCAGCCAGCATCCTGCCTTAAATCTAGGATCCTCAGCTTAGGGCTCCTAGTAGCTGAGTTCAGGGCAGGGAGGAATTGAAGACTCTCAACCAAGACTTCCAGGAGTTCACACTGGGGTTCCTGCACACTTAGTGCCCCAATGTGGAGACAGGCAAAGGGCCAAGCCTTCACAATTGCTGTCAGTATATTCTTGTGTCTACCCGTGAAGGCAGCAGTGAACAAAGGGACAAAAAGCTCCCCTGGGATCTCCTCCAGGGCTTGGATTGCTGCATGCTCATTACTCATTAAACTCTGTGTAGCAAGATCCAATAGTGTGGGTGGGTCCTTGGTGTCCATCTTAAGGAACTGTAAAGAGTTGTCCAGAGACCTCCACAGAGCTCTTTGACATACACCCAACTTGTGCACGTTAATGTAGGTTGACGTAGAACTTCAAAACCTCGTGCCACAGTCGTTGAAATGTCACCAAGTCCTTCTCAGGAATATAAATTCGTGAAGAGTAGGTTAAAGGCTATATGGAGAACCCAAGCAGTTAAGTCCTCTGACTTCCCATGTCCTCCACTTTGGCAGCCCCTCGTTATCCGCGAGGCTTTCCCCATAGCAGGGGCACCATTGTCTTAATGGTGACTGAGTTCTACATTTTCATCTGAAGGCTGCTAGCAGAAGACTGACTTCCAGGCAGCTAGGGTGAGGGTCTTAAGCCCATGCCCACAGTAGTACACCTACTTCAACAAGGCTACAATTCCTAATATTGCCATTCCCAGGGACAAGCATATACAAACTATTTACAGAAACCTAGTGGGTTGGAAATTCTAAAACCTTTCCACAGACAAACAAAATACTGACTCTTTAAAATGTAAGAATCTGTTGGGCTCACCTTGTCTAGCAAGAAAAAACGCAACATGGTCGGATTTTTCTCAACAGCCTTTCTTTATTTCAGGAACACCTCCATGCAACGGGGAACTCCGGAAACCCCGAGAGGACTGCTTATATCCACCCCAGCACTGGAGAGAGCTTCATGTCTTCCTGGGATTCGTCAGTCTGTCGGTACTTTGATATGAACACCCACTTGGGAGGGGCTGGCGCCAGATTCGGCTGGCGCCTGTGCAATGGCATTGTTTACTGCGCTGGTGTACCGGAGGTCGGAGCCATCTTTTGGGCGTGCGGCTGCCTACATCTGGGAAATGTTTTGCTTGCTATCCAGGGTCTTTTAGTCAATCTAAAACTCAGCTAAAGTGCCAGGAAAATGAATATAAGTTCAGCTTTTACCTTACTTCAACACTTAATGTCAGTGTGTTAATTTAACAAATTCCCATTGGGGAGACTTTAGATAAAATATACTTATATGTCCATCAGTCTCACTGTGATGTCAATATACAATGGAAATGGATGTTGAGAGACAATATTTAAAACTTTAAATTTTAATATCTATACTTATTTAGAATAGTTTGTAAGATGGAGTTCAAAACACCTTCTTCATGTAACTCACTCCTCATATTAACTGTTTTCACTTCTACCATTCAGCTCCTGCTTGCCCTTATATCCAAAGTCTGAATTTAGCAAGAGCAGTTAAGCGGGAACTAGATGCAAGGGGATCATTAAATATTCCTAATAATGTTTTTCGGCTTTGGAAGAAAATAGTAATCATAATAAATAAAAGTGAAAATCTTCAGCCCCATATATATATGTGTGTGTGTGTGTGTGTCTGTATCTGTTTCTGTGTGCCTCACTTTGTAATGATGTTGATGGCCTCCATCCTCCTTCTACTGATATGGCCCTTCTACCTCCATGTGAACCTCCAATTTCTTCCACTCCTAATCCTTATCCATCAAGTACAGTTCCTGATAACATGGAAACACAAATTTGCCACTTCACTTCATTCTCTCCCTGAGGTTATTAATGAGGTTTGTAGCCCCTGATAAAAGAATAAACAACGTTTTAAGTCACTCTTCAGGTATCTTATTTAAGAGGTCCTTTATTGAGTCCAGATAGGAGAAGCCCTACAGGGATTTTCTTTTTTCCTAGTTTGTATAATGCCTAATCCTGATAAACTGGTGAAAGCAAGTTAAAATTATATTCTAATTTTATCTAATACTCTTAAGGATCTTTTTTAGGCTTCTAATCAAATATGGGTATAGTGCTCATCTTACATTGTCTATCATTGGAGATACTTTTGCATTCTTTGATTGGAAGATCCAAGCAAAAGTTTGGCTTATTGTGGAAAATGTTTACTATGTAAGAGTAATTATTTATAGCAATGTAAAGACCAAAGTGACAGAAATCAGTAAAATAATGTACCTGTAACATTTGAGGTATTAGCAAGAGAAGGCATGTGATGCTTAATTAATGCTTAATAAATGCTTAAGGTTAGATATCCTTCTAAGGCTTATGGACAAATAAATGCTGTGGCACTGTAAGCATGATGTAAGTTACCAAATTCTCAAAGGAAGACAGAGGGATTTCTCAAATCATAAAATGATCTGATGACCCATATAAAGATTTTTTTTCCCTATCTGTTGCAGGTTGTCAGTCACCTGATGTTTGGTAGAGAGATGGGAGTGATCATTTTCAAAAAGTTAGACTATAAGGATGCTAATTTTGCATGCCAGACAAACATATCCTTTTTAATAAAAGAAGATATCAATGATTACATCAGCTCTCTACTGACATTAGGCCTTAGCATATGCAGGCTGCATATATTTCTGGCTAATGTTCTAAGCGCAAACAGTGCCTCAACTGTTTTTAGTAAACCCACAATAATAAGCAAATAGAAGTAATGACATTTACTAAAATTATCAGGCTTTAGCACATACCTTCTACACAAGTTGTATTTATAGAAATGATCAATGATGGTAAGGGTGCCCTGGTTTCTAGAGATGCTTCACTGAATTTTATTCATTCAGGTCCTTCCTTCAAACAATTGAAATTACTCAAGATTTATATGGCCTTAAAATGTTACTCTCAATGTGTAACTTTATATTTTGGTACACGATAAACAGTGCTGGTAATCGAGCATGTAGAATCTGTGTGGCTTACTACATCTGGCACCTTTATTCATGATTTATTACTATTAATTCAACAGGAATTGCAGACCCAAAAAATACAGTTGATTTTAGCCATACAAGGTCACATAATTTATCAATATTTTTTTTCTGGTAAGTTTAAATTAAATTAAGCACAATGTCATAATTACTTTCATAAAAATACTATATCATTGAAAGAGCATTTTTCACTAACTAAAAAGCAACCTCACTTATATCAAAGTTTGTCCATAAGATTACACCTACTTATTCTTTCCTTATTTTTCCTGTTCTTAAATCAGGAGAAGCACTAAAGTGTGAGATCAACCTTTTACTCAGAGCTTTAATGTTTCACATTTCTTTTTTTTTTTTTTTTAGGTCTGCAACTATTTTTATTAAGTTCATTTTTGCATTGTAAAGCACTTTGGGTGTACAATTCAACCTTTTAATTCAATAAGAACCACTTAAACTCCCAAATTAACTGAACAAAAGAACTAAATTAGTCAGGAATCTAGGGGTGTGGATCTTGAAAAATCAAACTTGAATCAACTGAAGCAAGAAATTTTGTGAGAATAGTTAGTATTTTCCATTTCAATGACAGCAAGTCCTGGAATACACATCCACATTCAGCAAAAAGGTGAGAAACCCTTCTCGCTGGTCACATCAAGGGTATGGGTGGAATCTAGACACAAGTAATTCTCAGTTTCACAAATCAGAAGAGGACTGGGAAGGCTACTAGATCAGCCAAAAATAAATAAGTAAAAATGAGCACAGATTCTGCAAGTTCATGCACTACTACATGAAGGTAACGTGCAGCGTTGTAAGCTGGCATTAAGGCAAACTTTTAGTGCTTTGGTTGTCTTCCACCTCCACCCTCCTCACCCCTCCTTCCTTCGACTAATAAGACAATAACCAGTCAAACCAGTGAATGAACATTTTTAAAACAAACAAACAAAAAAGTCTCGCTCCCTTTCTTAGATTTTTTTCCCCCCACTTCTTCCTTAAGCCTAAGTTTTCGCTGGACAAATTGTCCTTTAGAGCGCACATGAGCATCGCTAGTGTTAATGCTAGAAGTGTTTCAGAGCGGCCTATGTTATGGTGAGGGCTCAGGGTTGCTTTGGAGTGGTGGGCTCAGACTCTCCACTATGTGCTTCCACACTCGTTATTCATCTCCTCATCCTGCGGGCTCTGGGGTTTGGGAGCAAGCTCCTGGTCCTGCCTCTTCTTCAGCTGCTGCATTTTCATGTTTAAATCCAGTAAAGTTCGGGCCAGCTGGTGGTTCTGGAAACGCAGTTCCAGCAGCTCCGCGCGAAGCCCGGCCAGGGCGCACTCCATGCGCGCCTGGCTCCTTTCCTCCCGTGCTGCGGCCGCTGCCGCCGCCATCGCCGCTACCTCCGCCACCGTCTCCCGCGCGCGTCTGGCGCGTCCGCGTGCCGCCGCCCGCTGAAAGGCGCGCTCCAGCTGCCTGCGGAGCTGCTCCAGCACGGGGCTGGACGCCGGACGTGCTCTGGCGCTTCGATGTCTATGCTCCAGGTGCCGAAAGGCATGCGGTGCACCGGGTGGAAGGCTAGGAACCACAGCGCAGCCCTTCCAGAGACTCCGTAGAGTCCCCAGGACATCCTCTGTCTGCAGTGGCTGTAGTCACCCAAGCCCATCGTGGTCCTTTTCTGCAGCGCTCCGACATTCACATTTCTATAAAGAACTAAAAACTGACAATGTTCCTGTATATACTGAAAGACCTTTTCAGGAATTTTACCAACAACATTCTGTAGCACACATCACAAGCATTCCATGTAATTGTCAGCATTACCCTTTTGTCAAAATAGATAATAAGCAACTTAAACATTATTTAGAAATAAAGTATGGGGGGAGAATACTAGTATTGCTACTCTTTATAATATTTTATCACCTATTTTTTAAACTTTTGTTTTAATTGGAGAAGGACAGCTTACTCTTGTAGAAGATTTATAACGACATCTAACCAAATTTAGACTCAAGCTCTTCTGGAGAGATGTAATGTCAGGTCATTGAAACTGCACACATTCAGTGATTCACTGAAGCTGATGTTATATTTGTATTTTTCCTCAGGGAGCTGAAAACAAGTCTAGATATCTGAAAGGTTAACTTGATTTGTGGAAGAGGAATGAAGAAGATTCAGTGTTTACATATGCCACACTAGAAGAAGAGATTGAATGGGGTACTGGAGTCATCAAGAAACGAAAAAGAATCTCACTACCAAGAATAATCAGATGAAGAAACTAGTGACTGAGGGTAAAGAGTTAGTGAAATCTTAGAGGAAGTGTATCACTGCTGATTGCTGTTCCTCGATATGTATTCTCCATTGAATGTATCTGTTACAGCTGATCACATTGTTCCTTAGGCAAAGAAGGTCACATGACAATTTAAACACTGATATTCAGGTCTTGAATGATGAAATATTAACTATTCAGCATTGAAACTTAATGGATTTCCTACTTCATTGTGTAAATCCTAGCAAAGATTTTTTTTCAGCTTTGCAGTGAACTTTATTGCTGCTTACTTCTTTTTTTTAAAATATATTTTATTACATATTTCCTCAATTACATTTCCAATACTATCCCAAAAGTCCCCCATACCCTCCCCCCTCTCCCCCATTTCCCTACCCACACATTCCCATTTTTTTTTTTTTTTTTTGGCCCTGGCGTTCTCCTGTACTGGGGCATATAAAGTTTGTGTGTCCAATGGGCCTCTCTTTCCAGTGATGGCCGACTAGGCCATCTTTTGATACATATGCAGCTAGAGTCAAGAGTTCCGGGGTACTGGTTAGTTCATAATGTTGTACCACCTATAGGGTTGCAGGTCCCTTAGGTCCTTGGGTACTTTCTCCAGCTCCTCCATTGGGAGCCCTGTGATCCATCCACTAGCTGACTGTGAGCATCCACTTCTGTGTTTGCTAGGCCCCGGCATAGTCTCACAAGAGACAGCTATATCTGGGTCCTTTCAGCAAAATCTTGCTAGTGTATGCAATGGTGTCAGCGTTTGGAAGCTGATTATGGGATGGATCCCTGGGTATGGCAGTCTCTAGATGGTCCATCCTTTCGTCACAGCTCCAATCTTTGTTTCTGTAACTCCTTCCATGGATGTTTTGTTCCCAATTCTAAGAAGGGGTACAGTGATCCCACTTTGGTCTTCATTCTTCTTGAGTTTCATGTGCTTAGCAGATTGTATTATATATCTTGGGTATCCTAAGTTTTGGGCTAATATCCACTTATCAGTGAATACATATTGTGTGAGTTCCTTTGTGATTGTGTTACCTTGCTCAGGATGATGCCCTCCAGGTCCATCCATTTGCCTAGGAATTTCATAAATTCATTCTTTTTAATAGCTGAGTAGTACTCCATTGTGTAAATGTACCACATTTTCTGTATCCATTCCTCTGTTGAGGGGCATCTGGGTTCTTTCCAGCTTCTGGATATTATAAACAAGGCTGCTATGAACATAGTGGAGCATGTGTCCTTCTTACCGGTTGAAACATCTTCTGGATATATACCCAGGAGAGGTATTGCTGGATCCTCCGGTAGTTCTATGTGCAATTTTCTAAGGAACTGCCAGACTGATTTCCAGAGTGGTTGTACAAGCTTGCAATCCCACCAACAATGGAGGAGTGTTCCTCTTTCTCCACATCCTCACCAGCATCTGCTGTCACCTGAATTTTGATCTTAGCCATTCTGACTGGTGTGAGGTGGAATCTCAGGGTTGTTTTGATTTGCATTTCCCTAATGATTAAGGATGTTGAACATTTTTTCAGGTGCTTCTCAGCCATTCGGTATTCCTCAGGTGAGAATTCTTTGTTCAGTTCTGAACCCCATTTTTTAATGGGGTTATTTGATTTTTTGGAGTCCACCTTCTTGAGTTCTTTATATATATTGGATATTAGTCCCCTATCTGATTTAGGATAGATAAAGATCCTTTCCCAATTTGTTGGTGGTCTTTTTGTCATATTGATGGTATCTTGCCTTACAGAAGCTTTGAAGTTTTATGAGGTTCCATTTGTCAATTCTCAATCTTACATCACAAGCCATTGCTGTTCTGTTCAGGAATTTTTCCTCTGTGCCCATATCTTTGAGGATTTTCCACACTTTCTCCTCTATAAGTTTCAGTGTCTCTGATTTTATGTGGAGTTCCTTGATTCACTTTAGATTTAACCTTAGTACAATGAGATAGGAATGGATCAATTCGCATTCTTCTACATGATAACCACCAGTTGTGCCAGCACCATTTGTTGAAAATGCTCTTTTTTCCACTGGAGGGTTTTAGCTCCCTTGTCAAAGATCAAGTGACCATAGGTGTGTGGCTTCATTTCTGGGTCTTCAATTCTATTCCATTGGTCTACTTGTCTGTTGCTATACCAGTACCATGCAGTTTTTTATCACAATTGTTCTGTATTAAAGCTTTAGGTCAGGCATGGTGATTCCACCAGAGGTTCTTTTGTCCTTGAGAAGAGTTTTTGCTATCCTAGGTTTTTTGTTATTCCAGATGAATTTGCAGATTGCCCTTTCAAATTCGTTGAAGAATTGAGTTGGAATTTTGATGGGGATTGCATTGAATCTGTAGATTGCTTTTGGCAAGATAGCCATTTTTACAATGTTGATCCTGCCAATCCATGAGCATGGGAGATCTTTCCATCTTGTGAGATCTTCTATAATTTCTTTCTTCAGAGACTTGAAGTTTTTATTATACAGATCTTTCACTTCCTTAGAGTCATGCCAAGATATTTTATATTATTTGTGACTATTGAGAAGGGTGTTGTTTCCCTAATTTCTTTCTCAGCCTGTTTATTCTTTGTGTAGAGAAAGGTCATTGATTTGTTTGAGTTAATTTTATATCCAGCTACTTCACCGAAGCTGTTTATCAGGTTTAGGAGTTCTCTGGTGGTATTTTTAGGGTCACTTATATATACTATCATATCATCTGCAAAAAGTGATATTTTGACTTCATCTTTTCCAATTTGTATCCCCTTGATCTCCTTTTGTTGTCGAATTGCTCTGGCTAGGACTTCAAGTACAATGTTGAATAGGTATGGGGAAAGTGGACAGCCTTGTCTAGTCTCTGATTTTAGAGGGATTGCTTCAAGCTTCTCACCATTTACTTTGATGTTGGCTACTGGTTTATTGTAGATTGCTTTTATCATGGTTAGGTATTTGCCTTGGATTCCTGATCTTTCCAAGACTTTTATCATGAATGGGTGTCAGACCTTGTCGAATGCTTTTTCTGCATCTAATGAGATGATCATGTGGTTTTTGTCTTTGAATTTGTTTATATAATGGATTACGTTGATGTATTTCCGTATATTAAACCATCCCTGCATCCCTGGAATAAAACCTATTTGGTCAGGATAGATGATTGCTTTAATGTGTTCTTGGATTTGGTTAGCAACAATTTTATTGAGGATTTTTGCATCTATATTCATAAGGGAAATTGTCCTGAAGTTCTCTATCTTTGTTGGATCTTTCTGTGGTTTAGGTATCAGAGTAATTGTGGCTTCATAGAATGAGTTGGGTAGAGTTCCTTCTACTTCAATTTTGTGGAATAGTTTTTTGTGCAGAACTGGAATTAGATCTTCTTTGAAGGTCTGATAGAACTCTGCAGTAAACCCATCTGGTCCTGGGCTTCTTTTTGACTGGGAGACTATTAATGACTGCTTCTATTTCTTTAGGGGATATGGGACTGTTTAGATCATTAACTTGATCCTGATTTAACTTTGGTACCTGGTATCTGTCTAGAAATTTGTCCATTTCGTCCAGGTTTTCCAGTTTTGTTGAGTATAGCCTTTTGTAGAAGGATCTGATGGTGTTTTGGATTTCTTCAGGATCTGTTGTTATGTCTCCCTTTTCACTTCTGATTTTGTTAATTAGGATGTTGTCCCTGTCTAGCTAAGGGTTTATCTATCTTGTTGATTTTCTCAAAGAACCAACTCCGCGTTTGGTTAATTCTTTGAATAGTTCTTCTTGTTTTCACTTGGTTGATTTCACCCCTGAATTTGATTATTTCCTGCTGTCTACTCCTCTTGGGTGAATTTTCTTCTTTTTTTTCTAGAGCTTTTAGATGTGTTGTCAAGCTGCTAGTGTGTGCTTTCTCCAGTTTCTTTTTGTAGGCACTCAGAGCTATGAGTTTCCCTCTTAGAAATGCTTTCATAGTGTCCCATAGGTTTGCGTATGTTGTGGCTTCATTTTCATTAAACTCTAAAAAGTCTTCTAGCAAAGATTTTTGACCATTAATTTTTGTCTCTAATTAGATTTCAAATGTAATTCTACCTTATAGCAATCAGAATGGCTAAGATCAGAACCTCAGGTGACAACCCATGTTAGCGAGGATGTGGAGAAAAATGAACACTCCTCCATTGCTGGTAGAATTGCATACTGGTAAAACCACTCTGGAAATCAATCTGGAGGTTCCTCAGAAAATTGGAAATAGATCTACCTTAAGACTCATTTATACCACTGTTGGGAATATACCCTAAAGATGCCCTACAAGGTCACAGGAGTAAGTGTTCCACTATGTTCATAGTGGCCGTGATGGTTTGTATAGCCTTGGACCAGGGAGTGGCACCATCTGTAGGTGTGGCCTTGTTTGTGATAGCCAGAAGCTAGAAACAACCCAGATGTCCCACAACAAAAGAATGGATACAGAAAACCTGGTTCATTTACACAATGGAATACTACTCAGCTAATAAGAATGAGGACATCCAGAATTTTGCAGGCAAATGGATGGAACTAGAAAGTATCATCATGAGTGAGATAACTCAGACCCACAAGGACATGTAAAGTATGTGCTCACTAATAAGTGGGTATTAGTCAAAAAAGTACAGAATACCCAGGATACAGTCCACAGAATTCACAAAGTTTAACAAGCCAAAGGGCCCAAGTGAAGACACCTCAATCCTACTTGGGAGGGAGAAGAAATCAATCACAAGAGAGGAGCGAGAGAGGAACCTAGGTGGGAAATGGTGACAGGGAGGAGAAGGGGGGAACATGATCAGATACTGGGTAGGGAAAATAGACTGAAGCCCTGAGGGACAGACGGAATGTAAACAGGCAGATTAGGAGGTAGGATGTAGGGGGACCTTTCAGAATATACCAGAGATCTGGGAGGTGACAGACTCAAGACTCAAAGTGAGGGACCTTAGATGAAATGCCATTTGATGGGGAGAGGAAACTTGTAGAACCCACCTCCAGCAGAAAGACAGCATATCAAGTGAGGGATGGGGTTGCTATCTGTCTTAGTCAGGGTTTCTATTCCTGCACAAATATCATGACCAAGAAGCAAGTTGGGGAGGAAAGGGTTTATTCGGCTTACACTTCCATGCTGCTGTTCATCACCAAAGGAAGTCAGGACTGGAACTCAGACAGGTCAGGGAGCAGGAGCTGATACAGAGGCCACGGAGGGATATTCTTTACTGGCTTGCCTCCCCTGGCTTGCTCAGCCTACTCTCTTATAGATAGAACCCAAGACTACCAGCCCAGGGATGGTCCCACCCACAAGGGGCCTTTCCCCCTTGATCACTAATTGAGAAAATGCCTTACAGTTGGATCTCATGGAGGCATTTCCCCAACTGAAGCTCCTTTCTCTGTGATAACTCCAGCTGTGTCAAGTTGACACAAAAATAGCCAGTACAATTGACCCCTTGTCAACTTGACACACAAACACATCACTAGTAAGCCTCAACCCTTACATTCTTATTCATCCCCAAGATCTAAATAACTTTAAAAGCACCACAGTCTTTACATATTCTTAAAATTTCAATCTCTTTAAAATATCCATCTCTTTTAAAATCCAAAGTCTCTTAACTGTGGGCTCCACTAAAACAGTTTCTTCCTTCGAGAGGGAAAATATCAGGGCACAGTCACAATCAAAGCAAAAATCAATCTCCAACCGTCCAAAGTCTGGGATCCAACTCACGATCTTCTGGGCTCCTCCAAGGGCTTGGGTCACTTCTCCAGCCATGCCCTTTGTAGCACACACGTCGTCCTCTGGGCTCCAGATGCCTGTACTCCACTGCTGCTGCTGCTCTTGGTGGTCATCTCGTGGTACTGGCATCTCCAAAACACTGCGTGACTCCTTCAGTCCTGGGCCTTCAATTATAACTGGGGCTGCACCTTCACCAATGGCCTTCCATGGCCTCTCACAGTGCCGAGCCTGAGCTGCTGTGTGACCCCTTCATGCCTTCAAAACCAGTACCATCTGGGTGACCCTTACACATTACCAAGTCCCACTGCAGAAGGAGTACAACCTTGCCTATCTCTGGAACACAGCCTCTTTGTGCTTTCAGAAAACACTTCCCAGAAGATGTCACCTCAACGATGCTGGTCTCTTCTTAATCACCACTAATTTCTTAGCTCCAGCTAACCAGCATCAATAGTCCCAGTAATGCAAAGTTTTTGCTTTAGTAGTTCTGGTATCTTGTTAATCACAGCTGATTCTTCAGCCCCAGCTAACCAGAACTACAAAATCTTCACAATAAAAACAGCAATGGCCCTGAAGAGAGTCTTTAATTTTTCCCTCTGAAATTTCACAAACCAGGCCTCCATCTTCTGCACTGTTCTCAGCATTATCTTCCAAGCTCCTACACAACATCTGACAGAGCTCTTAACAACAAATGGATCTTCAAGCCCAAAGTTCCAAAGTCCTTCCACAATCCTCCCCAAAACATGGTCAGGTTGTCACAGGAATACCCCACTCCTGGTACCAATTTGTCTTAGTCAGGGTTTCTATTCCTGCACAAATATCATGACCAAGAAGCAAGTTGGGGAGGAAAGGGTTTATTCGGCTTACACTTCCATGCTGCTGTTCATCACCAAAGGAAGTCAGGACTGGAACTCAGACAGGTCAGGGAGCAGGAGCTGATACAGAGGCCACGGAGGGATATTCTTTACTGGCTTGCCTCCCCTGGCTTGCTCAGCCTACTCTCTTATAGATAGAACCCAAGACTACCAGCCCAGGGATGGTCCCACCCACAAGGGGCCTTTCCCCCTTGATCACTAATTGAGAAAATGCCTTACAGTTGGATCTCATGGAGGCATTTCCCCAACTGAAGCTCCTTTCTCTGTGATAACTCCAGCTGTGTCAAGTTGACACAAAAATAGCCAGTACACTATCCTACAGTCAAAACTCTAACCCATAATTGTTCCTGTCTAAAAGAACTGCAGCTACAAAAATGGAGAAAAGTCTGAGGAAAAGGAGGTCCAGGGACAGGTTCAAAGTGGGATTCAGCTCAAGGGGAGTCCTAAGGCCTGACAATATTACTGAGGCTATGGGGTGCTCACAAAAATGGACCTATCATGACTGCTCTCCGAAAGACCCAACAAGCAGTTGAAAGAGTCAGATGCAGATATTTACACCCAAGCAATGGACAGAAGCTGCAAGTGGATATTAGCCAAAAAAAAAAAAAAAATCCAGAATATCCATGATAAAACTCATAGACCATGAAGATTAACAAGAAGGAAGGCCCAAGTGTATATGCTGCACTACCACTTAGTAGTGGGAACAAAATAATCATGAAAGTAAGAGGATTAGGTGGAGACCTTGGTGGGAGAGGGGAGGGTGAGGTAAAAGGGGAGCAGGAGCAGGTATGGGGGAGACAGGAAAGATGCTCAAAGATCCAGGAGAATGAATAGAAATGTGCCAGTGAATACATACCATGTATATCCTTTTGGGCCTGGGTTGCCTCACTCAGGATGATATTTTCTAGTTCTATCCATTTGTCTTCAAACTTCACGATTTCTTTGTTTTTAATAGCTGAGTAGTATTCCATTGTATAAATGAGCTCCATTGTCTGTATCCATTCTTCCACTGAGGGACATCTGGTTGTTTCTACCTTCTTCCTATTACAAATAAGGCTCCTATGAACATAGTGGAGCATGTGTCCTTGTGGTATGGTGGAACATATTTTGGGTATATACCCAGGAGTGGTATAGGTGGATCTTCAGGTAGAATTATTTCCAATTTTCTGAGGAACTGCCAGATTGATTTCTAGAGTAGTTGTATTGGTTTGTAGTCCTGCCAGCAGTGGAAGAATGTTCTTCTTTCTCCCCATCCTCGACAGCATCTTTTTGTCACCTGAGTTTTGATCTTAACCATTCTTATTGCTGTAAGGTAGAATTTCAGGGTAGTTTTATTTGCATTTCCCTGATGACTAAGGATCTTGAACATCTTTTTTTAAGTGCTTCTCAGCAATTCGAGTTTCCTCAGTTGAGAATTCTGTTTAGTCCTGTAGTCTGTTTTTAAACTGGCTTATTTGGTTTTCTGGAGTCTAACTTTTTGAGTTCTTTGCATATTTTGAATATTTTTTCTCTTTCAGATGCAGAGTTAGTGAAGATATTTTCCCAATCTGTAGGTTTGCATTTTTGTCTTATTGACAGTGTCTTTTGCCTTACAGAAGGTTTTCAGTTTAATGAGGTCTCATTTGTGTTGATCTTAGAGCCTGAGCCATTGTTGATCTGTTCAGGAAATTTTCCCAATGCATTTGAGGCTATTTCCCACTTTCTGTTCTATTAGATTCAGTATGTCTGGTTTTATGTGGAGGTCTTTAATCTACTTGGAGTTGTGGTTTTTTTCTAGGTAATAAATGTGGATCAATTTGCATTCTTTTACATGAAGGCCACCAGTTTGACCAGCACCATTTGTTGAAAATGCTTCCTTTTTTCCATTGTACAGTTTTGGCTTTTTTTGTCGAAGATCAAGTGTCCATAGATATATGGGTTTATTTGTGGGTCTTCAATTCTATTTTCAATTTAGAGTCCATAGTGCATGTGGCACTGTGGTGCTTTTACCTCCTGAGACATGAAGCACTACCTGAGACAGTGAAACATTAAGGCCACCTGTGTATCTCTAAATTCTTTAGACATCAGGAAAGCATATAGAAACTTTGCAGAACAAGTAGTCCTAGATGTTAACTTATATAACCTGTATAGCTTGCATATACTATATTCTGACAACTGTATTCTTCCTGAAAACCTCTGTCCTGTCCAGCAGGACTCAGTTATTTGTGGACCACAAACCTGGGAGAAAATGGGAGGGAGAGAAAGGAGAAGCAGAGACCAAGAAGGGGTCCTATCAAGGTCTCCGTTTATTAGGCTGAAACGCCAGGTTTTTAAAGCATACATTGAGGGGAATAGGGTGGGGTTGAGGGGGGGAATTAACAAAGAACAAAGAAGTGGGCATCTGGGAACATGAAGGCCGACGTCAGGCTCCAGGCGGTGGGCACTCTGTTTCTTATCTCTGGAATTCGGATCCTTCTTAACAGCCTTGGGTGTCAGGCCAGGCTCAGCATGTAACTCATGTCCTTGGATGTCTTGGGAGTCAGGAAGAGATAAGGAACAGGGGACTATAATTCAGCTTTTACAGCCTCAGGTGCCAGGAAGGGAACAGGGAGAAGGGAGTGACGACCCGCTCCTTAGCACAAGGCCATTTGGCTTGTCAGGATGGGAGACTGTGAAAGGCTCCCTTTCTCACGGTATGTTCTCCAACAAACCTCCATTATATTCTGTTTCTCATATGGCTGTAAATACTCAATTGTATGCAAAAACTCATCTATGATCCCTTTCTACTTTCCCTCTTTCTACATTGCCTCAGAAATATAAAAAAAATCCATGTAGTTAAAGTCCTACTCCCCACCTCTGAAAGTTTCCCTCTTCACTCATAACACAAATATAACAAACTTTACACAGAAAATACAATAGGGACTGCAGATGTCCAAACTACATCAGAAAAAAACTGACTGATATTGATGACCTTTAGATTGTTACTAGAACAAGAGACATTAACACATCCTCCTTTCATGGAGCCATAAGTTTTCTTCAGGAATACTGAATATCTGACATTGAGTCTATGATTACAATCAGTCTTTCCCTGAGATCATCAAAAATAATATTTCACTTCCATTGTCAATTATCCATGTTTTCCACTTCTCTGAGAAAAATATGTAACTTATTTCAACAAAGAATATATCCTTTATATTATTATGTTGAAGGGTTTTAGTAACTCCATCTTCCATAATATCTCTTGTCAAAGTAAGTTTATGCTATTTGCCTTGGCTCCAATGCATTGTGATCATAAAAAACTATGGATCACCTGACTAGTCCCATTATTTCCCTGAGTGCTATGTTTCTGAACAACTACTAGTTACCAGTCAGGTATCTCTTGTAGTTGCCTACTCTGAGCAGCTTCATTTTTCCTCATGTAACAAAATAATTAGATTTGAAAATAGGAGTCTTTACTCTCATTGTAAAGCATGAAATTTCTTCTCAGAAATCATTGAAAACAGGAATATATTAAATTGAGGCTTGAAAGATAATATTCTCTCATACTCTTCAACTTACACAGAAGAATATAAAATAATCCTAAGGAGTACAAAAACAAATGAAATCAATTGATTGAAATTTATTGTTTTTTGTTGTTTAAGAAGAATAAAATAAATACATCATGAGTAGACACTCTGTCACATCTCCAAAAACTAGCATTTTTAGGGAGATGAAGGCAGATATCCTTATCTTTATGCCCTACTGGACTACTCTTATTTGGCTCCAGTCCAACACAGTATACATAATTAGATTCTCTTACATAAAAATGTACAACATGAAATTAAATTATAGGTTCAGTATGAGAGTCCTTAATATAATTAAATGAAGAATTATAAACCCACAGAATCACATCAAAAGTTATAATGCAGTGGCACTGGGATCAGTCAATTGTTTAATTTACTAGAATATACTAATTCTACTTTCTAAATATAGTTTAAATGACTATTTCCTCTAGAATGATTTTTGTACTTGATGTCAAGACAGGAGTTCTTATCTGGCTTTATCAAAATGATGTAGCACTTGGGGGCAAAGATCAAGCCAAGAAGTGCTGAACTGGAAGCCAAGATAGAAAAGACTTCCATAGCTACCATTATGCTCCCCTTTGTGCTATGGTAGACAAGAAGGAAGGTAATCCAGACACAGAAGAATACCTGCATGCTGAATGACAGGAACTTGGCTTCATTAAATGTGTCAGGCAGATTCCTGGACAAGAATGCCATTATGTAGCTCCCAAATGCCAAGGTGCAGAGGTATCCCAAAACACAGTGAAAGGCAACTGTTGAACCCTTTCTGCATACAATGATGATATGTCCATGTTCAGCATGAGCATCTTGATCAATGAAGGGTGGAGAAGTAATCAGCCAGATTCCACAGAGAACAAGTTGGATCAGTGTGCAGATGGGAATGATGAAATTAGGGGCCTTTGTTACCATTAACCACCTCATCATTCTAGCTGGAACAGTGATCTTGAATGCAATAACCACTGTAATAGCTTTGGCCAACACTGTAGAGAGAGCCACAGTGAACAAAATTCCAAATGCTGTCTGCTGCAAAATGCAGGTGGCTGTGTTGGGTTGACCAATGAAGAGCAGGGAACTGAGAAAACAGATGATGAGAGTCAATAGCAGGAGGTAGCTGAGAGACCGGTTATTGGCCTTGACAATGGGTGTGTCTCTGTGCTTCACAAAGACTATAAAAATGACAGCTGTGAGTACAGAGAAGCATAGAGCTGTGATGGTGAGTACCATTCCCAGAGGGCTTTCATAGGCCAAATAGCTCAAAGACTTCGGAAGGCAGTGGTTTTTCTCTGAGTTTGCATAATGACTTTCTGGACACCTCACACACTGATCCATATCTGTTCAGGAATGAATGTGACTTTGAAACAATTCTCAGGTGTTCCCTTTCCCCCTAATCTGGTACTGAATCCAGATCATTGAAATAATTACATAATCACCTTCTTTTATTATTTCAGAAACAAATGTTTCTGTATTCTTTGAATAATGTCAAACCTATACAGCATGGTTTGCCTATGCTGACAAAAATCAAAGAAACTCAAAGATTTTCTGTTTTAGTTCTATACCTCCCCTGAACTGGTGACTCGGTGACATCTATTTTATAATTAACAAAGTTACAAAATAATACTGTATGATCTTAACTTGATTCTGACATTGTCTTTCAAAAAGTCACAATTCTGGAAATATCTTTTACTGTATGGAAAATCTTCATTGAAATTCATTTTTTAAATTATGGTCTCAGATTTGAGATCATTATTTACTTAATTTCATAAAATTCCCGTAGATACTTCAATTAGTTTCATACTCTGGATCATTTTGAAATAATAAATACGGTCAAATTCTTGAAACTTAAATGCTTCACTACTAATACATTGTTAAAATTAGATATAGGATGATTTTTAACGTATATGGAAAGAATTGTTGATATATTTCTATGTATTCAAAAACAAAAATTTGAACACTCTTTTTTTAACACTCTTCTTTTAACCGTTTGTGATTTTTAACTTGAAAACCATGTACACATTAATTTATATACCCATATTTCTACCATATTAACACTTGTGTATTTCTGAAAATAAAATAATCACCTCATCAATGGATTTTCCCATTTTATGTTTTGAGGTAAATATTTTAAAGTTTATTTTCAAGAAAATTGATTATCTCTTTTGGTATATTATTTTGTGTGTGTGTGTGTGTTTTCAGTGATCATGGAACTGTAATCAAAATTTTCTCACAGTTATTTATCAATCTATTTATCAACACTCACACTGTTTTCCTTTGCTTTTATTATGTGGTTTTGTTGTTGATTTTCTATTGTACAATGCATGTTTCAAGTATAGAATTTAATTTTTGACTTAATTAAGGTACTAGATATACATTTTTAACACACTTATAGAAAGATAATACTGCTCTTTAAAAAGTAGGTTTTGTTTATTCTAAAACATTAAATTACCACTCCTTGACAAAATATCTTTCTACCATCTCTCAAGGACACATTATTGAATAATATGGATATGACAAGCAGCTTTATTAATAATAGCCAGGAACTGGAAAGAGCCCAGATGTCTCTCAAGTGAAGAATGGATAAAGAAAATATGGTTTATATATGCAATGTAATACTATTCAGCTATTAAAAACAGAGAAATTATAAAATTTGCAGTCAAATGGATAAAACTAGAAAATATCCTGAGTGAGGTAACCCAGACCCAAAATAGCATACATGGTATATACTCACTTATAAGTGAATAGTAGCTATAAAGCACAAGATACTCCCACTTGAAATAACAAACCCAAAGAAGCTAAGTCACAAGGAAGACCCAAGGGAGGATGCTTGAATTTCACTCAGAAAGAAAAATATAATAGTCATCAGTGGTGGGCAGAGGAAGAGTATTGTGTGAAAGAGGGATGGTGTGGGTAGTGGGTGAGAATTGTGTGTATGGAGAGCCAGGGAAAGAGGGCCATGAGAGTGAATGGCAATTCTCAGCAAGCTGGCAAGTGGGGCATCTTGAGGATGTTCCAGAAATCTGAGATAAGAGAGGCTTCAGGAAGTCTCTGAGGGTAACTCTACCTAAGACTCCTAGCAATGGAGAATATGGAGCCTGAAGTGACCACATGCTATAGCCAGGCAGGACTCCCAGTGAGGAGATAATGATATTAACCACTCATAAAATCTTCAACCCAAAATTTGCCCTGCCTATAAGAACTGCAGTGACAAACATAGATCAGAGAAGGAGGGAATCAGCAACCAATGACTGCCCTAACATGGGACCCAATGATAGACAAGAACTAAACTCTGATGCTATTAATGATACTCCATTATGCTTGCAAAGAGAAACCTAGCATAATTGTCATCTGAGAGTCTCCAGGAACATCTAACCGACACAGAAGAGACCTACAGCCAAAATTTAGACAGAATTTGGAAAGACTTCTGGAAGACTTGGGGGAAGGATTTAGGGAAGCAGAGGGGATAGGGACTTCATAAGATCAACAGAGTAAACTAGCCTGGATCCTTGGGGCTTCCCAAGACTTCACCTTCTACAAAGAGCATACATGTACAGGACCTAAGTCCACTGTACATATGTATCAGATGTGCAGCTTGGTCTTCATGTGGGTCCCTCAACAACTGGAACAGAGGGTTACATTGACTCTGTTACCTGCCTTTGGATTCTATTACCCAAAATGGTTTGCCTTGTGGGACCTGAGTAGGATTTATGCCTAGGCCTTTTGAGTTGGCAGAAAGGGTTATTATCTGGGGGAGCTCCAGAAGAGAAGAGGAGTGGGGGCCGAGGGAGATGCTGTGTTGTGGGAGACAATGAGAAGAGGGGGTATTTCAATAGAGAAGTAAAATAGATAAATAAATAAATAGGAAAATGTTGAATCAATGATGATATTAGAAATTTTAATCATGTATGTTACTCTACTTTGAATTATACATGATTTCAAAATATAGTCACTAACAGAAAACTTTGTATAATTTTATATTCACCACTGAATTGACCCTACTCTGTTCATACTGAACATATTTATGGATCTACCATAAAGCTAAAGTACAGGGGAGGAATATTTATCAAAACAGTATTTCATACCTGGTCATGTGGACCCACATGAAAATTCATGGTGTGTGTGTGGGAGGAGTAACCATATTACATAAGGAGGAACTTGTTGCTGCCATTTATATTAATCTATTTAGTGTCAAGCAACCTTCTAAATGTTTCTGTTTATGCACATAGACAAGTAAAGCATCCTTAGCCAAAGAAGCATTTTTTCACATTGATTTGTAATAAGAGCAAAGACTGTGGAGTATATTTAGAAAAAGTTATACTTTAATCCTCACCCATGAACAAGTGCTCTTAAACTGTCTCCTCCAATGTTCATGGAATATAATGGAAATGGAAGATGATTATGAGGACTAAAATTTGCCTGGTTCCAGGTAACACGTGCATTGCCTTAAAAATTCTTAAAAAATAAAAATAACTTCCCTTGTTGGTTCTGCATAGGCATGGGCTGAAGAGTGGGGGAAATATTTTTCTATCATCTACAAATATTCAAAGAAAAGTAATTGTTTTATTTGTGTACCAACTGGTGACTACACCAGGCTCAAAGGTACAGTCTGAATCTAGGTGGTCTCAAAATTGACCATGATTAAATCAAAAATTTCATACCAAAAATGGAAATATAAAACTTGTAAAGATGAGATTAGTTAACAAATGTTGAAAGGAGGAAGCATCCCTGTGATATATTGAATACATGTGAGAAATTGTGAAAGAGTTAATTTGACAAAAAGTAAACCAAATGGAGGTTAATCCTGCCAGAAATGCAGATATACTGACCCCAGACTTTCTCCTTTCTCTGTTACCACAGACTATATCCCTCAATCTCACCCTTAGTGCTGCAATAGAGCAACAGCGGAAGCTTTGCTTCTTCCTTTCCCCCATCTTCTGTGGATCCCACAGATTACTCCCTATTTTAACTCCCACAAGCCTCACTGTATCCCAGCTTCCAACACAAGTAGGAACCCCTTGATAACTCAAAAGATGCACTTTCCAGGGCTACTGGCCAGCTAAAATAGGCCTTAAGTACTCTTATGGCTCCAGAGTTCCAATTCATGAAGTCTCATCCCCAGCTCTATTGAATAGTGTTTTCTCTTTCTCTTTCCTCTCCTACCCCATCCCTAACAGATCATGAGGACCTGTTCCTCTAAATCTTTTGTTGCCCCATAATTTATTTAATAATGCTAGCCTTCAATACCAGCAGGCATTGTCTGTAAGCACATCAGCTTATCTGGAAAGTAAAATAGGTAACACATAACTATCACACTCTCCAAGTATCCGGAGAGGAAACAGAAAAAAAGGAACAAAACACCAAAGAAGAAAGACAAATCAACTTCTAGATATATAATCAGCCAAACCCACATATCTAAATGATGGCCTAACAATCAGATCAATAACAGTCAAGACAACTTGTCTCCATTAGAGTCCAGGTATCCTACCACAGCAGGCCCTTAATATTCCAACACATCTAAAGCAAAAATCATTATCACAAACTATGAAAAAATAGTGGAAGTCCTTAAAAAGAAAATAAACAATCTCATAAAGACATCCAGGATAATAAGAAAATGGAGGAGATTATTAAATCTCTTAAAGAACTCTAAGAAAGCACATTCAATTTAAAGAAAAGATTAAAACTGTTGAAGAGATGAAAGTGAAATTAAAACCAATAAAGAAAACACAATATGAGGGAATTCAGGAAATAAAATATTTAGGAATTCAAAATGGAACCAAAGATTCAATATACAACATGAAAATAGAATATAGGAACTGAGAATCTAAGCATTTGAGATATGTTAGTAAAAAAAGGAATCCAGTGGTAAAATAAAATATTAAATCCAAAATCACCTGAAATAAATGAAAAACAAAACAAAACTTCTGTGACACTTTGAGAAGACTAAACTAAGAATAGGCATGGAAGAAGGAGAAGAAACTCATCTTAAAGACCCATACTATGTTTTAGACTAAATTTTAGAAGAAAATGCATGTAAATGTGTATGAAATATAGGGAATATATAAGATCAAAAAAGATACTACTACTCACCACATAATAATAAAAACTACACAGAATAAGGAAAGAATGTTAAAAGCTCAAGGAGAAAAGATAGAGTAGCATCACAGTAGAGGCTCTGAGTTTAGAAGAGCCTGTGCCGATGTACTGCATTTTCTAAGAGACTACAGTTTCCAGCACAGATAATTATATTCAGCAAAAATTTCAACTAGCATAAATGGAAAAAATAAACTATTCATGACAACAAATTTAAACAATATCTACCTACAAATCTAACCCTACAAAAGGCAATGTATGCATATTCATGTGTAATATACACAAAATGATCTATAAATACCCTTTATAAGTCATAGGCACTTTGATATTTATGGAGTTAGTAGGGATTATGATGTAATTAATAGCTTGAAAATATTCACCAGTACAGTCGAGTTTCATTATAGAAATTTCCAAACTGGCACAACTATAGATTCAACATAATAGATAACAAAATACTGACAAAACTGTTTTTATTTATAATGGGAGATCTCATGAATATGTTTTTCATATGCTTCTCAAGTAGAAATTATGTGCATTGTGACAGCCTTCTGAACTGATCATATTATCAAGTGAAGCAGGACAATCAGAAAGAAATCTATCTAATTAAGCGATTATTGCAACTTAAACATGCTGTGTCATTCTGAAGGTAAATTAATGGAGCTAGGAAAAATCATCCTGACTAAGAAAACCAGACCCGAGTTGACAAATATGCTATATATTAATATTTATGAGGATTTTATCTGTTAAATACTAATAAGCAGGTTTCAATCCATGTAGTCAATGAAGGGAAGTATAAAGTAAGGGACTGGGAGAGAGAGGGATTACCATATGAAGCAGAAATAGAATCTGTAGTCAAGACTGATTGGGAGGGGAGATTGGCACAATATAATCAAATTAGGAAACCAGAGAAGAGTTCAATACAGAAGAAAATATGAGGATGGACAGGTAAAACTTAGGGCTATTTGAGAATTTTATAAAAAGTCAGTACAATAGGTGTTACTTAGAACAAATACACATATGAAAGAAAGTTAAATTGAAATCACAAAATAATGAGAGAGCCAAACTACAAATAGACAGTTCTAGCCAATAAATATAAGCGCTATTATCAAAAAAGTTACACACAGCAGAAATTATACACCTATAAATTCCAAGACAGTCTGGAGGGATATACAGTTCTTAGTTAAGGAACCCCAAGGAAACCCCCAGCAACACAGGCTATTGTCAATTCTATTGGTTTCTCCCTACAAACTGAATAGAGGGTATTTGGCTGAAGGCAACATTTCATAACTCACTGGAGAGAGACAGTGAACTGGGACCTACCTAGAGTCTTTGTTACTACTGAGCAGTTTTCATATTATGGAGAGTTACTCTGCATATTACCAAGAGAAAATAAGATACCATCGCTGCTACAAACACTGCAACATATGCCCTTGAGCTGACTGCAGGATGCACTCCTACAACACTGGCAAAAATTGTGAAAATAACAACCTGATATCTAATTTCAATTATGGCCCACTCCATGGCATGTAACCCATGCCTGACACTGCCAGGGCAGTCAAAAACTGAAATTAGATAGGCAAGAGTCTTAGGAATCAACCAAATAGTATTGGTTCTACAAAAGGAGCATAGCAATATACTCCCAGTGACCTTTGTCTATACACATAGAAAACTTTTAAAAAACTTTCATTATATAAGCTTCATCTTACAGTAAATGAGAATAAATACAAAGACACACAACTGACAATGTATAGAGAACAGACGTTGAAACACTCAGTTCTAAGTTGTGTGTCTCTACAAAAATGTTTTCTTTGGATCTTAGGGAACACAGTAGAAAAATATCCAGAAAGATTATAAGAGCCAATGATAATGAAAGACACCAAAGAAAGAAAGCCTTCTAGATACATCAGAAATTATACACCTATAAATTCCCAGGGAGTCTGGAGGCAAGGTATATACATAAGACAGATGAAATTCTAATGCTGAAATAGGAAATAGACACAAGCCAATTCCATAACACAGAAGCTATCTCCAAATGATAACTGCTTATAAATGATATTTTTCAATGGATTGCTACAGGGTAACCAAACAGAACTTATAGGGATCTACATGCCAAGTAGCAGATAGACAATATGAAATAAACTCATTCATATTTTGGGGAGTTTTCATTGTTTCACAATGCTCTGTTTTGGTACTATATTTTAACCTTACAGATCTTTGTTTATATGTTATGGTTTCTGATTTGGTTTTTATTGGAATTCTGAGTGTGGAAACACATGTATGTGTCAATGTCTGCATTTGTTTCTTGAAATATTTTTGAGTTTTCTTTTTCTTTACTTATTTAGTTATTCAGTCTGTTTATCTTACTCTGGTTTGTGTGTATTTACTTTACCATATTTCTTTTCCTTATTACATTGAGAGGTCTATTTTAGTCCAGCGAGAAAGAGAAAGTAAGGATATGGATTTGAGCAGGTGGGTAAGAGGGGAAGGATTAAAAGGTGTTTATCGAGGAGAAACCATATAACATGTTATATGAATCAAAACTAATTTGAGATTCCACCTTATGCCTGTCAGAATGCCTATGAAAAAATAATTCAATTGACAGCTCATACTGGCAAGGATATGGAGAATGAATAACACTTCTCCATTACTGGTGGGAATGCACATTTGTAAAGCTACTGTGGAAATAAATAACCTATTTTCCCAGAAAGTTGAGAATCAAGATTCCTCAATACTTATTTTTCTCACTTATGGGAATATGCCAAAAAGATGTTTCATCTCACCACAGGGAAACTTGACTAACCATGCTCAATGCTACTGTATTCACAAAGAATAATGACAAGCACATAGGACACATTTATATAATGGAATATTATTACTTGGCATAGTCATATTAAGTGGAAACGGAAACTCATGAAGCTAGCACAACTGTTTCAACAGTTTCAGTAAAACTGAGGTGAATGTTGCAACACTGTCATTTTGTCTCTCACTTTCTACCTGTTACATTCTTGTGGACTTTCTACATTATGATTTATTTTGTGTCATTTCCAAAGAAAATTATGTCTGATTTTTTTCTAGGAACAGTCTTAAACTTACTTAAAATTTCTGTTTTGGGGGGAATAATTTATCTGGCTTTATCAGGAAGTCATCCTTATGACTTAGAGATAATTAAGCACAGATAAAAACATAGCTAGAAATTCATAAATGAAGCATGATTTCAGGAATCTTCTTGGGTGAGTATTTCTAAGCAAACTCAAACTGTATAATTGGTGCATGGTGATCAGGGACAATTGACAAACTCTGACTGGCTAAGGGAATAGGTTATAATTCAAAGTTTCCTTTTACAGTATGCTTATAGTTCTATGAATATTTAGCTTAATGATAGGGGATCAAACAAGGTACAACAGTGCAGTAATAAATCTCAGTAAGTAAGATATAGCAAGTAAAATAAACTTTTCCTTCTTTATGACATAGATGATGAGACAATATAATAAAAGAAGTTGCATACTAGTATTTGCTAGTTAATAAAAAAATTAGTTCAGACATTTTCTGTTTATCTGGAGTTCTTTAAAACTGCCTAAAATCAGCCCGTTATATAATAAATTCATTTGCTTTGGAGGAGACATTATTTAGATTCTTAAAATTGGAGTTTTAAGGCTGGTAATATAAATGAAATATATTCTATTTGGGCTTTTTAATTGTGAATGAACTTGTAACTCTGAACACATAGTGAAGAACCAAACATATAATCTGTACTTCTTGGTTAAGCATTAATTTTCCCTTGTTCTTTGAAAGCTGTATAAATAAGGAAGTACCTTACCTATTTAGTCAGAACTGCAGAAGTGGTCTGACAGGTAGTCAATCAGAATTGCAATATTTCCCTGATCACTACACCTGAATCACTCCTCATTCACTCACTCACTCACTCACTCACTCACTCACTCACTCACTCACTCCTTATCTCTTCTAGGAACTCGGTTTGCAAATGGCCTGATTTGATCCCCTGCAATTAGCCAGCTGTTGAAAAAAATCACATCGTGAAATTTGCAGGCAAATGTATGAAAATATTTAAGATTATCTTATGTGAAGTAAGCCAGACCCAGAAAGATAAATATGATGTGTATTTGCTTATATCTCTATATTAGCTGTTAAATAAGTGATACTAAAAGTACACTCTGTGGAAACAGGGGTTAGGAATAGAGAAATGGACTGTGGTGTTCACATGGTTTTCCCTAGGAGGGGGAAATAGAACAGATTGTATTGGTGGGCTTGAGCCAAAGGGCATGGAAATAGGAAGAACAGTTAGGAAGTGGGAGCTGAGATGGAATGAAGGGATGGAATAAGGATAAGTAAACCTAGAAATGAAGAAGATTTGAGGGAAAGTACAAAAATCTAGTGCAGCAGAAACTTCTAATAACATATGATGGTGATACTAATGAAGTCTCCTAATAATGAGGAAGATTGAAACCCAAATTGCAATCTCGTTTCAAGAAATGAAGCTTACGACAACAAGTCCCTTCTGGTCCATGCCAGCAATGGGGCACCTTGGGCACGGAGTCTGAAGACACCCCCAAGGTCCCCACAGGACCCCCCACGGGATGGTAAGACCTCTGGTGAGTGGAATACAACTTCTGTTCCAATCCAATCGCTCACGACCTGAGACTGCATTAATTAGGGAAGCAGAAACCCTGGCCTGACCAGGGTCACAAGTCCCTTCTGGTCTGCACCAGCACCAGGGCGCCTTAGGCGTGGAGTCTGTGGACACCCCCAAGGTCTCCATGGGATCTTAGGACTTCTGGTGACTGGAACACAATTTCTGAGGTTCGGACACCAGATATCTGGGAACCTTCCATGCAAGAGGAGAGCTTGCCTGCAGAGAGTACTCTGACCACTGAAACTCAGGAGAGAGCTAGTATCCCAGGTCTGCTGATAGAGGCTAACATAATCACCTGAGGAACAAGCTCTAACCAGAGACAACATTAACAACTAACTCCAGAGATTACCAAATGGCAAAAGGCAAATGTAAGAATCTTACTAACAGAAACCAAGACCACTCACCATCATCAGAACACAGCACTCCCACCCCACACAGTCCTGGGCACCCCAGCACACCCGGAAAGCTAGACCCAGATTTAAAAGCATATCTCATGATGATGGTAGAGGACATCAAGAAGGACTTTAATAACTCACTTAAAGAAATACAGGAGAACACTGCTAAACAGGTAGAAGACCTTAAAGAGGAAGCATAAAAATCCCTTAAAGAATTGCAGGAAAACACAACCAAACAGGTGATGGAATTGAATAAAACCATCCAAGACCTTAAAGGGAAGTAGATACAATAAAGAAAACCCAAAGTGAGGCAACGCTGGAGATAGAAACCCTAGGAAAGAAATCTGGAACCATAGATGCAAGCATCAGCAACAGAATACAAGAGATGGAAGAGAGAATCTCAGGTGCAGAAGATTCCATAGAGAACATTGGCACAACAATCAAAGAAAATATAAAATGTAAAAAGATAATAAATTAAAACATCCAGGAAATCCAGGACGCAATGAGAAGACCAAACCTACGGATAATAGGAGTAGATGAAAATGAAGATTTTCAACTTAAAGGGCCAGCAAATATCTTCAACAAAATTATAGAAGAAAACTTCCCAAACCTAAAGAAAGAGATGCCCATGAACATACAAGAAGCCTACAGAACTCCAAATAGACTGGACCAGAAAAGAAATTCCTCCTGACACATAATAATCAGAACAACAAATGCACTAAATAAAGATAGAATATTAAAAGTAGTAAGGGAAAAGTGTCAAGTAACATATAAATGCAGGCCTATCAGAATTAAACCAGACTGGACAGATGTTATTCAGACACTAAGAGAACACAAATGCCCGCCCAGGCTACTATACCCAGCCAAACTCTCAATTACCATAGATGGAGATACCAAAGTATTTCACGACAAAACCAAATTCACACATTATCTTTCCACAAATCCAGCCCTTCAAAGGATAATAACAGAAAAAAAAAGAGTAAAAGAATGGAAACCATGCCCTAGAAAAAGCAAGAAAGTAATCCCTCAACAAACCAAAAAGAAGACAGCCACAAGAACAGAATGCCAACTCTAACAACAAAATAATAGGAAGCAACAATTACTTTACCTTAATATCTCTTAATATCAATGGACTTAATTCCACAATAAAATGACATAGACTAACAGATTGGCTACACAAACAGGACACAACATTCTGCTGCTTACAGGAAACCCATCTCAGGGAAAAAGACAGATACTACCTCAGAGTGAAAGGCTGGAAAACAATTTTCCAAGCAAATGGTCTGAAGAAACAAGCTGGAGTAGCCATTCTAATATCGAATAAAAACGACTTCCAACCCAAAGTTATCAAAAAAGACAAGGAGGGACACTTCATGCTCATCAAAGGGAAAATCCTCCAAGAGGAACTCTCAATTATGAATATCTATGCTCCAAATGCAAGGGCAGCCACATTCATTAAAGACACTTTAGTAAAGCTCAAAGCACACAATAAAGCATTTAGTAAAGCATTGCACCTCAAACAATAATAGTGGGAGACTTCAACACATCACTTTCATCAATGGACAGATCGTGGAAACAGCAACTAAACACGGACACAGTGAAACTAACAGAAATTATGAAACAAATGGATTTAACAGATATCTACAGAACATTTTACCCGAAAACAAAAGGATATACCTTCTTCTCAGCACCTCATGGTACCTTCTCCAAAATTGACCATATAATTGGTCACAAAACAGGCCTCAACAGATACAAAAATATTGAAATTGTCCCATGCATCCTACCAGACCACCATGGACTAAGGCTGATCTTCAATAACAACATAAATAATGGAAAGCCAACATTCACATGGTAACTGAATACACTCTTCTCAATGATACCTTGGTCAAGGAAGGAATAAAGAAAGAAATGAAAGACTTTTAAGAGTTTAATGAAAATGAAGCCACAACATACCCAAACTTAAGGGACACAATGAAAGCATTTCTAAGAGGGAACCTCATAGCTCTGAGTGCCTCCCAAAAGAAACTAAAGAGAGCACACACTAGTAGCTTGACAACACACCTAAAAGCTCTCGAAAAAAAGGAAGCAAATTCACCCAAGAGCAAATTTAATGTTGAACTTAAATTCATTTTTTGGGTAACTAGCTGTCACCAAGCTTGTTAGGCTTTTCACCTCTACCTAAAAATCATCCCACTATTTTGCCACATAGATGGGCTGATTCATAAAATTGTTTTAGGTATCTCGACGGCAGGAAATAATCAAACTCAGGGGCGAAATCAACCAAGTGCAAACAAGAAGAACTATTCAAAGAATCAACCAAAATGAGGAGCTGGTTCTTTGAGAAAATCAACAAGATATATAAACCCTTAGCCAGACTCATTAGAGGGGACAGGGACAGCATCCTAATTAACAAAATCAGAAATGAAAACGGAGAGATAACAACAGATCCTGAAGAAATCCAAAACACCATCAGATCCTTCTACAAAAGGCTATACTCAACAAAACTGGAAAACCTGGATGAAATGGACAAATTTCAGGACAGATAGCAGGTACCAAAATTAAATCAGGATCCAGTTAACGATCTAAATGATCCCATATCCCCTAAAGAAATAGAAGCAGTTATTAACTGTCTCCAACCAATAAAAGCCCAGGACCAGATGGGTTTAGTGCAGAGTTCTATCAGACCTTCAAAGAAGATCTAATTCCAGTTCTGCACAAATTATTCCACAAAATAGAAGTAGAAGGTACTCTACCCAACTCATTCTTTGAAGCCACAATTACTCTGATACCTAAACTACAGAAAGATCCAACAAAGATAGAGAACTTCAGACCAATTTCCCTTATGAATATCGATGCAAAAATACTCAATAAAATTCTTGCTAACCCAATCCAAGAACACTTTAAAACAATCATCCATCCTGATGAAATAGGTTTTATTCCAAGGAGGAAGTGATGGTTTAATATGTGGAAATCCCTCAAGGTAATCCATTATATAAACAAACTCAAAGACAAATACCACATGATCATCTTGATAGATGGGGAGAAAGCATTTGACAAAATCCAACACCTATTCATGATAAAAGTCTTGGAAAGATCAGGAATTCAAGGCCCATACCTAAACATGATAAAAACAATCTACAGCAAACCAGAAGCCAACATCAAAGTAAATGGTGAGAAGCTGGAAGCAATCCCACTAAAATCAGGGACTAGACAAGGCTGCCCACTTTCTCCCTACCTATTCAACATAGTTCTTGAAGTCCTAGCCAGAGCAATCGACAACAAAAGGAGATATAGGTGATACAAACTGGAAAAGATGAAGTCAAAATATCACTTTTGCAGATGATATGATAGTATATGTAAGTGACCCTAAAAATTCCACCAGAGAACTCCTAAACCTGATAAACAGCTTCGGTGAAGTAGCTGGATATAAAATTAACTCAAACAAGTCAATGGCCTTTCTTTACAAAAAGGATAAACAGGCTGAGAAAGAAATTAGGGAAACAACACCCTTCTCAATAGTCACAAATAATATAAAATACCTTGGCGTGACTCTAACTAAGGATGTGAAAGATCTGTATGATAAGAACTTCAAGTCTCTGAAGAAAGAAATTAAAGAAGATCTCACAAGATGGAAAGATCTCCCATGCTCATAGATTAGCAGGGTCAACATTGCAAAGATGGCTATCTTGCCAAAAGCAATCTACAGATTCAATGCAATCCCCATCAAAATTCCAACTCAATTCTTCAATGAATTAGAAAGTGCAATCTGCAAATTCATCTGGAATAACAAAAAACCTAGGATAGCAAAAACTCTTCTCATGGATAAAAGAACCTCTGGTGGGATCACCATTCCTGATCTAAAGCTTTAATACAGAGCAATTTTGATAAAACTGCATGGTACTGGTATAGCAACAGACAAGTAGACCAATGGAATAGAATTGAAGACCCAGAAATGAACCCACACACCTATGGTCACTTGATCTTCGACAAGGGAGCTAAAACCCTTCAGTGGAAAAAAGAGCATTTTCAACAAATGGTGCTGGCACAACTGGTGGTTATCATGTAGAAGAATGCGAATTGATCCATTCCTATCTCATTGTACTAAGGTTAAATCTAAAGTGAATCAAGGAACTCCACATAAAATCAGAGACACTGAAACTTATAGAGGAGAAAGTGTGGAAAATCCTCAAAGATATGGGCACAGAGGAAAAATTCCTGAACAGAACAGCAATGGCTTGTGATGTAAGATTGAGAATTGACAAATGGAACCTCATAAAACTTCAAAGCTTCTGTAAGGCAAGATACCGTCAATATGACAAAAAGACCACTAACAGATTGGGAAAGGATCTTTATCTATCCTAAATCAGATAGGGGACTAATATCCAATATATATAAAGAACTTAAGAAGGTGGACTCCAAAAAATCAAATAACCCCATTAAAAAATGGGGCTCAGAGCTAAACGAAGAATTCTCACCTGAGGAATACTGAATGGCTGAGAAGCACCTGAAAAAATGTTCAACATCCTTAATCATTAGGGAAATGCAAATCAAAACAACCCTGAGATTCCATCTCACACCAGTCAGAATGGCTAAGATCAAAATTCAGGTGACAGCAGATGCTGGCGAGGACATGGAGAAAGAGGAACACTCCTCCATTGTGGGTGGGATTGCAAGCTTGTACAACCACTCTGGAGATCAGTCTGGTGGTTTCTCAGAAAATTGCACATAGAACTACCGGAGAATCCCACAATACCTCTCTTGGGCATATATTCAGAAGATGTTCTGAGTAGCAAGAAAGACACATGCTCCACTATGTTCATAGCAGCCTTATTTATAATAGCCAGAAGCTGGAAAGAACCCAGATACCCCTCAACAGAGGAATGGATACAAAAAAATATGGTACATTTACAGAATGGAGTACTACTCAGCTATTAAAAACAATGAATTGATGAAATTCCTAGGCAAAATTACTAGGACCTGGAGGGCATTATCCTGAGTGAGGTAACCCAATCACAAAAGAACTAAAATGATATGTACTCACTGATAAGTGTATATTAGTCCAGAAACTTAGAATACCCAAGACTTAAGATACAATTATCGAAACACATGAAACTCAAGAAGAACGAAGACCAAAGTGTGGACTCTTTGCCCCTTCTTAGAATTGGGAACAAAACACCCATGGAAGGAGTTATGGAGACAAAGTTTGGAGTTGAGACAAAAGGATGGACCATATAGAGACTGCCATATCCAGTGATCCATCCTATAATCAGCCTCCAAACGCTGACACCATTGCATACACTAGCAAGATTTTGTTGAAAGGACCCTGATATAGGTGTCTCTTGTCAGACTATGCCGGGGCCTAACAAACACAGAAGTGGATGCTCACAGTCAACTATTGGATGGATCACAGGACCCCTAATGGTGGAGCTAGAGAAAGTACCCAAGGCGGTAAAGGGATCTGCAACCCTATAGGTGGAACAATATTATTAACTAACCTGTACCCGGGAGCTCTTGACTCTAGCTGCATGTGTATCAAAAGATGGCCTAGTCGGCCATCACTGGAAAGAGATGCTCATTGGACATGCAAACTTTATATTTCCCAGTACAGGGGAACACCAGGGCCAAAAAGTGGGAGTGGGTGGGTAGGGGAGTGTGGGCGGAGGGTATGGGGGACTTTTGGGATAGCATTGGAAATGTAAATGAGGAAAATACCTAATAAAAATATTAAAAAAAAAGAAATGAAGCTTGTAGTGCAAGGATTGCGTTTCATGCATTTGAGTTCTTGGCTAAAATGGTGCCAGGAAAATCCCTACATAATCTATTCTGTTGCTACGACAGTAGGTTGCTGTGCACAAACAGACAGGAAGGCTCTACTTATGAAATCAACAACAGAACATAACAACTTTTTGAACATGGAAAGGTCAAAATGAAGCTACATGCAACTTTTAATCCAATGTTACTCTGTTTCAGACACAAGATGAGTGTAAATATCCACTCAATGTCCAAATAATTATCTACATTTAATCCTGCTCAAAAAATTATATTAGGGTCATGGTGCCATAAACTTTGAAGGAGTAATGAACTAAACTCTCTTCTAAGTCAAAGACAAATAAATGATATGGAACCCATTTCTGATAATACTTGAGCAACGAAGAAGCAGAGACTACATAACCCAGAGACCTAGAATAAAACCAATGCTACAGGTCACAAAAAAAAAAAAAACCCAAAAAAACAACAACAAAAAAAAAAAAACAAAAAAAAATCTTGGGTTCAGCCGGGCGTGGTGGCGCACGCCTTTAATCCCAGCACTCAGGAGGCAGAGGCAGGCGGATTTCTGAGTTCGAGGCCAGCCTGGTCTACAAAGTGAGTTCCAGGACAGCCAGAGCTATACAGAGAAACCCTGTCTCGAAAAACCAAAAAAAAAAATCTTGGGTTCAGTTTGTGAGTACTTTATTGAATATTTTTGCATCAATGTTTATAGGAGAAATTGGTCTGAAATTATCCTTCTTTGTTGAGTCTGTGTGGTTTAGGTATCAAGGCAACTATAGCCTCGTAAGTTGAGTTTGGCAATGTTTCTTCTGTTGTTATGATGTAGAATAATTTGAAGAGTATTAGTGTCAGCTCTTTTTTGAAAGTCTGGTATAATTTTGCACTAAAATCACCTGGCCATTGGCTTTTTGTTGGTTTAGAGAATTTAATAACATCTTCTCTTTCCTTAGGGCATATAATTAATTTATTTGATCTTGATTTAGCTTTGGTAAGTGGCATCTATCTAAAATATCATCCACCATGATCAAGTAGGCTTGACACCTAGGGAAGGTACAATATATAAAAAAAATCCATCAATACAAATGACCATTTTTAAAAAAACTGAAAGAAAAACTCTTATGATTATAAATGACAATACCTAATACCCTTTCATGTTAAAAAATCTTGGATAAAAGGTACATAATAATGATAATAATAATAATATAATAAAAGCAAAATAATGCAATCCAATGGTCAATTTCAAACTAATTGAAGAGAAACTTAAAACAATTCCTCTAAAATCAGGGACATAGAAAGGGTATCCACTCTCTCTCTATTCCCTATAGTACTTGAACTTCTAGCTAGAGCATCTAAAGGAGATAGGGAATATAAACAGGAAAGGAAGATGCCAAAATATTGCTACTCAGGAAAGATATCTGAGTATGCATATGTTGCCCCAAATCTCTACCAGAGAACACCTACAGTTGATAAACACCTTCAACAAATTGGGAGAATACAAGATTAACTCAAAACAATGAGTTCATGCAAATAATACAAACTCTTTTATAATTAAGATGATATATCTTTCAATTTGTCTTCTGATCCACAGTATATTGTCAGATTGTTTCCTTGTATTGAAATATTTACTTTGCATTATGGTAAGACCACAGTTGTTTTACTATTACAAAAGTTACAAAATATTTACCACAAAAGAACTTTGCCCTTCTTTTTTGAGTTTGTTTTGACTCATACCTACTTGCCTGGTCCCATTCATATGGGGAATAGATTTGCAGACCTTCATCCTGGGATGATTACGCTTTCTGCTATTGAACTGGTAACTCAGAGCTGCTTCTTACATCACCAAAATGCATCTGCTTTGCTTTTCCATTTTATTTATCCTGAGAGGTACCTGGACACATTGTAAGAGATTGTTCCATTTGTCCTATAGTCACTCATAGTCTGCCTATGGGGGTAAATCCTCATGGATGTAGTCCTGGTGACTTATAGCAGAGATATGTCACTCAGAGATACCTTACTTTCGAAAGTTTTGTCATGTTCATGCATGTGTAAATCCTTATTCATATGTCATTATGCCTTGTGCCTGATCTAGGAAAGCCTATAAGATTTCTGTTCAACATCTTTCCCCCCTGCTTTATACTAATAATACATCAACATAAGGCCTTAAAGATAAATAATGCTCCTGTTTATACTTCTAAATCTTTCAAATCACTTTGTGATCAATTAGGAATAAGTCACTCTACAGGTGTTCCATATAATACACAAGGACAAGCTACTGTAGAAAGAAACTCATCAAACTTTAAAATGACATATTACTTAAATTATGAGGAGAATCTAAATATAGTCTTCTATGTCATATTCTACAGCATATTCGTTCTGTGATCAACCATTTGAACTGTAATGAACAAGATGTCATACCAATTCTACTACATTGGCAAGGGAAAGAAAACACTATATACCCTTTAATGAGATGTTTTGAAAGGCCAATGGAAAGGCACTGATGTACTTTTAACTGTATGAGTCATCTATGGATATTTACCCTTTGGATTCAGCTCAAGAACTACAGTCACAGATCTCATTCATACTTTCTTGAAAATGATTTTAGAATTTTTAGTAGATATAATATTACATACTTTTATATACTTTTTATATTATCTACTTTTATACTAGATGCTTCTTTTACTCCCCAAATAATCCTTATTAGTAAATGGTACTCTCCTGAATGACCATCAACCATTTTTCTGAGCCCTTTGACAGATGATAAACCATCATCCCAGAAAGAATTTTTTTCACTTATTAGCTACTTCAGGTTTTGTAAAATTAAAAACACTTAAGATTAAAGGCTCTGGAATAACAGAAATACCAGCCTATGTTTCTGCTGCTTTTGCTATATTGATTGAAAAGAAAAAAATTGGAAAAAATACACCATTTATAGAACTAATTCTATTTTCACTATAAAGTGTCCATCTTGTACTGTTACTAATTCTGTTAATTACTTAAATTATGGGAGATTTTTGCTATAATGAATCAACTTTCTTATGGTCTATTATCTGTAATTTTGAACCAGTCTTTCTATGATGACCAAGGAATTCAAACCTCACACTGGTTCCTTTTTATATTCTGGCATATTCATAAGTACATGACTTATTCAGCCATTGTCACAGGAGATTCCTCACTTACTACTACAACAGAGGGGAACAAATACAGCCATTATGCAGAGAGAGAAGTGCAGGAAAGGTATACCAGAAGAACAAGGCTTTCTACAACAATTAAGAAATGCTTACATGTACACACAAACACAAAAGCAAGAATCAGAGAGCTTAAACAGATCTGTACTACATCCTCTGCTTATATACTATAGGTTTCAGTTTAGTACTTTGATGGGATTACTGAATTTGCAAACAAGTGGGTTTCTGATTCTGTTGCAAACTTTTGGGAATTTTACTTTTCTGTTTTCTTATTTTCTCTACCTTTGATGAAATGGTTTTATTTTATTTTATTTTATTTTATTTTATTTTATTTTGTTATGTTTTGCTTGATTGATATAGAAGCCTGTTCTTTTCTAGTAAGAGACAGATAAAGAACAGTTCTATATGAGAGAGGGAGTAACTGGGAGAAGCAGAGAAAGCATTGTTGTATTTGTATTTGTATGAACAAAGAGTCTGTTAATAAAAGGGAGATAAAGATTTTAAAAGGACATATTATATGAAATAATCTATTTTCAGTAAAACAAAAAAATCTTAATTAAGATAAAGATAAAATAATCCAATGGGGCAATCAAACTCAACTACTCACCTACTTTGTTAAAAAATGATAAAGAATAACATGTACTGTGAATAATCATAAAGAGGAAGGGAGAAATCCAAGCCATGAGAAGGGTTTGAAAACGCAAAGAAATGGTACTCAAAATACTGTGTTTATGGGGAAATGAAACAGATTGCTTACTTTTGAACAGAATGGGTTTCTTCAGTGAACAATGTCTGCAACAGAACAACAATGTAAATCAAGGATAGTTTCAATGTCCAGCATGTGTCACCTCAAAAGGAAATAAATGTAACTGCAAAGTTTAAACATCTAACCAAGGAACAAAAGGATATCTTTCACTTCTCTCCAGTCCTTTTCCATTTGTTTAGGATTGTACATGCTTATGTATACATAGGAAAGTTCTTTGTAAGCCTGTATTTATTACCTGTCTCATTTGAAATCTCATTATCTGCACAAGGAGCACAATCAAAGCAGCAGACAGCCTTGCCTTCCTGACCAGCTTTTCTGAATCCAGGCCTACAGCTTCCACTGCATACAGACTGAGGAATCTGAAAGAAATGAAAAACATGAGCAAGATATGTTCAGAGTTTTGTGAAAAATTTGAGATATTCTGAGAATCATTGTACAATTAATTTGCAAATGCTTATACTTATAGTAGGAGATAATGCACTTTAGTATTACTAATTTTGACAGCTCTTGGGCTATACAGATGATGTGTTTAATTGAATCTTGGTCCAATAGGATGAATCTGTTTTTAAGTAGGTCAGTAAAATAGTTTTCTAAAAGATCAAGGATCACTTCAGATTAATATTTTCGAAATACCTACTGGCTACTAGGGGAACTTTTATATTCAAAGTGGCTGCGGATCTTGAATGAGAACATTCTCAGGCTTGGATTCATCAGGGGAAAAAAATCTATGAGCATTTTTATGAGAAGTTTTATACAGACATTTACCTGAGGGTGAAAGATGTACTATAAAATTGCGGTAGGGGGTCAGTGTTAAGTTGGCTATTATCGCAGATAGAATGAAAAGAGATGGAAAGTGAGCAACCACATTCTTTAATCTCTGAATCTGTTTTTGTGAGTGTTTTGTTATCACCTCCTTTTCATCTTAAAGTGTTTTCCCCACTATGATGTCCCGCATAATTACTGTGCCAGCCAAAAGAGATTTGTTCTTTCTTTAGTTGTGTTTTATAACTATTTAACCAAAGTAACAAAGCAAATATAATACACACACACACACACACACACACACACACACACACACACACATACACACACCTCAAGCTAGTCTTCCTTCACAATGGCTGATTAAGCAAAAATGCCACCTTATTTCACACTGAAATTTCTTGGGCTGGGTATAAAATAAACTTTCTATTAGTCTTTAGAGGTAGCGATAAAACCTAATACATACTCTATTTATAATAAATGTGTGTTCTTTAGTAGAATTTGAAAACAAACTTTTCCATTGATCAGGATCAGGGAATGAGAAAATAGTCTACTTTGGCTGTATTTATGTGGAGTTTCTTCCTTAGTGGTAGTTGAATACTTATTAGTACTCAATGAGTGTCAAAGGTTCACTACATACTGAAAATTCCTTTTGTTTTTGTGAAAGGTCAAAGAAATGGGATAAGTCACAACTCACCCTTGTAAAGCTTGTAGGCCATTGAATCATCTGCTCAGACAAAGACAATTGTTGACCCTGGGAGGCATGCGTGAAAAAGGTTCCTACTTTCACCTTTAGTCCAAGACCCTTTGGAAAATTCCAAAAATTAAGAATATCATACTTTGAATCTAAGTTTCTTCCTCTATCCATTACTGTGTGATCTTTCATATGATTTTTATGCATGGTGTTCTTTAAGAAAGGGAAAAGCTAAAAGAGATGCAGAAACATATGTTTAAATACATCTTTAAATACTATAACACTTTTAAAAATAATACAAATAATCTCAGAGTTTTTAACCTATCATTTTAAAAAGTCTTTAAATGAGACATTAAAAGCTGAGTAAATGAAAGAGTCTTGATTGGAAATGCATTAAGTTTCAAATCAAATGAAATCATTAAACACAGATAAGAGAACAAGTTAGGTAGATTCAGATGGCTCAAATTTCTTTAAAAATCTCATGACAGCTATTAACTTTTGGCATTTATTTAGGAGCGTCCATACTTAAAGTGAGGTCCCCAAAGTCTAAAGTGTACTTTAAAGTGATCTGTAACTTCAAACCATGCAGTAGTGCTCAGAAGCATTTTAACCCTTAAGGGTCTATTGTGTTTACCTCTGCTCTGAGGAATATATATGTGAAATCAAAACTTTTCACAGTGATCAGATTATGAAGAAAACTGTGAGGTGCCTTGTTATATTAATTTAATGTTGACTTTAATTTTTTTGTGTGTGTTCCTGATATGCATTTATAAAAATCATTTGTGTTGTATATTACATTGATCTTCAGAAAGAGAAAAATTATCCTTTCCCTTGCATATTGACAACATATTCCAGAATCTATAAGCCCAAACCAGAATCTAAAGGCCTTAGAATACATAAAAATATAACATTGCTGATATTACAACACACAAAAAAGGAATATTACCTGCCAAGGGAAGAATACAGTTTCCTCTCCACTATCATGCACTTGTGTCTGTAGTTGCTCAAGAAATATCTCATGGAGACTGTAGGCCACAGCATATACAGCATTGTATATATTGTGTCCCTCTTCACTCATGGCCGGGTCAAAAATGTGTCTGGGCAGTAATACCAAAGAAGCATTGACTTGGCAGTTCTCCAAAAGATGACAATCAAGCTCAGAAAATGAGCACTTGAAGAATAAAAACCAAAACTTAGGGAGGTAATTGTCTGCTGGGTATTTGTAGGGATTAACTGTTTGAATAAAATTTGTAAATTCAATCTTCTCTTCATGGTAGTGTGAAAAAATGAAACTACCATGAAATGACTCTACCATGAAATAATCACTATGGCTGACAACATCCCAATGACAATTCAAGACCCAGACTTTCCATGTCACTAACCGTTGCCCAATGTGTCTCATTAAACCCTGTAAATAACCAATATCCCCATAAATAATTATCACATTTGCTGATGATTCCTGAATCTCCTCCATATTTTGCCATAATTTGTTGGAAAATGAATTCATGGTTCCAGGGATCAATTTTAAAAATGCTATGCAGATGTTATTACTTTCCATATCTTCTGTGAATTCTGACAAAATCTGAGTCCCTCTGTGGTCATCTGGGAGGATCAGACCAACCCAAGACCAGCTGAAATGAAGCATTAAAGAGACAATGGCAAGTGAGAGAGATGTGTCCTTGGGGGCCATCTGATAGAGAGAATTAAACTGTCCTGGATCATTCAAGGTAGAATCATAAGGTCCAAAAGTGAGCTGCAAATAAAACAACAACAACAACAACAACAACAAACAAAATTGGAAACCAGAGAAAGAACACAATTAATTAATATCTGTAAACAATTAGGATAGAGATGGGTTTCTCATATTTCATATGGAAAACATTACAGAGTTTTTCACAAATATTACTGACAGTTCTTCAGTTTAAATAACCTAAGTGGTTTCATCCCGCTATTTCTATTTCATGTAATGGTAATGTGGATCTATCATCAATGGCAACAAGACATACTTCCTTCCTAGTTCTCACACCTAGCCCTCACCTGAGGTATTTTGTAGAGTTTTAGCAGGGTTGCGATGTGAGCAGATGTTGCCCATGATGTTCCTGTAAGTGCAGCAGGTGACTTTCTCTTCTGTCCACAGACATAGTTAGGTAGGGGTATTTTCATCCTTGTTAGCCAAACCAAGGCACCATAAAGAATACTTTTTTCAGTAAATACAACATTATAGAGATCAAAGCCCAGAGTTGTGTTGGGTAGAAGATGAGGGTTTTTGTTGATCTCCTCAATGGCAAATACCAGGGCCAAAACAAACTGGTAGTTCTTAAACTTATACCTGCACAGATTTACAAAGAAGGAAGACACAGACCATATAACCTTTATGTTTAGTGGAAAATGTTTATAACTTAAATGCTAATGTTTCTATAAAATCCATATTTTAACATCTTCTCATAAATGGCTGGAACTAGAATTGGCATTTTAATTGGATAAGATTAAGTTTCTACAGTACCAACACTCATTAAGTTTAGTCTTTGGAACTGTAATTTATTATTATATTCATTTACTGATTTTTTAATACGTGGAAAAAGTTTATAAGTCAATGAATTTGGGATTAGGTTACAACAAAATATCAGAATTTTGCTGTCTGGATTTTCTGTCAGTCTCTGTGATTATAAAAGATCAATGTATCTTGATCAAATCACCCACTTTACTGGGACAGTATATTATTTAAGGAATAGTACAAAGTTAGGTCAAAGAATATACTGCCACATTTGTCATTTCTATGATTTTTGAAAAAAATATGGCAGCCATTTGTAAACAATGTAGACTAGACTATCCTTGAACTCATGAGGATCTTCCTGCCCATGCCTCTCAATTTCTGTTATTAATTTATATGAAACTACACCCAAATCTATTTCTCCTTCATGGTTTTTTGAAATGTGTATTTCATTTATGTGGATGTGAGTCTCTGTGTTCATGAAAATCAATAACTCTGATGGTAAGTATGATGAGGAATTCCTGTGTTGATCCAAACTTTCCATATTACTTCACACAGTATCTTTTAATCTTTTAATTATTGCCTGCCTGCTTGCCTGCCTGCCTTGTTCTACTGACTGAAACGGAGTCTGACTATGTAGCCCTGGCTGGACTGGGACATACTCTGTAAGGCAACCAGGCTTTGAAATCACTAAGCTTCTCTCTCTCTCTCTCTCTCTCTCTCTCTCTCTCTCTCTCTCTCTCTCTCTCTCTCTCTCTCCTTCCTTCCTTCCTTCCTTCCTTCTTTCTTTCTTTCTTTCTTTCTTTCTTTCTTTCTTTCTTTCTTTCTTTCTTTCTTTCTTTCTTTCTCTCTTTCTTTTTTTCTTTTTTCCCATCATTTTTATTAAATATTTTCTTCATTTACATTTCAAATGCTATCCCCAAAGTCCCCTATACCCTCCCTCTACCCTGCTCCCCTAACCACTCACTCCCACTTCTTGGCCCTGGCATTCCCCTATACTGGGGCATATAAAGTTTGCTAGACCAAGGGGCCTCTCTTCCCAGTGATGGCCGACTAGGCCATCTTCTGCTACATAAGCAGCTAGAGACAGGAGCTCTGGGGGTACTGATTAGTTCATATTCTTGTTCCACCTATAGGGTTGCAGACCCCTTCAGCTCTTGGGTACTTTCTCTAGCTCCTATGTTGGGGGCCCTGTGTTCCATCCTATAGATGACTGTGAGCATCCACTTCTGTATTTGCCAGGCACTGGCAAAGTCTCACAGGAGACAGCTATATCAGGGTCCCTTTAGCAATATCTTGTGGGCGTATGCAATAGTGTCTGCGTTTGGAAGCTGATTATGGGATGAACGCCTGGGTGGGGCAGTCTCTGGATGGTCCATCCTTTCATCTTAGCTCCAAACTTTGTCTCTGTAACTCCTTCCATGGATATTTTATACCGTATTCTATAAAAGACATGGGAGAAATGAAGTACCCACGTGTTGGTCTTCCTTCTTGATTTTCTTGTGTTTTGGACATTGTATCTTGGGTATTCTAGGTTTCTGGGCTAATATCCACTTATCAGTGAGTGCATATCTAATGACTTCTTTGGTGACTGGGTTACCTCACTCAGGATGATATCCTCCAGATACATCCATTTGCCTAAGAATTTCATCAATTCATTGTTTTTAATAGCTGAGTAGTATTCCATTGTGTAAATGTACCACATTTTCTGTATCCGTTCTTCTGTTGAGGGACATCTGGGTTCTTTCCAGCTTCTGGCTATTATAAATAAGGCTGCTATGAACATAGTGGAGCATGTGTCCTTATTACCAGTTAGAACATCTTCTGGGTACATGCCCAGGAGAGGTATTGCTGGATCTAGCAGTAGTACTATGTCCAGTTTTCTGAGGAACCACCAGACTGATTTCCACAGTGGTTGTACCAGCTTGCAATCTCCACATCCTCGCCAGCATCTGCTGTCACCTGTATTTTTGATCCTAGCCATTCTGACTGGTGTGAGGTGGAATCTCCGGGTTGTTTTGATTTGCATTTCCCTGATGATTAAGGATGTTGAACATTTTTTCAAGTGCTTCTCAGCCCTTTGGTATTTCTCAGTTGAGAATTCTTAGTTTAACTCTGTACCCCATTTTTAATGGGGTTATTTGAATTTCTGGAGTACAGCTTCTTGAGCTCTTTGTATATATTGGATATTAGTCCCCTATCAGATTTAGGATTGGTAAAAATTCTTTCCCAATCTGTTGGTGGCATTTTTGTCTTATTGACAGTATCTTTTGCCCTACCGAAGCTTTGCAATTTTATGAGGTCCCATTTGTCGATTCTTGATCTTGTAGCACAAGCCATTGCTGTTTTGTTCAGGAAAATTTCCCCTGTGCCCATATCTTCAAGGGTTTTCCCCACTTTCTCTTCTATAAGTTTCCTGTCTCTGGTTTTATGTGGAGTTCTTTGATCCATTTAGCCTTGAGCTTTGTACAAGGTGATAAGAATGGATCAATTTACATTCTTCTACATGACAATCGCCGTTGTGCCAGCACCGTTTGTTGAAATGCTGTCTTTTTTTCCGCTGGATGGTTTTAGCTCCCTTGTTAAAGATCAAGTGACCATAGGTGTGTGGCTTCATTTCTGGATCTTCAATTCTATTCCATTGATGTACCTGTCTTTTGCTGTACTAGTACCATGCAGTTTTTATCACAATAGCTCTGTAGTACAGCTTCAGGTCAGGCATAGTGATTCCACCAGAGGTTCTTTTATTGTTGAGAGTAGTTTTTGCTATCCTAGATTTTTTGTTATTCCAGATGAATTTGCAAATTGCCCTTTCTAACTCAGCGAAGAATTGAGTTGGAATTTTGATGGAGATAGCATTGAATCTGTAGATTGACTTAGCTTCTTTCTTATTCTCCTTCCTCACTGCTATGAGGAAGACAAAGTAGCATACCAACACCCCACTTTTTCCTAGTTGTTTTCAGCACATAAGCTGGTACTCTGTTCAGAAAACTTGTAAGGAGACTTTTCTTCCTGTTTCATATTATCAGTGGAATCCAGGAATTCACTCATTTTCTTTGGAAGACCTGAATTCAGATCCCCACACTTGAATACAGATAATTTTATCCTATTAAGCAACAATGGTAAGGAAAAAACCTTGCACACTTAATGATGCCAACTCTCCCCAAATATACCCAAAGAAATAGCATCTTCTTTTAATGTCAAAGCATGCTGTTCACAACACAGGTTCCTTAAGGTTATACTTATTAAATTTTTCTTCACTTGGATATAGAAATACTTCATATTAAGACATTTTTCAGGGTTTCCTAAAAAAGCAATATATATTTTTATAGTTTTGAGAGGTATATTGGGAAGGATATTAATTTATTCTATGTTAATCACACTTGAAAAACAAGGAAACTGGTCATTTTTATATGTAGGTTTTCTCTGCAAAATTCTGATCTTTTGTTCAGGTTGTTTCAGGGATATTTTGTTTGTTTCTTTACTTAGTTTTTTGCTCATCAAATGCTTGTGCCTCTGATTTTTTTGTTCTTCCAATTCTTTTCCCAAAACTGTTCTCATTTAGAATAACTGATGGTCTACCACATATCTGACATACCTGCTGGGTGAAAGACCACTGTATTTTTTTCTTCCTTTCATTATACCCCTTATCAGGGAATCTGCTGGGATTTAATGCCTTTAGGTGTGTTTCTTTTAAACCAAATGTAGTTTTCTAGAAATGTCACACAAAATGAAAGAAAATAAAATATTTTTTATATATCATAATATAAAACAAATGAGTAAGAAAATAAGTGTATTTAACAGGATAAAATTATGCCAACCCACAAAATTTAAATACTGTGTGGCAGAATTATAACAAATAAAGTAGAATGTGAGCTTAGAATTGAAAATTTTACTTAAAAATCTGTTATTTTATATCTCTCAAGTCATAAACACTAGGCACCCAAATTAACCAGATTAGAAGATCGTGTTTCAGTGAATGTCTGTAAAATTAGACAAACTAAACATTCTAAGTCACATTCAGAAAGTCAAACACCTTACATCTTTCATATTTATTATCTAAAATATATATCAGCAAAGTATAAACCTGGATTCTGAAGACCTTGATTGGAAGACTCCATTACTACACTACATACTTGTATTATGAAACATGGAGAAATCAATCTGGTCCTCACCTGGATGCTTTTCTGTCCTGGCTATGTTTGACATTTCTGGGAGGTGCTTTGCCTGTTACTACAGAAAATAGAAGTAATATTCACTCTCACTCATCTGTGAACCATGAGGGATACAGTAAAGACCTGTCATATATGATATACCCTGTGGTACAATAATGGACATGCCTGTTATAGTTGAACTCTTCTTTGTTTGCTTTGATATGAGGTCCCCACAATGTTATTGGACACATGCTTGGCACTATTAAAAATAGTCAGTATGAAATTAGGTAGGTCATAGACCCGGCTGAAGAACTTAATACTGTTATTCTGCTAAATTGACATAGTATGAGGTCAACTCCTTATGACTGATCGCTGTACTAGTGGATTAGTACATTTCTCATCCCTCATCAGAGAAGCTTCTTTTTGCAGTAGATAGCAAAAAAAAAAAAAAAAAAAAAAAAAAAAAAAAAAAAGAAACCGTTGACTGACTGATCCTGGTATGGATAATAATAGATTATGAAATACTTAGCTATTACTGAGATTCACATATCATACCCCTACCAAAAGATTGGGGCTTCATGGCTGAATAGAAGCAGGAAGATTGCAAGGAACAGATGATGTTGATAACCTCAATGAAACAACATTTTCTATACAAACAGGCTAGCTGCATGTTTGAACCCACAGCATATAAAAGACCACGTGCATGCAAACAAGACAAAATAGCTTTATGGGAAAGGAGATGTACATGAAATCTCAACCTAACTGAGATGCTATTGAGATTTTATAGTTAGAGAGAGAGAGAGAGAGAGAGAGAGAGAGACAGACAGACAGACAGACAGACAGAGTTTCTTCACTATTATGACCACTAGGTGGTCAAGTACACTAAAGGGAAGGCTCCACTTACAATAGTACTTATATAACACAAACTTTATTTGACTCAGAAAGCAAAGCTACATTATGTTAGTTGCATACATGGGTAAGGGTGGTGAGAAAGGACATGACAGGATGTGGTGTGGGTGGATAGTATCAAAATATTTTGTATGAAATCATTAAAGAAGTTATAAGTACTTTTAAATGCTAAAAATAAATATTATGTCTAATCAATGAACATTTGTCAAAATTGTGAGATACAATAAAAATAATAGAGCTTTGCTAATAGATACTAGGCCTTATATGCACACATATATAAATATAATGATATGTTTCATTTTATTATTTTATGCATGTAAGCAAAGACCTTCAAACACATTTTATAGTTTAATCACTACTACCTATTTCATAATAAAGCAGAAGAGGGGCTCTAAGCCTCCAAACACAAACTAATTATAAGGATATGACAACTTTATTTCCTAGATTTCATATGTACAATTCATCTATGATAATTAATTTTTCTTTAAAATTAAAGATAATTTCATTTAATTGTTTCTCATTATTTTCATAAAGTAGATTTAAAATCTCTATCACATTGGTTAAATATTCATCTTGATTATTATATTTAAAGTACTTCCATGCTTTTGAGCATGTGTATAATTTCTCTTTTTATTTATGATGAAAGGACTTTTTTCTTTTTTTCCTCTCCCCGTCTTCTTATTTGTCCAAATTCATTCCCCTCCTCATACTTTCCCTCTTTAAAAAGCAAACAGGCAAATTGAAAACAAACAAATAAACCATTATTTTAAAAATAAATAGTGAAGCCAGATTTCATGGTCCACGTCATTAATCCCCACAATCAGGAGACAAAGGCAGACAGATTGCTGTGTTTAAAACCAGCTTGTTATACATAGATTGTTTTGGGAAGTCATATCTACAGAAAGAGACACTGTATTGAGGAAAATAATAAAGGAGAGAGAGAGAGAGAGAGAGAGAGAGAGAGAGAGAGAGAGAGAGAGAGAGAGAGAATAATTTAACTAGGAATATGTTTTCCTTAATCCACACAATCAAGGAGACAGAGGATAGTGATCTCTGTGAGTTCTAGGTCAGTCTGTTCTATATAGTTAATTCCAGAACTGCTAAGGTTATGTAGAGCTATAGAGACCATCTCACAAAAGCATGGGTTCCCCAACAACTAAAACAGGACTGCATAGTCCTGCAGTGACTTGACATGCTATGGTGATACTGAGGTTAGGGGGCCTCTACTTTCTCAGAGAAGTGATAGTGGGATCCTGTAGGATCTGGGAGGAGAGGAGGGCTGTGATTATGATATAAACTGAATAAATACATGAATTAATGAAAAAAGTAAAACAGTGAAAAGCACATGAATCCCCTACCCTTGCCAAACACACACACACACACACACACACACACACACACACACACACACACACACACATTTACCAAAGTGTTTTAGTTAGGGTTCTTTTTTGTTGGATGAAAAACCATGACCAAAATCAAACTGGAGAATAGGGTTTATTTGGTGTCATTATTATAATTACTAATGATTGATGAAACACCATGACAAAAAGCAAGATGGAAAGACATATTTTTATTATGCTTGTGCTTTCGCATGGTAAACCATCACTGAAAGAATTTAAAGCAAGAACTCAAACAGAACTAAAATGTGGAGGCAGGAGGTGATACAGATGACACAGAAGGCTTCTATTTACTGGCTCACTAATAATAGCTTTCTCACTCTGCTTCTTTACAGAATTCAATACTACCAGTCCATGAATGGCTAGACCCACAATGTGGTGAGCCAGCACTCATCAATCACTAATAGAAAAATTGTCCTACAGATTTGCTTACAACCCACTATTATGGAGAAATTTTCTCAATTGCTGTTTCTTCTTCTCAGATGACTTTAACTTATATATGGTTGATATAAAACCATCCGGCACACTTGGATTACATTTCTTCATCACTGTTCATTATTGGAAGAAGTCAGGACAGGAACTAACATGAATTGGAGGTCATGGATCTGTGATCCAGAGGCCATGGAGGAACACTGTTGATTGGATTGCTCACTGCAACTTGCTGAGCCTGATTTCTTATGGAACCCAGGACCACCTGCCCAGAGGTGGAACCACCCACAATGGGCTGGGCTCTACCCTACTAACAAATGATTAAGAAAACACCATACAGTATTGCCTTAAGCCTGATCTTACTTACTCAATGGATTCATCCTCATCTGCAGTGACTCTAGTTAGTGTCAAGTTGACATTAAACATAAATAGCCAGTACATAAAAATATATGAATACAAACAATCTACACACATATTAGATGATAGAAAAATATTTATAAATTGTTAATAATAGATTAAAGGAAAGTTTAGGGTATTAAATGCTGAAAAATAATCTTAGGTGGCTATTTATAATATTATCATTAGGATAGTAATAAAAACAGAACATTCAGACCAACCAGTCAGAAAGGTCAGAAATCTAAGACATTTCATGTATTATTGCTAAATGTCTACTGCATTAGGTAATTTAGATTGAAAATCAGAATATACTTCATAAATTATTTACTCATTCAATTATAGAAGATATAGTTGAAACATTATGCATTAAAATCACCTCTTAATCCATTTTACAAGGATCAGAATTTCCATTTATTTCTGTGAGAGTTTGGAACAAACTGTAGAATAATCCCTACAGTGCTGACACTAACTGTCTCCAGCACTCACCACAGTCAGGCTCTGACAAAATTCTTTACATCAGAGAGGTTGCTGTGCTCTTAATGGGCTTTTGCTTTTCTGGCTATGCTAGAAATACCTCTGTATATTACATTGCCTTTATTAATTGTCTTGAGACAAGAGGAGTTAGCAATCACAACAGAGTGCCAAATAAAAGAACTATCTGGAGACAAAGTAAGATCAATGGGTATAGAACAGAAGACACCAAATTTGTGTTCTCAAAGTAAAGGAATGCAGGCCAGATACATAATTGACATCCATAAAAGGATTTAGAAGGCACTCAAGGGTCATTCTGACTGTGTACCCCCCTCCCCCCCAAAAAAGAGTGACAGTACTGCAATTTGTGGAAATTGAGAAATCAATTATAAGTCCCCAAGCCAAAGTGGAGAAGTGTGTTCTGGATCAAGATACATTTAGGGGTGAATCCATTTTTAATAGCACAGAAGAAGGCACATACACATGGTTTAAGGGTATACAAAAATGCATTTGGAAACTGCATCGTATAAGATGAAATTATTAATCTTTTTTAGTAAAAATAGTTTTCCTGTCATGAACTACTTTTGGTATTATTTGTAACAAAAACCCTGAAGTTTTTAATAATATATAATCATTTCATTTATCATGGACAAGCCATACTCTCAAGGCTCACATAACTTTTTTCACATATAGACTTGTTGCATACCATAAAGAAAAACAAATACAGATTTCCATTGGTGCCTGAGCTGCTGAGAGTAGAGGCAGAGGAAAAGGAGAGTAACAAGAGGCATTAGTTAAGATAAAGCAGAAGTGGCTCCACCCAGCTTCTAAAGTCCACAGTCTGCTAAGCATGTGACAAATTTGTGATTTTTATCTGAGATAAAATAAGATCCTTAAGAAATTAGATCTACCTTTACATATTGTATCAACATATGAATAATTGCATTGAGACATAAAGTTTGGGTCTCTGGCCACCTTTGGTATTTTAGTTTGAAACAAAATGTGTCCAGATTACCTAAAGTATCATGATTTTTTACAAGATATTTCTTCTACCACTTCCTTGATTTTACCTAGCATCCCACTAAATTTTAAACAAATACACAGTAATGTCACACTGAGCACAATTCACATTCATATGTATATTTTCTTTTTATAAATCTCTAACCTGCTGTCATCCTACCAATTTGTTCGTATGTATTTACAATCTCTATTGCTCTGTTCCAGATTCTTTTTACACCGTTCTGTAGGATTTGCAATATTTGTATGGGATAAACACACCTTACTTCCACTATAAGCAGAGACACTTTACTATAGGTTGTTAAAATGAACTATAATACAAATACTTTAACAAATGGCTATGTGGGAATGTCCCTGTATTTTCAAATTTTCAATTATATGCTATCAGAGTAAAGTCCTGTCAAGATATTTGGCTTTATCATTTCTGTGACCCATCACCTGCTTCCTATAAGTATATGCTTGTCCTTCCTTGCATGTTCCAAACACAGTTCTCTCAGATTATGATTATTAAGCAAACTGCCATGGTGAAGATCACATAGCCCTCAAGGCTAAAAGGTAACAGAGAGAAGTGGACCAGCAATTGTCCTGTTGCTGATCGGCTTAGACTAGATGAGTAAAGAGTGGGTTTTTGGAAGAATAAAGAGCTGGTGGAGTGGTGTCATCCAGGGCAGAATAATGGAGCAGAAGGATTGGCCTTATGGACAGACATGAAAGACAGAAGCAGGGTAGGGAGGTACAGCAATTAGAGCCACACAGAGAGACATAGTGGCTGGGAAGTCAGGTTGAGCTTGATAGGCTATGGGAAGGATTTCTCCAGTAAACATCTCAATAGCATTAAACTATGGCAATATCTCCATGCCTTTATTGTTAGTCACCAACCAACTGGAACCCCAAAAACCTCAAAATAATTTTTTTAAAGAAGTCAGACTTTTCTAGTACTATTACTTAATCTTTTATATCTCAAAAAAGCTAAAAACAACCCGCAAAAAACCAAAAAACAAAAAGCAAAAACGACAACAACAACAGCAACAAGAAAACTGCCTTAAGTGACCACCCTCACAGAAAATGTATCTTGGTGAGCACATCCATCTAAATGAGGAAAATCACTGGAAGCATATGTGAACATTTAATATCTGTATCTGAGAATAAAAAATACCAAAGAACCACTGAATAACACATACACAAAATGAAATAGACAAAGTGTAGAGCAGAAAAGTTAATGCTGAGAGTCCTGTTCTGAAATCACCTGCATGCAACATAGTAAATTCACTCACTGACATTATCCTTTGTCAAGAGTACACTGAACTTGAAGAAAACTGTGAACCATCAGGTCATATTTAGACTAAACTACTTATCCTATGAAATCACAATGCTGACAATTATCAAATCATCGTGCATTACAAGCAAGACAGAGAAGATCATGTTTCAGTAGCATACGAGGAAAGACACATGAATATCATCAGTATTATCACTTTTCCTCTGAAAGAAGAAAATAAGTACATATGAAAATATACTTGAAGAAACTTGAGAATGGAAAAAATAGATTATGGAAAATAAAAGGACGTTTCCACTCAGCATTTTAAATCCCCAAAATTGTGAGTTAGTAAAATTAATAATTGTACTTACTGTATGTGAATGTCCTGGAAAGCGTATGGTAAATATTTATGAGGAACTTTGTTGCCTGTGTAGAAAATATGAAGAGGAAAAAATGTACCAATAGTCACATCTCCTTTATGGTAAGAATCTTCTGAGATTGTTACATAACATTCATTGTCAGTAAAGGAACACACAAAAGAAAGAATATAAAGGAGCCCAAAGACAAAAGTCCAGAATATCTTATTAACAAACATACCTGCCCATAAAACCAGTACCTACAAATTTAGTGATGTCTAGCTCAAGTATTTGTGAAGATGTGTGCTTCTAACTTTATTAATGGGTGAAGTTGTCACACTATTTATCTCAAGTGCTTACTGACACTTTCTGTACCATCATTGAGAATTACAAAATTCTTTCTTGCCTTTGGCTTTGCATCTGAGGCCCTGACTTCTGTTTAAAAACTTCTGTGGCTAGAGAAGATACAAAACATATTTTGTATCTTCTCTAGCCACAGGCACCATGATTTCAGGCAAGACAGTAGACAACTAGAGCTTAGGGATCAATTTTATGATTGGGCTGTTTACACCAAGTTTGAAGCAAGAAATTTTCTCATATGACAACACCTTTGGCTGATGAAAACATGCTGTACCAGAGGTAGCCATAGAAGGTAAACTGGGAGAAGGCCCCCAAATGCCCATGTCATGCATACACCAGCAAAATGAGTGAACCACACTTTTCCAAACAAAAGACATCCCGTAGAGACTTCATAGTGACTATAAGTGTCTCAGAATTTTAACCTATGATACATTTGCATCTACAGAACAATATGATGTCTGCAGCTAATACAATCAATTTCTTTATCTCATTGGAAAAGATAATAGACCTTCTGGACTCTTCTCTTCCAAAGTGTGTACTTCAGCGCAAACATCAAGTACCCTGTTTACATTCTGAGATTTGAACTTCTCCACTCCTACATTTTCTTTTATTTTGGGTTAACCTTCTAGTAGAAGTATCATTGTAATCCATTCCTGTATCTTCCACTACTTACTCTGCTCTGAAAGCATTAGGGTATGTGAGAAATTCTTCTCCTTTCTAAAAAAAAGGTATAATAATTTAAAGGCATTGCAATGTATCCTGTCTTTTTACCTAATATACTGAAGCAATCATGTACAGGGCTATATTTCCTAGCCACAATGAGTTTAGGGAAGTGAATGTATTATGTATTGTGATATAGTAATAAAAGGATGACCCACAAAATAAATTGACTCCACTAAGAAAGAATGTGAAACAACAATAAAAAGCACTATAATAAGTAAGGTTAAAAAGTCAAACAAACTCTAGCTTGTTAGGACTTTCATTTTTGGTTCAGAATAATAATCTCCAATGAGTATATAATAGACAGAACCTGTCTATCATAAGACTGTATGCAATGAAAAGTCACAGGCAAACTTGATGCCCAATAAACCACAGTTCAGTGCAATCCTGGATAATGGAGCAAACCTGTGTATCTATCAACACAAAGCTATTCCTTGCTTCAACACTAAACACTAAATCTGTGGAAAAGAGGTTCATTGACAAAATCAACAAGAATCAAGATGCAGTATAATAAGACTTAAACACATGGTTTTGAGGGAGTGTCCTGGTAACAAGAGCAGGGATTTTAAAAATAATTTATTTATTGACATTTTCAGGGAAAAATCATTGTTATCATCTCTGGAATGAGAAATTATGAATATGCAAGCTCTTCACTGCTGACACAAACATCATAATCTATGAAACATAAGGTGGAACAAACCAGTTTTTCATAATTATTCAAGAGAAAACATTGAAGAAAAATTTATTAGTTAGTTAACAGATAAAATTCACTGTCAAAAATAGGGTCATATCCTGACTTTTAAGGAGTAACTATGCAGCTCTGGGTCCCATGTCCTCATTACTACCTAAAGATCAGACTATAGGTATCAGCACTATGCTTATTTTCATATCTGTCAATTTCTGAGTTATAAGAGCAATGTTAAAAATTTAAATCCATACTGCATCTCAATCTGTATTGCTCTGCATTCCACTCAAAATGTCATACAACCACAGCTCCTGTAAGAAGTACAACCGGCAGACACAGACAATATATAAACATCACTCATGACACAGAGTCAAAGATGTATGTAACATGCATTACTGATTTTCGTTAGTTTGATTTTCCATTGCAGGGACCCAAGAACAATATACAATGTCAGAGGAAACATTTTGGAAATTAATTGTTATGACGGTTGAAGACACTGGTCTGTAGCCATCCATGAAAAAGAAGGCCTGAATTGAAGCTGTATGATCAGATAACAAACAGAGTAAGTCAAAACCCTAACATTGTTCTTGGAGTGCTAGAACAGTATTTAAACTTAGTAGCTGCTTTTCCAGAACATGTGTGATCTATTTCCAGCATTGAGATGGTGTCTCACATCTTTCAGTAACTCCTGTTGCAGAGAATCCAATGCCTAAGTCTGGCAGCTGCAGGGAACAATGCATGTTTTGTAAATACATGCATGTGGGAAAACATTAAAGCACATAAAATAAAAAGAGTAACAGTTGTTTAAATGATCCTGAATTTTAAATACTTAGAGTGAGTAATAAACAGTGATTTAAAAATATGCAACCAACAGACAAACTCAAATGGTAAAAATTACACCAGAAATTATATCATTATGTCTTAATTATTAAATAATTAATTTTTAATACATGAAAATTCAAGGTAACATGTCTCTTCCAAAAATGCAAATCCCATTTAAATGAAGCCTGAGTGAGAATGATATTGGAGAAATTGTCAACGAAGGATTCAAATAAATGACTGTAAATATAGTCAATACACTTTAGGAATACAAAGACAAAGAATATTATTCAGTAAAGTCAATACATGACATGATAATAGGTCAGAATTTTTCAAGAAAACTCAAACTGGAACAATGCTAGAAAGGAAAGGCCAATAGAGCAAAACCAAACCTCAGTGTAAGGTCAGCTTAATTGAACTGACAATGTTGAGAATAGAGCTTTGAGGATAGAAGACCAAGTATAGAAAGCAGATCACTCAATAACAGGCAATGAGAAACTTAAAAGTGTATATGAATGGAATATGAGAGAATTTGGGGATACCAAGAAAAGACCAAATCCCTATATTGTGATCATGGAAAAAGAACAGACCATCAACAAAGTCATAGGAAATACCTTCAAGTCAGGTATAGAAGGAAAATTTCCCAAAGCTAGTTCTTGTACACCTTCCAGTGTAGGAAAACACTACAGAACTCTAACTGCACAAGACTGGAAAGAAAATTACCAATGATGTATTATAGTTATATATTAGGAAAACATAATAAAGAAAGGCTATTGTGGGGCAGGAGAAATGGTTCAGTGGTTAAGACCACTGACTACTCTTCCAGAGATCTGGAGTTCAACTCCCAGCAACCACATGGTGGCTTACAAGCATCTGTAATGGGATCTGATGCCCTCTTCTTGTGAGTCTGAGAACAGCTCCAGTGTACCCATATAAATAAACTAAAGTTTTAAAATATTTTTTTTGGAAAAAAAAACAAAACAAATACCTCTCAGATGGTCAAGTCCCAGTACACAAACACAATGAACAAGACAAAACGAGGCAGCATGACCAGTGTAGAAAAAAAAAAAAAACTCACTAAGTCTGAGTTACATGAAATTCCAGCTAGAACATTCAAAAGTATAATTATAAGAATAATTAATGAAATTAAAGACAATACAAATGAACTTTGAAATGAATTTAAAAATAATAGAACTAAATAGCTGAATGAAATAAGAAAAACAATGTGTGCCAGGCAGTAGTGACACATGCCTTTAATCCCAGCACTCAGGAGGCAGAAGTGAGCAGATCTCTGTGAGTTATAAGCCAGCTTGTTCTACAGAGTAAGTTCTAGAACAGTCAGGGCTAAACAATGAAACCCTGTCACAAAACAAACAAATAAACAAAAAACAAAGGGTATTGAAAGTTGCATTGCAAAAGATCAAGTAACTTATAAAGAAAACCCTAGTCGAATAATACCATATAGTTTAACAAATTTTTTAAGTTCAGCAGGAAATCAGAAGATGTACTTTAATTCTTTAAACATCATAATCATTAACATAAACTATTATAAGCAACAAAAGCAATTATTAAAATTGAAAAATAATAAACTCTATGATTAAAAATATAAAAGGATTTATGTATATAAAGACAGCTCTACAGAGAAAATTGAGAGAAATTAATTATGTTTACTTGAAGAGAAGGAATAAACTCACTCAAGACATCATAATGAAAAAAAAAACCAAGTATTTTAGGTATAATTTTTCTTTATCACAGTAGAGCCATGAAAACTTGGCTTGAAATCAAGAAAATGACAAGAATCAATGTTCATATTTAAATAAGTATTGAAAGAGGGAGAAGAGGGACTGGTTGGCATTGTTGTTCTGTTACAGGGTCTGAAGGTGTAAAAGGTTTGAGTTTTCATTTGAAGGGTGGGGGGACAATTAAAGATTACACTGTAAGATCCCTAGAACTGTGAGAGGTGTGAGGTAGGCATTGATGTTTATGGTAATCATTGATATTCTTGGGACCACATTTGGATCTTAATGTCCTATAATATGTGAGAGACTATTATACTGGATGAGTTAAAAAGCAAGATCTGCGAAGAATTATGACAATGACCAGGACTAAGAAAAGAAGTAATTAGGACATCTGGCCCATGTGCCCTTCCATAGGAACTAGATCCCAGAGACTGACTTTCTGAAGCCATGTTTGTTCTGTTTGTCACTTAGGTGCATCTTGTACTGTCTTTGTTTGATTGACAGACAATTCTTTCCACTCCCAGACCCAGGGAGTGATCCACACATCTACCTCTGCCCTGGGCTTCTGTAATCATGCCACAGGCACAGAGATTGGACATACTACTGAGCCAATGTTTCCTGAAGGGCCTCAAGGAACTTTGAGATGTGATTTAGTCTCAAGATAAATTCAGCCATTAAAAGCCAACACAAGTCCACTTAACCGCTATATCAAGTCCTGCCATAATTCCTGGCTTCTTTAGGTGGGGGTATCATCACCTAAGCAGTTCTCTTAGTTTGAGAGATTCCAACAATTGGAGTTGGGAGAGGTTGGTAACTTGAGTAGGTAGGTCTTAGTGTCGTCTGTTGCTTTGATAAAACACTAAAACCAAGTAAATGTAGAAGGAAGAGTTTATTTAGGCTTATGGATTCAGAGGATAAGAATCCATGATAAAGAAGGTGGTCATTGAGACAATGTGAAAGTCCAGCTTTGACACATCAGGGTCTGAAGGAAGAGGCATGGCATTGGCAGAACACAGAGGCACAGACATCTTCTTTAAATGTCAAGCAGGTTCTCTCTTCTTTTGGGGGAAATAATACACAGACCAACAGACAGAAAGACAGACAGACAGACAGACAGACAGACAGACACACACACACACACACACACAGATGAAACAAGTCTCTCCAAACTTTGTTTCTTCTCCTACAGCTTATATATCCCAGCAAAATTTTTCAGCAATATCACAATTACAAAGCGGCTCCATTCTATTTTTCTTTAAATGATTGATTACAGTGAGTTCCCCAATAATCTTACATGGGTAAATATTTTACATACTACACGTAAAAAGCAAAATTATTCCCATAAGAACACATATTTTCATGTCTAAGAAACTTGTGAAGAGGTCAACTCAGGAACTTTAGAAAATTCCACCAGACCACTCCCCTCCTAAAGGCGAAAGGTCATAATGAACATAGGCACCCCACCCCTCCAGAAGGGAGGGGATAATTGCATTCCTCAGACCACAGGGAGGAGGGACCAACCACTGGCCATTGGTAGGGGAGGCTCAGAGCGTCAGGATCATTGACGACCTACATCATTCCCTATAGACCAATCAGTTTAAAAGTCACACTATTCTTCCAATCACATTTGTGCCTAATGGCTGCTGCCTTGAGAACTGTATAAATGCTTGCCGGATGGGCTGCACATGGTCGTTCTCTTGTTCCATGTGCAGGGCAACTCCAACATGTTGGAACAAAAAATTCCTCTTGCTTTTTTGCATCAATTCCCGGCTCTGCATTGTTCACTCAGGGAGTCTCCAGTAAGATAAGGCTCACCAGAGTCTTACACTTGTTATATAGTAATGAAGTGTATAGGAGCAAAATTTTTTTTTCAGCTAGTTTCTCTTATGGCAGGCTAAAATATGCTGATACAAAAAGGATAAATGACTTAACTATTAATTAACAAAGTAATCTTAAAAAAAAACTTAAAAGAATCTTAAATCCAAACTTCTATGTAAAAAAACAGTCATTGTCACCTTAAATTCTCAAGATATGCAGCTGCTTATTAACATTATTAATTAAATAATATAAGGCAGCAGAAGGCAGAAATGGGTACAAAATATTAATCACAGAACTCCTTCTGGTTTGTACATGTGCTGGGAGCAGAGTCTCTGCTCTGGATCCCCCAAAATCTCACTCAGCCAAAACCACAGTTAAAGCTCCACTCCCCACATATGACACATGCAAAATCACAGGTGAGATCACAATCCAACCACAATACCTGACTTAACTGGGACCCCCTGGACCATAGGATGCAGATGCCCAGCCTAGCCAGAGACCCACTCTCATTCTGGCTTGCACCTGTATCTGGAACAGAGCTGCTCTGGATACCAACCCACTCAGCCCACACCCCAGTAACAGCTAAACCCCCTAGGGTTTCTGACACATACAGGATCACATGATCACAGCATCACAGGCTCAGAGGAGAGACAGGTTCCAGTCAGAGATAGCAAGGCCAGTTAACTCCAGAGAAAACCAGATGGTGAGAGGCAAGAGCAAAAACATAAGCAAAAGGAACCAATACTACTTGGCAACATCTGAACCTCATTCTCTATCCTGTCCCGCGGGACTCAGTTATTCGTGGGTGCGAGGGGAACCGCAAACCTGGAAGAAAATGGGATGGGAGAAAAAGAAGAGCCAAAGATGAAGACCAAGTAGATATTTCCTATCAAGGTCTTCTTTTATTAGGCAGAAATGCCAGGTTTTAAAGCATACATCGAGGGGAATAGGGAGGGGTTGAGGGGGAATTAACAAAGAGCAAAGAAGTGGGCATCTGCTGACATGAGGGCCAAAGTCAGGCTCCAGGCGGTGGGCACTCTGCATCTTATCTCTGGAACATAGATCCTCTTTAACTGCCTTGGGTGTCAGGCTGGGCTCAGCACTGTAACTCATGCCCTTGGATGTCATAGGAGTCAGGAAGAGATAAGAAAGAGGGGACTATAATTCAGCTTTTACAGCCTCAGGTGCCAGAAAGGGAACAAGGAGAAGGGAGTGATGACTGGCTCCTAGCTCGAGACCATTTGACTTGTCAGGGTGGGAGACAGAGAAGGGCTCGCTTTCTCACGGTAGAGTCTCCAACATCTCCCCCTCTTCAATTAGATTTAATAAGGCCACACTTAACTAAGCTGATCAAATGATCTTCTCATCCTTGGATGAGTGGGCATTAACCATGGCTGGGGGAGCATTGACTTGATTCCTCCCATGGGTGCTGTCACGACCCATACTCATGGCTCTTGATATCTTTTGGGGAGGGAAGGCAGAGCCTTAGAAAGATTCTTTGGTTGTAACTGGAACTAGATACCAACCTCCATGCAAACCGGGTGTGTCACTCAGGGAACCCAGAAATGGTCCAATTGGACCTTCCCCTGCAGTGCTTAGTCTCATACCCACACCGGTGCCCATACTGGATTCATATTATCACGAACCAGCATGCACAATTCTGAGTCCTATGCAGCTCCTAAAGGAGAATTGTCAACCTCAGATTCAGCAAGGCCTCTACAAGAATTATGCCAATTGTAACACCACAATTTGTGGCTCTCAAGCTATATTAGGAGCTGGAGGTCACCCTTCTGCATCCCTATTGTCTCCAAAGCCTGAGGAACCAAGAGACCCTGCATTTGCAGCAAGGGTGGAAAACTGGAGACAAGTTGCTCTTTTTGCCTCGGTGGGAGGAAGATCTTCTTTGTCTGAGTCTTGGATATCCAGTTGATGATAGTGAACTGCAACTGGATTGCTTAAAGCAGCTTCAATCTGTGACTTAAAAAAAACTGGTTAATCTTTTAAAGGCCCAAGGGCCAAAATACAAAAGCAGCAAAATACCCACGAAAGGTCCCAAAAGGCTGGGAAGTAAGGTAGTGAGCCAAGGAGAAGTAGAAAACCATTTTTATACCAATATTCTTGTTTCTCTCTGTTATGTTTTCTCTCTTCTAAACTAGTTCTAACTTTGTCTATGCTACCTTGAACTAAGCCAGTCTTATCAGAATAAAAACAACATTCTTCTTTGAGGACTGCACATAATCCTCCTTCTTTAAGGAACACTAAATCAAGGCCTTGACTGGTCTGCAATACCACTTCAGACAGAGAGACCAAGGAGTCTTTTAAAAATTTCAAGCCCCTTTGTAGCTATGTATATCTCTGTCCACAGCAAGGTGAAGCTGAGTATATTGATGTTGGGAAGTGAGCAAAGAGGCAATGCCAGTTCCTGTGCCTGTGGCTCCTAAGCCTAGGATCACTGCTAAGGTCACTGCAGAAATAGGCTCTCTCTTATCATGGGGTAGGTCTGTGTCACTCTCCCAGAATCAGAGGAGGTCCTCTGCATGGTGCACTCTCAGTTTTGGGAGAAGCTGAACTACAACACAATAATCTCTGTCATCTAAAAAGGTCTGAGTAACTACATAAGTAGTAAGTCCAGTAGAGCATGCTAAATAAGTACCATTAGGTACTCCATGGTATTGAGAGGTGGCATTTACCATAATAGTCTGATTGCAAACCACTAATAAGGCCTGTGGGGAAAGCATGGAAGGCCCCAAAAGGGATAAGTCTATGCTAGACACCTGACTGAGAGTGAGCCCATTGTGAATGCCCGACTCACCAGCAAGAAAGACGCCACAACAGGATCCTTCTGCACACGTTTATTGGGAGAGCTTGATTGCAGAGGCAAAAAGACCCCAAGCCCCAGAACTGGTGCTACTTATATAGGCCTAGGAGAGGCGTGTCTACATCCGATTGGTTATGCTTTCAGTACCTCATTTGCATGCCTCGAGCCAGGCAGTGACTCAGCAAAAAACTCTATTGCACATGCACACATTGGTTGTTTACCCAAACTTATGGGTGGTGGCCAGCGGTAGCTAGCGCCATCTTGTAATGGCGTATGTAGCTTCCCACATCTCCCCCTTTTAATTTTAATAAAATGATGCTGGACTAGGCCTGTGCAGTTATGTCCATCTGCCGCAGCTCCTGTTTTAGGTCTTTCCTCTAGTGACACAGCCTTACCCGTCATAGGGTTACCCTATCGCCACCAGGCCCCATGTCTTAGGTTGGTCTGTGCACAAGGAAAGTTGTTCGTCTTTGGATACCGCGACGTTGTGTGACAGCAACTGCTAAATGACCTAGGGCGAACACTACAAAAGAGGCCAGCCAAGTTTTAAGGGAATGAATTAGTGGGGAAATCATGATCACACTACCGTGTACAATGAGGAAACATCAGCGATGTGCAAGGGCTGATCAATGATCGTTGAGTCTCTCTCATCTCAGTGCAATGGATCCATAAATACGTGGGGTGCAAGAGCAGAGAACTCAGATGCCGACTAATTCTTGAGCATAGATAACCAAACTTCAGGGGAGGCGCCATTTTCAATGGCTAAAAGTGCCTGAGTTAACCTTGTCACATTTTTGTTGGGTTCTGAATTTGCAAACTGTACTGGCTATTTTTGTGTCAACTTGACACAGCTGAGTTATCACAGAGAAAGGAGCTTCAGTTGAGGAAATGCCTCCATGAGATCCAACTGTAAGGCATTTTCTCAATTAGTGATCAAGGGGGAAAGGCCCCTGTGGGTGGTACCATCCCTGGGCTGGTAGTCTTGGGTTCTATAAGAGAGTAGGCTGAGCAAGCCAGGGGAAGCAAGCCAGTAAAGAACATCCCTCCATGGCCTCTGCATCAGCTCCTGCTTTCTGACCTGCTTGAGTTCCAGTCCAGACTTCCTTTGGTGATGAACAGCAATATGGAAATGTAAGCCGAATAAACCCTTTCCTCCCCAACTTGCTTCTTGGTCATGATGTTTGTGCAGGAATAGAAACCCTGACTAAGACAAATTGGTACCAGCAGAGTGGGGTATTCCTGTGACAACATGACCATGTTTTGGGGAGGACTGTGGAAGGACTTTGGAACTTTGGGCTTGAAGATCCATTCGTTGTTAAGAGCTCTGTCAGATGTTGTGTAGGAGCTTGGAAGATAATGCTGAGAACAGTGCAGAAGATGGAGGCCTGGCTTGTGAAATTTCAGAGGGAAAATTAAAGACTCTCTTCAGGGCCATTGCTGTTTTGATTGTGAAGATTTTGTAGTTCTGGTTAGCTGGGGCTGAAGAATCAGCTGTGATTAACAAGATACCAGAACTACTAAAGCAAAAACTTTGCATTACTGGGACTATTGATGCTGGTTAGCTGGAGCTAAGAAATTAGCGGTAATTAAGAAGAGACCAGCATCGTTGAGGTGACATCTTCTGGGAAGTGTTTTCTGAAAGCACAAAGAGGCTGTGTTCCAGAGATAGGCAAGGTTGTACTCCTTCTGCAGTGGGACTTGGTAATGTGTAAGGGTCACCCAGGTGGTACTGGTTTTGAAGGCATGAAGGGGTCACACAGCAGCTCAGGCTCGGCACTGTGAGAGGCCATGGAAGGCCATTGGTGAAGGTGCAGCCCCAGTTGTAATTGAAGGTCCAGGACTGAAGGAGTCACGCAGTGTTTTGGAGATGCCAGTACCACGAGATGACCACCCAGAGCAGCAGCAGCAGCAGTGGAGTACAGGCATCTGGAGCCCAGAGGACGACGTGTGTGCTACAAAGGGCATGGCTGGAGAAGTGACCCAAGCCCTTGGAGGAGCCCAGAAGATCGTGAGTTGGATCCCAGACGTTGGACGGTTGGAGATTGATTTTTGCTTTGATTGTGACTGTGCCCTGATATTTTCCCTCTTGAAGGAAGAAACTGTTTTAGTGGAGCCCACAGTTAAGAGACTTTTAATTGTAAAAAAGACTTTGGATTTTAAAAGAGATGGATATTTTAAAGAGATTCAAATTTTAAGAATATGTAAAGACTGTGGGACTTTTAAAGTTATTTAGATCTTGGGGATGAATAAGAATGTAAGGGTTGAGGCTTACTAGTGATGTGTTTGTGTGTCAAGTTGACAAGGGGTCAATTGTACTGGCTATTTTTGTGTCAACTTGACACAGCTGAGTTATCACAGAGAAAGGAGCTTCAGTTGAGGAAATGCCTCCATGAGATCCAACTGTAAGGCATTTTCTCAATTAGTGATCAAGGGGGAAAGGCCCCTGTGGGTGGTACCATCCCTGGGCTGGTAGTCTTGGGTTCTATAAGAGAGTAGGCTGAGCAAGCCAGGGGAAGCAAGCCAGTAAAGAACATCCCTCCATGGCCTCTGCATCAGCTCCTGCTTTCTGACCTGCTTGAGTTCCAGTCCAGACTTCCTTTGGTGATGAACAGCAATATGGAAGTGTAAGCCGAATAAACCCTTTCCTCCCCAACTTGCTTCTTGGTCATGATGTTTGTGCAGGAATAGAAACCCTGACTAAGACACAAACCAACCAAAGCATGAATACCAGTCCACAGCATATGGCAGCACCGAACAAAATCACTCCCTCTCATTACTTAAAGTAAGAAAATGCAGAGGTAAGCCAAGAGGTAAAGTCTCCAAGGGTCACTGGTTCCACTCTGGTTCCATTAAGGTTCAGGATCTGTATCTGCAGCTTCATCTGCAACCTTTCCAGCTCCTGTGACCAGTTCCCCTTCAGATAATTTGATAAATCTGTACTTTTAATAAAACAATCATTAATATACCTAATTGGAGTAATGCACACATGCGGAGTTGATGCCACACAACTCATTTGTATGACATCCATCATCTGTTCCATGTTATGTTGTAAAATATCCACTCTTTGATTCACTAACATTAACTCTGAGGCGATATGAGAATCCACCCTTTGCAGGGTAAGCAATGCCTCAGACGTTTTTTCTGCTATCTGACTTATGGTGTCAGCAGTATTAACTTGATTGGCCATAAATCACTGACACTGCAGACACCACAATGGCAGTAACAATGGCAGCTGTGATTTCAAAATCTTTCTTTTTCTGCACAAGACTCATAATTGGGAACTTCTCTGGATCTGCCTCAACAGGCACAGGGACAAAGTTTGGTAGACGTACCACTAAGGCTAAGAAAGTGGTTCCATTCCAGCATTGCGTCAAAAAACAAGTGACATTTGTACAATCTAACCATTCTGTATTATTTTGAAATTCAGCTAATATAAAAAAATGGAGGATTAACACAAACTTCTACTGGAGAAATGGTCATATTTCTGATAACTCTATTAGATGTCACATTATCTAAATGTGCAGAGGTATTGGAAAGTGTGGCAGAAACATTCAATATCTCATGAAAGGCTCCAGTCAGCAATGCAAAGGCTGACAAACTGGTACTAGCACCTGCCTCATTACTTAAAATCCATTGGTAATATAGCCAAATATTTTCTTTTCCTGTAGCATCTCCTTTATCATTCATTATGGCAAAATCCAATGGAGGTGACAAAACAAAACCCTTTGCTATTTCTTTCTGAGGAAAAACTTTTGATTGACAAGGCAAAAAAACTATAGGAAATGCAAGGTCTGGATGACACCAGGGCACGCTGCTTATAGCAGTAGCATTGCCAACAGGCCATCGTGATCTTTTGGGAATAGTCACATTTCCCTTTAACATAATAGTGGTGATGTTTATAGGTGAAGTTACATTATTTCCAACATCATTTGAGCCTGATTGTGCTCCTTGAGCAACTTGCATTAAAGCATTAAGTAACACTCCAGAGCTCACTTTATTTTGGCGAACAGGATCTGCCCAATTAGAGATAATCTTTTTCTTTAAAAACATACAGGGTGTAAAAGGTTTATCCACGTTACACACAAAGCGTAGTGTATAATTTAAAAGAAAACTCGTAATATTATACACCCGTGGCTCTTGAGGAGTTTGTTGTGCACAAGGCGCATCCAAAAAACATTCAGTTGCAAAAAACAAAGGCAAGGTAGAAGAATTGGAATGTACCAGTAAGGGTACTGGCCATGATCTCACTATAGCCCACAAAGGTATACTTATCCCTGTCTCAATCATCAGGAGTAAGAATAACAGGATCATCTTGGGATTCATCTTGATCATTCATGGTTCTTGTCAGTTGCATCGGAACCCAAAGTGGATTATCTTCACCCTGTGGAAAAACACAAATAGCTCCCCTGGATCTGATTAATATGGGATCCGGGCCATACCATTTATTATCAAGGACATTTTTCCATTTGACCATTTCATTGGGCGGTTGAGGCCATTGTCCGTGCCTTTTGGCTGGTGATCTTCCAGCATCATCCAATTTTAAAAAATTAAGAGTAAATATTGTAAGGGATAGAGCCATCTTTGGCGTCATAGTCTCTATTCCCCCTTTTTGTTTTTGCAAGTATTGTTTCAAAGTACGATGGGCTCTTTCAATGATGCCTTGGCCCTGTGGATTATAGGGCAACCCACTAATATGTTTCACTTGCATTTGTTTGCAAAATTGACTAAATTTAGAAGAGGTATATGCAGGACCATTATCTGTCTTTAGCAGCAGGGGCTTGCCCCATGCAGCCCAAGCCTCTAAGCAGTGGGATATGACATGAACTGCCTTTTCCCCTGTCAAGGGAGAGGCATGTAGGACACTAGAACTGGTATCGATGGACACATATATATATTGTAATTTACCAAAAGCTGGGATATGCACGACGTCCATCTGCCAAATATCTAGGGGTCGCAATCCGCAAGGATTAATGCCCACAGAAGGTGCATTAATAAATTCTACACATTTACCACACTGTAAGTCAATATCTCGAGCTTCTGTTCGTGTGAGCTTAAACTTCTGTCGCAATGTAGAAGCAGGGACATGATAAAGTTGATGAAAATTCTTAGCACCTTCTATAGAACTTTGTGATAGCAAAACCATATCTTTGGTGGCTGAATCAGCAATTGCATTTCCTTTAACCATAGGTCTAGGTATTGATGTATGTGCTCTAATATGTTGAATATAAAAGGGGTGCTCACGCATCAAAATACAATCTTGTATTTTCATCAAAATTTCAGATACTGGACTAGAATGCTTAAAACTTCCAGCAGTCTCTAATGCTAATACAGCATTAACCACATGAACAGAATCAGAGATAATATTTATGGGCATAAGGAACCTTTTAAAAACTTCTAAAACCATCAAACATTCCACCAATTGAGGGGCTCCTGGTGTAAATTGCAACCGTACAGCCTTTTCATTAATCACATAACTTCCAATTCCTGTTTTGGATCCATCTGTATAAATATCAATGGCTCCCTTTATAGGGGTATTAGCCATCACCTTTGGAAATATCACTGGATGCAATAACATAAAATGTAATAAAGGTTGTTTCAGATAATGATTATCAATTAAACCAGAATAACTGCATCTAAGAATGGTCCATTCATCTATAGTAGCACACAATATTTGCATTTGTGCAGCAGTATATGGAATAATTGTGCTATCAGGCATTTTTCCAAAGTGAGTAATTGAACTTTTTATACCTTTATGGGCCATATTTGCTACCATGATGGGATAATGCTCTATAGTCTTATTAGGGGATATATGTGGATGTATCCATACTAAAGGGCCATTTTGCCATAACACAGCAGTTGGCAAATTTATGGTTATTAATATGCTTAGGCACAAAGGTTCTTGCTCATTTATACAATTTAACTGTGCCCTTTGGGTAGCTCTTTTACTCTCCTAAGAATTTCAGACGCCTCAGATTTTAATTGTCTCAATGAGGTAATATATGATTCTCCTTCTAAAATTTGAAATAAAGGTTTCAATTCTAAAATAGGGATCCTTAATTAAGGTCTAATCCAATTTATATCTCCTAATAATTTTTGAAAATCATTTAATGTCTTTAAATGATCTTTTATTATACTAATCTTTTGTGGGGTAACACACCGTAAAGTAATAGTGGCTCCCCAAAATGACTAACATTAGACTGCTGTACCTTTTCTGGTGCAATAATCAAGCCATTATTTTTTTAAAGTTTCATTAAGCAAGCCATAAGCTTGCTGTATACTTTCTTCTTCAGGTCCACATACCAAGATATCATCCATATAATGACAGATTTTTAAGGAGGGGAAACCATCTCTAACTGGTTGCAAAGCTTTTCCTACATATAACTGACATATGGTATGGCTATTTGCCATTCCTTGGGGTAATACCCGCCATTGATACTTTTTATCAGGCTCCATATGATTAGTAGAAGGCAGGGAAAATGCAAATCTAGATTTATCTTTCTTATTTAGTGGAATTGAAAAGAAACAGTTCTTAATATCCACTACTATAATTCTCCAATCCTTAGGTAGAGCTGAGAGTAGGGGGAGTCCTCTTTGTACAGGACCCATAACTTGCATTTGTGCATTAATGGCTCGTAGGTCATGTAACAATCTCCATTTACCTGATTTCTTCTTTACAACAAAAATAGAGGTATTCCAGGGTGATTGCATGGGTTCTACATGCCCCAGGTCTAATTGTTCTTGTACTAATTCTTTAGCTGCTTTTAACTTCTCAGAGGGTAAAGGCCACTGAGGCACCCACACCGCATCCTCCGTATGCCATGGAATGCGCAAAAGCTCCTCAGCGGCCCCTAGAAAAAACCCATTCCTTTCTTATCTGCTTTTTCTGTGGCTTTAACTGGTGAAATTCTGCCTTGTCAACTTTTTCCAAGACCTAGTCCAGGTATATATCCCATTCCTTTCATCATTTCCTTGCTTTTCTGAGAATAATCATTAGTCAAATATAAAATTCATGGCGGACAACACATCTCTTCCCCATAAATTTACAGGTAAAGGGAGCACATAAGGTTGAAAAAGCCCTGTCCTTCCTTCTTTATCCTTCCATTGTAAGGATTTTGCACTTATAGTTGGGGTAGCCTCATATCCTAATCCTTGTAGGCTATGTGATGATTGATTAACAGGCCAAGAAGCAGGCCACCAGTTACTGGATACAATGCTTTTATCCGCTCCTGTATCCATTATACCTTTAAAGGTTTTTCCTTCTATTTGTAATTATAAAGTGGGACGATTATCCAAATCTAAAGAAATGTAGGCCACATTAGTTCCTGTAGAACCAAATCCCTTATCCCTTCAGGAATTCTGGCTACTAGAGAACATGTTATGCAAACTAGGAAGAATCAGCAATTGAGCAATGCGATATCCAGGAGAAATGGCCACAATACCTCGGGGTGCAGAACACATAATCTTAACTTGTCCCTCATAATCTGAGTCTATAACTCCGGGATGTATCATCAATCTTTTCAAGGCAGAAGAGGACCTACCCAACAGTAGGCCCACTGTATCCTTTGGTAAGGGACCTCTAAAATCTGAAGAAATAGGTTGGTACCCCATTTGAGGTGTAAGAATTACTCTGTAGGTGGCACAGATGTCCGATCCTGCTGAACCCAGAGTGGCTCTCCTCGGTCTTTGGGTGTCGTCATGGACACTGTGGCCTGGAGTGCCCCATACATTTGGGGGCCCTGGGGACGGGGGCCCCCTCACTCCATTTTTTGGATGTTGCACTTTAAACTGAGGTATTGGCCTTCCTTTTATATCTCTGACTGATCTACATTCATTGGCCCAATGTCTTCCTTTCCCACATTTTGAGCAAATACCTGGTACCTTCTTTTCAAACCTACTCTTTCTACCCTTTGTACACTGCTTTTGCATGTGACCTATTTGTCCATAATTATAGCAGGTTATTCCTTTTGTTTGCACCATCAAAACTGCGTCAGCCAGCCCTGCATTTGAAAGGGGTCCTCTGCCGGGTGTGGTGGCTCACGCCTTTAATCCCAGCACTTGGGAGGCAGAGGCAGGTGGATTTCTGAGTTCGAGGCCAGCCTGGTCTACCAAGTGAGTTCCAGGACAGCCAGGGCTACAGAGAAACCCTGTCTCGAAAAACCAAAAAAAAAAAAAAAAAAAAAAAAAAAAAAAAAAAAAAAAGAAAGGGGTCCTCCTATTTCTCTACAGGCCTTCATCCATGCCTGTAGTCCTTTCCCTTTCCAAGGTGTGATCGCATTTCTGCATTCTTTGGTACATTGCTCATAAACTAATTGTTCAATTAACGGCATTGCGGCCTCAGAATCACCAAATATGCATCCAGCTGCTTCCATCATTCGAGCCACAAATTCAGAGAACAGCTCATTAACTCCCTGAATAATTTTTGTCAAATTACCAGATACCTCTCCTGGATTAGGCAATGCTTTCCAAGCTTTCACTGCTGCCTGATTGATTTGATCATAGACCTGCACTGGGTATCCTAATTGATTGTTTGTCCATATACCCTGACCTGTAAGCATTTCAAAGCTCCATGCTGGTTGCCCTGCAGTAGCATTAGCATAGGCCTGACTCAAACACAGATCATGCCATATAGACTTCCAGTCTAGATACTGTGCCATCGTAAGACATGCCTTTACCACACTCATCCAATCAGAAGTAGTCATGGCATGGTGAGCCAGTCTATTAATTTGGAACTGAGTAAAAGAGGCATTGACTCCATAGGTCCTTACTGACTCTGTTAAATCTTTCACTTGTTTATGCAATATTGGCTCATAATATTGCTGTTGAGTTGATCCTGAAAAACAGGAAAAGCCTGACATATTTTCCGCAACCCTCTAGGAGTGCAAAAAGAGTGGCCATTACCAATTGTTTTCTTATCTGTATAAGGCGGAGGTGGTGGGGGAGCACTGATACTCCTCCCTATTGGACCATATCTTTCTGCCACATACTCTGCAGTTGCCTCCTCCAAATCTTCCTCCTCTCCTGCTGATAATTCTGAGTCCTCTGAGCTAGATAATTCTAATAACTCAAAGTCCTTGAGAGGAGGGTAGATTGACTTAATTTTTTGATCTTCATTCTTTATATTATCTTTTGAATCTCTATATTTTGGTTTCTTTTCCTTTTCTCTTTTTATATCTCTTCCTTTACTTATTTTTCTGCGCGCTCCTTCCTTTTCATTTCTCTCTGTTTCTGACAAGCTTTCCTGGTGCTCCTGCAAAAGTCACTGCCCTTCCTTAACAGCTGGCTCACATTTCTTGTTCTGGATACAAGCCTTAATCAACTTTCATAGCAGTCTTGTTCCTGCTTTCACTTTCCCTTCAGCTTCCTCTCTCGCTATATCTCTCCCTAACTTTTCCCAACTAGGTAGTGGCAACGACTCAGTGGGGGCAAACCAAGGAGTGAGTCTATTTCTTTTAAGAACCTGCTCACTGTACTTTCAGAAATCTTTAGACCTCGTTCTTTAAGCAAGGCTTGCACTGGCCCTACTAACGGCATAGACTGGCCAGTACCCATGGTCGTCCTGGACTAAAGTGTCCTTGAGACACTCACTTATCCACGTGCAATTCTTAGTCCCAAGATTGACTCATGAGTTTATCTACACTTGCTTTATGATCTTATGTATCTGTCAAGCTATTCCCAGCAGATACACTCGTGTCCAGGGTGATAAAAATTAAGACAATAACACAATATTAGGACAAGAAAGAAAACAAGCAGCACAACCCCAACAACAATTACTGGATCTATTCCGTAGGAAAGCATACCTCTCAGAGACTTACATTAATTTCTTTTTTACTTACCGGTACCGCCATTCCCCAGCTGAAGAGTTCTGAATCCATGAAGTCGAATCCTTCTCAACAGCATTTATTACAGGAACACTTCTCCTCCCTGTGATGCAGTTCTGAATCCTCCCTGAAACAGGGGGTCTTCACTCGTGCCTGAAGATGTCTCATCCCGGGTTTTGGCACTACTTGTGAGCTCCTGACTCGCCAGCAAGAAAGACGCCACAACAGGATCCTCCTGCACACGTTTATTGGGAGAGCTTGATTGCAGAGGTGAAAAGACCCTGAGCCTCAGAACTGGTGCTGCTTATATAGGCCTAGGAGAATTGTGTCTACACCCAATTGGCTATGCTTTCAGTACCTCATTTGCATGCCTTGGGCCAGGCAGTGACTCGGCAAAAAACTCTACTTCACATGCGCACATTGGTTGTTTACCCAAACTTATGGGTGGTGGCCAGCAGTAGCCAGCACCATCTTGTAATGGCGTATGTGGCTTCCCACAGCCCATCCAAGTCTGCTGGAATCATTAATTGCAATAACTGATCCAAATGTTGCCACCCCTTCATAAAAGGGAGGTTGAGGAGAAGAACACACCCAACATTCTTCATATTGAGTAGCATTAGCTGCATACATAGTATCAATTGATGCATTTACCAAGGATAAAATTAATTCTGAGGAGGAGGGAGGTAAAGCAGGTAAAGTAGGCTGGAATATAGTAGTCCCAGGTGGATCTAGGGTAACAGCCTGTGGGAGACTCAGCTTTTTCGGATATGAGGAATGCAGAATAAGTTTGGGGCCTATAGCAGCTGACCCTAAGGATGGGGTGTTCTTAAGTAACTGGATTTTGAAAGTCACTCCGAAATCTCTTTCATTTCTATAGATGCGTAAACCCCACTCAGCCCCTCGTGTATATTCCCAATTAAAAAAAAATTTCCCCTGAGTCAGTAAAGGAGATGTCCAGGATGTTGCACCATCCTCGGGAAGTTTGGCTGGAACTAGCACAGGCAGCATAATCGGGCCTGCTCTGGACCTTTGTTAGGTCCCAGTTAGAAGTGGGTTTCCAATAGGTGTCTCCTGTGGTCTCACAGCCCCAGGAAGCACAGAAATAATCAGGGGTGAAACCACATTTATAATTAAGAGTGCGGCTCCTGTGACTGGGGCCAGGAAATACATGCCCCATCTTTTTAAAACACTGGTGAGTGTTCCCCTACAACTTAAGCTAGCACATCCAGGGGTGGTATAGGCAACTTGTCTTGGATCATCAACAGCTTGTTCTTGGGGCATGAATACTGAGTGCGTTCCCCAGTCATTATGAACTCCTAGGACTAATTTACAAAGATCGACCCTCAGGATGGGTCATGGGATAGAGCCTTCAATTTTGGAGGTTGCATTAACTATGACACAGGCCTCGTTAATGATCAGCCGGGTGTAATTATAAAGTCAATAAGGATTTTCCTTAACTTGGCCTACCACTGGCTATATGTTTCTCATCAGGCAAAGACACAGCTAAATCTCAATGATCAGGAGTGACTTCTTTCGTGGCGCTTTCATTTTTCTGTAAAGAATCACATTTAGACACTTCCAGTCCCACCAGCACTGGGGTAGCTAGGGCATGGAGTTGGCTAACACCCGCGAGTTACCCACAAGTCCCGCCACGGGATCTTACGACCTCTGGTGAGTGGAACACCACGTTGGCTACAATCCAATCGCGCGGGACTAGAGACTGCATTAATTAGGGAAGTAGAAAACCTGGCCTGATCAGGGGCACAAGTCCCTTCTGGTCCCGCCAGCATTGGGGTAGCTAGGGCCCAGAGTAGGCTGACACCCACCAGCTAACCACAAGACCTGCCACGGTATCTTAAGACCTCTGATGAGTGGAACACAGCTGCTGCTCCAAGCGAATCGCACAGGACCTGAGACTGCATTAATTTGGGAAGCAGAAAATCCGGCCTGATCAGGGGCACAAGTCACTTCCGGTCCACGCGAGTACAGGGATACCTTGGGCATGGAGTATGCGGACACACACAAGGTATACACAGGACCCTCCATGGGATCTTAAGACGTCTGTGAGTGGATCACAACTTCTGCCAGGAGGCAGGCTCGAACACCAGATATCTGGTCACCTTCCCTGCAAGAGAAGAGCCTACCTGTAGAGAGTACTCTGAACACTGAAACTCAGGAGAGAGCTAGTCTCCCAGGTCTGCTGATAGAGGCTAACATAAACACATGAGGAACAAGATCTAACCAGAACAACTACAACAACTAATTCCAGAGATTACCAGATGGTGAAAGGCAAACATAAGAATCATACTAACAGAAACCAAGACCACTCACCATCATCAGAACACAGCACTCCCACCCCACTCAGTCCTGGGCACCCCAACACACTCGGAAAACTAGACCCGGATTTAAAAGCATATCTCATGATGATGGTAGAGGACATCAAGAAGGACTTTAATAACTCACTTAAAGAAATACAGGAGAACACCTCTAAAAAGGTAGAAGACCTTAAAGAGGAAGCATAAAAATCCCTTAAAGTATTGCAAGAAAACACATCCAAACAGGTGATGGAATTGAATAAAACCATCTAAGACCTAAAAAGGGAAGTAGACACAATAAAGAATACCCAAAGTGAGGCAACGGTGGAGATAGGAAACCTAGAAAAGAAATATGGAACCATAGATGCGAGCATCAGCAACCGAATACAAGAGATGGAAGAGAGAATCTCAGGTGCAGAAGATTCCATAGAGAACATCGGCAAAACAATCAAAGAAAATGGAAAATGCAAAAAGATCCTAACTCAAAACATCCAGGAAATCCAGGACACAAAGACCAAACCTATGGATAATAGGAGATGAGAATGAATATTTTCAACTTAAAGGGCTAGCAAATATCTTCAACAAAATTATAGAAGAAAACTTTCCAAACTTAAAGAAAGAGATGCCCATGAGCATACAAGAAGCCTACAGAACTCCAAATAGACTGTCCCAGAAAAGAAATTCCTCCTGACACATAATAATCAGAACAACAAATGCACTAAATAAAGATATAATATTAAAAGCAGTAAGGGAAAAAGGTCAAGTAATATATAAAGGCAGGCCTATCAGAATTACACCAGACTTTTCACCAGAGACTATGAAAGCCAGAAGAGCCTGGACAGATGTTATACAGACCCTAAGAGAACACAAATTCCAGCCCAGGCTACTATACCCAGTCAAACTCTCAATTACCATAGATGGAGAAACCAAAGTTTTCCACGACAAAACCAAATTCACACATTATCTTTTCACGAATGCAGCCCTTCAAAGGATAATAACAGAAAAAAACCAATACAAAGATGGAAACCACGTCCTAGAAAAAGCAAGAAAGTAATCCATCAACAAACCAAAAAGAGGACAGCCACAAAAATAGAATGCCAACTCTAAAAAAAAAATAATAGGAAGCAACTATTACTTTTCCTTAATATCTCTTAATGTCAATGGACTCAATTCCCCAATAAAAAGACATAGACTAACAGACTGGCTACATAAACAGGACCCAACATTCTGCTGCTTACAGGAAACCCATCTCAGGAAAAAGAAAGACACTACCTCGGAGTGAAAGGCTGGAAAACAATTTTCCAAGCAAATGGTCTGAAGAAACAAGCGGGAGTAGCCATTCTAATATCAAATAAAATTGACTTCCAACCCAAAGTTATCAAAAAAAAAAAAAAAAAAAAAGATAAGGAGGGACACTTCATATTCATCAAAGGTAACATCCTCCAAGAGGAACTCTCAATTCTGAATATCTATGCTCCAAATGCAAGGACAGCCACATTCATTAAAGAAACTTTAGTAAAGCTCAAAGCACATATTGAACCTCACACAATAATAGTGGGAGAGTTCAACACACCACTTTCATTAATGGACAGATCGTGGAAACAGAAACTAAACAGGGACACAGTGAAAGTAACAGAAGTTATGAAACAAATGGACTTAACAGATATCTACAGAACATTTTATCCTAAAACAAAAGGATATACCTTCGTCTCAGCACCTCATGGTACCTTCTCCAAAACTGACCATATAATTGGTCACAAAACAGGCCTCAACAGATACAAAAATATTGAAATTGTCCAATGCATTCTATCATACCACCATGGACTAAGGCTGATCTTCAATAACAACATAAATAATGGAAAGCCAACATTCACGTGGAAAATGAATAACACTCTTCTCAATGATAACTTGGTCAAGGAAGGAATAAAGAAAGAAATTAAAGACTTTTAAACTTAAATGAAAATGAAGCCATAATGCATCCTAACTTATGGGACACTATGAAAGCATTTCTAAGAGGGAAACTCATAGCTCTGAGTGCCTCCAAAAAGAGACTAGATAGATCACACACTAGCATCTTGATCTCACACCTAGAAGCTCTAAAAAAAGGAAGCCAATTCACCCAAGAGGAGTAGATGGCAGGAAATAATCAAACTCAGGGGCGAAATCAACCAAGTGCAAACAAGAAGAACTATTCAAAGAATCAACCAAATGAGGAGCTGGTTCTTTGAGAAAATCAACAAGATAGATAAACCCTTAGCCAGACTCACTAGAGGGCACAGGGACAGTATCCTAATTAACAAAATCAGAAATGAAAAGGAAGATATAACAACAAAGCCGGAAGAAATGCAAAACACCATCAGATCCTTCTACAAAAGGCTATACTCAACAAAAATGGAAAACCTGGATGAAATGGACAAATTTCTAGGCAGATACCAGGTACCAAAGTTAAACCAGGATCAAGTTAATGATCTAAACAGTCCCATATCCCCCAAAGAAATAGAAGCAGCCATTAACGGTCTCCCAACCAAAAAAAAAGCCCAGGACCATATGGGTTTAGTGCAGAGTTCAATCACACCTTCAAAGAAGATCTATTTCCAGTTCTGCACAAACTATTCCACAAAATAGAAGTAGAAAGTACTCTACCCAACTCATTCTATGAAGCGACAATTACTCTGATACCTAAACCACAGAAAGATCCAACATAGATAGAATACTTCAGACCAACTTCCCTTATGAATATCGATGCAAAAATAATCAATAAAATTCTTGCTAACCAAATCCAAGAACACATCAAAACAATCATCCATCCTGACCAAGTAGGTTTCATCCCAGGGATGCAGGGATGGTTCAATATACGGAAATCCATCAATGTAATCCATTATATAAACAAACTCAAAGACAAAACCACATGATCATCTCATTAGATGAGGAAAAAGCATTCAACAAGATCCAACACCCATTTATGATAAAAGTCTTGAAAAGATCAGGAATTCAAGGGCCATACCTAAACATGATAAAAGCAATCTTCAGCAAACCAGTAGCCAACATCAAAATAAATAGTGAGAAGCTGGAAGTAATCCCACTAACATCAGGGACTAGACAAGGCTGCCCACTTTCTCCCTACTTATTTAACATTGTAACTGAAGTCCCAGCCAGAACAATTCGACAACAAAAGGAGATCAAGGGGATAAAAATTTGAAAAGAAGAAGTCAAAATATCACTTTTTTCAGAAATCTCAGTAGAGATTATTATTGCTGATATGCCTTTCCTGTTATTATCACATATTCTAATGACTCTTGGGCAATAGTCAACCCTGTTAGGTACACTTTCTGCAGGTGAGCACAGATGTTCTCTCTTCTAAAATGCCATGCAGATGAATTAATGAGTTTATAATTTTTATTAATGATTCAATAGAATAACTAAATTTATATGAGTAGTTTTGAGTCTTCTATACAAAAATCTTCAATTAGAGTTCTGTAAATCTTCATGTTTCACATGCTAATTGCCCTTGGGTAGAAAGCAGCCTGGGAACTAATTTATGATTTGGCAAAACATTCCATCTAGGCTAGCTCTGGAACCATTATCTGATAACTAAAGGTCATGCTCTGGGAATGCACAACTTATAGTAAATGCAAGGACAGAAGATAAAATATTGACTGAATTTTATCTATAGTAATCTTAAAATCTGGCTTTTGCTTCAATAGTTGGCCCAACTGGTACATGCCAAGAGCCCACAGGACACAGGAACTGTGAAGCAGCCGGGGACAGGATCTTTCTGGCTTCCATGTGTGCCAAGAAGCTTACCCTGTACCAAATCTCTCTGTACCCAAATTCTGTGCAGAGAGAGCTGGTCTCCCAGGAGGGTTGACACACCTAAGATCACAGGGTGACAGGCTCACAGCAGGGACAAGCTAAGGTCAAAGACAGCAAGATCAGCTGACATCACAGATAACCACATGGGGAGAGACAACCTGAAGAATATAAGAAAAGAAACCAAGACTACTTATCATCAGAAACTGAAAGACTCCAAAACTCCCAAAGGGAGGCACTTACTCAAGCCTCGGGTCAGCCGCGCACCCAAGAAGACACTGAGACCGAACTTAAGATGTATAGAGAGTAAGATTTAATACAGCAACGACAAGAAAGAACATAAAAAGCACATATACCAGATATCTGGGGTCGAAACTCATGCAGCCAGCAAGGTGCAGAGGAGATTCGGCAATTAGCCCAAATTTTCACAGGCTTTTATAAGAAAAGGGCAAGGGGGGAGCAGGGCAGTGAAAGTACAAATTTGCGTCACTAAGGTGTTCTGCCAAGGGGCTTTACATAACCAAGGGGTCGTGTCCTATATTTTGGCAATGTACTCGATCTATTGGAACATTCTGGGATAGTACCAGGAGGCCTCTATCTCAAAAATGTTCTTGGCATAGTCTTCAGTTAGGAGGGGTAGGACTAGGTTTTTTCCAGGAGACCCCTTATCTAAAAAATGTTCCTGGAGCAGTTTCCAATTGGGAGGGGGTACCTTGGGGTAAAAAGTTCAGGAGTGCTCCGGGAACAGTCTCTGGATGGGAGGGGTAAGAGGACCCTGAACTGAAGAGTTCATGGAGAGTTCAGCTTTCCTTCTTTCAAAACCAGTTTTCCGACTGCACCAAGCCCTTGATACCCTACCATGCCAGAAAAGCAAGATTCTGATTTGAAATCACATCCCATTATGATGACAGAGGACTATAAGGACATAAATAATTCCTTTAAAGAAATATAGAAGAGCTGGGCAGTGGTGGCACATGCCTTTAATCCCAGCACTTGGGAGACAGAGGCAGGCAGATTTCTGAGTTCGAGGCCAGCCTGGTCTACAGAGTGAATTCCAGGATAGCCAGGGCTACACAGAGAAACCCTATCTCAAAAAACAAAACAAAACAAAACAAAACAAAACCAAACCAAACCAAACCAAAGAAAAGAAAGAAGGAAAGAGAAAGAATTGCAGGAAAACATGGGCAAAGAGATAGAAACCTTTAAAAAGGAAAGACAAAAATCTCTTAAAGAATTACAAGAAAACACAATCAAATAGGCAAAGGAAATGAACAAAATATCCAAGACCTAAAAATGGAAATAGAAACAATAAAGAAATCACTAAGGGAGACAGCCCTGGAGTTAAGAAACCTAGAAAAGAGATCAGGAGACATAGATACAAGCATCACCAACAGAATACAAGAGATAGAAGTGAGAATCTCAGGTGAAGATAACATAGAGAACATTGAAACAAAAGTTAAAGAAAATGCAAAAGGCAAAAAGCTCCTAACCCAAAACATCCAGGAAATCTAGGACACAGTGAGAAAAACAAACCTAAGGATAATAGGTTTGGAAGTGAGCAAAGATTCCCAACTTAAAGGCCCAGTAAATATCTCAACAAAATTATAGAGGAAAGCTTCTTTAACCTAAAGAAAAAGATGCCCATGAATGAGCGGCCATGGGTGTGGGGGAAAGAGAGGAGTTTCAGAGAACGGGCATCCTGCCAGAGTTCCGGTGCTCTGGGTGGGCAGATGCGAGAGGACTGCTGCAAGCTTTCCACTCAGCCCCAGTTGAGTGTCTGGCTATGTGAAGCCACTGACCACACTTGGTGGGTGGTGGACAAGGGGCAGTCCTAGGCACCAGTTTCCCAGCCTCCAGTTATCCCACGATTAATATAGTGGAAGAGCTGAGAATAGAACGGTGCCCCAGGGCAGCACTGGGCCTCAGGGCCAAAGGGAGGAGAGGGCAGGTGGAGAGGACATGCTGGATGGTTCCCACATGGGCGAGAATCCTTGGTCAGGTCTGTGGCTGGAGCATAGGATGGCCTTCTGGTGGGAGGTTATATGCTGCACATTAGGAGAAAGCCTATCCCTTAGTTCAAGCAAGGCAGGCCTTGGTGATCAGAGACAGTCTAAGGTTTTAGAGCTTTATTGTAGAAAGACAGGGAGGAAGGAGAGAAGGTAGAAAGAGAGACTGGCCATGGCCATGTAAATAAAGGGGTAAGGGAAGGAGAGAAGAAGGACTAGAGAGTAAGAAAGGTTAAGTAAAGAGAGCGAGGAGGGGCCAAGCAGCCCCTCTTATAGCAGCCCCTCTTATAACAGCTATCTTGCTGTTGCCAGGTAACTGTGGGGAGGAGCATACCTGGCTATAGTCAGGTAACTGTAGGGGGTGGAGTCTAGCCATAATGCCAGAATTTTAAGACATTGTCTGCATTACTGATAGTCACAGAATTATGGAGTTGGGGGATCTGTGGTTTCAGCACCTGATTCTGGGAATGTGGCTCACCTTTCTGTCCCTTGTAGAGTTTTCTACTGGGTCACTGGAACATGCCCCATTCAACCAACATAGGTTGCCTATCACAGTCCGACACATGAACATACAAGAAACCTTCAGAACTCCAAATAGACTGAATCAGAAAAGAAATGTCTCCTGTCACATAATAATCAAAACACCAAATGCACTAAACAAAGAAAGAATATTAAAAGCACTAAGGGAAAAAGTTCAAGTAACATATAAAGGCAGAACTATCAAAATTAACCTGACTTTTCAACAGAGACTATGAAAGCTAGAAGAGATTAGGCAGATGTCATACAGACCCTGAGAGAACATAAATGCCAGCTCAGGCTAGCAAACCCACCAAAACTCTCAATTTCTGTACGTGGAGAATCCAAGATATTCCACAGCAGAACTACATTTCAAAAGTATCTTTCCACAAATCCAGACCTACAAAGGATAATAGTTGGAAAACTCCAACATCAGGAGTTGGGAAACTACACCCTAGAAAAAGCAAGAATGTAATAGTGTTTGGACAAATCCCAGAGAAGGTAGCCACACAAACAAAATTCCACTTTTAACAACAAAAATAATAGGAAGCAACAATCACTGGTCCTTAGTATTTCAATATGGACTCAATTTCCCAATAAAAAGACATAGACTAACAGGCTGGATATGTAAACAAGGCCCAGTATTTTCCTGCATACAGAAAACACATCTCAGTCACAAAGACAGGAACTACCTCAGAGTAAAAGGCTGGAAAATAAATTTCCAAGCAATTGGTCCCAAGAAGCAAGCTGGAGTGGCCATTCTAATATCAAATAAAATCAACTTTCAAACAAAAGTTATCAAAAAAGATAAGGAAGGACACTTCATAGTTGTTAAAGGAAAAATGAGCTCTCAATTCTGAACATCTATGCTCCAAATGCCATGGCACCCACATTAATAAAAAAAAGTTACTAAAATTCAAAGCACACATTTCACCTAATCCAGTAATTGTGGAAGACTTCAACACTCCAGTCTCATTGATGGACAGATCGTCGAAACAGAAACTAAAACGAGACACATTGAAATTAACAGAAGTTCTGAACAAAATTGATTTAACAGATATCTATACAATTTCATCCTAAAACAAAACAATATACCCTTTTCTTAGCACCTCATGGTACCTTCTTCAAAATTAACCATATGATTGGTCACAATATAAGCCTCAAGAGACACATGAAAATTTAAATAATCCCAACATCCTTTCAGACCACCACACATTAAGGCTAGTTTTTTTTTTTTTTTCCTCTGTTTTTTTTTTTATTTTTTTTTAATATTTTTATTACATATTTTCCTCAATTACATTTCCAATACTATCCCAAAAGTCCCCCATAGCGCCCCCCACTTCCCTACCCACCCATTCCCATTCTTTTGGCCCTGGCCTTCCCCTATATTGGGGCATATAAAGTTTGCAAGTCCAATGGGCCTCTCTTTCCATTGATGGCTGACTAGGCCATCTTTCGATACATATGCAGCTAGAGACAAGAGCTCCGGGGTTCTAGTTAGTACATCATGTTGTTCCAACAATAGGGTTGCAGATCCCTTTAGCTCCTTGGGTACTTACTCTAGCTTCTCCATTGGGGGCCCTGTGATACATCCAATAGCTGACTGTGAACATCCACTCCTGTGTTTGCTAGGCCCCAGCATCGTCTCACAAGAGACAGCTATATTTGGGTCCTTTCAGCAAAATCTTGCTAGTGTATGCAATGGTGTCAGCGTTTAGAAGTTGATTATGGGATGGATCCCTGGATACGGCAGTCTCTAAATGGCCCATCCTTTCATCACCGCTACGAACTTTGTCTCTGTAACTCCTTCCCTGGGTGTTTTGTTCCCAATTCTGAGAAGGTGCACAGTGTCCACACTTTGGTCTTCATTCCTCTTGAGTTTCATGCGTTTAGCAAATTGTATCTTAAATCTTGGGTATCCTAAGTTTTGGGCTAATATCCACTTATCAGTGAATACATATTGTGTGAGTTCTTTTGTGATTGTGTTACTTCACTCAAGATGATGCCCTCCAGGTCCATCCATTTGGCTAGGAATTTCATAAATTCATTCTTTTTAATAGCTGAGTAGTACTCCATTGTGTAAATGTACCATAATTTCTGTATCCATTCCTCTGTTGAGGGACATCTGGGTTCTTTCCAGCTTCTGGCTATTATAAATAGGGCTGCTATGAACATAGTGGAACATGTGTCCTTTTTACCGGTTGGGACATCTTCTGGATATATGCCCAGGAGAGGTATTGCTGGATCCTCCGGTAGTACTATGTCCAATTTTCTGAGGAACCGCCAGACTGATTTCCAGAGTGGTTGTACAAGCTTGCAATCCCACCAACAATGGAGGAGTGTTCCTCTTTCTCCACATCCTCGCCAGCAACTGCTGTCACCTGAATTTTTGATCTTAGCCATTCTGGCTGGTGTGAGGTGGAATCTCAGGGTTGTTTTGATTTGCATTTCCCTGATGATTAAGGATGTTGAACATTTTTTCAGGTGTTTCTCTGCCATTCGGTATTCCTCAGGCGAGAATTCTTTGTTCAGTTCTGAGCCCCATTTTTTAATGGGGTTATTTGACTTTCTGGAGTCCACCTTCTTGAGTTCTTTATATATATTGGATATTAGTCCCTTATCTGATTTAGGATAGGTGAAGATCCTTTCCCAATCTGTTGGTGGTTTTTTTGTCTTATTGATGGTGTCTTTAGCCTTGCAGAAGCTTTGTAGTTTCATGAGGTCCCACTTGTCAATTCTCGATCTTACAGTTTTTAATGACAACAAAAACAACAGAAAGCCACATACCCATGGAAGTAGAACATTGCTAAACTCAATGATAACTTGGTCAATGAAGAAATAAAGAAGGAAAACAAAGATTGTTTAAATTTTAATAAAAATGAAGGTATAGCATGCCCCAACACATGGGATACGATGAAAACAGTGCTAAGAAGAAAACTCATAGGTCTGAGTGCCTCCAAAAAGAAACTGGAGAGAACATACACTATGACTTTAACAGCACACCTGAAATCTCTAGAACAAAAAGAAACAAATACACCCAAGAGGAGTAGAAGGTAGGAAAGAATCAAACTCAGAGCTGAAATCAACCAAGTGGAAACAAAAAGAACATTACAAAAAAAATCAACAAAACCAGAGGCTGGTTCTTTAAGAAAATAAACAAGATAGTTAAACACTTAGCTAGACTAACAAGAGGGTACAGAGACAGTACACAAATTAACAAAATCAGGAATGAAAAGGTAGATATAACAATAGAAACAGGAAATTTTAAAAAATCATCAGATCCTACTACAAAAGCCTGTACTCAACAAAACTGAAAAACCTAGATGAAATGGACAATTTTCTAAGCAAATACTAAATTTAAATCTGGATAACATTATCATCTAAACAGTACCATAACCTCTACAAATAGAACCAGTCATTAAAATGTCCCAATCATAAAAAGCCCAGTACCAGATGGTTTTAGTGCAGAATTCTATTAGACCATAAATGAAGATGTAATACCAATAGTCTTCAAACTATTCCTCAAAACTGAAACAGAAGGAACACTACCTAATTCATTCTATGAGGCCACAGTTACACTGATACCAAAACCACACAAAGACTGAACAAAGAAAGAGAACATCAGATCAATTTTCCTTATGTATATCAATGCAAAAATACTCAATAAAATTCTGGAAACCAGAATCAAAGCACACATCAAAACAATCATTCAGCAAGATCAAGTAGGCTTCATCCCAGGAATGCAGGATGATTCAATATGGGGAAATCTGTCCATGTAATGCAGTACATAATCAAACTCAAAGAAAAAACACCACATGATCATTTCATTAGATGCTGAAACACATTTGATAAAATTTAACACTCCTTCAGGTTAAAAGTCTTGGAAAGATCAGGAATTCAAGAACCATATTTAAACATAGTAAAAGCAATATATAGCAAACCATAAGCCAATGTCAAAGTAAATAAAAAGAAACTTGAACCAATCCCACTAAAATCAGAGATTAGACAAGGCTGCGAACTCTACCTACCTATTCAATATAGTATTCAAATTCCTAGTCAGAGCAATTAAACAACCAAAGGATTTCAAAGCGATACAAACTGGAAAGGAAGAAGTCAAAAATCACTATTTGCAGATGATATGATAGTATATTTAAGTGACCCTAAAAATTCCACCAAAGAACTCAGTAAATTGGCTGGATATAAAATTAACTCCAATCAGTGGCTTTTTTGTATTCAAAGGATAAATGGGCTGAGAAAGAAATTAATGAAACGATACCCTTCAAAATAGCCACAAACAATATAAAATGTCTTGGTGTTTCTCTAACCAAACAAGTGAAGATCTATACTGAAAGAACTTCAAGTCTCTGAAGAAAGAAATTGAAGAAGATGTCAGAAGATGGAAAGAACTCCCATGTTCATAGGTTGGCAGGATTAATATATTAAAAATGAACATTCTGGTGGAATCACCGTCCCAGACCTCAAGTTGTTCTACAGAGCAATTGCAAAAAAAAAAAAAAAAAAAAAAAAAGCATGGTAGCAGTACAATGACAGACAGGTAGATTAATGGAATAGAATTGAAAATTGAAGACCCAGAAATGAACCCACACGCCTATGGTCATTTGATCTTTGATAAGGGAGCTAAAACCACCCAGTAAAAAGAAGAGAGCATTTTCGACAAATGGTGCTGGCTCAACTGGCAGTTATCATGTAGAAGAATGTGAATTGATCCATTCTTATCTTCTTGTACAAAGCTCAAGACCAAGTGGATCAAGGAACTCTACATAAAACCAGAGACACTGAAACGTATAGAGGAGAAAGTGGGAAAGAGCCTCGAAGATATAGGCACCAGGTAAAATTCCTGAACAGAACAACAATGGCTTGTGCTGTAGGATCAAGAATCGACAAGTGGGACCTCATAAAATTTCAAAGCTTCTGTAAGGCAAAAAACACTGTCAATAAGACAAAACGGCAACCAACAGATTGGGAAAAGAGCTTTACCAATCCTAGATCTGATACAGGGCTAATATCCAATATATATAAAGAACTCAAGAAGTTGGACTCCAGAAAACCAAATAACCCTTTTAAAACCTGTGTACAGAGCTAAACAAACAATTCTCAACTGAGGAATAACAAATGGCTGAGGAGCACCTAAAGAAATATTCAACATTCTTAATCATCAGGGAAATGCAAATTAAAACAACCCTGAGATTCCACCTCACACCAGTCAGAAAGGCTAAGATAAAAAACTCAGGTGACAGAAGATTTTGAGAAAGAGGAACACTCCTCCTCCTCCAGTGCTGGTGGGATTGCAAGCTGGTATAACCACACTGGAAATCAGTTTGGTGGTTCTTCAGAAAACTGGACATAGTTTTACTGGAAGATCTACCAATATCATTCCTGGGTATATATCCAGAAGATGCTCCAAAATGTGATAAGAAAACATGCTCCACTATGTTCATAGTAGCCTTATTTATAATAGCAAGAAGCTGGAAAGAACTCAGATGTCCCTCAACAGAGGAATGGATACAGAAAATGTGGTACATTTACACAATGGAGTACTACTCAGCTATTAAAAACAATTTTTGTAATTCTTAGACAAATGGATGGGTTTGGAGGATATCATCCTAAGTGAGGTAACTGAGTCACAGAAGAACACACATGATATGCACTCACTGATAAGTGGATATTAAACCATAAGCTCAGAATACCCTAGATGCAATTTGTAAAGCACATGAAACTCAAGTAGAAGGAAGGCCAACGTGTGGATACTTCGATCCTTCTTTGAAGGGGAAATAAAATACCCATGGAAGACGTTACAGAGACAAAGTTCAGAGATGAGACTGAAGGAATGACCATCCAGAAATTGCCCCCCCCCCGAAATCCATCCCATAACCAACCACCAAACCCAGACACTATTGCAGATCCCAACAAGAGCTTGCTGACAGGACCCTTATATAGCTGTCTCCTGAGAGACTCTTCCAGTGCCTGGCTAATACAAAAGTGGATGTTCACAGTCATCCATTAGAAGGAGCACTGGGTCCCCAATGAAGGAGCCAGAGAAAGTACACAAGGAGCTGAAGGGGTTTGTAGCCCCCAAGGAGGAACAACAATATGAAATAACCAGTAACCCCAGAGCTCACTGGGACTAAACCACCAATCAAAGAAAACATATGGAGGAACTTATGGCTCTAACTGCATATGTAGCAGAGGATGGCCTAGTCAGTCATCAATGGGAGGAGAGGCCCTTGATTCTGTGAATATTCTATGCCCCAGTATAGGGGAATGCCTGGGCCAGGAAGCGGGAGTTGTTGTGTTTGGGCCTGGGGTAGGGGGGAAAGAATAGGGGATTTTTGGAAGGGAAAATAGGATAGGGGATAAGATTTGAAATGTAAATAAAGAAAATATCTAATAAAAAAAGAGTTAATAGAGTTCAAAGTTAATCACTGGACATTCTTGCCAGCTCCAGATATTTAAATTTTGTTCACTCAGTCATATTGACCATGAAAATTATCTGTATATCTCACTGGCCCTATAAGCTCTCAGCATGACTCTAAACACCAATGCCATATATCTTTTTTCTCCCTATCTTGGATTACCCCCTGATGTCAAATATGGCTTTTGACAACTTCCTGGCTTCTTGAATACCCTATTGTTGAAGTGCTGTATGGACTGCTCTGTAGCACCCTTAAAGTCTAGCTCTTCCATCTCTGTTTGATAGAACTTGTAGCTGGAACATTCAAAACGCTGAGATAGAGCAACATAATTACAAAGCCATGGACATGATTAATACTAGTAGCCTCCTTTGCAATGTACAAAACCAGAAAATCAAAATGTAATGTTATATGGTGTGATTTGCAAATAAATATATAGACAGAGTATGAAGTCCAAGCTTTCTGTTCTTGGCTTTCTTTAACTCTAGTTTATGAATAAGGAAAGATGCTGCTTGGAAAGAGAATCACTGAATACATGAAGAACAGTTGGACCCTTGTGGTAGTAGATGAGAATCAAGGAGGTATTTGTGAGCAGCCCCAGATGCAGTATCATAATCCTATCACTCTAAGAAGCCACTACACTGGCAGAGTAATTGTTAGGCTCCACAAGTGCTATAACACCTTTGCACTGTGATTAGCCTGGATCTTCTCCCATAGATTTCTATGCTAACAGCAATACAAATTTATACCACTCAAAATAGTGTTACCTACAGCCAGAAACACCAGAAAATGGTCATGGATGCTATGAAATGGAATATTTCTTTTACATTTATTTTACTTCTTAACATGAAATTTGAATAACTTTGTGCCCATTGTTACTGTGTCAGGCAGTTTAGTTTCAGTGAGTGAGCAATTCATAAAAACATGGTCAATTCTGTGATGTGGTTTAGAGATTCACCAAAGGAATGAAGGACAGGCCTGGCATAAACATGACCTTAAAGGGAAATGATCAGCAGAACAAAGCAAACAAAAGAACAAGCCACTTGATGTTATAGTCTATGAAATGACAATGTCATATTGAGGACCACCCACATTCTGTCAGGTTCAACACGACTCAACATTAGTATTAATGTACTGGAAATTCCCATATGATGACCATGTATGTGGAATAGTTTCTCAATATTTCTATGAAACCACCATGTCCTGGCTACATAATTAATTCCTCTTTGAGAGAACTCCTTTTATTTTTCATTTGTGTCTTTATGTGTATAAGCCAAATGTACCTTTCAAGTGGGTCTGTGCCTATGTGTTGAAGGTGTGCCTATGTAATGGCTAGAAGGTAATTTCAACTTGATGTCTCTGAGTACTACATGATATTTACTGATCAGATATGAAAAGTCTTTTCCCTGAAGAGCTTGTTGTCTGTCTTGAGTATGTGTCATATATCAGTCTTTTGTACTTTGGGGCAAAGTGACTAGAAGCTAGTTCTACCTCCATTCCTACCTCCATTGATGCAGTATTTATCCACAGGCAGTGCCTGAAATAAAAACAGATTAGAAATGCATCTTTACCAATCCAACTATAGAAAAAGTCAACAGTAAAAGTATTCCTAGAATTTTGCAGATCACTACTGTCACTCAAAACCCCCCTATCTGCAAATAAAACCATCTTGAAGGTTTTCTCTCTAGGGTCCTCCTTTGTGCCCCATAAACCCTGTTCTGGATAGAGATGGACTTTCACAAAGTCAGATCTTCATGATCACTAATGATGGTCTGGAGTCAAGCATGGCTACCAAACACACCTGCTCTCATTCCAGTACAGCTGGCTTTTGAACAAGGACATGCAGTCTCTTCTCTGCTCTTGGTCTGAGCTAGCTCCAGACAAACAGAATTTAGAAGAGTGACCCTGTTCCTGGCCTATGTTTCAAAAGCTGCTGCATTTGTGCCCTTGTTTCTAGCCATGCCCATGGAAGGAAAACTAAGCCACACTGAAAATTCTGGAGTAATTTTCACCACATATAGCTGTTTGAAAGAGAAACAGGACCCCATACAACATGAACACCAAGGCACTAGACCACAGATACACCTCTTTAGACTTTCCAAGCCTCATGAACAGCTATACAAATGAGTTCAGCTGATCCCACAAAAAACAGATGAACTGTTGTTCAGTAGTTGCAATAGCTTAGAATTAAGAGAGATAGGCAGTTCAAGTTAATGGTAAACCTATAGGCCTTAACTATCTTCAGTAAGGAAGGAGGCAGAGGAAAAAGCAAAGATGTTTGTCTTATGAAAACAAAAGTGTGCTACCAAGAGCTAATCCAGAATGCAAATCGTGGTGTGGCCTAAGATGGCCATAGATTATGAAAGACTAGCTTCAAAGACAATGAAGATGAATCAAGATATTCCTAATCTTGAGATACAGGAGTTGTGACACACACACTTGGCTGTGAATCAGAATTGCTACAGTTCAGAGGCTACGATGTGTCATTTCCCCCATTCTCTGAATGTACCCCAAATATACATATTGTCAGATGGCACCTGGTTCCTCAGACTATGACTCTATATGTATCTAATATTTTATAGGGACAATGAAGCTAATTCTTTTTAATAGATATTTTCTTTATTTACATTTCAAATGTTATTCCCTTTCCTGGTTTCCCCTCAGAGAACCCCCCATGCCTGCCCTGTTCCTCCTGCTCACCGACCTACCCACTTCTGCTTCCTAGTCCTGGCATTCCCCTATACTGGGGCATTGAGTCCTCACACAACCAAGGGCCTCTCCTGTTGATGACTGAGAAGGCCATCATCTGCTACATATGCAGCTGGAGCGTTGGGTACCTCCATGTGTACTCTGGTTGGTTTAGTCCTTGGGATCTCAGGGGGTACTGGTTGGTTCATATTGTTCCTCCTATGGGGCTGCAAGCCCCTTCAGCTCCTTGAGTCCCTTCTCTAGATCCTCCATTGGGGACCCTGTGCTCCCTCCATTGTTTGGCCAAGAGCATCTACTTCTGTATTTGTCAGGAACTGGGAAAGCCTCTCAGGAGACAGCTATATCAGGCTCCTGTCAGCAAACACTTGTTGGCATCCACAATAGTGTCTGGATTATCTCTCAACAAAAATGGACACAATTCCCCAATAAAAAGACACAGGCTAACAGACTGGATATATAAATAGGACCCAGCATTTTGCTGCACACAGGAAACACATCTCAGACTGACAGACAATACCACAAAGCAAAAGACTGGAAAAATTTTCCAAGCCCCCATCCACCCAACTGTTTTCCATCAAAAGATACCAAGAAACAAGCTGGAGTAGCCTTTTTAAAAATAGACTTTCAACCAAAAGTTATTTTAAAAAATGTGGAAGGACATTACATAATCATCAAAGGAAAAATCTGCCAAGATGAACTCTCAGTACTGAACATCTATGCCCCAATTGCAAGGGCACCAACATTTATAAAAGAAATACTACTGAAGCTCAAAGCACTCATTGAACCTCACACAATAATAAGAAATTTCAACACCCTACTCTTAGCAATGGACCAATCATGGAAGCAGAAACTAAACAGAGACACAGTGAAACTAAAATAAGTTATCAACCTGACCCACGCTACCATCTTGCCAGCAAAAACGCACGCAGGCCACTCGGATCCTTCTGCAGTAAAGCTTTAATACATCTCGAGAGATAGATGATCAGCTTCAGGAGAGGAGACCCAGAGAGCAGAAAACCCTTCCCTTTTATAGGCTGCGAAAAATGGTTGGAGACGTGCACCACCCAGATTGGCTGCTCACTATCAGTCAGTTAACACCACGAGAGAGGCAGGGCTCAGGTAATGGAAAGATACCCTGATGCCTGCGCATACTTACGAGCAACAGATGTCAGCACCATCTTGTAATGGCGACTGTGAGGGCGACTCCTCACATCTCCCCCTTTTCTTTTATTTTAGAAGCAACAGGCCACCCAGTACTGAGAGTGGAGACAGGTCAAATCCCCAGTGTGCAAGCATAGGGGCTTTACACAAAACCTCCTCCCAGGCTTGTCACCCGGAGGGGTCTTGGTCCACTCTCGTGTCAATTTCCTGGGGGAAGGACACTTGGACACTCAACCTTCATACAAGATGACATGTCTCCCTAGAATAGGCTCATCTTATGCCGCAGAGCCTTTCTACAGCAGTGCTTAGCCCTACAACTCTCCTGGGCTGCTGCAGCACACTCACTCTATCCCATGCAATGAGACTAGCCTTGTGGGGTGCAAGAGCTGAGCGGCCAGCAACCTATTGCTTAAGCATCGATAATCATATATCTGGGGAGGCACCATGCTCCAAAGCAACAAGCACCTGGGTTACTACCATCCTGTCCCTCCTTGTTTCGACTTTAAGTTAGCAGATCATCCATAGTAGGAGCAGTACTCCACCGCACACAGCCACTCCAAACAAATCCACCCTCACCCATTCCTTGAAGTAGGAGAATGCTGCAGAAATCCAGGTAGAATATTCTTCCGTCAATGACAGGTCAAGACGTGTCGAATTGACTTGTAAGACAGGAATCCTCAGCTCCCAGAGTGTCTGTTCAAATTCTATGGTCCATTTCTGTAACAAATAACGAGACAAAGCCTTTGACAGGTTAGTTGCTCTTGTAAAATTCTCGAATTGTACTGAGGTGATACAGAGGCTAGGCAGCTTATGTTTGCAACTCAGCTGAGCCATTTGCCACAGGACATCCACCTGCTCTTGGACCAGATCAATCCATTGGTTTACCAACATGAGGCCTCCCTATATCTGAGAGTTGGCCGTGGCCTGACTATCCAGGGCCGATGTCACTCTTGCCGAAAGGTCATTGATGGTTTGCATTGTCTGAACTGTAGCAGACAAGGCAAGGGCCGAAGCAGTGATAGAGGCAGCTGTTGCTACCAAGCCAACTATAATAGCAGAGATTCCAAAATCTCTCTTTTCTTTAAATAAGCTTAAACTGCTAGGGGCTTCCACAGGAACTAGAACAAATTTAGGCATGCGAGTAACCAAAGCAAAGGGATACTTAGTAGCATCCCAACACAGGGCATAGAAACATTCATTAAGCAACTAATCTAACTATAATTGATTACTATTTAAACTTTTTTTTTTTACTTACCACCCACAGAAAGGGGGCCAAACACTGTATAAGGATATACACTGGCTTTGGTCTTTCAAGTCAGAGATCATAACAAAGCACAGGCTTCCTTTGAGGGAAAAGTTCTATTTTCCATCAGAGCCTGAATTTGCCCATCTAATGGTAAAAAGGCAAGTCCCAGCTCCCTGTCAGTAGTAAAGAAATGTGGAAACACTTGTGCACTGTGCATGACAGGCATGGGCAGGGGAAAGGTGGGCATAATACCCCAACACAATTTCCCCAAAATACTAGGAACCAGGATCTCCAGTAGAAGGGTCAGTATCCATCGTTGTTTCAGTGTTTCCTCTTTTTTCCACATCTTCTGAAGGGGAGATCCTTCGGGTGAGGCGTTCTGGAACCCAAAGAGGATTGTCTTCTTCCTGTGGAAAAACACAAATAGCTCCCCTGGATCTTATTAAAATAGGATCCGGGCCTCTCCATTTTCCGGTTAAGACATCTTTCCATTTGATCATTTCTCTAGGTCTGTTTGGTTCTGAACAGTGACGATCAGCCGCAGTGCGGCCTTGTTCATCAAGATTCAAAAAATTAAGAGTAAAGAGTGCCATAGAGATGGCCACTCTCAGTGTTAAGGGCAGAGCCTCGTCGACTCCCCCTTTCTGTTTGATTAGGTAAGATTTAAGAATGCGGTGGGCACGTTCCACAATGCCTTGTCCCTGAGGGTTGTATGGCAAACCAGTTAAATGAGTTACATTCATCTGGCGACAGAATTGTTGAAATTTTTGAGAGGTGTAGGCCGGTCCATTATCTGTTTTAAGAATTTTGGGTTGTCCCCAACACTCCAGGCTTCAAGGCAATGTTGAATTACATGTGAGGCCTTTTCCCCCATAAGAGGCGAGGCAAAAATGATACCAGAACAAGTATCCACAGAAACATGCAGGTATTGAAGCCTCCTAAAGGAGGAAATGTGTGTTACATCCATCTGCCAGACTTGTAGCGGTTGAATTCCCCGTGGGTTAACCCCCACATATGGCACTGGCAAGAACTGGCAACAGTTTTGACACTGAGTAACTATTTCCCTAGCCTCTTTTCTGGTCAACGCAAAGCGACGGCGCAAGGTTTCAGCTGTCACATGGAATTGTTTGTGAAAATTTCTTGCAGCATCCACTTGGGATGAAAGGGCAGCAGCCACAACCCTGGTGGCTCGGTCTGCGAGATCATTGCCTCTGGATATGGGCTCAGGGAGACCCGAATGCACTCTGATATGGGTGATATAAACAGGAAATCTCCTATGTAATAAAACAGCCTGTATTTTTTGAAAAGTATCAGCGACTTTACTGGATGATTTTATTACCGCAGCAGCCTCTAGAAGGTTAACTGCATTGACCACATAGGAGGAATCTGACACGATGTTAAGTGGTCCCGGGAAGGCCTTAAGGACCTCCAAAACCACCAAACATTTCACAATCTGAGGTGAAGTTTTATTATATTGTTTAGACACTATTTTGTTATTGGTCACATAAGAGCCTACACCAGTTATTGACCCATCTGTGTACACTATGATTCCTTCTGGAAGCGGGTTTTTTGCTGTCACCTGTGGAAACACTATGGCCTGATTCAGGGCAAATTGTAAAATTGGATGTCTAGGATAATGATTGTCAATTTGTCCTGAAAAGGAGGTGACTAATACTGCCCAGTCATCAGATGTAGCCGCAAGGACCTGAACTTGTGTGGCAGTATAGGAAACAATTAGGACCATTAGGAGACCCACATGGGTTCCTCTGTTACCCATGTGATGGTTCTTGTAACCCCAACGGCCCCTAGGAAAAACCCAAGCCCCGTCTACCTGGGTTACCGTTGTAGGAGACAGGCTCAAGTCTACCTTGTTCTTTGCTTCCCAATCCCTTTCCCTTTGTGTACCCCATCTTCTTCATAATATTAGTGGTCTGAACTGAGTATTCATTGGTTAATGTGATTCCCATCTCAGAAAGCACATCTCTGCCCCATAGGTTTATCAGCAGCGGGAGCACATATGGAGTAAACAGGCCCCTCTGTCCTTCTGAGGTTTGCCATGTCAGGGTGGATGAACTAATCGCTGGGCAAAATTGATAACCCAGGCCTTGTAAAGAATGAGAAGATTTTGTAACAGGCCAGCTCTTGGGCCACCAGTAAGATGAAATGATACTCTTATCTGCTCTGGTGTCCATAATCCCCTCAAAATCTTTGTCATTAATAAAAAGATGTAGGCCTGGCATTCAAAGGCATAACTAGATAGGCTGAATCGGGGCCAGAAGAACCCATACCTCTCAATTCTTTTGTGTTATCTTCATCCTTATCAGGGCTGGGCAAGAATATTAATTGTGCAATTCTATCTCCTGGGCTAATGGAAAAAATACCTTGGGGGCAGGAGCAGAGAACTTGAATGTCTTGCAGGTGTTGGTGGTCCACTACCCCAGGATGAACCACAAGGCCTCGTAAAGTGAGAGATCCTCGCCCAATAATGAGACCCATAGTCCGAGGGGGTAAGAGTCCAGGAGACTTAACGGGGACTGGTTGCACATTCATTTGGGGCATGAGTAAGAAACTGGAGGTGGCGCGCAAGTCCACTCCTGTAACTCGTTGGGTGTTATCTCCTCTGTCCTGCTCTGGCTTCTGAAAAATCGGCCCCCATATTTGTGAGGACCCTGGGATCGGGGCCCAGCATCCCGTTTTTTGACTGTGAGGGATTAACTTCACCTATCAGGGGCAGGAGTCTTCCTTTTACATCTCTGATAGAGCGGCATTCACTAGCCTTGTGATAGCCCTTTCTGCAGCGGGAGCAGAGAACAGCTCCTCTTGCACGTTCATGTACAGGGCAATCTCTCTTCAAATGTCCAGCTTTCCCACAATTGAAACACACCTTTTGTTTGTTGAAATTAGGGCGCCTCTGAGATTGCAATATAGCCGTGGCTAGTCCCGAGTTGGTCAGAGGGCCTCCTAGCTCCCTACATATCTTAAGCCAGTCTTGTAACCCTTTGTTTTTTCTTGGCGTGATAGCCGCCCTGCACTCTTGGGTGGCTTGCTCATAAATGAGCTGTTCAATTAGAGGCATGGCTTGCTTGGGGTCACCAAAGACCCGAGCTGCGGCCTCAGTCATTCTTGCCACAAAATCAGAGAATGGTTCCTGGGGGTCCTGAACCCTGAACAATCTTTGTAAGGTGACCCCCAGCCTCCCCTTTTCTTGTAAGTCCTTCCAAGCCTTGACTGCAGCTGCCCCTATCTGTGCGTATGCCCCCCAAGGATAGTTAATTTGATTAGTGGCATACTGCCCTTGGCCGGTCAACAATTCAAAGGTCCATTGTCTCTGGTTGTCATCAACTGCTGTGGTATTGGCCCTGGCCTGATTTTGGGCCGCATCATACCATAGAGCTTTCCATTCCATATATTGTCCCATATTAGGGAGTGTAGCCTTTGCTATCATTTGCCAATCTGACGGGGTCATGGCCATATTGGCGAATCTCTCGACCTGAACCAGAGTAAAATTGGCACTGACCCCATAATTACGGACAGATTCAGCAAGTTCTTTAAGTTGTTTATAGTCCACTGGGGCATGCATACGCCCCACCTCCCCAGTATCAAAGACTGGAAATGCTACCTGTATCTTTTTTAACTCTTCCTGAGGAAAAAAAGAGTTAGCACTATACAGCAATTCATAAAGCAGTGGTGCTGTGGGCACAGTAGCTGGTATGCTACCCTTTTTATCACTTCCTGATCACGACCATCGATCAGGGGTATATCTTTGTTCTTTATATTTTGCTGCCTCCTCCTCTAATTCACTCTCCTCACTGAAGTCTAGATCTTCGGACCCTGAACTATCAATCTCTAATGCCTCCAAGTCATGGATAGGATAAAAATTAGTATAAGGCTTTTTCTTAGTAGAGGGCTCAGTTTCACTGCCCTTCTTTCTCTCTCCCCTTCCTTCTGAATCCCAGGGAGGTCCTTTTTTCTTAGACATGTCTTTCTTTTTTCGAGCTCTTATTCTCTCGCTCCGTTCGGCTTCTGACATACTGTCCTGAACCTCTTCTAGTGTTCCCTGTCCCTCCACAATGGCGGGTTGGCAGGTTTCATCCTCTAGACAGTTTTTTATAAGCTTCCAAATTGCCTTGGTGCCTAGGCGTAAGTCTCCCTCTTCATGCTTACGGTCAAGGTCCCATCCTAGCTTATTTCATGTGGCTACAGTTAGAGACCCCGAACAGGCATACCAGGGAGCTACACGATCCACTTCCTTAACAAAATTCTGCAGCGTACAGGAGGTGACCTGCAGATCACGTTGCTTTAGCACTGCCTGTAACGCGGTGATCACTGACTGTGAAGAGCCCATGATAGAGTGAGTGCCTGTGGCTGATCTACGCCCGGCTTATGGTACTCCTTAAGCAAAGCCGAAAGTAAACACGGTGCTCCGCTCCCTTATCTACGGGAGGCTTACAAGATACCTCGGTGCTGCCGCTTATCTACGTCGGACTGACCACACCTCAAATTTCCACACCAGCCTCGATGGACAAAATAAGAATTTCAGCACCAGCCTCGATGGACAGAATAAAAATTTCAGCACCAGCTGTAGCCTCCCCACCCCCAGCCTGGAACCTGCTGGCTCAGGGGTGGAGTTTTTTGCTCATTTGTTCTGCCATGCCCACTGCTGGACCCTGTTGCTTTGCTGCTTGGAGCCACACACGTGTTCACCCTGCTACTGGACCCCGAGTTATTTGGCAGGAAATCGGGTTCCCTACCCCTTCCTTTATAACTGAATGTCGGAACTAGTAAAGGAGAGCTTTGATCAGAGACTTGGCTCCGTTTCTTTTTTCGCCCCGTCTAGTTTCCTCTCTTTTCAGCTAGAGCTGCCATCCTCATTTGAACCGTTCACGTTGTGGACTGCTGGTCAGGCCGCAACAGTTTGGCACCTGAACAGGGACCTGAAGAATGGCAGAGGGATGCTAAGAGAAAAGCTGCTGCTGGAGAGCTCCACAGGAAAGGATCTTCGTATAGGGCATCGGAGCAACGGACAGGTACACATGCTAGCACTAGCTTAAAATTTCAGTTTTGTAAAGTGTTGCTGAGGATGCGGTAGGATACGAATTAAGCTTGAATCAGTGCTAACCCAACACTGGTTCTGCTTGGGTCAGCAGCATGTTAATCGGAACTAGATACGGAAACAGGTGGTGTGCCGCAGCTTTTTAGAAAGCTGCTTAGGTGGAAGAAGAAAGGGTTTAACGTCATGGATCAGGCGGTTGCTTTTAGTTTTCAGGAGTTGTTTCAGGCCAGAGGAGTAAGGCTTAAAGTACAATTAGTGAGAAATTTTTTAGATATGATAGATAGCTGTTGCCCATGGTTCAAGGAAGAAGAAATGATAGATTGCGGAACCTGGGAGAAAGTTGGTGAGGCCTTAAAAATCGCTCAGACAGATAATTTTTACCCTAGGCCTCTGGGCGCTCGTAAATGATACTATAAAAGATGCAACTTCTCCAGGGCTAAATTGCCCCCAGGCAGAGCTTGTGGTATCTCAGGAGGAGTGCCTTTCAGAGAAGGCCTCCTCAAAAAAAAAGATCTTCTTAACTCAAAAATTGATAAATGTGGAAACTCTGATGATGAACTGAATTTTAACAAAAATCACTCAGATAGAGGAGTTGCCCATTACTTTAATGAGAATTGGTCCTCTTGTGAATCTCCTGCTTCACCTATAGTCCCCACTTCGGGAGGTGCTACTCATAGGGACACACGGCTAAGTGAGTTAGAGTTTGAGATTAAGCTTCAGAGGCTGACTAATGAGCTTCGGGAACTAAAAAAGATGTCAGAAGCAGAGAACAGTAACTCTTTTGTAGTTCACCAGGTGCCACTAAAAAGAGTTGTGAGTCAGGCTCATGGGAAAGAACAGAATATGTCTAATACGCTAGCCTTTCCTGTGGTTGAGGTAGTTGATCAGCAAGACATTACCAGACCTTGAATTTCAAGTTGATAAAAGAGTTAAAGGTGGCTGTTGTGCAATATGGCCCTTCAGCCCCATTCACTCAAGCATTACTGGACACAGTTGTGGAGTCACACTTAACCCCTTCAGATTGGAAGACTCTTTCCAAGGCTACCCTGTCAGGAGGAGATTTTTTGCTTTGGGATTCTGAATGGCGAGACGCCAGTAAGAAAACTGCTGCTTCTAATGCTCAGACTGGTAACTCAGACTGGGATAACAACATGCTTTTAGGAGAGGGTCCATATGAGGGACAGACAAATCAGATTGATTTTCCCATTACAGTGTACGCGCAAATTGCGACAGCCACACACCGTGCTTGGGGAAGGTTGCCAGTTAAAGGAGATATTGGTGGAAGTTTAGCTAGCATTCGGCAGGATTCTGATGAACCATATCAGGACTTTGTGGACAGGCTATTGATTTCAGCTAGTAGAATCCTTGGAAGTCCAGACACGGGTAGTCCCTTCGTTATGCAATTGGCCTATGAGAATGCTAACGCAATTTGCCGAGCTGCAATTCAACCGCATAAGGGACAGACAGATTTAGTGGGATATGTCCATCTTTGCGCAGACATCAGGCCTTCCTACGAGTTCTCGCAGGGAACCCACGCACAAGCAATGTTCTCAAGGAAACGAGGGAATAATGCATGCTTTAAATGTGGAAGTTTGGATCATTTTAGAAGTAATTGTCCTAAGAACAAGGGCGCCAAGGGTAGACAAACAGGCCGTGCCCCAGGAATATGTCCCCGGTGTGGAAAGGGCCGCCACTGGGCAAAAGATTGTAAGCATAAACCAAGGGTTTCGAGCCGCCCGGTGCCAAGAAACGAGGAAAGGGGTCAGCCCCAGGCCCCAGTTAGTCAAAGAAGACAGCTTATGGGGCTATAAATCTGCTGCCCAGCCAACAAGATCAGTTCTTGAGCTTGTCAGGTCAAACCCAGGAAGTACAAGACTGGACCTCTGTTCCACTATCCACACAGTATTAACCCCAGAAGTGGGAGTCCAAACTCTGCCTACCGGAGTCTTTGGACCGCTGCCTGTAAAAACCTGTGGCTTTCTCTTAGGATGAAGCAGTTCTATTGTAGAAGGCCTGCAGATTTATCCAGGTGTTATAAATAATGATTATGAGGGAGAACTTAAAATCATAGCCGCTTGCCCTCGTGGTGTTATAACTATACCCGCTAATCAGAAAATTGCTCAACTTACTTTGATCCCTTTACGCCAGTCACTGTATAGATTCTTTGAAAATGAGGAAGGACAAAATAACTTTGACTCCTCTGGCATAAATTGGGTGAAATCTATCATTAATCAGAGACCTAACCTTAAATTGACTTTTGATGAAAAAGGCTTGAAAGGATTAATAGATATTGGGGCCAATGTAACGATTATAAGAGGGCAGGACTGGCCCTCAAACTGGCCCTTGACTGTTTCCTTGACTCACCTTCAAGGAATTGGGTACACCAGTAACCCAAAACGTAGTTCCAAATTGCTAACCTAGAGCGATGAGGATGGGAAATCAGGAAAGATTCAGCCGTATGTTATGTCAAATTTGCCTGTGACCCTGTGGGGAAGAGATCTGTTGTCACAGATGGGTGTTATTCTGTACAGTTCTAAGGAGATGGTGACTGAGCAGACATTCAGGCAGGGACCCCTGCCTGGTCATGGATTAGTAAAGAAGGGACAGGGAATTAAGACCTTTGAAGATCTTAAACCCCACTCTAATATAAGAGGTTTAAAGTATTTTCAATAGCGACCACTATCTTGCCTGCATCCCACGCCGAAAAAATTCAATGGCATAATGATATTCCGGTGTGGGTAGATCAGTGGTCTTTACCTAAAGAGAAGATAGAGGCCGCTTCTTTGCTAGTGCAGGAGCAGTTAAAAGCAAGACATTTGGTGGAGTCTCATTCTCCCTGGAATACACCCATTTTCTTTATCAGGAAGAAATCTGGAAAATGGAGACTACTACAAAATTTAAGAAAGGTTAATAAAACCATGGAACTTATGGGAACCTTACAACCGGGGCTCCCCTCCCCAGTAGCCATTCCTAAGGGATATTATAAGATTGTTATAGATTTGAAAGATTGTTTCTTTACCATCCCTTTGCAACCAAAGGATTGTGAGAGATTTGCTTTTAGTATTCCTTCTGTAAATTTCAAGAAACCCATGAAAAGATATCAATGGACAGTTCTCCCGCAGGGGATGGCTAATAGTCCCACATTATGGCAAAGGTTTGTGGCGAAAGCAATTCAGCCTGTTAGACAACAATGGCCAAATATTTACATCGTTCATTTCACAGATGATGTCTTGATGGTGGGAAAGGACCCCCAAGAATTGCTTTTGTGTTATAAAGGTTTACAAAAAGTCCTAGCTGATAAGGGATTGCAAATTGCTTCTGAAAAGGTACAAACTCAGGATCCTTATAATTATTTGGGGTTTAAACTCACTGATCAAGCTGTTTTTCCCCAAAAGATTGTTATTCGTAGAGATAACTTAAGGACCTTAAATGATTTTCAAAAATTGTTAGGTGATATTAATTGGCTTCGCCCCTATATAAAACTTACTACAGGGGAGTTGAAACCTTTATTTGATATTCTTAAAGAGAGTTCTGATCCCACTTCCCCTAGATCCCTAACCTCAAAAGGATTGCTGGCCTTACAGCTAGTGGAAAAGTCTATTAAAGAGCAATTTGTTACTTATATAGATTACTCCTTGCTGCTGCACCTGTTAATTTTTAATATGACTCATGTGCCTACGGGACTGCCACGGCAAAAATTTCCTATAATGTGGATACATTCGAGGATTTCTCCCAAACGTAATATCTTGCCATATCACGAAGCAGTGGCTCAGATGATTATCACTGGAAGAAGGCAGGCATTGACTTATTTCGGAAAAGAACCAGATATCATTGTTCAGCCTTACAGCATAAGTCAGGACACTTGGCTGAAACAGCATAGTACAGATTGGTTGCTTGCACAAATAGGGTTTAACAGAACTATAGACAGCCACTACCCCCAAGACAGATTGATAAAATTTTTAAATGTACATGATATGATATTTCCTAAGATGAATTCTTTACAGCCTTTAATAATGCTCTATTGATTTTTACTGATGGCTCCTCTAAAGGGCGAGCTGGATATCTTATTAATAATCAACAGGCTATCGTAGAGACTCCTGGTCTCTCGGCTCAGCTAGCCGAATTAACAGCAGTACTAAAGGTCTTTCAGTCTGTACATGAGGCTTTTAATATCTTTACTGACAGTTTATATGTTGCTCAGTTAGTACCCTTATTGGAAACCTGTGGTACGTTTAACTTCAATACGCCGTCAGGATCCTTATTTTCAGAATTGCAAAACATCATTCTTGCCCAGAAAAATCCGTTTTATATTGGCCATATACGGTCTCCCTCTGGTCTTCCTGGGCCTCTGGCCGAGGGTAATGATCGCATTGACAGAGCTCTAATAGGAGAAGCTTTAGTTTTGGATCCTGTTGCTTTGGTCCAACGTGATCATGAAAGGTTTCATCTCTCTAGCCATACCCTAAGGCTCTGACATAAGATCACTAAGGAGCAAGCAAGAATGATTGTAAAACAATGTCCTAAATGTATTACATTATCTCCAGTGCCACTTCTAGGAGTCAATCCTAGAGGCCTTATGCCTAATCATATTTGGCAAATAGATATAACCCATTATGCAGAATTTGGAAAACTAAAATATATACATGTTTGCATTGATACCTGTTCAAGATTTCTCTTTGCTTCTCTGCATACAGGGGAGGCTTCAAAAAATGTAATTGATCATTGCCTACAAGCCTTTAATGCCATGGGGTTGCCTAAACTTATTAAGACAGATAACGGGCCATCTTATTCTAGTAAAAACTTTATTTCATTCTGTAAACATTTCGGTATCAAACATAAAACTGGAATTCCTTACAACCCCATGGGACAAGGAATAGTTGAACGTGCTCATAGCACCTTAAAAAATGGCTTTTTAAAACAAAAGAGGGGCAGCTATATCCCCCAAGGTCACCAAAGGCTCATCTTGCCTTCACCTTATTTTTCCTAAACTTTTTGCAAACTGATATTAAAGGTCAGTCTACAGCAGATCGCCATTGGCATCCAGTTACTTCTAATTCTTATGCATTGGTAAAATGGAAGGACCCCCTGACTAACGAATTGAAGGATCCAGATCCGGTTCTAATCTGGGGAAGAGGCTCGGTTTGTGTCTTTTCACGAGATGAAGATGGAGCACGGTGGCTGCCAGAGAGATTAATTCGTCAGATGAACACAGATCCTGATTCTTCTCGTAAGTATCATTCTGAAGACTAAAATTCCTCTTGTGCTTAGAATTCAGCTGGGAATGGAAGCTCCCAGAAACGCTGTTTTCCTCTGAGCCAACTCCCCTACAGGAGGCCGGAGACTAGCCTTAGCTTTACAATTTGCAACTGAATAAAGTACCTGGACTTCCCCAAAAAGAAAATTTGCATTGCTACTTTCTCATTGTCTAAATCTCTTTCTTTTTTCAAGCAGGTCAATCTACATTCTCCAGTGGACCTGCAGGCGTACCTTCCTCTCCCCCAAGAGCACACAGGTGGCAATTACTATCTTCCTTCCAAGGACATTCCAGCACGTGGCCTTCAGTCTGAGATAGAATTTAGATTTACCAAGAGGGCTAGAAAAGTAGAAAATTCATATATTAATAGAGATTGGATTTTATTTTGATAGAGATGGGCTTAGTCCCTTAGCTGGCCTCTGGCTTTTCACCCTTGCTGTTACTGCAAGGTGTCCTTAGTTCCTCAGGCTATGGGAATAACAGGGATGAGGAGAAAAGACTTCCAGCTCCTATTTTAGCCACAAATCGTGGTGTTACTAATGACATAATTCTTGTTTAGGCCTTGCTAAATCTGAGGTTGACAATTCTCCTTTAGGAGCTGTGCAGTACTCAGAGCTGTGCATAATGGTTCGTGATCATACGAATACAGTATGGCTACCGCTTGGTGCAGAAAATTACTGCGGGGGAAGGTCCAGCTTGACCATTTCTGAGTTCCCTGTGCGACATACTTGGTTTAAATTGGAGGTTGGTATCAAAAAATAATAATAATAATTATATATATATATATATATATATATATATATATATATATGGCTCTGCTTCCCCTGCCCCAAAAGGTACCAAGAGCCACAGGTATGGGTTGTGATAGCACCCACGGGAGGAATCGGGTCAATGTCCACCCAAGCCAAGGTTAAAGGCCCACTCATCAACAGATGAGAAAATCATTTGATCACCTCAGTTAAGCGTTGCCTTATTAAACTTAATTAATAGGGGGGAGAGAGGCTGGAGACCGTACTGTCGAAAGGGCAAGCCCTTCATTGCCTCCCACCCAAATAAAAAAGCCAATTGGCCTTGTACTACAGAGCTGGTCGTCACCCCCCTTCTCCCCGTTTTCCCGCCTGTCATCCTAAATTGTGGAGGAATATCAACTCAGTGTTATTCTTAATAAAGCGTATTTCAAATTTGTTTAGTCAAACTTAGCCAGCGTTCCAAAGCCCTACTTAAAATGCAAGCAGGAAGTTACCTATTCAGCACTAATTAGCATTATAAAGTCAGAGCCTACAGCTAGGGCTATTCTGTTAGTGGTTTACTAGGACAATAAGGACAGTCTTTGCCAGATACAGTTTACCATATGAAAAGTTATGGAATTCCACAGAAACAGGTTTTTTCTTTAGCCCTATAAACTGAGGCAGAACTACCAAGCATAGATAAATTTTTTTGCCTCAGGCCAGCCTTTTCTTTTTTCTTTTTCTTTTTCTTTTGTTAACAATTGGGAGGAGATGTAGCCTCCCCACCCCCAGCCTGGAACCTGCTGGCTCAGGGGTGGAGTTTCCTGCTCATTCGTTCTGCCACGCCCACTGCTGGACCCTGTCGCTTTGCTGCTTGGAGCCACACATGTGTTCACCCTGCTACTGGACCCCGAGTTATTTGGCGGGAAATCGGGTTCCCTACCCCTTCCTTTATAACTGAATGTCGGAACTAGTAAAGGAGAGATTTGATCAGAGACTTGGCTCCGTTTCTTTTATCGCCCCGTCTAGTTTCCTGTCTTTTCAGCTTGAGCTGCCATCCTCAGTTAAACCGTTCACGTTGTGGACTGCTGGTCAGGCCACAACAACCAGCCTCGATGGACAGCAGCACCAGCCTTGATGGACAGAAATAAAATTTCAGCACCAGCCTCGATGGACAGCAAATTTCAGCACCAGCCTCAATGGACAGCAACCAAGACTAGAGCTTCTACCGCCCCTTCCTAGGGTGCATCTAGATTAAGACCGAAATCAAAAGGGATAAGAAGTCCACAATCAGATGTATCTCTCTGAACTTACCTTTTCCCTGCAGTTCTAAACCCGCCCTGTCTCGGGGCGGGGGTTATCCTCAATGCCGGTGATGTTAATTCCCGGGTTTCTGGCACCAGATGACCCATGCTACCGTCTCTCCAGTGAAAATGCACGCAGGCCACTCGGATCCTTCTGCAGTAAAGCTTTAATACATCTCGAGAGATAGATGATCAGCTTCAGGAGAGGAGACACAGAGAGCAGAAAACCCTTATCTTTTATAGGCTGCGAAAAACGGTTGGAGACTTGCACCACCCAGATTGGCTGCTCACTATCAGTCAGTTAACGCCACGAGAGAGGCAGGTCTCAGGTAATGGAAAGATACCCTGATGCCTATGCACACTTATGAGCAACAGATGTCAGTGCCATCTTGTAACGGTGACTGTGAGGGCAGCTCCTCACATCAACCAAATGTATTTAAAAAATTAAAGAAGATCTCAGAAGATGGAAAGATGTCCCATGCTCATGGATGGGCATGATCAATATAGTAAAAACGGCTATCTTGCCAAAAGCAATCTACAGATTCAAAGCAATCCCCATCAAAATTCCAACTCAATTCTTCAACGAATTAGAAAGAGCAATCTGCAAATTCATCTGGAATAACAAAAAACCTAGGATAGCAAAAACTCTTCTCAAGGATAAAAGAACCTCTGGTGGAATCACCATGCCTGACCTAAAGCTATACTACAGAGCAATTGTGATAAAAACTGCATGCTACTGGTATAGTGACAGAGAAGTAGACCAATTGAAAGAATTGAAGACCCAGAAATGAAGCCGCACACCTATGGTCACTTGATCTTTGACAAGGGAGCTAAAACCATCCAGTGGAAGAAAGACAGCATTTTCAACAAATGGTGCTGGCACAACTGGTGGTTATCATGTAGAAGAATGTGAATTGATTCATTCCTATCTCCTTGTACTAAGGTCAAATCCAAGTGGATCAAGGAACTCCACATAAAACCAGAGACAGTGAAACTTATGGAGGAGAAAGTGGGGAAAAGCCTCTAAGATATGGGCACAGGGGAAAAATTCCTGAATAGAACAGCAATGGCTTGTCCTGTAAGATCCAGAATTGACAAATGGGACCTCATAAAATTGCAAAGCTTCTGTAAGGCAAAAGACACCGTCAATAAGACAAAAAGGCCACCAACAGATTGCGAAAGGATCTTTACCTATCCTAAATCAGATAGGGGACTAATATCCAATATATATAAAGAACTCAAGAATGTGGACTCCAGAAAATAAAATAACCCCATTAAAAAATGAGGCTCAGAGCTAAACAAAGAATTCTCACCTGAGGAATATAGAATGGCAGAGAAGCACCTGAAAAATGTTCAGCATCCTTAATCATCAGGGAAATGCAAATCAAAACAACCCTGAGATTCCATCTCACACCAGTAAGAATGGGGGGAGGGTATGGGGGCCTTTTGGGATAGCATTCAAAATGTAAATGAGGAAAATACCTAATTTAAAAAAATTTAAAAAGTGATATCATCACATTTCATCTGTAAATAACAGAATATACATTCTTCTTAGCACTTAATGGTACATTCTCAAAAATCAACCATAGAATTCAACACAAAACAAACCTCAACACATTCAAGAACACTGAATTAATCCTGTGTATTCTATCAGACCACCGTGTACTCAGATTGGTCTTTAATAACCACAAAAGAAGAGGAAACCAACACGCACATAGAACCTGAACAACTTTCTACTCAATGATAACTTTCTCAGGGAAGAAATAAAGAAAAAAATTAAAAACTTCTTACAATTTAATGAGAATGAAGGCACAACATATCCAAACTTGTGGGACACAACAAAAGCAGTGAAAACATTAAAACTCACAGCCCTGAGTGTCTTGATAAAAGAATAAACCAATTGAAGAGATTGTTGTACACTAGCAGTTTAAAAGCACATCTGAAAGCTCTGGAAAAAAAGAAGAAAAATACACCCAAGAAGAGTAGAAGGCAGGAAATCATCAAACTCAGGGCTGAAATCAACCTAGTAGAAACAGAGAGAACTATACAAAGAATCAACAAAACTATGATCTTGTCTATGAGAAAATCAACAACATAGGAAAACCTTCACCAAACTAACTAGAGGGCACAGAAACAATATGCAAATTAACAAAATTAGAAATGAAAAGAGGAAATTCAAAAACAATCTGATCCTACTACAAAAGTCTATATTCAACAGATTTTTCTAGAGCTATTCCAGATACTAATTAAATCAGGATCAGATAAACCATCTAAATAGTCTCTTAACCATTAAGGAAATAGAAGAAGTCATTAGAAGACTCCCAACCAAAAAAAGCTCAGAGCCAGATGGTTTTAGAGCAGAATTCTATCAGAACTTCAAAGAAGACCTAATATCAATACTTCTCAAACCACTCCACAAAATAGAAACAGAAGGAACACTATCCAATTCTTTCTATGAAGTAACAGTTACACTCATACCTGTACCACAAAAAGACCCCCAAAAAAGAGAACTTCAGACAAATTTAGCATATGAATATGGATGCAAAATATGCAATAAAATTCTGGCAAACCAAATCCAAGAACACATCAAAACAATTATTCACCATGATTAAGGTGACGTCATCCTAGGGATGTAGGGATGGTTGAATATAAGGAAATACAATGATGTAATCCATTATATAAAGAAACTCAAAGGAAAAAAAACCACACACATGATCATCTCACATGATGCTGAAAAAGCCTTTGACAAAATGCAACACCCTTTTATATTAAAAAGATTGGAGAGATTAGGAATTCAAGTTGCATCCCTAAATATAAAAAGAGCAATATACAGCAAATGAGTAGGCAACATCAAACTAAATGGAGAGAAACTCAAAGCAATCCCATTAAAATTAGGGACAAGAGAAGGCTTCTAACTCTCTCCCTACCTATTCAATATAGCAGTAGAAGTGCTAGCCAGAGCAGTTAGAAAGCTAAAGATAAAAGGGATCAAAATTGGGAAGGAGGAAGTCAAACCATCACTATTTGCACGATATGATAGTATACATAAGTGACCCCAAAAATTCTACCAGAGGGCTCCTGCTGTTGATAAACAACCCCAGCTACCGGACTGAATATAAAATTAACTGTAACAAATCAGTAGCATTCCTCAATTCAAAGAATAAATGAGCTGAGAAATAAGTTAGGGAAACAACACCATTCACAATTGACACAAATAATATAAAATATCTTGGTATGACTCTAACCAAGCAAACAAAAGTTCTGTATGACATGAACTTCAAGTCCATGAAGAAAGAAGTTGAAGAAGACCTCAGAAGATGGCAAAATCTCCCATGCTCATGGATTGGCTGTATTAATATAATAAAAATGGTCACCTTACCAAAAGCAATCTACAGATTTAATGCAATCCACAACAAAACTCCAACACAGTTCTTTTTTAAAATTTATATATTTAATTATTTATTTATTATTATTATTATTATTTTTATTACATATTTTCCTAAATTACATTTCCAATGTTATCCCAAAAGTCCCCCATACCCCCCCACTTCCCTGCCCACCCATTCCCATTCTTTTGGCCCTGGCATTCCCCTATATTGGGGCATATAAAGTTTGCAAGTCCAATGGGCCTCTCTTTTCAGCAATGGCCGACTAGGCCATCTTTCGATACATATGCAGCTAGAGACAAGAGCTCCGGGGTACTGGTTAGTTCATCATGTTGTTCCAACTATAGAGTTGCAGATCCCTTTGGCTCCTTGGGTACTTTCTCTAGCTTCTCCATTGGGGGCCCTGTGATCCATCCAATAGCTGACTGTGAGCATCCACTTCTGTGTTTGCTAGGCTCCGGCATAGTCTCACAAGAGACAGCTATATTTGGGTCCTTTCAGCAAAATCTTGCTAGTGTATGCAATGGTGTCAGCGTTTGGAAGCTGATTATGGGATGGATCCCTGGATATGGCAGTCTCTAGATGGTCCATCCTTTCATCACAGCTCGAAAAGATCAAGTGACCGTAGGTGTGTGGGTTCATTTCGGGGTCTTCAATTCTATTCCATTGGTCTACTTGTCTGTCACTATACCAGTACCATGCAGTTTTTATCACAATTGCTCTGTAGTAAAGCTTTAGGTCCGGCATGGTGATTCCACCAGAGGTTCTTTTATCCTTGAGAAGAATTTTTGCTATCCTAGGTTTTTTGTTATTCCAGATGAATTTGCAGATTGCACTTTCTAATTCATTGAAGAATGGAGTTGCAATTTTGATGGGGATTGCATTAAATCTGTAGATTGCTTTTGGCAAGATAGCCATTTTTACAATGTTGATCCTGCCAATCCATGAGCATGGGAGATCTTTCCATCTTCTGAGATCTTCTATGATTTCTTTCTTCAGAGACTTCAAGTTTTTATTATACAGATCTTTCACTTCCTTAGTTAGAGTCACGCCAAGATATTTTATATTATTTGTGACTATTGAGAAGGGTGTTGTTTCCCTAATTTCTTTCTCAGCCTGTTTATTCTTTGTGTAGAGAAAGGCCATTGATTTGTTTGAGTTAATTTTATATCCGGCTACTTCACCGAAGCTGTTTATCAGGTTTAGGAGTTCTCTGGTGGAATTTTTAGGGTCACTCATATATACTATCATATCATCTGCAAAAAGTGATATTTTGACTTCATCTTTTCCAATTTGTATCCCTTTGATCTCCTTTTGTTGTCGAATTGTACTGGCTAGGACTTCAAGTACAATGTTGAATAGGTATGGAGAAAGTGGACAGCCTTGTCTAGTCCCTGATTTTAGAGGGATTGCTTCAAGCTTCTCACCATTTACTTTGATGTTGGCTACTGGTTTGCTGTAGATTGTTTTTATCATGTTTAGGTATGGGCCTTGAATTCCTGATCTTTCCAAGACTTTTATCATGAATGGGTGTTGGATCTTGTCAAATGCTTTTTCCGTATCTAACGAGATGATCATGTGATTTTTGTCTTTGAGTTTGTTTATATACTGGATTACGTTGATGGATTTCCGTGTATTGAACCATCCCTGCATCCCTGGGTTGAAACCTACTTGGTCAGGATGGATGATTGTTTTGATGTGTTCTTGGATTCGGTTAGCAAGAACTTTATTGAGTATTTTTGCATCAATATTCATAAGGGATATTGGTCTGAAGTTTTCTATCTTTGTTGGGTCTTTTTGTGGTTTAGTTATCAGAGTAATTGTGGCTTCATAAAATGAGTTGGGTAGAGTACCTTCTGTTTCTATTTTGTGGAATAATTTGTGAAGAACTGGGATTAGGTCTTCTTTGAAGGTCTGATAGAACTCTGCACTAAACCCATCTGGTCCTGGGTGTTTTTTGGTTGGGAAGCTATTAATGGCTGCTTCTATTTCTTTGGGGGATATAGGGCTGTTTAGATCATTAACCTGATCTTGATTCAACTTTGGTACCTGGTATCTGTCTAGGAACTTCTCCATTTCATCCAGGTTCTCCAGTTTTGTTGAGTATAGCCTTTGGTAGAAGGATCTGATGGTGTTTTGGATGTCTTCAGGATCTGTTGTTATGTCTCCTTTTTCATTTCTGATTTTGTTAATTAGAATGCTTTCCCTGTGCCCTCTAGTGAGTCTGGCTAAGGGTTTATCTATCTTGTTGATTTTCTCAAAGAACCAGCTTCTTTATTGGTTGATTCTTTGAATAGTTCTTCTTGTTTCCACTTGGTTGATTTCGCCCCTGAGTTTGATTATTTCCTGCTGTCTACTCCTCTTGGGTGAATTTGCTGCCTTTTGTTCTAGTGCTTTTAGGTTTGTTGTCAAGCTGCTAATGTGTGCTCTCTCTAGTTTCTTTTTGGAGGCACTCAGAGCTATGAGTTTTCCTGTTAGAAATGCTTTCATTGCGTCCCATAAGTTTGGGTATGTTGTGGCTTCATTTTCATTAAACTCTAAAAAGTCCTTAATTTCTTTCTTTATTCCTTCCTTGACCAAGGTATCATTGAGAAGAGGGTTGTTCAGTTTGCACGTGAATGTTGGCTTTCTATTATTTATTTTGTTATTGAAGATCAGCCTTAGTCCATGGTGATCTGGTAGGACGCATGGGACAATTTCAATATTTTTGTATCTGTTGAGGCCTGTTTTGTGACCAATTATGTGGTCAATTTTGGAGAAGGTGCCATGAGGTGCTGAGAAGAAGGTATATACTTTTTTTTAGGATAGAATGTTCTGTAGATATCTGCCAGATCCATTTGATTCATAATTTCTCTTAGTTTCTCTGTGTCCCTGTTTAGTTTCTGTTTCCATGATCTGTCCATTGGTGAAAGTGGTGTGTTAAAGTCTCCCACTATTATTGTATGAGGTGCAATGTGTGCTTTGAGATTTACTAAAGTTTCTTTAATGAATGTGGCTGCCTTTGTATTTGGAGCATAGATATTCTGAATTGATAGTTCCTCTTGGAGGATTTTACCTTTGATGAGTATGAAGTGCCCCTCCCTGTCTTTTTTGATGACTTTGGGTTGGAAGTCAATCTTATCAGATATTAGAATGGCTACTCCAGCTTGTTTCTTCATATCATTTGCTTGGAAAATTGTTTTCCAGCCTTTCATTCTGAGGTAGTGTCTATCTTTTTCTCTGAGATGAGTTTCCTGTAAGCAGCAAAATGTTGGGTCTTGTTTGTGTAGCCAGTTTGTTAGTCTATGTCTTTTTATTGGGGAGTTGAGTCCATTGATATTAAGAAAAAGTTATGGTTGTTTCCTGTTATTTTTGTTGTTAATGTTGGCATTCTATTCTCGTGGCTGTCCTCTTTTAGGTTTGTTGAAGGATTACCTTCTTGTTGTTTCTAGGGCGTGGTTCCCGTCTTTGTATTATTATTTTTTTTGTGTTATTATCCTTTGAAGGGCTGGATTCGTGGAGAGATTATGTGTGAATTTCGTTTTGTCGTGGAATACTTTGGTTTCTCCATCTATGTTAATTGAGAGTTTGGCTGGGTATAGTAGCCTGGGCTGGAATTTGTGTTCTTTTATTGTCTGTATAACAGCTGTCCAGGATCTTCTGGCTTTCATAGTCTCTGGTGAGAAATCTGGTGTAATTCTGATAGGCTTGCCTTTATATGTTACTTGGCCTTTTTCTCTTACTGCTTTTAGTATTCTATCTTTATTTAGTGCATTTGTTTTTCTGATGATTATGTGTCAGTAGGTATTTCTTTTCTGGTCCAGTCTATTTGGAGTTCTGTAGGCTTCTTGTATGTTCATGGGCATCTCTTTCTTTATATTTGGGAAGTTTTCTTCTATAATTTTGTTGAAGATGTTTGCTGGTCCTTTGAGTTGAAAATCTTCATTCTCATCCACTCCTATTATCCGTAGGTTTGGTCTTCTCATTGTGTCCTGTATTTCCTGGATGTTTTGAGTTAGGATCTTTTTGCATTTTCCATTTTCCTTGATTGTTGTGCCGATGTTCTCTATGGAATCTTCTGCACCTGATATTCTCTCTTCCATCTCTTGTATTCTGTTGCTGTTGCTCACATCTATGATTTCTTTCCTAGGGTTTCTATCTCCAGTGTTGCCTCATTTTGGGTTTTCTTTATTGTGTCTACTTCCCTTTTTAGGTCTAGTATGGTTTTGTTCATTTCCATCATCTGTTTGGACGTGTTTTCCTCTTTTTCTTTAAAGACTTCTACCTTTTTGATTGTGTTATCCTGTTTTTCTTTATGGACTTGTAACTCTTTAGCAATGTTCTCCTGTAATTCTTTAAGTGAGTTATTAAAGTCCTTCTTGAAGTCCTCTACCATCATCATGAGATATGCTTTTAAATCCAGGTCTAGCTTTTCAGGTGTGTTGACGTGCCCTGGACTGGGCGAAGTGGGAGTGCTGGGTTCTGATGATGGTGAGTGGTCTTGGTTTCTGTTAGTAAGATTATTACGTTTACCTTTCACCATCTGGTAATCTCTGGAGTTGTTATAGTCGTCTCTGTTTAGAGATTGTTCTTCTGGTGATTCTGATTACCGTCTATCTGCAGACCTGGGAGACAGGCTCTCTCCTCTGAGTTTTAGTGGTTAGAGCACTCTCTGCTGACAAGCTCTCCTCTTAAAGGGAAGGTGTACAGATATCTGGTGTTTGGACCTCCTCCTGGCCGAAGAAGAAGGCCCAAAACAGGACCTTTCCCAGATGCTGTGTTGTTTTAGCAGGTCACAGAAGCTGTCAGCTTCTGTGGTGCACACTCTCACCTGTGCAGACTAAGTTCCTAAGTTCGGTGGAGTCCCGGATCCAAGATGGCACTCCCTGCTCCTGAGGCAGAGGGCTCCTGTGCAGGGCAGACCACTGTCCTCCGGCTGGGAGAGTGCCGGATGTCTGCGGCCCCAAAAGGGTGCTGAGTCAGCGGCTCTGTGGCTCCTGCCTGCCCCAGAAGCTGTCTGCCTCTGTGGTGCACACTCTCACCTGTGCAGACTAAGTTCCTAAGTTCGGCGGAGTCCTGGATCCAAGATGGCACTCCCGTGCAGGGCGGACCACTGTCCTCCGGCTGGGAGGGTGCCGGATGTCTGCGGCCCCAAAAGGGTGCTGCCTCAGTGGCTCTGTGGCTCCTGCCTGCCCCAGAAGCTGTCTGCCTCTGTGGTGCACACTCTCACCTGAAGTTCCTAAGTTCGGCGGAGTCCCGGATCCAAGATGGCGCTCCCATGCAGGGTGGACCACTGTCCTATGGCTGGGAGGGTGCCGATGTCTGCGGCCCCAAAAGGGTGCTGCCTCAGCCAACACAGTTGTTCATAGAGTTTGAGTGAACAATTCTCAAATTCATCTGGAATCACAAAAAACCCAGGATAGCAGAAAACTATTCTTAACAATAAAAGAACTTCTGGGACAAACACCATTCCTGAACTCATTGGATCAATAATGATAAAAACTGCAGGATATTGGTACAGAAACACACAAGTAGATCAATAGAATAGAACTGAAGACCCAGAAGTGAACCCACATACCTATGGTCACTTGACCTTTGACAAAGAGCTAAAATTATCCAGTGGAAAAAATACAGCATTTTCAACAAATTGGGCTGGCTCAACTGGGAGTCTGTATGTAGAGGAATGATCCATTCTTATCTCCTTGTTCAAAGCTCAAGTCTAAGTGGGTTAAGCACCGACACATAAAATCAGATACACTGAAACTAATAGAAGAGAAAGTGGTGAAGAGCCTTGAACACATGAGCACAAGAGAAAAGTTTCTGATCAGAACACCAACGGCTTATGCTCTAAGATCAACAATTGACAAATGGGACCTCATAAAGTTGAAATCTTCTGTGAGTCAAAGGACATTATCAATAGGACAAAAAGTCTCAGATTGGGAAAAGATGTTTACCAACCCTACATTCGACAGAGGGCTAATATCCAAAATAGCCCTAGAACTCAAAAAAGAACTCAAGAATTTTGACTCCAGAGAAACAGATAACCCTATTAAAAATGGAGTCCAGAGCTGAACAGAAAATTCTCAACTGAGGAATCTCGAATGACTGAGAAGCACTTAAAGAAATGTTCAACATCTTTAGTCATCAAGGAAATGCAAATGCAAATGACCTTGAGATTCTACCAAATACCAATAAGAATGGCTAATTTCAAAATGCAGGTGACAACAGATGCTGGTGAGAATGTGGAGAAAGAGGAACATTCCTCCATTGTTGGCGAGACTGCAAGCTGGTAAAGCCACTTTGGACATCAATCTGTCAGTTCCTGAGAAAATTGGAAATAGTTCTACATGATGACCCAGCTATACAACTACTGGGCATATACCCCAAACTGCTCCAACATACAACAAGGACACATGCTCCACTATGTTTATAACAGCCCTATTTATAATATCCCGAAGCTGGAAACAACCCAGATGTCCCTCAACAGAAAAATGGATACAGAAAATGTGGTACATTTATACAATTGTGTACTACTCAGTGATTAAAAACAATGACTTCACGGAATTCACAGTCCAGTGGATGGAACTAGAAAATTTCATCCTGACTGAGGTTACCCAGGCACAAAAGAACACATGTAGTATGTACATGTAGTATGATAAGTGGTTATTATCCCCAAAACTCACAATTCCCATGATTCAACCCACAAACCATATGGAGCTTAGGAGTAAGGAAGACCAGGGTGTGGTTGCATCAGTCCTGCACTGAGGAAGGAAAGATGAGGATCACAGGAAGTGGAGGGATGGGGGATCTGGGAGGGAAAGGGGTATGGGAGGAAATAAGAGGGGCAGTATCAGGTAATGGAGGAGATAGGAGAGAGTTAAAGAGTGTCAGGAAATAAAAAATATATATATGAATGTGGGGGGTTGAGGAATTGCAGATAGCCACTGGAGGGTCCCAGATTCAAGGGAAACAGGAGGGTCCCATAACCCAGTGGGGATGGCTTGAGCAGAGAAAAGGAGATAGAACCTGTAGAGACCACCTCCAGTGGATAGGCAAGGCTCCCAATTGAAGGATGGGGCCACACACCCATCTCAAAAATTTTAACCCTGAAATGTTCCTGTCCAAAGGAAGAACAGGGACAAAAAGTGGAGCAGAGACTGAAGGAAGGGCTGTCTATGGACTGCCCCATCTGGGGATCATCCTGCCTGCAGACACCAAACCCTATACTGCTGCTGTTGCCAAGAAGCACTTGCTGAAAGGAACCTTATGTGACTGCTCTTTGGGAGGTCCAGCCAGCAACTGACCAATGAAGATGTGGATGCTTGGAGCCAACAATCAGACTGAGCTTAGGGACCCTGGTGGGAGAGCTGCTAGAGAGACTGAAGGAGCTGAGGGGGATTGCAACACCACATGAAGAACTACATCAGCTGGCTGGACCACCCAGGGATCCTAGGCACTAAGCTACCACCAAGGAATGTACAGGGAGTGATCCATGACTCCATATACATAGGTAGCAGAGGATGGCCTTGTCTGACATCAATGGGAGGTGAGATCCTTAGTCCTGTGGAGGTTTGATTCCCCAGCACAGGGGGATGCTGGAGGGGTGGGGAGGGAGAGGGTAGGTAGTGATGGAGTACACTCATAGGGCAAAGGGGAGGGATGAGAGGAAGGTTGTGGAATCGGGGGCATGTGAAGGGGTAACCAGAAAGTGGGATATTATTTGAAATGTAAATGAATGGAATAATTCATAAAAATTTGCATACTATAATTAAAATAAATGTCTTTTATAGTTTTTTTTTAAAGAGAAAGAAATTAATCACCACCCTGATCACCAGTCTAGTTTTAGCAAGAAAGGCATGCCAGATGCTACTAGTTGAGATAGTGTTGTTTTGTTCCCTGACCTCAAAAAAATCCTCACTCAGTGATCAAAAGTGTGCCTTCCTGAACTTTAAATTCTTCTCCAAGATTTTCTACATCAAGCCACTAAACAAAACAAACAAATCAACAACAACAACAAAAAACCCTAGCAAACTAACTTTCATAACAATCTACAACTCTAAGTTCTTTCTGAGGGTGATGGTTGAATCATTAATCTGCTCCAGGTGCAATGATTAAAAAAGGTCAATCACAATTATTGTAAGTGACAGTGACACTGCCAAGGGAGGGGCTATAAATCCTCTTAGAAATTTCATACAACTCATAGGTTATGATAGATGTGATAATAATGATCACCATGAGGGCTACAAGCAGAGTGAAACTCCACAACAGCATGAGGTCCTTAGGAAACATAGTCCTCAGGGCTCTGCCTCTACATTGTGCTTGTGCAAACCTGTGGGCTGCACTCCTTTAGTTCTAAAGCAGTTTTGCTGTTCCATTGACATGTCCCCCAGCAGAATAGAAATCTGCTCAATGCTGTGACTACATTTTCAGCAAGTGAAAATATGGGTACAGAAACCTGATGTTATAGGGAGCCCACCTAAAATGAACACTTGATACAGTTTCTGGTCAATTGAAAGTCTTGATTCTAGCTGGCTACACTTAGGCTTTTGGTACCTACCTGCAGTCCTGATCATTTAGACCAAGAGGCTTTTAAAGGCTAAAACTATATCCTAGTATCTCACTCAGCATCTATATAAAGATGTTTGCAGAAGCAAGTAGTTGAACAGAACCCAAGATAAGTTACCTGAGGTATTTTAGCCTGAAGTCCTGAAATAGAGTTGGTAATTTTCCATAGCTTTCTTCATAAATGAGATCAAATTCAAGTGATTCATAAAATGGCCTTATCAAGAATACAAGATGGAGAACCCTCTGCACTGGATTGCCCCCATCACTCTAAGGCATTCATTTAGTTGTTGTACTTCCTATGAAAGGGAAACTCACTATTTCTTATTGTCATATTCCCCTGAAAATTGCACATGCCTTTGTCACAAAGAGGCTCATGACACACCCCAGGTCCAGGAAAGAATCAAAGAGAAAGAAGAGGGTTTCTCATGGAGCTGAGTCCTGGTACACTGTACTTCTGCTTTCCCCAGAATGGGACCTGAGCTGCCCACAGAGACTGAGTCTGTCCTCATGGCCACTTCCCCCAGAGCCCTGCACTGTACATATTCTCTCACTAAAGTGAGATGAGATTTGAATGCAACTGGGTGAAGAAGCGACAACATCACCATTTCTCTTGTGTCAGCCTACATGACTCACTGAAGAAAGCCATAACATTTTACAGAAGGTATGAGCTCTGTAGCCTGCAATACAACCTCCCCCCAGGTGTGCAAATCCAGATAATAGGTAAAGCCTTTCCAAGAAACAGACAAATACTCAATTCCAAAGATGGAATGCCATGAAGCCGTTTATTTCATAACTGTCATTGCACATATGGATAAGATAAAGTGGGTCACAGGCAAACCATGTAGAGTGGTAAAATACTGACAGAAACACCTTTTCCTCAGGGAGAGGAGAACCGGCCAATAAACACAATTTCTTCGGTCATAAGGGTAAAAATAAAGGGGTGGTCAGCACGGAAGGTGAGGGTACTTGGAGGTGCACCCATCATCACAATATCTGTGGCAGCTGCAACCTTTGTGCCCTTCTCATTCACTTCTATACAGGCCTTATATATGACCTTGGACAGAAACAAGCCTTGCTTGGAAGATATTCCAGAAAAGTCTGCTCTGCCCTCCTCAAAGGCATCAGTCATGCCCATCTTGCAAAGAACATCGTTCATGTCATAGATCTCCTCCAGCTTAAAACGTGGGAGGAAAACCTCCACCTCTTCTTCATTCATATTCTTCAGACTTGTCCACTCTACAAATTTCTCATAAGTAATTTTCTTTTCCAACTAGAAAAGAGTTAAAAATTTTAGGACAGTTCTGTCATACGCAGCATTCTGGAGATGATTGTGAAGCACTACAGTGCCCAGGGAAGTGTGACTTTATCTTAATTTGGTAATTGGGAAGGGCTAGGGAACAGCTCAGTGGTTATTGTTTGCCAAGCTTGCTCCAGGCTCTAGATTCAATTCCAGACACACAAATGAATATAAGATAACAACATGATCATGGGAGCCCAGGAGAGCTGCCCTGGCAGAAACCCACTGCCATTCTTTCTCTCTTGAAGCTCTATCAAGGCCCCATGCTCCTTACCGTACTCAGTTCAACATGTTCATCTGGAAGCATGATGATCATGTTCAGCTCATTGTCAGCATAGGGAAGCAACAGAATCTTGGCGGATATCTCTTCCACATAGGTCATCTTAAAGGTAGACTTCTGAAACATCATTTGCACAGGTTTCACCTCATTCTGTAACAGATAAACACTAATTTGGAACAAGACACAATGGGTAAATCCAACAGGGGAATAATGTCATGATCTCTGGGAGTACATTTTTTTTTTAAATTTTACTTGTAGGACATTCTATCAGAACATGATCTCTAAATTTATGAAAATGTTTGGACTTCACATGTCTTGATGAATATGAAGTGCCCTTCTTTGTCTTTTTTGATAATTTAGGTTGAAATTCAATTTATTTGATATTAGAATGGCTACCTCAGCTTGTTTCTTGTGACCATTTGCTTGGAAAATTGTTTTCTTGCCTTTTACTCTGAGGTGGTGTCTGTCTTTGTCCATGAGATGGGTTTCCTGTATGCAGCAAAATATTGGGTCTTGTTTATGTAGCCAGTCTGTTCTTTTCTGGTCTCATCTCTTTGGGTTCTATAGGCTTCTTGTATGTTTATGGGTGTCTCCTTAGGTTACAGAAGTAACTTCTTCTTCAAGGATTGCCATGGAGGGAGGGGGAGGCCTTTGTCTTAAGGAGCCATGTCTAAATCTCCTGGAGAAGGCCTGTCTTCCAGACCCTCTGTTGTTTTAGCATGCATTCAGAACCAAACTTGATTCCCCACTTCCCAGGTTTAACCATCTCCTTCCTGCCTGATGCATAGGGAAAAAATGGCCCAAGGACCACCATTCTCAATTCCTTGTGGTCCCCAGCAGCATCTCTGTACATTGGAGATAGAAAACTGCAGCAGTTTTCCCATCCCCTACTGTTTCTCATCCTGGGAAACATGGGCTGGGGACCCAATCTCAGATTGCATTCTGCCTTCACTGAAGTACATGCTGGCAGTGCTCTGGCATCCCACCTGCAAGGCAGGAATACAGAGGTCATCTGCTCACAGCTGTTTTTCTAATAGAGTGAGAAAAGTTATTTTCCCTTCATATTGTTTTGTGGCAGCCTTCTGGAGACATGGTACTTCTAAAAGAGAGAGAAGACACAAGAATGCCCTGTTGGAAGACACTCTGAAAAGAAAGGTGTGCCCACTCTTGAAGTAAATTACTAGGAATGGGCTTCATTCAGGATCACAAGGAGCCTCATACAAATCTAGAGTTTACACTTCCATATCTCCAAAGTTCTATAAAAGACTGTTTAGAGGACACTACAGAGCTCTGACAACAGGTTTGCCTTTAATAACTACCATTGACAGCATAGCCCATGACAGAAGCAGGGCCAGCCTGATACCATGTACCCTGAAGTCATCATTGCCAACTTTTGAAAGAAAAAAGGGAAGAGAGAGGCCCCCAGGCTGTAAGAGAGTCTTGGATGATAAGTTGCCCAGGAACATGGGAGGCACAGGTTCCACAAGGAGCCTCTTTATAGAAGCCAGTGTGAAAAGAGAAACTTGCTCAGTAGTATCCTTGGTTACTGCATTATAGTTACCTTGCTGACTTTGAAAGGCATCTCCCTGGTGTCCTCTTTATTAAATGGCTTCTCCCAGTATCCTTTGAAGTAGAAGTCATTAACAAGGACCAGCCTAGTGTTTGAATTCACTGAACCTGGAGATAGCAGGTCTTTGATTTTTTCTGAAAAAAGAAATGAACAGAAACAACAATAAAAAAGTAATTAGATATGTGATGGTTTTGATGAGACTGGCCCACATAGACTCATAGATTTGAATGCTCAGTTGTCAGTTAAATTGTTTTGGAAGAACTAGTAGGTATAGCATTTTTTGGAGGAGGTGTATTGTTGGGGGTGGACATTAAGATTTAAAAACACTCAGCAGGTTCACTTTGTCTAACTCACTGCCTGTTTCCTGTCAATCAAGATGTAAAGTTCTTAGCTACTTGTCCAGCACCATGTCTGACTGCTTCCTGGCATATTGATCATGACCTAAACATATAAGTACTATAAGCAAGCACCCAGTGTGATGCTTTCTTTTATAAAAGTTGCCTTGGTCTTCGTATCTCTTCACAGCATTAGAACAGTAACAAAGAAAAGAATGAACCAAGTATCAAGCAGAGTAGGCTGATACATGCCAAGGAATCATAGGCAAATTGTGCAACATCCTCCTCTGGTCAAGAGCATAGATAAGACCTTTCACTTCTCTCAATATAAAGGGACACTTGTCTTTAAATCAACAATACTGACATCAACAACAAGAAAGCATGGGTTTGTACCAGCATGGTCTACAGAGTGAATTTCAGGACAGCCAGGGCTACACAGACAAGTCCTGAAATAAGAAAAAGAGAGAGTTCTGATTCCTGATTTAGAGCTAAAGATGCAGATCAATGTTAGAGTACTTTACTCTAGGCAAAATATTGCTTAGCATACTCAAATCTTTTGGTTCAGTATCAAGGCATGTTAAAAGAAGTCCCGATTTAAAGAACAAATGGTCATTAATATTTACATTTGGATCACTTGTGAAGGAACTAACACAATGATTATTAAAAATAGACTAAAAAGCCAGGTACGGTGGCATGCACCTTTAATCCTAGGACTTGAGATACAGAGGCAGGCAAACCTCTGAGTTTGAGTTCAGCTTGTTCTACTTAGTGAGTTTCAGGACTGTGTATATAGAGAGGCCCTGTCTCCAAAAACAAAAATTAAAAGAGGAGAGACAGGAATGGTTGGGCAAGTACAGGTGCTTGCTACCAAACCTGAAGAATTGAGTAGAATCCCTAGCAGCCAGTGGTAGAAAGAGAAAACCAACTCTTGTGTGTTTTCCTGACTATAGTTATGCATTGACATACACAAACTTACAACAAACAAAGAAACTAATGTACCACTTTTTAAAATGTATATTAACTGCTTAGAGGGATGGGGTGTGGCTCAGTGGCAGAGAAGATCCAGCTCAGCATTCTCAGGGTCCTGGATTCAAATCTCAGCACAAAACAACAAACAAAAATAGAGTAACTCTGTGTTTACCGTCTGTATTTTTGGTTACCCAGGTGTTGATGTGCTGTCGGGATTGCTCTGTATCACCCTTAAAGTCGAGTTCTTCTATCTCTGCTTTGTAGAACTTTTGGCTGGCATCTTTAAAAGACTGAAACATAGTAACATAATTACATGGTCATGAAAGTGTTTAGCACCAACAGCCTCCTTTCCTATGCAAGGAAACAGAAAATCAGATATACAGAAATGATTTGCAAACAAATACACAAAAACAGTTTAAAATCTAGCCTTCTTGTTTCTGGCTTTCTTCAACCTTAGATTATAAATGAGGTAAGGTGCTGGTTTTGATAAGAATCACTAAAAAACATGACAAACAGTTGGATCTTTTAAATATTAGTAACTGAGGCTCAAGGAGATAACTGGGAACACAGTCAGATGTAGTATCATACTGCTGTAACTGCAGCAGGCCATGGCACTGATAGAGTGAAGGTTAACTCCACAAGTGCTATGGAACCTCTGTGCTGTTTGTGGGCCATACCTTTTATCGAAGATTTCCATGATAACATGATACAAATTTCCACCACTCAAAATAGTGTCACCTATAGCCACAGCCATAAGGGAAGTCACCAAGGAAACTATGAAATTGAGTATATCATGTTAATTTATTTTACTTTACCATGTGGAATATGGATAGCTATGTGTCACATGGTCATCATGTGAGCTCAGTTGCGGGGGATAAGAAATTCACAAAAACACTGACCATTCTGGGGTGTGTTTTTTGTTGAACAGTAGTGAAGAATTGGTGTGGCACGAAAGGCCTTAAATGGAAATGATCAGCAGCACAATGCAAATTAATGAATAAGCCACTTGCTGATATAATCTATGAAACAATGTCATTGAGGACCACCCACACTCTGCCTTGTTACAACACAAATCTCAATACAGTATAAATGGTCTGAAACTTCCATTATGTTTACAGTGTATATGGAATAGTTTCTCAATATTTCTATGAAACAGCTCATCTCACGGCTACATACTTAATTCTTCTTTGAGTGAACTGTTTTTAATTTTTCAATTGTGTCTTTATATGGGTAAGGCAAATGTACATTTCTTGTGGATCTGTGCCTATGTGTTGAAGGTATGTATATACCTGTGTATAAGACTAAACAATGGCTAGAAGATAACTTCAGCTTAATGTATCTAAGTACTACACGACACTTACTTCTTTAATATGGAATGTCTTTTCCACGAAGAGCCTGTTTTCTGTTTTGAGTATGATCCCAGGATCAGTCTTGTTCACTTCATTGAGAAGTAAATGGAAGTCCTGGTGGATATCTTCACATGGATCACTGCTGCATTTATCCAAAGAAAGTGTCTAAAACCAAAACAGATTAAAAACCACTTCATTAGGCCCAGCTATAGGAAATGAGTCACCACTAAACTTATCCCCAGAATTTCATAGATCCCTGCTGCCACTCAAAGAACAACCCAATTAAAAAATGACCTTGAAGTTTCTCTTTCTAGGGACCTCCACCATGCCCTGTCAGCACTGGTCTGAATAGAGTTGGCACTTCATGGTCACTAATGTTGCTCTTGATGCAAGCAGGACTATTAACCAGAACTGCTATCATTCAAGGACAGGTGACTTCTGACCTCAGGCCATTCACTCTCTTCCCTGATCTTGGTCTAGGCTGTCTCCAGAACGATTTGACCAACAGAATTGACGGAGTAACATGTTTAAACCTGTGCTTTAAAAGGCCTGACAGCAGCCAGGTTTCATCTCTTGTTTTCAGCTACCTTGGTGGAAGGAAATCCAAGCTACATGGAAAATCCTGGAGTTAACATCACCACACAAAGCTGCTTGAAAGAGAAGATCCCAGTCAAGAATGAATACCTGGAAGCCAGACCTTAGATACAGTTCCTTAGACATTCCAAACCTGCTGAAAAGCTATATAAATAACTTCCCATAGTCCCATTGGAAACATACGAATTGTCAATCACTAGATGTGATATTTTTGGAAATAAAAGAGAAAGAATGAGAGACAGTTTAAATTGAAATCAAGCCTCTAGCCTCTCTCTCCAGTAGGGAAGCAGGCAAAGGAAGAAACAAACACATATGTCTTATAAAAAGCTTCTGGATTAGCAAGAGGTAATCCAAAATTCCAATTTATAGCTTAAGATGTCCATCGATAAGAAAGACTTGCATCAAACACAACTAGAAATAAATGAAGATATCCCTATCCTTGGAATATAGGAGACTGTGGACATGCCCACTTAACTGTGAATCAGAATTATTACAGTTCAGAGGCTGTAATGTGTCCTTCCTCCCATGTTCTGAATGTATTGCTCCACATTGGCATAGTGACATCTGACACATGGTTCCTCAGTATATGACTGTATTTGGAGCTAAGGTTTTATAAGGTACAATGAAGTTAAAGGGAAGTTGTTAGTATAAGGTAAACCCAATCTATATTCCTAGAAAAAGAAGTTGAACATGACCTAGACATCCATGGGGGAAAAGATGCCATATAAGCCATAGAAAACCAGATTTCCACCTACTGGATTTATAATACCCTGTTAGGAGTGACCTTGCTTGCCTGTTAACTGTCTTGTTAGCCATAAGTGCTTACTGGCACAAATTCCTGGCTTCTCTGGGAAAGTACTAGCCCAGTTGAGAACAAATAGCTATAGATCTTGAGAACAGGTACCTAACAACCCATTCTATTCTGTTTTTCCTGTTATTTACCCAGCCAATATCCTGTTCTTGAGAACAGGTGTATTCACACACACACCCCTTACCCCATATCCTGCTTCTATGAGTATATAATCTGTGTGGAAACAATACAAATTTGTCAGCTTGATCAGACCTCCTGATTTGCTGTCCATTTTTCACCATCTCTTGTCCCCCCATTCTCTCCACAGATGCCCCCACCCCCCAAGTCCCTGTTGACTGTCCCATAGGCCGGGACAATACCTAGCATCTAGAGTTACCAGAAAGTACTCTGTTATTTAACCCTCCCAACCTGTTGTATTTGTTACATAGTCCTAGCTGACATTCATGGTGTGTGAACTGTACTTATACCTACCTTATCATGGGGCAGCCTGTCTTTAAAGTTCATATACTTCTGCAAATAAATTACTGCATTTAACAAAATTCCCAAACATTCTATTTCTGGTTTTCCAGATGAGGGTGATGCCATTTGGAGACAAAAGTCAAGATACTATGCGGAGAACCTATTTGTAGGAGGGTTGAGACCTAATAGCACCAGACAACAGACAGTGGAGGGTCTAGGGCCTTGGTGTCATGCCCTTGTTATTTTTGCCCCAAATTAACCCTCACATACAGTCACCTCCAGTGCATCTGGATTTTACAGCTGGGGTCCAGCATGGAAATTCATTCTGCCCATCACATCTTCAGTCACACCCCTATGTCATATTGGAGTATGGAAGTTAGCTCACCTGACAGTTCACATTATTTATCTGCTGTGAAATAATGCTCCTTACCTGCCTTATCTGCCTTGCAGTGTTTCCCTTTGCTCCCAATAAGGTCATGGATATTGATGAAGCAATGCTTGGGGGTGATAAAAATATATTTTTTGAGGTGTCATCATCCAGTACTTTCAAAAGTTTGAAGCCAAATTTAGCATTTAATTTCGTCAGAGGATCCATGATGGTGAGACTGGAATGAGGGGTTACAATAAATATCACATAAACACAGGCTGATACATAGGTTTGCTCTTCATTCCCACCAATACTGTCATACCCCAGTGAACAATGGGCACACACACACACACACACACACACACACACACACACACAATATAAACAAACAAATAAAAATAAGGACTTTACATGCATACTCAATTTTTCTAGTCCAATGGCATAATAGCTAACATCTTGTTTCTTTCAGGAGGGGATTTGTGAAGTAAAACATCTGAATGCTTGGAGAATAGAACTCATCCTCATAGAGAAGCCTCAGATATCCTAATGTCTTGTTGCTCTCTATTCAGAAGTCACCTGTCCATGTTGCTCATCCATGTTGCTGAAATGAGCATTTCAATTGCCTATCCATTTGAAAGGACACAGGAGGATCTAGCAATTCAAGTGTATGCCCTTTTTACTCAGGCAGTGATTTTGGAAGTACTGTTGGTTTATCACAGACTAACTCTGCTCTCTTTCTTCTTCTTCTTCTTCTTCTTCTTCTTCTTCTTCTTCTTCTTCTTCTTCTTCTTCTTCTTCTTCTTCTTCTTCTTCTTCTTCTTCTCCTTCTCCTTCTCCTTCTCCTTCTCCTTCTCCTTCTCCTTCTCCTTCTCCTTCTCCTTCTCCTTCTCCTTCTCCTTCTCCTTCTCCTTCTCCTTCTCCTTCTCCTCCTCCTCCTCCTCCTCCTCCTCCGTCTCCTCCTCCTTATGCTTCTCCTTCTCCTTCTCCTCCTTCTCTTTCTTCTCTCTATCTGTGCCCTCTGTGTCCCTTCTCCCTGATCCTCCACTTCTTTCCCTGCATTACCCATTTGTCAGCTGGTAAAACTCTTAGACTTCTTTCATCTGGGACTTGCTTTCTGGCTTAGCTCCTTTCCCCATTGCTGTGATACAATACACTGAAAAAAAAAAGCAACTCCAGTGAGAGTTTTGGCTCCTGGTTCCTCATGGCAAAGACATTAGGGAGGCAGCACATAAAGGGAACAGTTCGCACTGCATCCATAGTCAGGGCCATGGTCAGGAAATGGTGTTATCCACTTTGGGTGGATCTGTTGACATTGTTCCAATTCCTTCTACTGTAACAGAATTCTATCCTAATTAAAATAATAATATCCATGGGTAGGGGGAGTCAAAAGCAACTCATAGTGTGTTTAGATGACCATTTCCTAGGTAATTCTATATTCTGTCAATCTGACAGATAACACTACCACATCAAACTTCTCCATTTCCCAGCACACACAGAGAATTGTGTGGCAATTTGGAGCATGACTACTGGGCTCTAAAGTGCTGACTAAAAGCATTAGCTAAGTTGTGGGGAAACAGTCTCTTGACCAATTTGTTCTCTGTTTACAAGAAAAATCGGCCAGTACACAGATAGAAGGTCTACAAAGACCTGATATAACCCAGATCCAGCAAACTTGAGAACAGAGCTGTTGATCTATGTGATCCTACAGCATCTGCTTGCCATTTTAGCCAGAGAGTGGTTAGGGCTAGAGGATTCTGTTGAAACTATTCAAATCCCTTCTAGTGTTACAAGTCTGAGTTAGCTGTAATTAATTTAACTGTAAATGATACTTTGGGCCAGGCTGGGTGTTATATGCCTTTATTCCCAGAGGCAGGAGGCAGAGGCAGGGGGACCTCTGAGTTTGAGGCCACCATAGTCTACAGAGCAAGTTCCAGGACAGCCAGGGCTACAGAGAGAAATCCTGTCTTGTCAGCAAAAACAAAAATCAACTAACCAACCAAGCAAGCAAACAAACAAATAAAGAAACAAAGGAATCTAAAAATCTTTAGAAGAAAACCCCTATTTTCCTAGAAATAGGTGATACTCTAGGTAGGGTTTCATATAATTTCCAGTATTATTGATACCATGGCAATGCTCATTTTCTGTACATTTAATTATCAAAAATTATAAGAGAAAAAGTAGTTGCAGGCCAGTTATTAATTGGAAGAGCACTTTCTCAACAGAACACACTTTGCCTAACATGAGTTTAATAGCAAACACATCAAAATGATCTCAAAAGCTCCACATGAGTATCCATCTTTTCGCATAGAGTCTCCAAAGAGCTGGGTTTGAGCCTAGCTTTCCAGGTTAGAACACAACAACTCACAAAGACCTAGACACATTCCAGAGAACCTCCAGGAAAATAAGTCCAACACCCTTGTCAGTTATTCCCAGGTGTCTCTGGCCCAAGACCGTTGAGATACTGAAGCCTGTCTCATGTGTCAGGAGTTCAGGATCTCAATATCTGGGCAAGCGGAGTCACATGTGGCTCCAGTTCTGCACACGAACCCCATAGTGCATAAGCCCCCTCTTCAATGGGTGCTCAGCAGATGCTCCTGGCAACTGAGCCAGGGGAGGGACCACTAGCTGGTCAGGATCACAAGGCAACTCACACCTTCTGTGGAGTCATGTGTCCCTGAAGCAACCTGGAAGTTTAGGAAAGAAACACTAGTCCTGATCACAGAGCTCTAGCGGCGCACCACACCTGTCCTTGCCCTCCTGAGTCCCCATTGTCAGGCACCAAAGCTGACCCACTGCAGCAAAGACTGCATCAGAGGATACCTGGACCTTAGCCTCACCCTTGAATATGGAGCTCAGCAGAGATCTGAAGGCTCTAACTGTACCCCTGGCTTCAAATATTGGCTGGGCAGAGAGGTGGGTGGAGTCTTAAGTCCAGGGCAGGTACTGGGCTCTGGTGTTAGGAAAGACAAAGGTCAGAGTCTGGTGACCTGAGCCCAAAAATGCACCCCATCCTTTGGCTCTGGGCCACACCACCTGCCATTAGGCAACTAATCCTTTGGTTCCTGGATGACTTTACTAACTACAAACTAGAAAAAACAGGGAGAAGATCAAACCCAGGCTGAACTCTCTGGGTGGTTTCCTACAGAGGACTAGAGTGCAGTCTCTTCAGCCTGTTCACTCTGCCATTTTCTAGACTGAGTGACAGACAACTTTAGCAACATTGGAAGTGTGCCAGCACTTAGTGGGCACAAATGGGATAAAGCAGAACAGAATTTGAAAATGTGAGAGAGGGTCAAAGACTTTTACTACTGGGGCTGGAGAGAGTATTTGTCCAGCACTCACAGATAAAGAAACAAATACATAAAATGAATGAATGAAATAAGAAACACAAGTAAGTGTCCCAAGACTCTAATACTCTTCTGTTCCAAAGTAATTATACTCAGATAAACATAATTAGTTGAAATAAATCCAAAATACAGGAAAATAATGATCTGCATTTTCTTCTCATAAATAACATTCCTGGTAAAAATCTGCCTTTCTGTCTATTTTGTTTCTCATTCGTTTGTGTATGGTTTTTACCTAATGTATATACAAGTATATGAAGTCTGTACATATGTGTAAACAAGTATATGCAGTCTGTGCTTGTGTGTGTGTCTTTTATATTCAAGTTATAATACTATTGATAGATAACAAAATTCTATTCTTTGGTAGGAAAGGCAGAAATTATATATATATATATATATATATATATATATATATATATATATAATTTATATATATATATACATATATATATATATATTTCTAGTACAAACACATACAGCATGTGTTTTCTCAGACACACTGCAAGAAGGATGTTGTATTTTATTCAAATTAATATGAAAATACTGTTTTCCATCTCATGGTGGTCTGAAGGGGAAACATGACCTGGTGGGTTGATCAATGGACAGGTTTAAGTGTCTGGCCAACTCTGCTAACTTTGTCTCACCCTAAACCAAGAATTCCCAGCAAAGACCTTACTGACATTTGAATTGGTTGCCTCTTGGTTGTAGAGACTGCCTTCACCTTATAGATGTGACAATCCTCTTTTTAGGAATCCACATGTGATCTACCTGCCCAGAGAGTAAGATCCTGGGTTCTTGACATATACAACATGCTTGGTGATCTCAGAAAGCTGATGCCAGAATGGAGTCTGGCAGTCAGTATTAGATCTGCCATTCTGGAGCCTCTTTTGGAATGTGTCTAGGTCTGTGTGAATTGTGTGCAGGGGCAGAAAAGTGAGGATCAAAGCATTGACCTTTTTACAACCCTAGTCTCCCAATTCTATGAAAATAGATACTTTTGTTAGGAATCTTTCAGATCTCATACCAGGACCTGATCCATCTACCTAGCTGATGTCAGTTACAAATCCACCCTCCAGCTCAACTTTGAGTTCTTTTATTTTTAAAGGACTGAAACCCAAAGTAATGCTCAAATATATCATTCCCATTAGCTTCTTGGATCGTTGCCTTTTTAGCTTATTGTTTCTGACTAATTCTTCTAGATTTTCATGAAAAACACACTCTGTATGTAATTATTACAGAATTATATGTATAGTTGTAATTTCTGCCTTTCCTGACAATGAATAGTATTTTGTTATCTTAGTTTCATAAGTTCATAACAATCACATACACAAATGCACACGCAATCACAGACTGAACATACTTGTATATTCATTAGGTACATATACTACACACACACACACACACACACACACACACACACACACACACACGAGAAAGAAATGAAGGAGAGGAAAAGGCACAGATTTACTGTGAATGTTATTTATAAATAAAAATCACAATTCATTTTACTCATATGTTTTGGATATTATTTCATCAAAGTGTGCTTAATGTGTTTTATTTTTGGTATTCTGTCTTCCTAGGAATACAGCTCATGGCTTTGCTCATGCAAAGCACACACTCTGTCACTTAATTCTATCCTCAGCATATTCTGTGCTCTATATACAAAAACACTCCTCTTAAAGTGTTGGGGAAAACAAACTGACAAAAGCATGTTCAAAATGAATATTGCTATGCACACACATGTCACTGAACACATCCTAGAACAACAACCAAGAAGTCATTCTGCATGAGTATGTCCACTCCTGAGGCCCAAGAAAAGAGAGAGAGAACATACTCTCACAGTTATGGATTTTCACCCTGATGCACATTTTGTAACATTAGTTAAGGATCTTGTTCTATGTGTGAACTTTTCAGTTCCTTGGATTAGCTAGTTGATGAAATATGAACACTGATGACTTACAGTCGGCAGCCCAATTCCCAACAATGGTTCAGTCGCAGCTGTGAATGGAAGTTCAAGGATCTAGCAGTTACTCAGTCTCACACGGCAAGCAGGCGAAGGAGCAAGAGCTAGACTCCCTTCTTCCAAAGTCCTTATATTGTCTCCAGCAGAAGGTGTAGCCCAGATTAAAGGTGTGTTCCACCACACCTTTAATCCCAGATGAAAAGGTATAGCCCAGATTAAATCTCCTTAAACTCGGAGATTTAATCTTCTGGAATCCATAGCCACTATGTCTCAAGATCTCCATACCAAGATCCAGATAAGGATCTCCAAGCCTCCAGATAAGGGTCACTGGTGAGCCTTCCAATTCTGGATTGTAGTTCATTCCAAATATAGTCAAGTTGACAACCAAGAATAGCCACTACAGAAGCCATCTTCCTTCTTTCTTTCTTTCTTTCTTTCTTTCTTTCTTTCTTTCTTTCTTTCTTTCTTTCTTTCTTTCTTCCTTCCTTCCTTCCTTCCTTCCTTCCTTCCTTCCTTCCTTCCTTCCTTCCTTCCTTCCTTCCTTCCTTCCTTCCTTCCTTCTTCCTTCCTTCCTTCCTTCCTTCCTTCCTTCCTTCCTTCCTTCTTTCTTTCTTTCTTTCTTTTTCTTAGATTTTTTTTTAATTAGGTATTTTCCTCATTTATATTTCCAATGCTATCCCAAAAGTCCACCATACCCTCCCCCCCACTCCCCTACCTACCCACTCCCACTTTTTGGCCCTAACATTCCCCTGTACTGGGACATATAAAGTTTGCAAGTCCAATGGGCCTCTCTTTCCAGTGATGGCCGACTAGGCCATCTTTTGATACATATGCAGCTAGAGACAAGAGCTCCTGGGTACTGGTTAGTTCATATTGTTGTTCCACCTATAGGGTTGCATATCCCTTTAGCTCCTTGGATATTTTCTCTAGATCCCCCATTGGGGACCCTGTGATCCATCCAATAGCTGACTGTGAGCATCCACTTATGTGATTGCTAGGACCCTGTGTACTCTCACTAGAGACAGATATATCAGGGTCCTATCAGCAAAATCATGCTAGTGTATGCAATGGTGTCAGTGATTGGAGGCTGATTATGGGATGGATCCCTGGATATAGCAGTCTCTAGATGGTCCATCCTTTTGTCTCTGCTCCAAACTTCGTCTCTGTAACTACTTCCATGGGTGTTTTGTTCCCAATTCTAAGAAGGGGCAAAGTGTCCACACTTTGGTCTTCCTTCTTCTTGAGTTTCATGTGTTTTGCAACTTGTAACTTCTAACTTGGGTATTCTAAGTCTCTGGGCTAATATCCACTTATCACTGAGTACATATCATTTGAGATCTTTTGTGATTGGGTTACCTCACTCAGGATAATGCCCTCCAGGTCCAACCATTTTCCTAGGAATTTCATAATTTCATTCTTTTTAATAGCTGAGTAGTACTCCATTGTGCAAATGTACCCCATTTTTTGTATGCATTCCTCTGTTGAGGGGCATCTGGTTCTTTCCAGCTTCTGGCTATAAATAAGGCTGCTATGAACATAGTGGAGCATGTTTCTTTCTTCCTAATTGGAACATCTTCTGGATATATGCATAGGAGAAGTATTGCAGGATCCTCCAGTAGAACTATGTCCAATTTTCTGAGGAAACACAAGAATGATTTTCAGAGTGGTTGTACAAGCTTGCAATCCCACCAAAAGTGGAGGAGTGTTCCTCTTTCTCCACATCCTCCTCAGCATCTGCTGTCACCTGAATTTTTGGTCATAGCCATTCTGACTGGTGTGAGATGGAATTTCAGGGTTGTTTTGATTTGCATTTCCCTGATGATTAAGGAACATTTTTTCAGGTGTTTCACAGCCATTTGGTATTCCTCAGGTGAGAATTATTTGTTTAGCACTGAGCCCCATTTTTTAACGGGGATATTTGATTTTCTGGAGTCCACCTTCTTGAGTTCTGTATATATATATTGTATATTAGTCCTCTATCTGATTTAGGATAGGTAAAGATCCTTTCCCAATCTTTGGTGGCCTTTTTGTTATTCCAGATGAATCTGCTGATTGCCCTTTCTAATTCGTTGAAGAATTGATTTGGAATTTTGATGGGGATTGCACTGAATCTGTAGATTGCTTTTGGCAAGATAGCCATTTTTACAATATTGATCCTGCCAATCCATGAGCATGGGAGATCTTTGCATCTTCTGAGATCTTCTTTAATTTCTTTCTTCAGAGACTTGAAGTTCTTATCATACAGATATTTCGCTTCCTTAGTTAGAGTCACACCAAGGTATATTATATTATTTGTAACTATTGAGAATGGTGTTGTTATCCTAATTTCTGTCTCAGCCTGCTTATTCTTTGTGTACAGAAAGGCCATTGACTTATTTGAGTTACTTTTATATCCAGCTACTTCACCGAAGCTGTTTATCAGGTTTAGAAGTTCTCTAGTGGAATTTTTAGGGTCACTTATATATACTATCATATCATCTGCAAAAGGTGATATTTTGACTTTTTCTTTTCCAATTTGTATCCCTTTGATCTCCTTTTGTTGTTGAATTGCTCTGGCTAGGGCTTCAAGTACAATGTTGAATAGGTAGGGAGAAAGTCGGTAGCCTTGTCTAGTCCCTGATTTTAGTGTGATTGCTTTCAGCTTCTCACCATTTACTTTGATGTTGGCTACTGCTTTGCTGCAGATTGCTTTTATCATGTTTAGGTATGGGCCTTGAATTCCTGATCTTTCCAAGACTTTTATCATGAATGGGTGTTAGATTTTGTCAATGCTTTCTCCACATCTAAAGAGATGACCATGTGGTTTTTGTCTTTGAGTTTGTTTATGTACTGGATTACATTGATGGATTTCCATATATTGAAACATCCCTACATCCCTGGGATGAAACCTACTTATTCAGGATGGATGATTGTTTTGATGTGTTCTTGGATTCAGTTAACGAGAACTTTATTGAGTATTTTTGCATCGATATTCATAAGGGAAATTGGTCTGAAGTTCTCTATCTTTGTTTGTTTTTTTTTGTGGTTTAGGTATCAGAGTAATTGTGGCAGCATAGAATGAGTTGGGTAGAGTACCTTCTGTTTCAATTTTGTGGAATTTTTTGTGAAGAACTGGGATTAAATCTTCTTTGAAGGTCTGTTAGAACTTTGCACTAAGCCCATCTGGTCCTGGGCTTTTTTTGGTTGGGAGATTATTAATGACTGCTTCTATTTCTTTAGGGGATATAGGACTGTTAAGATCATTAACCTGATCTTGATTTAACTTTGTTACCTGGTATCTGTCTAGAAACTTGTCCATTTCTTCCAGGTTCTCTAGTTTTGTTGAATATAGCCTTTTGTAGAAGGATCTGATGGTGTTTTGGATTTCTTCAGGATCTTTTGTTATGTCTCCCTTTTCATTTCTGATTTTGTTAATTAGGATGCTGTCCCTGAGCCCTCTAGTGAGTCTGGTCAAGGGTTTATCTATCTTGTTGATTTTCTCAAAGAACCAGCTCCTTGATTGGTTGATTCTTTGAATAGTTTTTCTTGTTTCCACTTGGTTGATTTCGCCCCTGAGTTTAATTATTTCCTACCGTCTACTCTGCTTGGGTGAATTTGCTTCCTTTTTTTCTAGAGTTTTTAGGTGTGTTGTCAAGCTTCTAGTGTGTGCTCTCTCTAGTTTCTTTTTGGAGGCACTCAGAGCTATGAGTTTTCCTCTTAGAAATGCTTTCATTGTGTTCCATAAGTTTGGGTATGTTGTGGCTTATTTTCATTAAACTCTAAAAAGTCTTTAATTTCTTTCTTTATTCCTTCCTTGACCAAGGTATCATTGAGAAGAGTGTTGTTCATTTTCCACGTAAATGTTGGCTTTCCATTATTTATGTTGTTATTGAATATCAGCCTTATTCCATGGTGGTCTGATAGGATGCATGGGACAATTTCAATATTTTTATATCTGTTGAGGTCTGTTTTGTGAACAGTCATATGATCAATTTTGGATAAGGTACCATGAGGTGCTGAGAAGAAGGTATATCCTTTTGTTTTAGGATAAAATGTTCTGTAGATATGTTAGATCCATTTGTTTCATCACTTCTTTTAGTTTCACTGTGTCCCTGTTAATTTCTGTTCCACGATCTGTCCATTGATGAAAGTGGTATGTTGAAGTCTCCCACTATTATTGTATGAGGTGCAATGTGTGCTTTGACCTTTACTAAAGTTTCTTTAATGAATGTGGCTGCCCTTGCATTTGGAGCATAGATATTCAGAATTGAGAGTTCCTCTTGGAGGATGTTACCTTTGATGTGTATGAAGTGTCCCTCCCTGTCTTTTTTGATAACTTTGTGTTGGAAGTCGATTTTATTCAATATTAGAATGGCTACTCCTGCTTGTTTCTTCTGTCCATTTGCTTGGAAAATGTTTTCCAGCCTCTCACTCTGAGGTATTGTCTGTCTCTTTCCCTGAAATGGGTTTTCTGTAAGCAGCAGAATGTTGGGTCCTGTTTGTGTAGCCAGTCTGTTAGTCTATGTCTTTTTATTGGGGAATTGAGTCCATTGATATTAAGAGATATTAAGGAAAAGTCATTGTTGCTTCCTATTATTTTTGTTTTTAGAGTTGGCATTCTGTTTTTGTGACTGTCTTCTTTTTGGTTTGTTGAGAGCTTACTTTCTTGCTTTTTCTAGGGTGTGGTTTCTGTCCTTGTATTGTTTTTTTTTTTTTCTGTTATTATCCTTTGAAGGTCTGGATTCATGGAAAGATAATGTATGAATTTGGTTTTGTCATGGAAAACTTTGGTTTCTCCATCTATGGTAATTGAGAGTTTGGCTGGGTATGATAGCCTGGCCTGGCATTTGTGTTCTCTTAGGGTCTATACAACATCTGTCCAGGATCTTCTGGCTTTCATAGTCTCTGGTGAAAAGTCTGGTGTAGTTCTGATAGGCCTGCCTTTATATGTTACTTGACCTTTCTCCCTTACTGCTTTTAATATTCTCTCTTCATTTAGTGCATTTGTTGTTCTGATTATTATGTGTTGGGAGAAATTTTTTTTCTGGTCCAGTCTATTTGGAGTTATGTAGGCTTCTTGTATGTTCATGGGCATCTCTTTCTTTAGGTTTGGGAAGTTTTCTTCTATAATTTTGTTGAAGATATTTGCTGGCCCTTTAAGTTGTAAATCTTCATTCTCATCTACTCCTAGTATCCCTGGGTTTGGTCTTCTCATTGTGTCCTAGATTTCCTGGATGTTTTGAGTTAGGATCTTTTTGAATTTTTCATTTTCTTTGATTGTTGTGCCAATGTTCTGTATGGAATCTTCTGCACCTGAAATTCTCTCTTCCATATCTTGTATTCTGTTGCTGATGCTTGCATCTATGTTTCCAGATTTCTTTCCTAGGGTTTCTATCTCCAGTGTTGCCTCACTTTGGGTTTTCTTTATTGTGTCTACTTCCCTTTTTAGGTCTTTATTCAATTCTAGCACCTGTTTGGTCGTGTTTTCCTGCAATTCTTTAAGGGATTTTTGTGCTTCTTCTTTAAGGTCTTCTACCTGTTTAGCAGTGTTCTCCTGTATTTATTTAAGTGAGTTTTAAAGTCCTTCTTGATGTCCTCTACCATCATCATGAGATATGGTTTTAATTCTCGGTGTAGTTTTTTGGGTGTGTTGGGTTGCCCAGGACTGGGTGGGGTGGGAGTGCTGGGTTCTGATGATGGTGATTAGTCTTGGTTTCTGTTAGTAAGATTCTTACGTTTGCCTTTTCGCCATCTGGTAATCTCTGGACTCAGTTGTTGTAGTTGTCTCTGGTTAGATATTGTTCCTCAGGTGTTTATGTTAACCTCTATCAGGAGACCTGGGAGACTAGCTCTCTCCTGAATTTTAGTGTTCAGAGTACTCTCTGCAGATAGGCTCTCCTCTTGCAGGGAAGGTGACCAGATATCTGGTGTTTGAACCTGCCTCCTGGTAGAAGTTGTGATCCACTCACAGAGGTCTTAAGATCCTGTAGATGGTCCTGTGTATAGCTTACGGGTGTCCGCAGACTCCACGCCCAAAGTATCCCTGTGCTGTCATGGACCAGTAGGGACTTGTGCCCCTGATCAGACTGGGTTTTCTGCTTCCCTAATTAATGCAGTCTCAGGTCCCAAGAGATTGGATTGGAGCAGCAGCTGTGTTCCACTCACCAGAGGTCTTAATATCCCATGGAGGGTCTTATGGGTAGCTTGCAGGTGTCAGATGACTCCGCGCCCAAGCTATCCAGGTGCTGGCGGGGACCGGAAGAGCTAGAAGCCATTTTCTTCTTTTTCTTCTTCTTCTTTTTTTTTGAAGATTTTTTTATTTGTCTGTTTGTTTGTTTATTTATTTATTTATTTATTTATTTATTTAATGTATGTGACTACACTGTAAGCTGTACAGATGGTAGTGAGCCTTCATGTGGTTCTTGGGAATTGAATTTTAAGTCCTCTGCTTGCTCTGGTTAGCCCTAGTTGCTCTGGGTGACCCTGCTTACACTGGCCCAAAGATTTTCTTTTTCTTTCTTTCTTTCTTTCTTTCTTTCTTTCTTTCTTTCTTTCTTTCTTTCTTGCTTTCTTGCTTTCTTGCTTTCTTGCTTTCTTGCTTTCTTGCTTTCTTGCTTTCTTGCTTTCTTGCTTTCTTGCTTTCTTGCTTTCTTGCTTTCTTGCTTTCTTGCTTTCTTTCTTCCTTCCTTCCTTCCTTCCTTCCTTCCTTCCTTCCTTCCTTCCTTCCTTCCCTCCTTCCCTCCCTCCCTCCCTCCCTCCCTCCCTCCCTCCCTCCCTCCCTCCCTCCCTCCCTCCCTCCCTCCCTTCTTTCTTTCTTTCTTTCTTTCTTTCTTTCTTTCTTTCTTTCTTTCTTTCTTATGTATTTTATTTACATTTCAAATATTGTTCCCTCTCCTGGTTTCCTCTTTGAAAACCTTCTATTCCCTCCCCCTTCCCCTTGCTCACCAACATACCCACACCCTCTTCTTGGCCCTGGCATTCTCCTACACCTGGGGCATACCATTGGCCTGAGCACAGCATCCCCATTGATGGAGCTAGAGATTTATTTATTATTATACATAAGCACACTGTAGCTGACTACAAACGCACCAGAAAAGGGCATCAGATTTCATTATGGGTGGTTGTGAGCCACCATGTGGTTGCTAGGATTTGAACTCAGAACCTTCAGAAGAGCAGTCAGTGCTTACCTGCTGATCCATCTCACCAGCCCTAGAAGCCATCTTCTAATGGAGAACTTTCTATGCTCTTCCAAGTTAAATGTGTGCTTCTAGGAACTGACATGTATAAATGTCAAAAGGCCTTAAATAAATTTTAAAAACATTAAATGCCATATTTTGTGAGTCTCTGAGATTTGAGAAGGCTGTCTATTTATAGCATATATAAACAAGCAAATGTTGTTTTTTTTCTACCTATCTATAATCTATTCAACCTAGGATGTATATTTTTGTGATAATATAGACTATCATCTGATACAACCATGAGTATTCTTGTCTATTATACTTGTAGCCATACCAAACTGTAAGAGCAGCTATTAAAAGGACTAGAGATAAACCTTTTATTTTTAGGTGAGTTGCATTGGCACAGTATCTATACAAGAGTTCAAACTTACATATATTATGTTGTATCAAATGATTTGTACCAATGAAAAACTTAAATTTCTATCAATATACAATAATCTGTATCAACTTAAACAAAAAACCTTATTTGACAATATCAGTAGCTCTAAATTGAAGAGTAAATTCAATAATCTACCATTTTATTCTATTACTCCTATATTATATTTCTATATCCCCCTTTTCTTCTCAACCTCCTTCCCTTTATCTAAGAAAGAAAGAAGAATAGGAAAAAAGAAAGGGAAGAGAAATTCCTGAATCTAAGCTCCCTATTTAATTTCCTCTCTATATAAGACCATAACTACTTGTAACTATCCCCTTAAATGCCAACATAGCCATAACTCATAAAATGATTGAACACATTCACCACAACTTGATGGATTGATTTTCATGAAATTGCTTCCTCTTTATTGGGGCATATGATTTCATTTTGGAGACCCAAAGGAAAACTCAGAAAATGGTTAACTCCAAGGAAATTTAGCTGTGGCAATTTTTTTCCAGTCTCTGTATGCTGATAAAGTTCAGAATTAAGTGAATTCCTGACTGTATCAGTCTCTAATGCTGGATGAATTGTGGTCATCTATGGTCAGCAGCTCTCTTTGAAGCAGTTTTGGAAGTCAGTCTTTTGAGGAGACATCATTGAGGTAGTCTGAGGTAGACTGGCTGAGGTAGCATCTGACATCTCAGTATTCCTGTGGGTTAATTTTGTCTGGGCTGCTTTTTTCGGTTGTCATCTCCTATGAATACGTAAGTTTTCACAAGTAATACATAGTTCTGTACCAGCAATGTATGGAATGTTCAATGCACATAGATCAGACAAAGATGATTATTTGTTGTTTGAGCACATGAAAGACATCTTAAGTTAATTTAGACTGTAACCTAAAGTTCAATATAAAAGTTTATCTATTCCACATAAAAGGATGGTGTGATGATCCTTGAGGACTCTGTAGCCAACAAAATGTATTGGCTCGTGTATTTGATTTCTGGCTAGATATGTATACATGTCCCAGACAGTTTCAGAGTTGTTTCCATAAAACTTTAGCATTATCCATTATACATCCAGTCCTTTTGATTTTTCTTTTCCTCTTCCTATAGCGATGATATTCAGGGAGTCACCCTCTATCAAATCCATTCCTTAGTATTTTAGATGGATTCCAAAGCCTTTCTCTTTTTCTGTTGACACAAACAGAAAACGTCTTTTCCCATCTAACATGCATTTGTTCAGCAGTTTGAAGTCATTATTACTATAGTCTGATCTAATCTAGCAGCCACAATTGTATCCAGGTATGCTCCATTTTACCTTTCAAATAGACAATGTACAATATCACCATTACCATTGAACATGTAACCATTTTTATGTTAAATTAAAAAAAAAGATTGTATGGAGTCAAAATATCTTCCTTTACAATGTTGTATAATTAATATTATTTATTGAGGCATGGTTTCTCTCTTTAGCCCAGACTGTCCTGGATTTGCTCTGCAGATCAGACTGACCTTGAAATCACAAGCAACCTATCTGTCTTTGTTTCTGTTTCCTTTATAAGATCCTACTTATTTTTATTGGGATATTATTTGGTTTTTTTATTTAATTTTTTGGTTATTCCTTTTACCTCTGGCTCACTGTCTCCTCACAGATTCCTCCTCCTAAAATACTTTCCTATCCCAACTCCCTTTCTCCTCTGAGCTGGTGGAGGGCCCTAGGTATCCCCCTACCTGGCACTTCAAGTGTCTGTGAAGGTAGGCACGTCCTCTCCCCCTGGGGCAAGACAAAGTATCCTAGCTAGGAAATCATATCCCATATTCAGGCTGAAGCTTTTGGGATAGCCCCAAGTCCAGTTACTCAGGACCAACATGAACATCAAGATGAACATCTGCTACATATTTTTGGGGAGTCCTGAGTCTAGCTTGTGTATGTTCTTTGGTTTATGGTTCAGACACTAAGAGCCTCGAGGGTCCAGGTTAGTTGACTCCCCAGGTTTTCTTGAGGAGTTCATATCCCCTCTTTGGGCCCATAATCTTTCCTCCTATTCTTCCATAGATTCCTCAAACTTCTTCCATTATTTGGCTGTAGGTATCTGTATTCGCATGATTGAGATGTTGGCTGAAGCTTCTCAGAGGACAACATGCTCCTGTCTGGAAGCATAGCAGAGTATCATTAACAGAGTCAAGGATTGGTGTTTGTCCATGGAATGGGTCTCATGTTTGGCAAGTTATTATTTGGCCTTTCCCTCAGTTTCTGCTTCATTCCCATGTCTGTATTTCTTGCAGACAGGATCAATTTTGGGTTGAAAGTTTTGAATGTGGGTTTTTGTCTCTATTACTTCACTTGGGTTCTTGCCTGACTACAGGAGGTGGCCTCTTCCAGTATGGAGCTAAATTGAGAATTCCCAACAGAGGAATCTCAAATGGTTTAGAAGTAGAAATGTTCAACGTTCTTAGTCATCAGGGAAATGTAAATCAAAACAACTCTGAAGTTCCATCTTAAAACCATTTGAGTTGCTAAAATGAAAAACTGAAGAGATATCACATGTAGGTGAGGATGTGCAGCAAGCTGGACATTTATTCATTGCTGGTAGGTGTACAAATTTGTACAATTACTTTGGAAAACAATTTGATAGTTTCTCAGGAAAATGGGAATAGTTCTAACTCAAGACCCAGCTATGCTACTCTAGGGCATATACTCAAAGATGCTCCAACATCTCATAAAGATGCCTTCTCAACTATGTTCAGAGCAGCTTTATTTGTAATAACCACAAACTCAAATAACTTAGATATCTCTCAACTGAAGAATGGATATAAAAGGTGGTCCATCAACACAAAGGAATAATATTCAGCTAGTAAAATCAAAGACATCATGAATTTTGTAGGCAAATGGATGGAACTAGAAAATATCCTGAGTGAAGTAAGCCAGTCCTAAAAGGACATGCATGATATGTACTAACATATAAGTGGATATTATCCATAAAAGACAGGTACCATGTTACACTCCACAGACTGGAGGAAGATAATCAACCATGTTTTTAGGTATATTGTTCCTGTTTAGAGGTTTGTGTCCAGTATTTTGTGCTAGGCTTAGATGTCTGTTCTACCATGGCAGCCCCAGGTTACAAGGAGACTGGCTGCTCAGAACAGTGTGACTCACTAGTTCATATTACTTTCATGAAGTCTTGGTTGCAGGAAGGATACAGCTTGCATGCTCACTCCTAGTCTTTCATGCATAGTTCTACTCCCAGTTGTCAACCCTTAGCTCTAGGAGGCATGCTACTTATTACCTTAATGGAGACTTCCAAGACCTCACCAGCACAACTAGTCTTGTATTTGTCTGGCTCAAGGGCTGTTTTCCAGTTCTGAGAGGAAATGCAGCATAGCCTGATATGTGGTCAGCTTGTGGACCACAGCTGTACTTTAGCTCATACTCTGACCTTGTGGGGGAAAGTGTACCAAACTAGCATGCCTTCTGATTCTATCTGGAAATGCACAAGGCTTGAAAAAAACAGTACATTTCTAAGGAACCTCTCTCCAACCTCCCAGCACCATTACAGCTTCTGTCTTAAATGGACAGCCTGTTTTTTACCTGGGATATATGAAATTTCAACTTGGGTTACAAGTAAGTTCCTGCCTCACATTGGTTTTCCAATTCTTTGTAGTTATTATTATTTCCAGGTTGTTACACCCCTTGTTGCCTTTAAATATCTCTTTGGGGTTCCTACCCTGCTTCAGACCACATAGTTTTCAAATAAAAGACACAAAACCCTTTAGATTTATAATAAGTTTAAAAGTACTAGAGATGGGGAGATGTCAGGCCTCCATCCTATTTTGTTTACTTTCTTGTGGTGATTCCTGATACATTGTTTGCCATGTTTGGCCTTGGCCATGCTTACCCAATGAGGCCATTCCTCTTGGCCATATACTTATGATCCATGATATCTTATTGCAACATCCTTCTTATTCCTCTCTCTGCATGGTCCTTGACTCAGGCAGAAAGCCCAGGAACCTTGGCTCTGGCCCTCTTTCTTCTGCCCAACAAAGTCATCTTTATTAACCAGTCAGGGATAACTTGGGGGACAAGAATTATGTAGATAGCATCATTTGAAATACATGAGGATCTCCTCCTCATTGGGGACAAGATCTTGGGGGCTAGTATGCATTTGAATACAGAAGGGTACCAGATCAAACCTCTACAAGTTTGCCTTTATGGATATAGACCAAAAAGGGTATCTGAGTCCTTAACACTAGAACTGGGACTGAAGACTGAGGATGAGCTCAGTAAATGGCACACAAGAGGGAATGTTACCACTGACTGGGAAACAAGAAAGTATGTATACCCCAGGAAAACTGTAGCTCACTACTGTATTATTAAATACAAGGAAATTTATCTTAGATATCAAACTATTTTATGTTCATGATGTCATGTCAGTGGGTTTACAGACTTCTGAGCATGTAGTAATATCCTCAAAATTAATATAGGAAAGCTTGCTTCACAGCAGTGTGGAAGCATGGCAGGAATGATAATAAGGCAGGGGAATCAATGCTGCCAATTTTTCAGATATAAAAACACTAACAGGAACCAGATAGGTGCTTACAGAAGAGGACAGGCAGTACTAGGTGCACTCCCTTAATCCCAGCACTAGAAAAGAAGAGGCAGGAAGATCTCTACAAGTTCCACATCAGCCAGGGATACATAGTGAGTTCCTGTATGTAAATAAATAAACACAATCAATAAAAAATCCTTGAGGCATTCACATTAGTTGGGTAAGGAGGGAGAAAGCAGACATGATCCAGGTGGATGACCCGGCCCAGCACGCTAGAGGCTGTGACAAGAAGCAAAATGGAAAACCAGAAGTTAGAGGAACTTAAGGAAACATGGTTTGCTTGTTTTCTTTATTATTATCAGTATTTGTGTATGTGCACATGCACATGTGCGTGTGTGCGATGTGCATATGTGAGTAAGTATGGCAGCCTACCAGTGGAGATTGGAAGCTAATTTTGTGGAAGTTAATTTAGTTCCACCTTTATATGGGTTTTAAGGAACAAACTTAGGTCAGTAGGCTTGACTGACAAGCATTTACCCATTTTGCCCTAACACCATGCCCTATTTACTTTTTTCCCCCTCTGTGGTGCTAGGAACTGAACCAAGGTCTCCTGAATCCTAGATGAGTATTGTACCACTGAGATACATGCCCAGCCCTCTTTTTACTTTTTACTTTGAAACAGTGTCTCAGAAAGTCCCCTGGGTTGGCCTTAAATCCTATGTTTAGTCCAGGATAGACTTGAACTCTTTCAGTTTCCCACATAGCTGAGATAACAAGCCTGAGACACTAGGTGCAGAATCAATTTCAATTTTGACACAGAAAGATTAAAGTTCCATAACAAGTGCAGGAAAGGTCTAGGTACCAAGTGGCAATGTTATGTCCAATAGATAGAGCTTGAGGTCATAGGCCTCAGTGTGGTGAGGTTTTTCCCAAGGAGGAAAGAATTTGTAGGAAGCCAGTACACAAAGGTGAATAGAGAGGAAAGAGCCAACAGCTGACTAAGAGAGGGCAGAGGGACCTGAAAAGACTGAGGGATGAGTTATTAAAGACAAAGAGAAGGGGCTAGTTCTAAATAAGGACCTGCATGATTTGGGGCCATGAAGATTCCATGTTGAACAAAACCAGTGGTTAGAGTTGAGGATAGTGAACTTCAAAAGGAGGAGGATTGGGGCAGGGAAAGAGGATAGTTTGGTCTTCTTTGAGGACAGCCAAAAGGCAGAGGTATGAGTAGATTTTACTGGAGTGATGAATGGCAGAGGTCTTTATTAACATGCCTGAATCACTAGGGTTGGGAACAGAGAGAGTTTAGGGTAGCCTTGCCTACAGACTCATGTGCTTAAGAACTCAGGCTGGACATCCCCAGGAGCATCTGGAGGGATAAGCAGGGCATTTGAAAATATTCAACAAAGGTGGTGTCAGAAAAGACAGGGATTGCCCCTGACACACCTGGAGGATTATACAGGTAAGGACAGAGTGAGTTAACTCATCATGATGACCTCAAAATTAGCCAGGGAAAGGCCAATTCAGATAATGAGATAGCATGGTAGGGCCACTGGAGTCAAAGTGCACTTGACAGTGGCCTATTGCTATGGAAATCTAGTTGTCCTGAGCTTCATTAGCATTTTCCCTGAGGTGCAGAACTTTGGGAAGAGTTCAGGCCCTCAGCTGCTGCCCATTCCCAGAATGTCAGTTCCTTCCAGGGAACAGGTACAGAGTCCAGAATGGCAGGGAGAGCCTCAGCTTGAAGGAGATTCACAACCCAGGAGTACTGATCACCAGACCTCATAGCTGAGCCTCAGGTAGGAACTCTCACATACCAGTTGTCTAAGACCAGAAAACCTGGGACTCAGGATTTTCAACTCACCAATGGCATTAATTGTAAAGCAACAGTACTGTAGTTACCCAAGCCTGGTGCACTACAGGTCTGGGGCCAGCTGATAAGGTTGGAGGTCACAGACTCAGGAGATCTGAGACCGAATAGGACAAACCTGTAAAGATGGGCAGGGACTGGGAATCAGGCAAAGGTGCTGAGACTCCATTTGTGAGAGAAGAGGATCCTCAGTTATTCAGCCTTGGTGCAATTTGAGAGGGGTTGGAAAAAGATGGGTTTTGAAAACAGTCAAGAAACACCTGTCATACAAGGAAGTAAACTATCTGCTAATTCTTATTCCAACAACTTCGTTATTTCTACCCCATTCCTACAGGGATGTAGCATTATCCATTGGTTATGTTTCCATGAGAGAGTACCTAAAAGCACACAAAGCCAAGGCTTCTACAGTCAGTCACCCAGCACTGGAGCAGTAACTCATCTGAGGTAGGTGGGATGAAGGTCAGGACCAAGAGACTCAAAAACTGAGGAGGAGCCATGGCTTGTGCTTAGGGAGAAGGGGCTTACTGTCCACACATCTCAGGCCATGCTATTTGGGTACTATGATGGACTGAGTCTATGACCCAGCAGGCCAGGAACCTAATTCCATCACGTCTTATCTGCTGGTGTACGTGATGACACTCAAATCATTTCTAAGAGCCTGTGGGTTTTGCCAAGGTATCACTAGCAGGTGTAAGACATAGTAAATGGCTTTTGTTTAGGCTGCACTGTCATAGCTCTGTAGGCTAGTCTTTAGCTGTCTCTTTACTGGATCTTAGGACATTTAATAAACATTTATAAAGAAGACTGCTTGGGGAATGGTTCTCAAAATCAGTAGAATGTGTGTTTCCATACAGTAGGCCACATATTTGATCTCTAGTAATTCATAAAACCTGATGGAATGGTTAGTATTAATTTCTAAGTATATAAAATATAGAATTATCTGTAGAGACACTCAATGAGAGATTGGCTAAATTATGTTGACCTGTGGATATGACCTGTTAGGAAACGTCTCAATTAACTAATGTGGATATACCCAGCCCACTGAGGACAGCACTATTCTCTAGGCAAAGGTTTCTGACCTATGTTAGAATGAAGGAATTGCACGAGAACAAGCAATATGGCGGCACAGGTATAAATGATTTATTAGATTAGAACTGAGTAAAGGTTTAATAAAGAATGTGGCTGGGCGTGGTGGTGCATGCCTTTAATCACAGCACTATGGAGGCAGAGGCAGGCAGATTTCTGAGTTCGAGGTCAGCCTGGTCTACAAAGTGAGTGCCAGGACAGCTAGGGCTACACAGAGAAACCCTGTCTTGAAAAACCAAAACAAAAAACAAACAAACAAAAAAAAAAGAATGTGTATTACAGGAGAAACAGAAACAGAAAATTCTCAGAGAATCTCCAACCTGAAGTGGAAGGGGCAACATTTTAAATCAAAGAAGTTGCCCAGTTTTAGCTCACAGGATATTTATATGATATCATATCTGTATAGACAGAGAATGCCCATTTCATTATCCTGGTAAGTAATACATTTTCAGTGGTCATGGCAGCATCCCATAAACCATCAGGCATTACAGGATCAGACTTACTGCAAGTCAGGTTCTTCTTTTGAAGGAGGTGGGGTGGGAAGGTATTTTCCTTTAGGGCCTTTTTGTTTCTACAATTCCCTACACACAGATCAGCAAGGTCAAGTCACTGAAACTAGATCAAGGTCTTCCTTTTACTGAGACTGCTTTAGAGCTGACAATAGATGCTGGGGGCCTTAATAATGCTGTTCTGCCATACTGGTTTAGGACCTTAACGCATGAAAAGTTTGAGCTGCATCTTAGAGCAGGGAAGGGGTGGTTACCACAGACAGCACTGTGGCATGCTATCAGGGGTGTGAGGCAGGTATTGAAGCTCATGATTAACAGATGATATTCCTAATACCATGCCATCTGAAACTTAGTGGCCTGCAATCTGGAAAATAGCAATCAAAGTAAAAGATTAAGGAAGCAAAGATTTTCCGGTTTGTAATAATACATATATTTTTATTTTTTAATAGGATATTTTATTTATTTACCTTTCAAATGTTATCACCTTTGCAATTTTCCCCCCTGAAAACCTCCTATCCAATTCACCCTTACACTGCTTCTATGAGGGTGCACCCCGATCCACCTACTTAGTCCTGCCTCACAACCCTAGCATTCATCTACACTGGGGCATTAAGCCCTCAAGGACCAAGGGCCTCCCCTGAAAAGGCCTGTTCAGCTCTTTCAGTCCTTCCCCTAAATTCTCCATTGGAATTCCTAGGATATTGTTGCCTGTGAGCATCCACCTCTGTACTTGCCAGGCTCTGGCAAAGCCTCTCAGGAGACAGCCATATCAGGCTGCAAGCACTCCTGGCATCTGCAATATCTTCTGGGTTTGGCAACTGTATATGGGATCGATCCCCAAGTGGGGCAGTCTCTGCATGGCCTTTCCATCAGACTCTGCTCCACACATTGCGTGGAGAGCCTTTTGGGGTGCAGCTTGGCAGGAGTCTGACATTGGACAAGGACAAGGAAGTAAGGTCAGGCAGCTAGGCCATAGCAAAGAAGTAAATCCAGACAGGGACCTGACTTTGGCCAAGGACAAGGAAGAATCTGTTTTTAGGGTAGAACAAAGAAGTAGGCTCAGATATCTTAATCATCCTTAGAAACAGCTATCAGCAGAGTGATCATGGGGCTTTGTGTTGTCTTGCTTGTTCCTTGACTCTTGTCTTTTTAGTTCTTTATTGTACTGCTCGCCCTTAACACTTGCAAGTAATTGGTAAGTAAAATGGTATAAAAGGCAGACTGGGAAAATTAAATTTAACTTCAGTCTCAGAATTGATTGAGGTCATGCTACAATGTTGTCTGACTATCTTTTTTCCTTTTAATTCTCACTCCCATGCTGGAGAACATGCTGACTGACTGAGAGGGCTTGGTAAACATTTTCCCATATTACCTCCAGTGAGTATATTGTTTTCCCTTTTAAGAAGCACTGAAGCATGCACACTTTGGTCTTCCTCCTCTTGAGCTTCATATGGTTTGTGAATTGTGTGGATATTACGAGCATTTGGACAATTATCCACTTATCAGTGAGTCCATCATTCAGGATGATATTTTCAAGTTCCATCCATTTGACTAAGAATTTCATGAAGTCATTTTTTAATGGCTGAGTAGGATTCCATTGTGTAAATATTTCACATTTTCTGTATCTATTCTTCTGTTGAGGGACATCTGGGTTGTTTACAGTTTCTAGCTATTATAAATAAGCTGCTATGAACATAGTGGAACATGTTTCCTTATTACATGTTGGAACATCTTCTGGGCATATTTCAGGAGTGGTAATGCTGGGTCCTCATGTAGTTCTCTGGTCAGTTTTCTGAGTAAGCACTAGACTGATTTGCATAGTGGTTGTATCAGCTTGCAATCTCACCAACAATGGAGGAGTTTTCCTCTTTCTCCACATCTTTGCCAGTATCTGCTGTCACATGAGCTTTTGGTCTCATTCAGACAGGTATGAGGTAGAATCTCAGAGTTGTTTTGATTTGCATTTCCCCGATGACCAGGAATTTTGAACATTTCTTTAAGTGCTTCTCAGACATTCAAGATTCTTCAATTGAGAATTCTCTGTTTAGCTCTATACCCCATTTTTTAATAGGGTTATTTGGTTCTCTGGAGTCTAACGTGTTTGTATATATTGGATATTAGTACTCTATCAGATGTAGGATTGGTAAAGATCTTTTCCCAATCTGTTGGCTGCCACGTTGTCTTGCTGACAGTGTCCCTTCTCTTACAGAAGATTTGAAAATTTATTCCATTTGTCTGATTCTCGATCTTAGAGCATAAGCCATTGGTGTTCTGTTCAGGAAAATTTCCCCTGTGCCCAGTGAATTTGAGTATATCAATTTAATTTATTTTACTTCTTGATATGCAATTTGAATAGCTATGTACCTATGGTCACCATGTCAGGGAGGTCAGTTTCCGGGATTTAGCAATTCAGAAAGATATGGTCAATTATGGGGTGTGGTTTAGAGGTTCTGCAAAGGAGTAAAAGACAGGCCTGGAATGAACAAGGCCTTAAAGAAAAATAATCAGCAGCACAAGATAAACAAAAGTTCAAGACACTTGCTCATATCATCAATGAAATGACAATGACATTGAAGACCACCCACTTTCTGTCATGTTCAACAGAAAACTCAACACAGTGTTAATGGGCTAAAAATTCCTTTATGGTGGCAGTGGACATGGAGCCATTTCTTAATATTTCTATGAAAATACCATCTCATGACTACATACTTAATTTCTCTTAGAAAGAACTGCTTTTATTTTTAATTTGTGTCTTTATGTGTATAAGCCAAACATACATTTCAAGTGGATCTTTGCCTATGTGTTGAAGGTGTGCCTATGTAATGGCTAGAAGGTAATTTCATCTTAATATATCTGAGTACGTCATGATACTTACTGCTCAGATATGAAATGTCTTTTCTCTGAAGACCTTGTTGGCTGTTTTGAGTATGTGTCATACATATATCAGTCTTGTTCACTTTGGCACCAAGTTAAATACAGCATCCAACTTCATTGATGCTGTATTTATCCACATACAGTGCCTGAAATTAAAATAGATTAGAAAAAAATCTTTACCAATCCAACTATAGAAAAATTCAACTCTAGATTCATTCTTAGAATTTTGTAGATCCCTGCTTTATACTCTGTCTGTTCTGGAGAGAAATGGCCTTTCATAAACTCAGTTCTTCATGGTCACTAATGATGTTCTGGCTTCAAGCATGGCTACCAACCACACCTGCTGTCATTTCATTGTAGTTGGCTCCTGAACAAGGACATGCAGTCTCTTCTCTGCTCTTGGTCTGAGATAGCTCCATACAAACAGAATTCAGGAAAGTGACCCTGTTCTTGGCCTATGTTTCAAAAGCTGCTACATTTGTTCTCTTGTTTCTAGCCATGCCTGTGGAAGAAAAACCAAGCCACATTGAAAATTCTAGAGTAATTTTCACCACATATAGCTGTTTGAAAGGGAAACAGGACCCTATCCAAACATGAACACCTAGGTACTAGATCAGAGATACACCTCCTTAGACTTTCCAAGCCTCATGATTACTTCATCTGATCTCATATAAAACAGATGAACTACTGTTAAGTATTTGCAATATCTTGAAATTAGAAGAGAGAGATAGGCAATTCAAGTTGAAGGTAAACTTACAGGCCTTAACTCTCTTTGGTAAAACAAATATTTGTGTCTTATGAAGATCAAATTGTGCTACCAAGATCTAATCCAGAATGAAATTTCCTGGCATTGCCTAAGATGGTCACAGATTATGAAAGACTAGCTTCAAACACCATGAAGGTGAATCAAGATATTTCTAATCTTGGAGTTGGGACACACACACTTGGCTGTGAATCAGAATTGCTACAGTTCAGAGGCTACAATGTGTCTTTCCTCCCATGTTCTGAATGTACCCCGACCTCAATACACCTATTTTCAGATGGCACCCAGTTCTTCAAACTATGACTCTATTTGTATCTAATCTTTTTGAGGGACAATGAAGCTAATGGGAAGTCATTAGAGTAAGTGTAACACAGGAGATCATGATGTACATGTCCAGGACAAAGAAAAATGTCATTTACAATCCATAGAAATCTAGATTTCACACAGAGAAAACTTGTCTCAAAAACAAAACAAAACAAAACAAAACAAACAAGCAAGAAATCTGGATTCCCAATTTCTGTATTTTTAATATTCAGCCTCTAAATCTATAAAAAAAATTCTGTGTTACTTAATCCAGTCATTCTGTAGTGCCTGCAACATAGTCCTAGCTGACTAATACTTCAGAGAGCATGTACAATACAGGTCTCCACCTTTGGGCAGCCTACCTCTGATGTTCATATACATCTGCACAAAAAGCAGTTCACTCAACAAGATCCCCCAAATTGTATTCCTTGTCTTCCAGCCTAGGATGACACCAATTTGGGAATAAAGGTAAAGATCATAGGATGAGACCGTATATGTAGAAGGGTTGAGATCTATTAAAACCAGACAACAGACAGTGTAAGTCATGGGGGCTGTGATGCCATGCCCCAATTAATCCTCCCATATACAGTCTATACCAGTCAATCAGAATGCTACAGGTAGGGTCCCAGCAGGGGTGGCACATTCTGCCTATCACCTCTCTACTCACACCCCTATGTTATCTGCAAGAGCAATTTGGAGTAGGAGGGCCAGATCAACTCAGAGTCCATTATATTTATGTGTTGTGAAATGGTGCTGATTACATGAATTATCTGGCTTGCTGAGGATCCATTATCTTGCATTGAGATCAAGGTCAGGGATGAAGAGATGCTCATGGGTGAAATAAATACATTTTTTGAGCTGCCTTTGCCCAGTATTTTCAAAATGTTTGAAGCAAAGGTAGCATTTTTTTTTCAGAAGAGTATCCATGATGGCTAGCTTGGAATGAAGGATTAAAATCAACATCACATAAGCAGAGGTTGATGTGGAAGGTGCAGTTCCACACTCCCCAACATTGTGAGGCTGTGGTTTAGTGAGCAAAATGACATACACAGCCTGGAAAATAAAGGTCATATGCAGAACGTGGACATCCTGGTCTATATAGCATGTTACAGGTCAGTCAAAGCTACATAGAGAGACCCTGTATCAAAACAAACAAACAAACAAACAAGCAAGCAAATAAAACTAAAGACCTTACATACATGCTATTTTTTCTACTTTAAGGGTGTAATACCTAACATCTGCTGATTTCTTTCAGGAGGAGATTTGTGAAGTACAAAGTCCAAACGCTTTGAGCACAGACATGGTAGTTCAGGCCTTTATTCTCAGTACTGGGAAGACAAAGCCAGACCAATTGCTAATTGAGCTTGAGGCCAGACTTGTCTATAAATCAAATTCCAGGACAGCTTACAAACTCCATCTCAACAAGTTGAAACACACACACATACACACACACACACACACACACACACACACACACACACACACACACACACTCACTTACAACCTGCTAAACTTGACTGAGCCTTCATTTACAGTTCTTCACACATGTTTCTGAGGATAAGGTAAGGAACTTACTGGAATTGAGGAACCCCATCAGTATCAGTTCCAGTAATGTCCCTGGTTCCCTAGCCAGTTTAAAGTGAGGGAGAGGAAAAATGACTTCCTAATGAGGCTGCAAAAACAATTGTCTAGTGGGCACAGATGAACAAATAAAATAAATAAATGAATGAAGTAAAAGACAGAAAGAGAGAGAGACACACACACACACACACACACACACAGAGAGAGAGAGAGAGAGAGAGAGAGAGAGAGAGAGAGAGAGAGAGAGAGAGAGAGAGAGAACAACAGGTAAGAATCTCAAGACTCCATTATTCTTTTGTTCCAAAATAATTAAGTACGGAAGAATTGGTATCTTATACAAATGAAGATGAAAACTCCATTGCTATCTCACAGCAGTTATTAGGAGAAAGATGTCCTCGTGGGTACAATGATGGCTAGATTTAAAGGTCAGATCAACACTGCACCCTTTGCCTCACCCTAAACCAAGAATTCCCAGAAAAGACCCTACTGACATTTGAGTCTCTTTGTTGTACAGACTGCCCTGACCATATAGAATATGACAATCGTCCTTTTAGGAGTCCACATATGACCTCACCTACCCAGACAGTTGGATCCTGGGTTCCTGACATATGCAATGTGCTTTTGGATTTCAGAGAGCTAAAGCCAGAGAGAAGCCTGGCAGTCAGTGGCAAAGTTCTTGAACCCGCCTTCCTAGAGGAATTCCGCCTTTTGGAATGTGTCTGGGTTTGTGAGAGTTGTGTGCAGTTGCTGTAAAGGTAGGATCAAATCACTGACTTTTGGAGACTCTCAATCTTTGCAAATAGACACTTTTTAAAAAAAGATTTATTTATTTATTATTATATGTAAGTACACTGTAGCTGTCTTCAGACACACCAGAAGAGGGAGTCAGATCTCATTACGGATGGTTGTGAGCCACCATGTAGTTGCTGGGATTTAAACTCGGGACCTTTGGAAGAGCAGTCGGAGCTCTTAACCACTGAGCCATCTCTCGAGCCCCCGAAGATAGGCACTTTTGTGAGGTAATTTCCAGATCTCTTACCAGGATCCCCACCCCTCTACCTAGCAGATGTTAGTAGAAAGCCTGGCCTCTAGCCTAGACTGGACCAGAATCTTGCACCACATAAAAATCAAAACACAAAATGTATAAGACAAATAAAGATTATTAAAAGAAGCAAGGGAAAAAAGGCTACATATCATACAAAGGCAGACCTACCAGAATTACACCAGAGTTTTCAATAGAGACTTCAAAAGGTAGTAGAGCCTGGGCAGTTATCTTGCAAACTCTTAAAAAAACCCACAGATGTCAACCTAAACAGACTGCTATAGCCTGCAAAATTCTCAAACATCATGAATGGCATGTCATCTGAACAAAAGCTAAACAGAGAAATAACAAAACTAGCAGACATCGTGAATTGAATGAGCCTAACAGATATTTATAGAATATTTCACCCAAACTCAAAAGAATTTATCTTCTCCTCAGCACAACATGGATCCTTTTCCAAATTTGACCATACAGTCAGTTACAAAGCAAGCCACAATAGATAGAAAAATTGAAATAATGCCTTGTATCTTATCAGCAGACTATGGATTAAAGATGGATTTCAATAGCCCAGATTGTATAATAAAGACATATTAATGTAAGTATAAGAATTAGAACAGAAGAAGCTACTTAAGAAAAATTGTAAGATGAAGACAATGAAGCAGGGTCAGGGGAAGAAATAAGGAGGGTATCATTTTAGAATTCATCTTTAATTTTGATCTAACTCTAAAATCTGTTAATTTTTATTTTAGTATCTAATTTAACTCAAATGTATTTTTTCAAAAAGATCTTTATTAGTACTAATTACTAATTTTATCAGGTTTTTTACACATTATTTCGTATTTTAAATAAAACAGGATTCCTAGTTGTGAGTTTAATATATATATATATATTTTAGAACTTGTTAAGTTCATAAGATATACGTATATGGAGGAGTAAATGTTCAGGTCATTGGAATGCCCAAAATTAACCTGTAAGCCCCATCTGCTCAAGAAATGGGTAACTTTCTGCAATGCTGAAAATTGTACTTCTTAGCATATGACAAGGCCCCATGGGAAAGTATTAGTGGCCTATAGGTTTTTACTTATAAGCCCAGCAGAACATGGCTTAGGCCATTCTCAGGTAGGAAATTCTGGAGAATGGTCCTGACCAAATTCTATCTCTAAGTCAGTATTTAATATTTTAAAAAGCTTGCATCAAATTTGGCCCAAAATGGTAGAGTGATGTTTTTTGTTTGCTTCTTTCGAGCATGTTGCAAGATTAACAAGGAATCACATGGTTTGATACAAGGCACCATTTGGGCCCTTGTGCCAAACAGTTCAGTCTTGTTTGCCCAGGTGGATATTGATGTGTTCTTTCTGGTTCAATTGTTTATGTAAATGGTTTGTGAGTTTAATATATTCTGCATATTTTTGTTTCCAAAGTTTTTAGTTTATCACTTTATTTTATCAGGTTTTTTTTTTCCATGCCATTTCTGTAATGCCTTAAGGCATTATAGCTTCCATTTACATTCCAGTTTGCCATATGGGTGATAATTATGCTAATTAACTTAGAAGTATTATTAATTGCATGATATGATTAAAGTATCCTAAATGAATTTTGTATGCGGTATAAGGTCATAAGCTGGCTAATGCTTTCAAATCCTTAGCCCAAAGCACTTGTATTAGTTCTCCTAAATATAAGACCTATCACTTCTCAAGTATACTCATTAGCTTCTAAAAGAGTACTGAACAACCCATAAAATCAAATAAAATCTATATCCACCAACTCTCTGAGAAAGAATGACCTTTAAACATGGAAACAATTCAGAAGTGGTTACAGATTCTTCCCACAGTGAGCTTCTGAAAAAGGAGACACTAAAGAAATAAAGACTTAAAAGTAGTTGATCTTACATACTAGTAAAAGAAGCCCCATCAAAGACTTCTTTCCACATGGAGGGAAAAGACTTTATGATGAGATGATCCTGACCAACTTCTACACTATCAGATTTTAGAAGACACACTCATAGACTTATATGTTTAAAAATTATTCACTTTATATTTTAAAATTATAATATAATCACATCATCTTACATTTCCTGCTCCTCCCTCCAAACACTCTGACAACCCTCTCTGTCGTCTTTCAAATTCACAGCTCCTCCTCGTTTGTGTGTGTGTGTGTGTGTGTGTGTGTGTGTGTGTGTGCATGTGCATTCATGTGCATGGAAATTCCTAAATACATGAACACAACCTTCTCAGTCTGTATACTATTGTATGTATATATTTTCTGGACTGAACATTAAATATTTGAATAACTAATTGGTGTGCTGACCTCTGGAGAAGCCTATTTCCCTCACTCTCAGCATTTCATGGTTGTCTACGTTTTTTTGTTTGTTTGTTTGTTTGCTTGTTTGTATTTAGGTTTGGATAGTTTTGAGACATCATAGGCTTTGCACTATTTAGCTTTATATTTTACTTGGAATCTTATTACACTTATTTTACTCTCTCTCTCTCTCTGTCTCTCTCACTCTCTGTCTCTGTCTCTGTCTCTCTCTCTGTGTATGTGTGTGCGTGCAAGAACTCATGGATATGATGCTAAGTCTTGAGAACAGAGATATTTTGGATTGTCTCTTTTCTATCCTGGGACAATAAGCATTCATCCTGCACCCTGAAAAAGTACCTCAGGTATGTTTCCTCCCTTTGACAGAGCTGTGCCTTCTTTACAGACACACCAAGTCAAGCTTTCAGAACAAGGCAATAGATAGCACATGACAGATATCTTCATCTGGGGCAGTTATAGGGAGGTCATCAAAGTATTGTAAAAAGGTTATTTAGTAATGGGTCCAGGACTTCATTAAGTGTGTACTGGCTGGTTTTGTGTCAACTTGATACAAGCTGGAGTTATCACAGAGAAAGAAGCTTCAGGTGAGGAAATGCCTCCATGAGATCCAACTGTAAGGCATTTTCTCAATTAGTGATCAAGGCGGGGGAGGGCTCCTTGTGGGTGGAACCATCTCTGGGATGGTAATCTTGGGTTCTATAAGAAAGCATGCTGAGCAAGCCAGGGTACGCAAGACAGTAAGTAACATCCCTCAATGGCCTCTGTAGGAGCTCCTGATTTCCTGACATGCTTGAGTTATAGTCCTGACTTCCTTTGGTGATGAACAACAGTGTGGAAATGTAAGCTGAATAAACCCTTTCCTCTCCAACTTTCATCTTGATCATGATATCTTGTGCAGTGTCCAGAGCTATAGTTCTTGCCGGCAAAAACACACTCGGACAACTGGATTCTTCTGCAGCAAAAGCTTTATTGCTTCTTCAGGAGGGAAGACCCAGACCCCGGAAAATGGCGTTGCTTATATAGCCCTCAGCCATGGCGTTTCAGCACCTGATGTGGCTTGTCAGCTCCTGATTCATTGCTCGCCCATCACCCCATTACTACTATGGGCAGTGACTAGGCGAGATGGGCAGTGACTAGGCAGAGAGTTCACTCTCACACCTGTGTACAAGGCTTGTTTACTAGTTAGGCACAGCGGAGGCCAGCACCATCTTATAATGGCGATTGCTCGCGGCACGGCTCTCCACATCTCCCCCTTTTTATTTTATTAAAATGAGGCTGGACTAGGTCTGTGTAATTATGCCCATACGCTGTGGCTCCTGTCTTAGGTCGTTCCTCTAATGTCACAGCCTTTCCCATCATAGGGTAACCCTATTGCCACCGGGCTCCATGTCTTAGGTTGATCTGTGCATGAGGAAAGTTGCCCGTCCCTGGATACCACAGTGCTATGTGACAGTAACTACTAAATGACCTAGGGCGAACTCTACAAAAGAAGCCAGCCACCAATGTCAACTAATTCTTGAGCATAGATAGCCAAATTTCAGGGGAGGCCCCTTGCTCTATGGCAGCAAGTACTTGAGCTATCACGAACTTGTTATATGTTTGTTGGGCTCTGAGCTTGCAAACCAACCAGAGCATGAACACAAGTCCACAGCAGGTGGCAACACCAAATAAACCTACCCCCACCCATTCCTTAAAATAAGAAAATGCAGATTAAATCCAGGAGGAGAGGCCCTCTGTCAATGACAGGTCCACTTGCGTTGAGTTGATCTTTAAAACTGCCACCCTCAGGGCCTCAAGAGTCTCATCGAATCCCTCGGACCAATTTCCTGCAAGATACAAGGAAAGCTGTCTAGACAGATTAGCTGCATGAGTAAAATTTTCATATTGTACACTGGTAATACACAGAGTGCCCAACTTTCTTTCACAACCCAACTGGGCCATCTGGTATAGTATGCCTTTCTGTTCCTCTGTCAGGTCAAGGAGCTGATTCAAAATCATCAGCCCTCCCTTTAACTTGGTACTAGCAGAAGTTTGGACAGTGATGGCATCAGTCAGATCTGCTGAAAGCTGATTTAATTTTTTGCCTGATTGAACCATACTAGCCATAGTGTACCCTGCAGCTGTAGCAGCAGCTGCACTGGCTGAAATTGCTATGATTACGGCAGCAGTAATGCCAAAATCTCTTTTTTGTTGAAACAAGGATAATAAGGTGGAGGGTGTTTCCACTGGAACAGGGATCCAACATGAGATCCGTGCCACCATGGCATGGGTGTCCTTTGTTACATCCCAACATTGAGAAATCCAGCAAGAATCATTGAAACAGACTTCAAATGAATCATTTGAAAGAATAAACAAGAAAGGGGGTAAACACAGACTGGGGTAGGTGGATAATTAATCTGGTTTACCAAAGTTTTATTGAACCCAGTGATCTCTACACTGGTATTAGTATATCCATAAGAGTCCAGGGAGGCAGCATGTATTCCCAAATACTGAGCAAATCTTGAGATTCCAGTAAAAGAAGCCTTTCTAACTGCTCCTCCCTGGATAAAGATCAAAGGATTGAGTTCTGTACAACTGCCATTGACTCCACAAAGCACCCACTTGTGAAAGGGATGCATTCTAAAGTCCTGTATGAAAAGTCCCTTTTTCATAACAAATTCCTTCTCTGGGTCAGCCATCATGTTGGGAGAAAAGGAAAATGTTTTACTCTGATCTGCCCAACGAGTGATGGAGGATTGACAATCAGACCAAGGCAGGATCAGCCCTTCATCTTCCAAGCTACAATGAGGGGCTATTTTTGGTTGGGGGGGGGGTGACGTTCTTTGTCTGAAATGTTAGGTGGTAGAAATGTACCATTAACCCAAATTGCCTCCTGCCAGAAGGTCCGATTTGTAAAGGTTGTATCTGAGTTGGAAGTATCTTGGGTTGTGCTCTCCCAGCCTCCTCGCTGCTCATTAAACATCCCCAAGGCTCGGGCTATGAGGTTGATACATTTTCCTGGTCCATTAATTTGAAAACATAAAGAACCCTGTTCTAATAAAGAGTGATTTTCTCCTAATGGTGCTCGGGTGGGATCATAGGGTAGATATGGTAAATCTAATGTTTTATTAGTAGTAAAGAATTTTGGAAAAACTATAGCATCATGGCGAACTGGCATTGGTTTAGGGAAAGTCGAGAGAATGGCCCATCTCTGTTCGCCCATCATACTAGGAACCTGAGACAAGTTCAGCATTGTCAGGATCAGGAGCAGTCCTTGGGAGTTCAGCATCTTCCACACCATCCTTGATTACTATCTTGTGGGTGAATCGTTCTGGCAGCCAAAATGGGTTGTCTTCACTCTGTGGAAAAACACAAACAGCTCCCCTGGATCTTATCAAAATAGGATCCGGGCCTTTCCACAGACCAGATAAGACATCCTTCTATTTCACCATTTCTTTTGGTCTATCAGGGTCTGAGCTAAGTTGATCAGCTGCAGAGCAACCTTGCTCATCAAGATTCAAAAAATTAAGTGTAAAGAGTGCCATAGATACAGCTACTCTTGGCACTGAAGGCAGAGTGTCATCAACTCCCCCCTTTTGTTTTATAAAATAAGACTTGAGTGTATGGTGGGCACGTTCCACAATGCCTTGTCCTTGAGGATTATAAGGAAGGCCAGTCAGGTGAGTGACATCCATTTGATGACAAAATTGCTGAAATTTAGTAGAGGTATATGCTGGCCCATTATCAGTTTTAAGGATTGTGGGCTTGCCCCAAGCACTCCATGCTTCTAAACAGTGCTGTATAACATGAGAGGCTTTCTCACCTGTTAAAGGTGTAGCAAACATAACACCAGAGCAGGTGTCAATGGAAACATGTAAATATTGATTTCTTCCAAAGGAGGAAATATGAGTGACATCCATTTGCCAGACCTGTAATGGCCTGATGCCTCGGGGGTTTACCCCTACATGAGGAGTAGGCAGAAATTGACAACAGTTTTGACATTGGGTGACAATGTCACGAGCTTCCTTCCTGGTTAAAGTGAAAAGGTGGCATCCGTCACGTGGAAGCGTTTATGAAACTCCCTTGCAGCCTCTGCCTGCGAGGACAGAGCAGCAGCCACGATTCTAGTGGCTTTGTCTGCCAAGTCATTTCCATGAGACATGGGGCCAGGAAGGCCAGAATAAGCCCTAACATGAGTAATATACACCAGATGTCTTCTACGTAACAGGGCTGACTGAATTTGCTGAAAAATGTGAGCAAGCTTGCTAGAGGGTCTAATTAAGCCAGCAACTTCAAGTGTATTAACTGCATTAACCACATATAAGGAATCAGATACAATATTGAGCGGTCCCAGAAAAGTTTCAAGGACCTCTAGAACTACCAAACACTCTACAACTTGGGGTGATGTCTCATTATATTGTTTAGATGTTACTTGGTCATTTACTACATATGCACCTATACCAGATTTGGATCCATCTGTATACACTACTACCCCATCCGGAAGTGGGTGTTTGGCTGTTACTACTAGAAACACTATGGCTTGGCTTAAGGCAAACTGTAAAATTGGATGTTTTGGATAATGATTATCAATTTGTCCTGAATAGGAGGCAACCAAGACTGCCCAATCATTAGTTGTTGCTGCCAGGGTTTGAACTTGAGCAGAGGTATAAGGCACAATTAGCATATGAGGTTCTTTCCCAAAATGAGTAATGGCTGCTTTTATCCCCCGAAGTGCAAGTTGAGCAACTGCGTTAGGATACCACTCAATGATTTTTGCAGGGGAAGCATTAGGGTGGATCCACAATAAGGGTCCATTTTGCCACAAGACTGCTGTTGGTAACCGTGCAGTTTTTAATATGCACAATTCAAATGACTTTGACTCATCAATGCATTGTAATTGAGTATCTTGTAAGGCCTTTTCTATAGTTTGTAAAGCTTGACATGCAGCTAGGTAAGTGCTCTGTGGGAGGAGATGTGGGTATCTCCCTCTAATATATCAAATAAAGGCTTTAATTCTGCTGATGGAATTTTCAAAAATGGCCTTAGCCAATTAATATCTCCTAGCAATTTTTGGAAATCATTCAAGGTATGTAGTTGATCTTTGCGAATCTCTAATTTTTGAGGAACAATTCTGTCAAGATAAATGAGTGACCCTTGGAAGGCTCCTATTCGAGCAATTTGCACCTTTTTGGTGGCCACCTGCAATCTCCATTGCCCTAATGTTTTTATTAATATAGGGTATACATTTTGCAATAACTGTGTACCTCTGCACATAGGGCGGAGGTGAATGATACCTCTGCACATAGGGCGGAGGTACACTAGGATCCAGAGGTCGAGGGCCCAGAGACCGCGCAGCGATTTGACATTTGTCTCTAGCTGCTTTCATGTTATTCTGTAACTGATTAACTCGTATTTCATCTGGCTGGTATCTTTCTCCCTCATAGCCTGCTGCTTCTTCATCTAAGTCTGTTTCCTCAGAGGAGCTAAGTTCCTTATCCAATTCTGAGCTACTGACAGCTAGTGCCTTGAACTCATCTAATGGCAGGTAGAGGCCCCTTTGCTTATGTGCCTCCCCAGCTTGATCTCCCTTCTTCTCTCCCTTTCTATCCCTTTTTCTAAGCTCTCCCAGGGCATTTTTTCCCTTATTTCTCTTTTTCTCGGGCTCAAGGCCTGTGGAAAGGCCTTTATTCTTCAGTGCACCTTGTTTCCTCTCAGCTCTTACTCTCTCTCCCCACTCTGTCTCTGATAGACTGTCTTGAACCTCCTCCAGGATCTTCTGCCCTGCCTCAACCATTTGCTTACAATCCTCATCTGTTAAGCACAGTCTTACCAGTTTCCACAATGGCATGGTCCCTGCTTTAAGTTTGCCATTCTGCTGTTCCCTAACTAGATCTCCTTTCAGTTTGTCCCATGAGGCGACAGTTAATGACCCTGAGCATGGTGCCACATGGTCTATCTCCCTGACAAATCCCTCTATAGTCTTAGTGGCGATTTTCAGGCCACACTGCTTCAAGACCGACTGTAAGGCTGTTACTACAGAGTGGGAGATTCCCATACTTGTCGCTGTCCAGGCCTGACCATGACTGAGAACCAGTCAGCAATACTGGTCACTGTCCAGGCCTGACCACAACTGAGAACCATTCAGCAGTTCCAGTGGTGGAAGCAAAACAAAATCGAAAGGGAAGGAATAATCGCTGTGAAAACAATCAAAAGGGCGTCTAACTCTGGAGAAATTTCAAGACTGTACATACCTTACAGAGCCTTAATGTCCTGTAGTTCTGATTCTGCCCCACTAACGGGGAATCTCCCTTGCGCCGGGGTGATGGTATAAAGTTCCCGGGTTCCTCGGTGCCACTTGTCCTGAGCTATAGTTCTTGTCGGCAAGAACACACTCGGACAACCAGATTCTTCTGCAGCAAAAGCTTTATTGCTTCTTCAGGAGGGAAGACCCAGACGCTGGAAAATGGCGCTGCTTATATAGCCCTCAGCCATGGCGTTTCAGTACCTGATGTGGCGTGTCAGCTCCTGATTCGTTCCTCGCCCATCACCCCATTACTACGCTCCGAGATGTTCAGTGACTAGGTGTGAGTTCACTCTCACACCTGTGTACAAGGCTTGTTTACTAGTTAGGCACAGTGGAGGCCAGCGCCATCTTATAATGGCGATTGCTTGCGGCACGGCTCTCCACAGTGCAGGAATAGAAACCCTGACTAAGACATGTTGGTACCAGCATAGTGGTGTATTCCCGTGACAACCTGACCATGTTTTGGGGAGGACTGTGGGAGGCTTTTGGAACTTGGGGCTAGAGGACCCATTTGGTGTTAAGAGCTTTGTGGGGTGTTGTGTAGGATCTTGGAAGATAATGTTGAAAACAGTACAAACGATGGGGGCCTGGCTTGTTTCAGAAGGAAGATTAAAAATTTGTATCAAGGCCTTGTTTTGATTGTAAAGATTCTGTGGTTTTGGTTAGCTAGGGCTGAAGAATCACGTGTGATTAACAAGATGCCAGAAGTGCTAAAGTGAACCTTTGTGTTACTGGGACTCTTGAGACTGGTTAGCTGTAGCTAAGAAATTAGTGTGATTAAGAAAAGACTATAATCACTGAGATGAAATATTCTGGGAATTTTTTTCTAAGAGGACAGAGACTGTGTTCCAGAGATAGCCAAGGTTGTACCTTGTGCTTTTCCTGGATTTGGTAATGTATGAGTCACCCAGGTGATACTGGTTTTGAAGGCAAGAAGGGGTCATGAAGAACATCTAAGCCTTGGCACTGTGAGAAGCCTTAAAAGGACATTGGTGAAGGCACATTCTCAGTTGCAATTGATGGCCCAGGACTGAAGGGACCTTGCAAAGGAGTTGAGGATTGGTACCATGAAGAGAGCCTATGAGAGACAATTGGTGAAGCCTAATTACAGTGGAATACAGCAGTGTTTTGGAGATGCCAGTATCATGAGAAGATCACCAAGAACAGCAGCAGCAGTGGAGTGCAGGCAGCTGTAGCCCAGAAGAAAACGTATGTGCTACAAAGGACAGTGCTGTAGAAGTGACAAAAGCCCTTGGAAGAGTCCAGATCATGAATTGGATCCCAGACTTGGGGAGGTTGGAGTTTGATTTTGCTTTTGATTGTGACTGTGCTATGATATTTTTCCCTCTTGAAGGAAGAAAGTATTTTAGTGGAGCCCACTTTGAATTTGTAAAAGACTTTGAATTTTAAAAGATATTGGGTATTTTAAAAGGTTTGAACTTTTAAGAATTTGTAAAGACCGTGGGACTTTTAAAGTTATTTAAATCTTGGGGATGAATAAGAAAGTAAGGGTTAAGGATCAATAGTGATGTATTTGTGGTTCAAGTTGACAAGGGGTTAATTGTACTGGCTGATTTTGTGTCGACTTGACACAAGCTGGAGTTATCACAGAGAAAGTAGCTTCAGTTGAAGGAATGTCTCCATGAGATCCAACTGTAAGGCATTTTCCCAATTAGTGATCAAGGGGGGAGGGCCCCTTGTGGGTGGTACCATCTCTGGGTTGGTAGTCTTGGGTTCTATAATAAAGCAAGCTGAGCAAGCCAGGGGAAGCAAGCCAGTAAGTAAAATGCCTCCATGGCCTCTGCAACAGCTCCTGTTTTCTGACCGGTTTTAGTTCCAGTCCTGACTTCCTCTGTTGATGAACAGCATTGTGGAAATGTAAGCTGAATAAACCCTTTCCTCTCCAACTTGCATCTTGGTCATGATGTTTTGTTCAGGAATAGAAACCCTGTCTAAGACAGTGTTTCATCAAAAATATTAGGCAAACTTTGAATCCTTAAGTAGCCTTGTCCATGTTATCTGCCCATTGAATATGCACTCTGGATAGCTTCATTGGAAACTGAACAAAGACAGAGGACTAGTGGCAGGCTAATGTAAGCAATCTTGGGATCAAATACAGTGTAGACATCTTGTTCAGGAGGTAGGCATTTCAGCAAGGTATAGGGGTTGGGCACAATAGGATGAATGTATTCTACCCTTTTGTTGACTCTTCTCAAGTCTTCTAATGGGTGGTGGTCATTGGAGTGGGTTTCCTTACCAGCAGAAAAAGTGTGTACCAAGATTATTGGAAATGGACCAACATCCCCTTTTCCCAGAGTCAAATTATGTGTGGTGTTATACCCAATCTTGCCTCTCGGTATGTGATATTCGGGGACTCTGGCAAGGATGGAATAGGCTTACAGTTGCACTATGGGGCACGATATTTTTCTGGCCCCATTGGACATTTCTTTCCCATACACCTGGAATTTCCTTCCATAACTTCTCCAGGTTTGAGTCTTTGTCAAGGTTTGGAAAAAAATTGTAGAGAGCTTACCTTCTTCTTCCCATAACACAGTCAGTACATGTATAGGACCGTCTTTATTTAGGACCTATACTCCTCAAGGACAAAGTGGATTTGTGCCCCCATTTTTGCTTAGAGGTCTCACATATGAGTGCATATGGGCATCCAGGAATGACCCATAAAGTATGGATTTTAACTCCAATTCTAAGTCCATCTTTCTTTGGGTACTCTGTGGGTATTGATTGGTCCCAGTATCCCTTAGACATAAATGTTGTGCGTGGGAAATTGGCCCCATAGGCTGTTTCAGGTTTTAATTCTGTACTCTAGTGTCCACTATGAAGTCTACAGATTTCCCCACATGGAGAAGATATGAACCATGACTTCCTCTGTCACTATGTTCCTCTATTTCTAAGACTGTAGTTTTCCTCTCTCTTTGTATTTTGGCACAATCACTTTTCCAGTGTTCCATCTCTTTTCAATAAGATGTATAAGATGGGGATTTTCTTCCTGACAAAGCAGTCTTCTACTTTGGGGATGGTCTGTCTTCTCACTCCTTTTCCATGTTATACATTGTACTAGTAGAGAAGGAAATGTGGATCTGGTATTCAGTACAGTGCTCTTCATGGGGCAGAGGGAGCAGGGTCAGCACAATCCTGGTGGAGACAGCCTGAATCTGCCAGATGGACGGTAGGAACTTGGAAGGTACAACCTTCTAGCCATTTTATATTAAAAGCTGGCCATTCATTTCTGCAAAGAAAAGTTAGTTTCCTTAGTCCTACAATCGAGTTCAAGGTCTCTGACATAATTCTGGTGTCCTTGGAGGGTGAATGGACCAGATCCAGTGGGGTGGAGCTGATTGTCTGCTTCACGTTGACTTTCAAGGTAACAGATAAGAGCAAACAATCCACAAGCACACAAAACACACAGTAAGGAGTGTGAAAAAGAAACTTAACTGAAGCTGATGGGGCCTATCCCTCTCTTGGGCACCATTTGTCAGGTATTACTTGGTAACCTCCATTAAAATCAGCATTTGTCTGGAGGTCTTCAGCTCTCAAGGCTACTGGCAACTGTCTGGAGATGGTGGTATAACTGACTCTCAGACCCTCATATGATGTTTGCCCTTTCAGCTCCTACCAAATCCTGATAAAGTTTGGAGCCCTGCATCTCCAATATAAATGGTTCTAGAGTGTACCCTCCCCTCAGCCTTGAGATGGCTGAACTAGTCTGGGACACTGGAGCCAGGTGTCTGGCCTTGATACATTTAAATCTTCCTGCCAGACAACTGAGAACTGCCAGCATGATGAGCTGCTCAAGAGCCAACTTTGCAACTCAATCCAGCTGAAACAAGCAACAGAACTGAGTTGAAACAAAGGGATGGGTCCTTGGGTTTTCCCATATATATTCAGTGTTGTACAGTAAAATTTCAGCCTTGATCAGAGAACTGTGTCTTGGCTCTCTTGCTGCCCTTCCCATCCATCCCCAGCTTTTCTTTCAGGAACCCAGTAACCAGTGGCTGCTAGTGGCTACACTGTAGTGTTCTTGGAAACTCTCAGACAGGAGGGAGTTCTAGGCACATTTAGCCTGCCTCTTGTGGTATTCAATGCTGTACAAACCAAAGAAACAGCAAAGAAAAAGAATCAGCCGCAGGGTGTGGTGGCACATGCCTTTTATCCCAGCACTCAGGAGGCAGAGGCAGGCGGATTTCCGAGTTCGAGGCCAGCCTGGTCTACAAAGTGAGTTCCAGGACAGCCAGAGCTACATAGAGAAACCCTGATAGAAAAACAAAAACAAAAAAACCCCAAAACAACAACAAAAATCAGCCTATGCTTAACAAGCAGACTCCAAACAAGAAAGGAAAAGAGGCAAAGACATACAGCACATAGAAGTTTGCTTCAAGTCACTGATTCACTGAGAAACAGTTTATCTCTTAAAAATCCTCTAATAAGTTTGGTTGGGGAAACAAAGTGACATTAGTACAATCTTCGTTGGCTACAATGTCAATGTCATTATATTTGGTGTGACCTTTAAGAGTTCCAGTACCCAGCTTTATTGTGGCCTTGTTATTTCCTCTAGCCAGGTGTCTCAGTAGTTGACTCAGAGCTTCAGACTAATCCTCTCTTGCAATGGAATTTTCTAGTTTCTTTGAAGACTCAGTTGTGTCATGTGATGTTTTTCTGGAAACTGTCTTATGAGAGGATATTTTCCTAGAACAGAAATTGATGCTTTTCTGGAAGCTGCTTGGAAAAACAGCATGTGATGTTTTGCTAGAGCAGAGGCTTTAGAGAATACTTGATGTTTGAAAAGGGTATAAATATAACCTAACAGATCATGGATGATGATGCTGTGTAGAATTGGTTCACCTTTCCACTCTTGGCTGATCATCATTTGTTGTGACTTTGTAGAGAGAAATGTACCCAAAAAACTTCTGGAGGTGTTCTGACAGCTGCTTGCTGCTTTCACAGACTTGACCTGATTGCCAGAGTCTTGCAGTTTTGTCTGGGTTCAACTGCAGTGGCTGATTTGTAAATGGTGTTTGATAGTTGATTGAACTACCTCTGCTGATTTGTGTGAGCTGAATTGCGGACATCCTGAAAACACAAATTGGACTCTCCCCAAAGAACTATTTCTTAACAGACCTATATCCTCATTTGCCCCATTAACCTTTTCTATCCACTATCTCTGTAGGCTGATAGGCTAAAAGGGAGGTTAAAGCATTTAAGTACACATATTAAACTAGGTTTTGAAAAATATAAGCCTACATTCCCTAATTCAGGATCATTCTGATCAATGACCCATTGTTAGTGGCTTCTACTAAAGACCCCACTTTGTTTTGCAGGATAAAAAATTATTCCCAAGGTTTTTATTTCTTAGGGGATCTCTAACAGTGTTGATGATCTTAGTACTTATACTGTCTCAGGAGAATAGATCATGTGACTTTCCAAAAGTTTCACTTTACATTCCATCATAAATCAAAAAATAAGTTTCAGCAGGAATGTTTACATGACTTTCCATATTAAGACTAGAATTGAGTTAAGTCTTCATTAATTGTCATTAGCTCCACAATTTCATTAAAATTTTAAAATAATAATTCTTATATTATAAATTAGCATGATATGGTCAAGAGGCAAATCATCTGCCTTGTGTCTTATTAGTTTTTAAGTTTTGTATAGAGAAATCCAGGCAATATTTTATCTTATGTCCTTATACCTACAATCAGTTGCTTATCCCCAGTATGTTATATTTAGTTATCAATAATTGTTTCACAGCTTGCCTAGATGGTATGTTTTCCATTATAATAAATTTGTTCCAAGCCTGCTTTCTATCTTAGTGCAATTATCCTGTGACACATGAAATCTTACAGAATGTCATTGCAGATTTTTGTATAGAGGGCTGAAAATTACTCGTATAAATTTAGGAATCCTATAGGATCATTATTAGGAATTATGAAACAATTAATCTGCCTGACATCCCTACAAAAGAGTATGTCTTTTTTGCTCTGCAGAAAATCTGTCCAATATGGTTGGCTAATGACCAGGAGTCGGTATAATATGTAATAATTACAGAGAAGGCATATCAGCAGTAATAATCACTATTGAGATGAGATTTCTGAAGGCCTTGCAATTCTAAGATTATCCATGCCATCCATGCAAATCAATGGAACATCTTCAGGATAGTCCCAAGCATGCCTTTACCTTATCCTAGAAAGCTCCTGACAAAAGGTTAACACAGAGTTACAATATTTTGTTTCGTTTTAGTGCTTAGATTTGACTCCAGTGCCCTGAGCAGGCTGAGCAGGATCTTCTGTGCTACTGAACCACAGTCCATCCCTCAAGCAGTCAGCCTACTTTAAAACAAAATGGTACATTTGTTTGTTTGCCTTTCTGTTACTATGAGTTTCTGTATATCTGTGCACAGCTACAGTCAGTATAACACACAAGAGTTGGTTTTCTCTTTCTACCACTGAGTCCTAGGGATTCTACTCAGTTCTTCAGGTTTGGTAGCAAGCACATTTATTTGCCAGACCATCTTCCTCTCTCTAGTCTTTTTATTTTTATTTTTGTTTTTGGAGACAAGGCTTTACTCTGTAGCATTTTCCCTTTTGAATCATACTTCTATCTTGACCTAGCTGGACTTGAACTCAAAGGTTCATGTTCCTCTGCTTTTCAAGTGCTAGAATTATAGTTATGTGCCACCATGCCTGGCTTTTTAATCTATTGTTACTCATATTTTCAGTGCCTTCATAAGAGCTTCAAATGTAAACAATTATGAGTTTTTGTTATTTAAATCATGAATTCTTATGTCATGAAAGAACTTGAAAGATAGTACTAGATGGTACTCTAGTCAAAGTAAAATGTTCTAATGTTGATCTGCATCTTTAGCTCTAAATCAGGAATCAGAAATCTTTTTGCTTTCTTAAGGCAGAGATTCTCTATAAGGTTCTGGCTATTCTGGAGTTCACTCTATAGACCAGTCTGGCCTGGAACTCATGGATCAACTTTGTTGTTGATGTCAGTCTTGTTGCTTTAAGGGTAAGCATCCCTTTATATCAAGAGAATTGAATTCTCATGCAAGCTTCTGAACAGAGAAGCAGGTGTCACAGTTTTCCTGTCAGTCCTTGGCATATATGGGCCACCACAGTTAGCTAATTTTGTTAGCTTCGTTACTGTTCTATTTCTGTGAAGAGACACAAGGACCAAGGTACCTCTTATAAAAGAAAGCATCAAACTGGAGACTTTTTTACAGTTTTAGAAGGGATAGTTTATGGTTATCACAGCAGGAAGCCAACCAGCATGGTGCTAGAACAATAAATCTGAGAGTATTATATCCTGATCCACAGCCACCAGCCAGTAAGAGAGACTGGTCCTGCTGTGAGTTTTTGAAATACCAAACTCCACTCTGAGCAACATGTGTCCTCCAAAAAGGCAAGACCTAATCGTACTCTCTGCCAGAGATCCTAGAGAAAGGTATTCTGTAAGTTAGACAAACACTTAGTTCTGAAGGCGGGGTGCCATAAAGCACTTCATTTCATAACTCTCATTGTACATATGGATAAAGTCACTTGGGTCACAGGCAAACCATGGAGAATAGGTAACAAAATGACAGAAAATCTTTTCCAGAGGAAGTTCCCTATAGTCTCATATATTTGAATGTTCAGTTCACTTTTTCTAGGATCTCTGATAACCTGGGTTTGATTCCCAAGTACACATAGTAGAAAAAGATGACTGACTCCTAATGATGGTCTTCTGACTTCTACACAATTGTAATGTAATTGCATGACATTAGCAAACACAAAGCAAAATAAGTGTAATAAAAATTTAATTAAAAATATAAATCTAGCTCTCTCTCTCTCTCTCTCTCTCTCTCTCTCTCTCTCTCTCTCTCTCTCTCTCTCTCCTCTCTCCTTCACCTGCTTGCTGTGTGGGACTGAGCAACTACTAGATCCTTGGACTTCCATTAACAGCTGCTACTGACCATTGTTGGGAGTTGGACTACAGACTGAAGTTTGCTGATTGCTGATGGACAGTGGATAACAATGTTAATTAGACATGTCTTTATATGAGAGACAATGAGAAGCTAGCATTGTGACTGCTTTTCCACAGAAGCTACATTTGGATCCTGCCAACAACATTGGGCAGTTCACAGCCACCTGTAACTCCAAGACCAAGGGGTCTGAGACCTTCTTCTGGCTTCCTCTGAAACCTATCCAGGGTATAAACATGCACACAACACACACAGAGACATAGACATACATAAAAGTAATTGATTTTTTTAGTAATTAGAAAGTGGAATATCATTTGTTTGACAGTCAGTTCCTGACTTTTAGAACCTGTCCATTGGTCAATAGTTGCTGCACTCATGGCAGTAGCTCTCCCTGACCCCTGTCCTGAGACACCCTCAGACCCACTGTATAGCCTCTTGCTCCAGCTTCTTGCCTGACAGGGAGAGGGCATGACAGATAATCTACAGAGCGAGCCACACTTGGCATTCCTGTCTAGGACACCGAGTCAGAGGTGTGTACACAAGGGGAAAATGACCTTCCACATTTGAGCTATTAGAGTGACAGAGATCGTAATTATGATGTCAGAGGATCAGTGTTCACTGAAATCAACAGCGCACACACACACATACAATCAATCAAAAACAGCCTCACTGATGGGAAGTCATCAAGAAGAAATGTTTCCAACACAAAGTTCACTTAATTAATTGTACATTGTAAAGACATGAAATGGAATATTATCTAATTCTCTTGCTGCTTCTCTTGAAAGCATGGTCAGAAATTGAGAAAAGAAATCATGAAATATTTTCCTGATGTTGGATATAAAACAAAGTCATTTCCCCAAATGGCTCCAAATGTGCTAGCACACAAGACACCCTGACATTTCTATAGGAGTAAAGGGACACTTATAATTTGCTCTAAATCACTATGCTGGGTCTTTGTCATGTCACCTGCTCGTGCAGTCCCAGAAACCATTGGATAATTTTCTACACCAATGACCACTGTACCAAGACAATCCAAGCCATCATCTCAGCTTGTGGAAGACAGCAGTTCCTTCAACTTACTGGTTAGTGCAGAGGCAGAAGGAAGCCCTGTGGCAATTAATTACAGTAACACCCCAAGTGAGAAACACAATGAGATAACCTAACTTTGTCCATAATATACCCCTCTTGAGTGCAGGTGCTTCCTTAATGGGGAGAGTTGCTCCAGGAGTCACTGA